>NW_022631020.1:9024705-10224705 GCF_010015895.1 Lontra canadensis
ATATATATATATATTAGATAAACTAGTTTAAAAACGTTAAAAAAGAAAAGGGTAAAAGTTAAAAAAAATTAGCAGAAGAAGAGAAAAAAAAATTGAAAAAGAAAAAAAAGTTAAATTAACTGCATGGCTAAACAATCATGGGGAGAAAGCCATGAGTTCCATGCTTTGCTTTCTCCTCCTCTCAATTCCGCTGCTCTCCTTGGTATTGAAACTGCACTCCTTGGTAGGTGAACTTGGTCCTGGCTGGGTTTCTTGTTGATCTTCTTCTGGGGGAGGGGCCTGTTGTAGTGATTCTCAAGTGTCTTTGCCCCAGGTGGAGTTGCAGCGCCCTTACCAGGGGCCGGGCTGAGTAATCCGCTCGGGTTTGCTTTCGGGAGTTTTTGTTCCCTGAGTGCTTTCCATAGAGTCCGGAGGACGGGAATGAAGATGGCGGCCTCCCAGTCTCCGGCCCGGAGGAGCCGAGAGCCCCGGGCCCCACTCCTCAGTGCGCCCTCAGAAAACAGCGCCCAATTACTCCCGTCACCCTGCCTCCGGCCGCGCTCCGATCTGACCGAGCCTGCGACCGGTTCAAGGTAACCCCGAGCTTAGAGCTCACTCCTCGGCTCTGTCTCTGTAGCCGGCTTCCCCGTTCTAATACCTGTAAGCTCTGCGACACTCAGACACCCCCGATCCTTCTGTGACCCTGTGGGACCTGAGGCCTCGCTGACCCCGCGTGGGCTTCACCCCGGTTAAGCCTCTGGAGCAATGTCCCTCAGCGGAACAGACTTTTAAAAGTCCTGATTTTGTGCTCCGTTGCTCCGCCGCTTGCCGGGAGCCGGCCCCTCCCGCCGCGGTCTATCTTCCCGTCACTTTGGATTCAATTTTCCGCCAGTCCTACCTTTCAGAAATTGGTTGATTTTCTGTTTCTAGAATTGCTTTTCTTCTTCTCTTCGATCTCCTGTTGGATTTGTGGGTGTTTGCAATCTTTAGATAAGATATCTAGCTGATCTCCCACTACCTGAAGTAGTCTCAGCTGCTACTTCTCCGCCATCTTGACTCCTCCCTCTGTTGCATCTCTATATACCAATAATGAAGAAGCAGAAAGAGAAATTTTTAAAAATCTCATTTACAATTGCATCCAAAATAATCAGATATCTAGAAATAAATCCAACCAATGAGGTGAAAAACCTGTACTCTGAAAATTATAAAACACTGATGAAAGAAATTGAAAACAACACAAAGAAATGAAAGATTGTCCATTTTCATGGATTAGAAGAACAAATATTATTAAAATGTCTATACTACACAAAGCAATCTACACATTAATACAATCCCTATCGAAATACCAATAGCATTTTTCCCAGAGCTAGAACAAAGAATCCTAAAATTTGTATGGAATACGAAAGACCCTGAATAGTCAAAGCAATCCTGAAAAAGAAAAGCAAGGCTGAAGGCATCACAATTTCAGACTTCAAGTTATATTACAAGGCTATAGTAATCAAGACACCATGGTACTGGCACAATAACAGACACACAGATCAATGGCACAGAATAGAAAGAACAGAAATGGACCCACAACTATACGGTTAACTAATCTTCAACAAAACAAGAAAGAATATCCAATGAGAAAAAGATAATCTCTTCAACAAATGGTATTGGGAAAACTGGACAGCAACATGCAAAAGAATGAAACATGACCACTTTCTTATACCATACACCAAAATAAATACAAAATGGATTAAAGAAACAGGAAACCACAAAAATCCTAGACGAGACACAGGCAGTAACTTCTTTGACATCTGTCACAGCAACTTCTTTCTAAGTGTGTATCCCGAGGCAAGGGAAACAAAAAAGAAAAATAAGCTCTTGGGACTATATAGCAAAATAAAAAGCTTCTGCACAGAGAAGAAACAATCAACAAAACAAAAGGCAACCTATGTAATGGGAGAAGATATTTACAAATGACATATCCAATAAAGGATAGTATCCAAAATATTTAAATAATTTTAAAAATCCTCACCCAAGAAACAAATAATCCAATTAGAAATGGGCAGAAGACATGAACAGACATTTCTCCAAAGAAGACATGGTCAAAAAACATGAGAAGATGCTCATCACCACTTATCATTAGGGAAATGCAAATCAAACCTACAATCACATATCACCTCATACCTGTCAGAATGGCTAAAATCAACAACACAAGAAACAACAGGTGTTGGTGAGGATATGGGAAAAGAGGAACACTCATACACTGTTGAAGGGAATGCAAACTGGTCCAGCCATTGTGGAAAACAGTATAGAGGTTTCTTAAAAAGTGAAAAATGGAACCTTTTCTATGATCCAGGAATCATACTACTAGGTATTTATCCAAAGAATACAAGAACACTAACTCAAAGGGATGCATGCCTCCCTATGTTTTTAACAGCATTATTTACAATAGCCAAGATATGGCAGCTGTCCAAATGTTCATGGATTGATGAATAGATAAAGAAGTGGTAGGTATAGATAGAGATAGAGATAGAGATAAAGAGATATATACAATGGGATATTATTTGGTCATAAAAAAAGAATGAAATCTCAGCCATTTGCAATGACATGGATGGAGCTAGAGAGTATTAGGCCAAGCGAAATAAGTCAGTCAGAGAAAGACAAATAGCATATGATTTCACTGGTATGTAGAATTTAGGAAACAAAATGAACAAACAAAGGAAAAACAAAGTAAGAGAAAGACAGACAAATCAAGAAACACTTAGTTATAGAGAACAAACTGATGGTTACCAAAGAGGTGGGGTCAGGGGTGAAATAGGTGATCAGGATTAAGCAGTGAACTTGTGAAGAGCATTGGGTGTTGTATGGAAGTGTTGAATCACTATGCTGTACACTTGAAACTAATATAAATAACACTGTATGCTAACTAATTGGAATAAATTAAAAGCTTTAAAAAAGTTGGATGTGATATTCTTTGTGGTCTAAAATTAGCATTTTATTGCTAGGGAAAGAACACACATTTCTATCATTTCTTATATGTATATTCTATTGCTACCATTAAAAAGTGACTACAATCTTACTTGCTTAAAGCAACAGAAATTTATATTCTTACAATTCTGGAAGTCATATGTTCAACATGTGTCTTACTGGGCTAAAATGAATGTATTATCAGGGTTGTGTTCCCTTCTGAAGGTTCTAAGTGAGTATCTCTTTTGTAATCTTTTTCTCTAGTATTCCTTGGTTTATGACTTCATCCTCCATATTTAAAACCAATATTGCATGTTTATAACCTATATTTCACAGCCTTATCTCTGTTGCTAATCCTAGCAGGGAATGATTTTCTACTTTTATTGACTCATATAGGGCCCATCTAGATAATCCCAAATAATATCTCCATCTCAAAATCTATAACTTCAATCATGTGCAAAGTTCCTTTTGCCACAGAAAATAACATATTAACAGGTTCTAGGGATCAGGAAATGGATATTTTAGAGGAGGTAGTAAACATCATTCTGCTTACCACATCTCTCAATAATATTATCCACAGGAAATTTTGCTCTTATTAAAAATTGGTGATGTATCTTCAGTTACTTGAAACACATCTAGAATTGTATGAAACATTTCTATTAGAACAATTTTCCATATACCCTACCATCAATTTAAGTAAAATACATAAAATTTGTAATATAATATAGAAAGATACCCTCATGAATTTCCTGAGATATATCTGCTATGATTCGTTAGAATATAAAAAGCATCAGAAATCATTGCTCTCATGCTAATAATGATGATAAATTGAATAAACTATAAATATTAGCTGTCTTTAAATCTATGAGGGACCGAGAGGTGAAAAGAAACTTAAATTAACTAAGGCTCAAAAAGGATGAGCCTCAAGGAATGAGAAGATCTTTCATTAATATCATTTCTAGTCTTCCATAGTGTAGAGGTGTGAATTTTCTTTGGAAGGGGTAAATGGAAAACAGTCAAAGTTTCATTGCTTTGATAAGCTAGCTTAAAGGATTGGAATTTCAAAGAACTCCAGCCGCAAGGCAACCCACCTTCACTGCGATGTGAGACCTAAAACTACAGTTCATGTTTTATACTGCCTTGACATCTGATAAAATCAGAAGGGACTTGAGTGATCTAACTATAAATTCTCCTTTCTACTCTGCTCCCACAGATATAGTGTCCTAGAAAACAATCCTCCTTATCAATGGACCAAATAGACCTCCTTATCTGCTTATCCCAGAGTAATGAGCAATGGTCTTCAGTTCAACTTAAGTCAATCATATCTCCCTATAAGGAACTAGGGTCACCTCACCCTCCTGACACCACAAAGCCAACCTCTCACAGTCCCTGGTTGTTCACTCTCTTCCAGAGTGCAACTCCAGAGTGATTTTGAATGACAGGTGAGATTATCCTCTCTGAGTGATTGTATCGGACTAATAAACTACTCTCAGTTCTATCTGTCTATTGTGGATTGTATGTTCAGTCATCCTCATAACCTTAGAGTTGGAATCCCTTTGTCATGAAGGAAAAAGAGGAGGTGATCTACCCACTAGTTTTGTTCCACCTACCCACTAGTTTTGTTCCATAGGGTTTTGACCTCATACATGTATTATCAAAAGGCAGTGCCATCACACATAAGGGGGTAAAAATTGGTCATCACGTGGTAAAAAAAAAATCTGACTCTTCTTATGTGTAAAACAAAGAAACACACACAGTCTGTAAGCATGTACAATTTATTTGTGGCACTAAAATTTTATGGGGGTTATTAGGAAAAAAGTCTAAAAATTTTGAGAAACACTAATATAGTGTCTGGTAGTGATCTAGTGTTTGCCACTGCTCAAGGTGGGACAGAATGATTGTGAGAAATCTCCCTTATGGGATTCAAGAACCTCTCTTAGAATGTGTCCTCAGTCAAAATCTTTGGACATGGAAGAAAAACTATGACAGATCTAAGCTGAAGGGGGACTTTCAGAGATGCATCATCACTGTGGCTGTTAAAAGACTAAAGGCAGAGCAGGAATGCTGACTAATACCACGTGCACAACCAACAGGGTCATCCCTGATGTACAGCCACTACAGCCCAACCAAGGCTATGGCAGGATTGAAGCATTAGAAGAAATGCCCTTTAGGGGTACGAACTATACCAATTACATGGCAGTGACAAAATCACTGTGAGAGCTCCTCCAAGGTTTTCAGTGTTAGACAAGGCAAAGAAAAGAAGATAGAAAGAATTTCTAGAGGTACAGAAAGTCAGGGACAGAGCTTAACCAAGTGATCTCTACAGAAAACTAAAATTTGGTGGTGGGCTGCGAAGCAGAGACAGATCTACAGTTTAGAAAGCTGGTGTTTGGGCTGAAGGAGTCCTGATCCCAGTCTCAAAATATGTAAGCCATGGTGAAATAAGTTAATGTTGCCAAAATTGCAGTGTATTAGTTTTCTAGCACTGTAGAACATATTATCACAATTTAGCGCTTCAGGGGACACTTTATGATCTCTATGTGTTTCTGGGTGGGGAGTCTGAGGGTGGGTTAGTTGAGTCCTCTGCTCAGGCTCTCACAAGGCTGCAATCAAGCTGTTGGTTAAGGCTGTGCTTCCATCTGAGGCTCAGGGTCATCTTCCAAGCCCACCTAATTTTCAGTAGAATCCAGTTCCTGTGGTTTTAAGACAGAGGTCCCTGTTTTCTTACCTGTTGTCTTGCCTGCTCTCATCAATCAGAAGGCTCCCCAAATTACAGGTCACTCATCAAGGGAACAGGAACATCTCTCTCCCTTTGAATCTTTGACCCTTTTGAAAGGCTCCCATTTGAATGAATCAGAAGGATAATTAAGATAATCTTTCCTTTGATTATTTCAAAATCAACTCTTTTATCACATTAATCACATCTACAAAAATCCTTCCCTTTTGTCACATAATGGAAATTAACCCCAAGAGAGATTCTCTATCATATTTACAGTCCTACTTATACTCAAGGGGAGAAGAACAAGCAGGACCAGTGCACCAAGGGGAGGTTATCATGGTGACCATCTTGGAATTCTGCCTGCTAGATCCCATGTTAAACTCTTGTCCATATGTTTATCTCCCTCACCATTGTGCAGTCTCTTTTTCTCTCTTTTCTGGGGATAAAACTTAATTGCATTAGGCTCCACTCTTGTTTTATACAAAATGTCTAAAATACAAAAATAAAGCAGAATTAACAAAAAACAGCAAGGCAACCCAATGTCAATGAAAAACAAAACAAAACAAAAACAAGATCAAGGAAGATGACAGATAATCAAGAAGTTGAGATGAGCAGATCATGACTTAAAAATAACATTGTTAAATATATTACAAAATATAATGGGGAAAAGTGGATAATTATAAAAAGAGATGGGGTATTTGAGGAGAGAAACAAAAAGTATAGGAAAAAACAAAAAGAAATACAATATCAAAATAAGGTGACTTCTGGGCACTTTATTAGTTAAGTGTAGCTTAACGTTAAGCCTGGCTCAGTTGTTAAGCCTCTGCCTTAGGCTTGGGTCATGATCCCAGGGTCCTGGGATGGAGCCCCACATCAGGTTGCCTGCTCAGCAGGAAGCCTGCTTCTCCCATTCCTGCTCCCCCTACTTGTGTTCTCCCTTTAGCTGTGTCTGTCTCTGTCAAACAAATAAATACAATTAAAAAAAAATAATAATAAGATGACTTCTGCTTGGCAATGTGAATGTAATCCTTACCTAAATGACTAGACTTATCCTGGGAAGATGGTCACCTTTCTTCTCCATCCTCATTTCTTTTTGAAGAAATTAGTTAAAATATTTAAAAATAAGGCTGTGTGACATGTTTTCATGTACCAAAGAGCTGCTGTCAATGAACTAAGTGTCTGTGGAACACATCCTTAAAACTACTTTCATTGTCAAGAAGTCATTATTCTATTTTCCACCTCAAATTATACTCCTTTTTCTCCTCTTTTGTTCACCCAAGCTTATGAGACAGGGTTATAAAATGAGTTTCATATAATAGCAAATATTCAATTGGCAATAATTTAATATGTCACAACACTACTGATGGGATCTCTTTTCCATGTTCAGAGAGATTTCCTGAATATTTTGCTATCATTGGTGGGGGGCAGCAAAAAAAAAGGCTCAAAAAATGAGTTGTCTCACTTTAATTTTATAAATAAAATCTAATTGTTATATTATCTCCCCTTTCCTATGTCTTATCCAAACCAGATTTGTGTGTATATGGGTTCCTAATATAATTGATACAAGTTTGTAATATTTTCCTATAAGGCCTTTAACTAGCTTCCTAAGAACTTCCAAAGTGGAACTTTCCAATGCAAAGGCTCTCAAGTACCTTACTTTCCAAAGTTGCAATGAGTCACAGACTATATTAAACTATTACATCGTGAGTCTTTCATCTTCAAAATTTACAAAGCACAAGAAAAATTCAGAACTAAATATAACCATTTTTGCAGTTTACACTCTACATATAAATTCCTCACACATTACTTTCCAAATGAAAATGACAATTCAAAAACCCAGAATTAACCATGGAGTTTGTCAATACTTTTCTTGCTACCTGACTTTTAATATGCTCCAGGGAAGGAATGTAAATTTTAAAAAGTAAAGAAGAAAAGGAAAGGAGAAACACCTTTGTTTTAGTTCATTGAATTGCAAGCTAATTCATACTATTTTTTAGAGTCTAATAACTGTGGCATCATTTAGGGGGAATTCTTTCCTGTTCGATTAATTTTCCTACCATATGATTATCTCCAAATCCAAAGCAATCATAAGAGTAAAAAATTCCAGGGCACCATAGTCTAATGGTTCTATTGGTTCCTGCACTTCTGCTCTTTGTGAAAAGCAGCCAGATTATCTGTCCTGATAATAAGAACCATGTAGGATTTATTATGTAAACAGTTTACACACATGATATCCTGAAAACTGAGTTAAAGTGTGAGATAAGATGTGAGGTGAAAAAAAATGTGCAATGGAGATATCAAGCAATTTTTTTTCAAGATTATACGATTATGAAGTGAAGACAAGATACTGTATGGTTTCACTTCTAACCACCCATCCTCTTTTTCTCTTACCATAGCTTCTCCTCTTGTGGTTCAGTGACAGGAAGTTGCTTGATTCTATCCCATCTCTGGAGAGATGGAAAGGAAACACCAAAACTTTGCCCAGCCAAATGGGAGTTCTACATTTACAAAATAGTTTATTCTATTTGACAAATATTTATTAAGTGGCTACTATGTGCCATACACTCTTCTAGGTGAACAAAAGAAACAAAAACCTTGTCTATTAAGTAATAATTTAAAACAGAGGCTGACAAATAAACAAATAATATAATGCATTATTCAGTATGATAGCATACTATAAAAATAGAGAACAGAAAAGGCGATCCAGAGTTCTAAAGAAACTATTTGAATTATAATGCGTACATGTGTGGTAGTGAGGGCAAGGGGGTCAGGCTGGGTCTCACTGATATGGTGATATGTGACCAAAAACTTCTATTATGTCTCTAATATCTTGACCCCTTACTGGGTTGGAGCATCTATAACTTATTTTTATCAGCAACCACAACAAAACCTGCCAGTTGGAAAATACCTAGAGGGGAGGAAAAGAGAACAGAAATTTATTTCATTATATTCTTCCTAGCTATTCTACTGGCATTCTTACTGTGAAAAAAATAATATCTGAAATCAGCCAGAGAACTTCTCTGTAGGCCATCTAGGGGTAAAAGGGTTAGTCATCACAGCTTGAGCCTGTGACAAGTCAAAGGAATGTGAGAGTTCCCCTATTCTGTGTTAGAGTGCTCCCAGTACTAATAATTTATAGAAATAACATCAGGAAGCAAGAGGTGAATGCTTTCCATAACACTCTCCAAAGTCAATACATTTTCTCCTTATCACCACGTCCAACTGAGTCATTGATGGTACCATCCTATGCATTAGATCTTTTTCTCTACTCTCCAGGCTGTGTCACCATGTCTTGAACTGAGTGCTTTTATCAATGTAAAAAGAGAAAATATGCAATTATTTTTAAGTTACACATTTAAAAATCTTTCCATATACCTGTATCCAGAAGCCTAGTTATATACATCTCTGTAAATAAAAGTTAAAACTGAACATAATATATTAGGTAGTGCTATCTAGATAACAGTTATACAGGCACGTTCAGGTGACATGTTAGAAGGTGAGTGGAAATTGGATCCGACATATCCATATTTGTTATGCAGAAATCTAAAACCAAATATAACACTGAATATTAAAACAGTAGTGTCCACATAAATATTTCCACTTTTTAATTTACAAATGTGATTGTTCTGTTAATCATAAACAACATGGATGTGATTAGGTTTTAAACTGGGATTAGGGGGCGCCTGGGTGGCTCAGTGGGTTAAAGCCTCTGCCTTCGGCTCAGGTCATGATCCCAGGGTCTTGGGATGGAGCCCCGCATCAGGCTCTCTGCTCAGAGGAGAGCTTGCTTTCTCCTCTCTCTCTGTCTGCCTCTCTGCCTACTTGTGATCTCTGTCAAATAAATAAATAAAATACTTAAAAAAAAAACAACAGCTGGGATTAGATGGTTGAACAATGGGGTTGAATCCACCTCAGTTCAATGTGAGTGACGGATCATGAAGTCTTTTTGTTACCCTGTTGCAAAACACAGAGAGACAAGATGATCTTGATCCTCTGAGGTAAAATGTCAGCATGCCCCTGGGGAAGTAGCCTAGTCCATCCTGTGCTGTTCTAGTTCCTCTGAAGCTATAGGAAGCCTTAGAAATTGAAATCAAATCTGGCTGAAGTGATGGCAAAGGGACTTAGCAAATGCCTCATCAGCCCTCTTAAAGACTTTCGCTGAACACATATATTTGAAAACCAACTGAGTTTGTTTCTTGGACTATGGTAGCTTCAATGTGCTACTTTTTTTCTGAAGAATATAAATTTTAACAGGGAAAGCATGGCACGACTGGTTTGGTCAATACAATAATAAAGAATAAAGTGATTCTCTGGCTCTCTCTCTATGTTGTGTGTGTGTGTGTGTCTATGAGGAAGTGGGAAAAGAAATCGTTACAAATCAATTTGTTCGTATTTGTTATTTATTGGACTTGTGAATGCCAGAATGTCTTATTACTAAAGAAGAAATTGCCAGTGTTTTTATTTAATCATATGGAAGGAAAATCACATTTCAGGACTTCCATATTTGTATAGTCCATATAGCACAAGAAGTCTGTGTCTCGTTACTCCTATAGTTAATGACATCAAGCAGAACATTCCAAATTTCACCAGCTTGAATACCAGGATGTTCTGACCTCAGAGGTAAACTGCACTCCCCAGAAAAGGGAGAACCATGTTACCTCTCAGGCTTACACAGACTATTTAACACATTAGAGTTTTCTTCAAGTAGCTAAATTGAAGAAATCCGCCATTATAGTATGGATTTAAAGATTTTATTCACTTATTTGACACAGAGAGAAAGAGAGAGAGGGAGAGAGTACAAGCAGGGGGAGTAGCAGAGGAGGGAGAAGCAGGCTCTCAGCTGAGCAGGGAGTCAGATGCAAGGCTCCATCCCAGGACCCTGTGATCATGACCTGAGCCAAAGGCAGATGCTTAACTGACTGAGCCACAGAGTGCCCCTGGATTTATAGCATCTTATATGAATAAATGTTAAAGTGGAAATTAGTAACACTCTCAGATTATAACACATTTAATCTTATTTGTAACACTTTAATCCAAGAAAGATTTTTATAGTTTTCCAATGATATTGTTGGAAAAAAAGGATTTTTAAATATCATAAATTTTAGGCTTTTCAATGTTAAACAAGTAAATAAAATATTTGCTAAATGCTTTATATTAATTTTAGTCTACAGATGTAAGAATTTAATTTCAGGCTTCCAAGCCATTTAAAAACAAGATGTTATTTAACATTTTAAGAAGGTATGCCAATCTTTTCTGAATTCCTAAAATATAAAATTATAAGAGAAATTAGTATTTCTATCTAATGGTTAATAAGATTAGAAATTGGAATAACTTTTTGGTGGACTTGACAATTGTGTTAATATGTATGTGCCTGTTATCATGAACAATTAGAATTCTCAGAATTTATCCTTATAATAAATATTCACAAATATGCATATGTATACATCAAAGGGTGTTTATGACATTTATTTTTATGAATATGGCAAAAAACTTATGCATCCATACGGTGTTAGCTAAGTATGTTATTTTATATACATAAAAAGAGGCAATGCTGTCCTCAGAAGTACTGATTATGTACTTACATATATACATCAATACACAATGAGCAGGAAATACACACAAAATTTAAAAAAAAACTTTTCAGAGCTTACTTTTCCACTCGCTTCTTATGCTATTGGAAGCTGGTTTCTAGCACCGCTTCTCTAAAACAACAGCTCTGTTGCAAGTTAAGTTGAAGGATGTAATTCACATTGTCTTTGGGTTTGAATAAACTAGAGCAGATTTATTTTATTACATTTTATTTAACTGCTGAGTAAGAATGGGAAGAACTAATCCAGGAGTTCTGTGGTTTTCATTTTCATGACATATTTTTAGAGAGTTAGTGTTATTAGCAGTTCATTAACAGCTTTTGTGAGTAAACCTCACACACATTTAAAGTTAATGAAAGGAAGGCTACGATGGAATAATCTAGATCAGTTTTACCTTCCTCCTTAAGCAACAAAAAACTGCACAAGATAGTACAACAATGCTTTTTAGACAATGCACGATAGGTAACACACAACTATGATCCCAGTTAAAATTTTTTTGATTCAACAAAGTCCCCTTCCTTTATTTAGCATAGTTAAATTATTTATTTTGCAGTTGACTACAGTTTATGAAATACTGTTAATTGACAGCAGTCAATGACTTAACGACTAAATGTAAATATGTTCCACAGTTTTTATTATTATAAAGTCCAATTTGTCTGTCATGTTCAAAAGTAACATTCTTTCCTAAATTCAGCATAATATCATACATTCTTAAATATTGCTGAAAGTCATAGGTTATATAGTATATTAATAAATAGACTGATCTGATTTTTTTTGAAAATATAATTGCTATTATACTCCTAGAAGAAATTAAAATTAACCCTCTCCTGTTTTTCTCTTTGGACACCAGTGACAATCTGCTAATTGCTTCACTTTCTGCCTTAATGAGATTTCTACTGTATATTGTGTGCAGTGCCTAAGAGGTTATATAGATACGACTAAGCTAACAATGAGACTGGTGAAAGATAAATTCAGCAGGAGTTCCCATTTCCCATCTAATAAACTTAAAATGCCAATATCTGTTCAATATGTTGTAGGAATATCCAGAAGCAACGCTTAAAATGTAATGATTCTTAAATTTTTAATGACCTTCAAGTGTTAATATATTGATGGATAGTGAATTTTATTTATAGTTTAATAATAACTTAAAAATAAAAAGAATATCTTGACTTTACCTCTTGCTAAGATCTTTTTTTGGGAGGGGGGTGGGGGGACACTTGGGTGGCTCAGTCATTAAGCATCTGCCTTTAGCTTAGGTCATGATCTCAGGATCTGCTCCCTGCTCAGCAGGAGCCTGCTTCTCCCTCTCCCTCTCCCTGCCGTTCTCCCGCTTGTGCTCTCTCTTTCTCTCATTGTCAAATTAAAAAAAAAACAAACTTTAAAAAAAAGATTTTTTTCTTTTTAAGTGATATGGATTCATGTGCCATAATTATATGTCTTGTTTTCTCATTAACAAATTCTGCACCAGCAGTACGCTTCTGTAACATTCTATGTGCTATAATACAGAACAGCTATCCAAGACCATCTTGACTTGCTGTGTTCCGGACTATAGAATATAGCTATTTTTAATTTCCTCTGAAATTAAATAACTGACAAGTGTATGGCCCAAGTATAAAAAATCTAATCATATTAATTTTCTGTGTGGGCATTATTTTATGTTGCAGATTTCAATGTCAGTGCTGCTCTTGCTAGCTATATGGAGAAATACAAGCACTATAATTAACAACGAGTTTATTTTCTAGCATACTAGGCAGAAATGTAGACCCCCATAGGAAGATAAAAATGGAAAAGCAAATTAAAATGGATTTGAGCCAGTACATTGCTAGATCAATATCTGGCACTCATAGACCTGCTTAGCAAAGGGTCTATAGCTTTTCAGCAATCTTATTACTTCTACCAAATGACCAAATGCTACCTATGCATGTTTACTGAGAAGGCAAGAATAAAATCAGAAGGGACAAAGGCTAAGAGCGACTCAAAATTTTTTACTGTTAACATAACAAGAAACAACCATGCTATCAATCAGAATTATAATGACATATTCTCTTAAGTTATGTTTTTTTTTTTTAAATTAGAAGGACTTCTCAGCATTTTTTATTTGTGTGTCTTCAATGGGTATTTTTACATTCTGAAAATTCAGTCCTCCCCTGCCTAATTATGTTGAAAACCTAGGTGGGAATCATAGTGTCCTCAGCATTAAGGGTGGTTCCTGATTGGCTGTAAAAATTATATCATCTCAACCCATTTCACAGTGATTAGCTTGGGACTACACCTCCAATTAAAATCTTCAGTGCAGAGAATCCTCCTGTCCACAGAGAAAGGTTCAAAATTATGTGTGTAAAGATTTAAATGTTTAATGAAACAAAGTCTCTCTTCCCACCTTGTGGAAATGGTGATATCATTGACTGGATAAAGCCTTATATGTATGTAGTCTTTTCCACTTCTGAACTTCTCAATTATGTGAACAAATAACTTCTTTTTATTCTTTTAGCCAATTGGTTGGAGTGATGTCTTTTAGCAAATGCAATTGAAAATTACATGTTCTGTGTGCTTCTTGAGTCATACTCAATGAAAGAAAATCCTTCTGGATATCTAATGCATATTTTGGGGATCCGTCATATTTTAGGTACTCATTAAGTATTGAAAATGGCTACAGAAAAATTCTAGAAGCTGCAATGCTTCAGACTAAATGATCTCACTTATAGCAATAGTTTATCATGTCTCTTTGCAAGCTTTTAAGCATCTGGATGTTGCCTTTAGACCTCAGAGCTACGTACTTCTGATACGCTTCTACATGTACAAGGAAATTCTCCTTTTTAGTGACTGGACTTGGGGAAGTGCAATTACGCAACAGTCTACCCAATTAGATATAATAAGTCGCTCTCTGTGGATTCACGGTGGCATGTATTTTCAAATTCATCTGTTGTTCATGTGTTGTCACAGTTGTAAACCGTTTTAAAATACTTATCGTAAGATCTTAAATTCTTTGACATTTTGCCAGTCTTCCCTTCTACTGTTCTCTATTTATGCTAATTACCTCGGTGGGACTTGACATTGAACTTTAATAAAATAATGCCTTGGTATAGTTGTCTTAAAAGGAATGAGAATTTGTCATATGATATGAAAAGTGTTAATTGCAATGTAGATTTTTCAGAACTTTACATAAATCTACTGGTTTCCCTCATTTGAGCTTTAAGCCGTGAGTCCTGATGTTATCTGAAGAGAAGTGTCATAGTAGAAGCCAAGAAAAATGACTGGCAATTATTATATTTTAATTCTTAGATCATTGAGATGGTTATAAGAAAGGAACATTGTGAAAAGAATTATAATGAAATTCCTGTCTGTATTTCAGGAACTATATTCATATTTCCAAAGTTAGGGAAAGTAGACTGGAGAAAAGGGAATTGTAGAGCAGACAAGGTATTTAGGCATCAGGAAGGTCCTTAAAGGAGAGGCCTCCCATTCAGGGCAACCTCTGTGTTGGTGGTGGTGGTGGTGGTGCGTGTGTGTGTGTGTGTGTGTGTGTGTGTGTGTGTGTTTGAGACAGAGAGAGAGAGAGAGAGAGAGAGACTGAAAAAGAGACAGGAACAGAGACAAAGGAGTTTCAGAAACATTGAGAAAGAAAAAGTAAGAGAGAGATAGGGAGAGACAGAGAATCCACAGTGATACATTTCCTAGCCAAGGGTAGAAGAGAGAAGAATGGTGTACACTATCTAGGCGTAGTAAAGCAGGAGCACCTATGTTTTTTCCCTGATACCAAATGCACAGAAGAGCATTTGAGATGGGGTACAAAAGATCTAGTTGATGGCCTATCAAAACAAAAAGCAAATTTTCAGCAGTGAAGAGTATATGGCAGTCACCATATTAAAAAAAATAATTTTCTGTGTCTGTGGGTCTTGCTATCCTTCCATGATAATATTCTTAAGCTCACTTCCATTCATATATATATATATGAAAGTCTTCAGAATATCGAGTCCTCACACTGAACCATTGTTTCCAGGATGAAAATTTTGAAAAAAGGGAGAAGAGAAAAGACAAAAATCTGTTTAAAAATTTTAAAAATTCTATCCAAAATTTTCATAATTATAATATTACCACTGAAGAACACAGAAATATCTGTCCATGTTGAAATGAGGTAAGGGAGATATGTTTGATGTTTTGAAGTGCCAATGATTTCTGACCCAAAAGCAGTAATAACATGGAACACTTAATTGTTACCAGGTGCTTCTGTGCTCACATCTTCCTTTAAAAGGTAAACAGGTGTGGGGGAGGAGCCATAAGGTGGAATTAACTAAGTTTTTGATATCAGTTTCATTACAGAGTAAAAGAGCGGCAAAACAAAACAAAACAAAACAAAAAAACAACACCCTTCATCTGGTGCAAATCTCCTAGGGTCTTATAATGTGTTACTTAAAAAATATTTGAAGACTAGAACTAACCTAAGGAAATGAGGTCACCTGCTTCACCAAGCATGGATTCTGACAGAGTTTCCAGGAAAGCATAAGGTTCACAAAAGCTTTTTGGAAGACATTAGAGAAATGGGAAGGTGAGCCACTGACATACAATGAGGGATTGGGGAAGACAGTGGATAGAGACAGACCAGCACAGTTAGTAAGAGCGAACACTCAGGTTCCTGAGTTCACATCATTACTGGCTATGTGACTGTGAGTCAGTTTGTGTTTATTCTCCTTTTTTTCACTGGAATAACATTAACAATAATAACTGCCTCTTAATGTTTTATTTTTTGTTTTGTTTTGTTTTTAACACTACAGTTACTTAATGTTCTGAGAATCTATAAATGAATTTCTGATCACTTAAGTATGGGAATGATGGGATCCTATTTCCTAAATATACTGTTTATAAATATTTTGGGAAGACTAAGCAAAAAAAAAAAAAATTCTGAAATGTTTCCATTCCTTGAGTCATCAAGGCAGTGCTTGACTTGTGATAAGACTTCAAGTGCATGTAAGGTAAAAATAATGAAGGAGAAAATACATAGATACAGTAAAAAATTACCCTTAGTCTGCATTTACTGAAAATATTTCAAAAAGAGATGAGTCATAGATAGATTACCTTTTGAGCAATAAAAAGCTCATAAAAAAAAAGAATTAATTAGCACAGATAAGAAGAGTTCATTCCCTTCCCTGTTTGAAATACTATTTTTGGATTAAATGTATTTCAGACAAAATAACAAACTAGATATAGGTATTGTTTTATTATATTCTTAAATTATAATGTCAAGAATGGATTTTCTTGTAGCGTATTAGTATTTAAATGTACTAGAGATATGTTATAACTGATTAAAAATATTGGCTCTATCCACACCAGATAATATTATTTAGAAAATTATTGAAGAGCTCAGAGGGCCTGGGTGGCTTATTTGGTTGAGCATTGCCTTTTGATTTCAGTTTAGGTCATGATCTCAGAGTCCTGGGATCCAGCCCCTGTCAGGCTCTGTGCTCAGTGAGGAGTCTGTTTGAGATACTCTCTCTCCCTCTCCCTCCCTCTACATTTTCTCTCTCTCTCAATAAATAAATAAATCTTTAAAAAAAGAAAATTATTGGTAAGTGGCTTTCATACTTTTATTGTGAATATTCTCTACTAAGTTATTAGAATGTGAAATTACAAACTATCACTTAATAAAGATAGTAATAATGGTTACTTTTCTATTATATATAGTTTATGTTAAGATATTCACTATTATAAATCAATTTATATATATATTGGGTGTGTACATGAGTATATACTTACATCTACGATTTAAAAAATTCCCAGTTATTGACTTATGCCCTTTCCTAAACCATCTTTTTCTTGATCTCATTTCCAACATCTAGCAAAATGCAGTTTGCTTCATGTTATTTATTAACAACATGACACGTAGCTAACAGTCTTCCTTTCCATTTCACATCCTGTCACAATCTTGAGTAATTTTAATGTGCTAATATGTGATCCTCTCAATTTTCTACACTTTCAATTCCTTGTTCTTGTTTCTAAGAAGTTATTTTTTTCCATTTATCTAAGTCACTCATTCCCATGATTTCTTGGGCCTTACTACCAACTATATTTGCTCTATGTCCAAGATTATTAATTCATACATTTCTGTTTCCAGCTGGTATGAGAATCCTATTTTGGAAGTCCTTTAATTTCACTGGAAATTTCTGTGCATTGGGTCTTTTACTTTTTCTAAGCTCACCAACAGTCCATTTCTCCCTCATATAATCGACATCACTCTGTCAATTACCTTATTTTAAATGCTCAAAATATATTGTCCTCCCTGCTTTTTTGAAAATGAAAACTTCATAAAATCATGTCATACCTTTCCACATCCTTACAAACAGTATATCCCAACAAAGTCTGTGTTCTCATAACTCCATTAAAAAAAAAAAAAAGTCTATATTCACCAGTGCACTCCTTTCTGCTATGGTCAATGAACAGTTTTAAACAAGTCATCTTCTGGGACACTTCAACCAAATACTCCCTGGTTTTTATAACACAACATCACCGAGGCTTACTTCTAACTCACCTAGCATATTTGTTCTTATTCTTTCTTGCAGACTAAAATAATCATTAGGTATTAGAGTTTTTCAGTGCTCAAACTGTGTATTTTCGGGTTTTATCACATTGCATTCACCTGTCTGATTGGCATCACTCCCAGGGGCCTGTTGGGCCACAGTTTATCCAGTTCCTTGCCTCTGACCCAGGAGTCACCTATTACCTGCTGGGATCTATGAAAACTGTGGTCTTCATATTTCTTCATATGTCTTATTATAAATCACAACATCACAGAATGGTAGTCTGTGATGTTGTGATTTATAGTAAGAAACATGTATTGATCTTCATCTCCACTTCTAGTACAGACCTCCTAAAATCCTTGAAATTTCCTAAGTGATAAAAGCAGTGAAGGTATCTTTCATTATTTAAAGAAACCCTTTAAAACCACACCAGAGTTTATGTTAATAGGGTGATTTTTGGAAGCCCCTAAGGATGGGCTGGTTGCCATGGGAACCAACCACTGGCTTAGATTGGACCATTCAGTCCCACCCTCTTCCTCTCCAGGAGACAGGATGGAGGTTCAATCAGTCACCATTGGTCAGTGATTTGATCAATCATGTCTATGTAATGAAGCTTCCATAAAAGCCAAAAGGATGTGGTTTGAAGAGCTTCCAGGTTGGTAAGCATGTGCAGATGCTAGGTGATCTGCTCTGAGGGCATGGAAGCTTCTTACCTCTTCCCACATATTTGGACCTATGAATCTTTCTGTCTAGTTGTTCCTGAATTACATCTTTTTTATAATGACTGGTAATCTAGTAAGTGAACTGTTTTCCTGAATTCTGTGAGGTGTCCAGCCAATTAATCGAATGCAAGGAGATGGTGATGGGACACTGATTTATAGCTAATAGGTCCAAAGCACTGTGGGGAGGGTGCAATCTTGTGTGACTGAGCCCTTAACCTGTGGGATCTGACACTATCTCCATAGAGTGTCAGAACTGAATTGAATTGTAGGAGTCATCTAGTGTGACAGAATTGCTTGGTATGGGAAATTCCTCACACATCCAGGAACCAGAAGGTCAAAAGGGAAGTAGTATTGTAGCAGTACTGAGTGTTGAAAAGGCACACAAGGAGTGTTCTTCCTTTACACAGTTGAACATATTAGTTTGTAAGTAGGGTGAAGTCTCAGACACCTCAGAGTTTTTGACAGGAATACAGGAAACTAATAATTAAAGTCACCTCCTGGAATACAGGACTGGAGAATTTGACTTATCTGCAATTGTTTTAAATATTCTTCATATCTACTTGAAGAAACACACGAACATGCAACCATATTAAAATAACAAAATATTACTTGATTTTGAAGGTAGAGAGACATAGCTATGTTAGAAACACTTTTTTTTTCTTTTCATTAGAAGTATTGTTGGGGCTTTAAAAACCTAACTATAAATGGAAAATAATTTGGGTGGCTCAGTCATTAAACCTCTGCCTTCAGCTCAGGTCATGATCCCAGCCAGGGTCCTGGGATCAAGTACCGCATTGGGCTCCCTGCTCAATGGGGAGACTGCTTCTCCCTCTCCCACCACCTGCTTGTGTTCCTTCTTTCACTATCTCTCTCTTTCAAATAAATAAATAAAATCTTTTAAAAAATATAAAATAAATTGTATTGTATATATAAATATGCATATATGTTTAATTTGTAAAGAATATTTGCTTTAAATGTTGTCTTGGAACTGAGAGTCGTTGATTAAAAAAAAAAAAAAAGAGTAGGCAAACAATGTTACTTCCAGAAAATGCAGATAAATTTATATAATAATTAGAGGAAAACTTTCTTCCTTCCAACTTACAAATGCTGATTTGGCTGAGGATGCATATTATAAACAATAATTAAGTTACAGGTTTATACAATGAACAAGCAGTGGTATTACATTTATAGAATAGAAACAAATTCAAATCAATATTTCCTACTGTATATATAGGTTTATAAGAATCTTTATTGGCAAAGCATGTTTGAATTTCCCTATTCGTGGGCAGACTGGACTTGTGTTGATGTGCCCGGGTCTTCCTCTATTTGTAGGCACATTGGGTGGTAGCTCACAGAGGCATTCAAGGTTTCCTTTTTTTCTTTTTAAAATTCTTTACCCTGTCCTACTGTTATGCATGTTATATCAATAAAACATAACATGTATGTTTAAACTTGCATTGATTTTTAAATCAACACTGATTTTGAACAGAGCTATTCTCTCAAGCTTCAACTTAATTTATATTGATTTTTTTGACTTTGTGATATACAGCAAACTGTATCTTTCCTATTATAAACCAAAGCCAAAATGTATTCAAAGTCATAATATAACTTGCAATTTAATTACAATGTTTTATTTCCCAAATTAATTCTTACCATTTATATAAAATTATATTTTAAATAATTTAAAAATATTTATAAATATTTTTATTCTATTATAGATGCTGAATTTCTTCAAGAAGGGAGCCTGGTAGTCTGGCATTTAAAAGGAGTATTTTCCTAAACAAAAACCCTATAAAGTTATGTGTTTAAGTTAACCTTTATTCAAGGAATAAGTTTTTGGAGACATTCTTCCTTTCTTATAGGTCCAATTCGTAACTGAGATCTTTAAAAATAACATTGAAAATACATCCCATCACCCTTCACACGTTTGAAAAACCCAGTTATATAGAAGACTGTAACTTTATTTCTTAACATACTGAAAGTTACCAATATAAGTAGATAGGATCAAGAATTTATTTCAAGTAAAAATGCTTATTTAATTTTTATAACTCATTTGTATCATTTTACAACTCAATTATTTTTACAACTCAAACTTTACAAGTCATTTTACATTATCCATTATTTATACATTATTTAAAATATAGACTATATGTAAGATAATCTGTTAAGAATAGAATGATTAGTTAAATTAGAATAGTTATTTTCTTCTTTAGGTTTGCAGTTCAGTGATAAAGATTAATATAAAACAATATCTTATTTTATTAAATGAACAAAAATATAAAATTGTAATTCTGAGAAGTGCTGAGAGAAAAAAAAGTATCACATAATTAATTTGGTTTAGAACATGGATTAAAATCCAGATAATCAAACTCCAGAGCAACTTTGCAGCGTCTTGCAGCTGTACTATCTCCAATCTTAAGTGGATTTTAATAAGAAAGAAAGGTTTGACTCCAGGTAGAGGAGAGCATGGGATGTCATATCATTGTGTGGGAATGTTTGGCATGTACATGATCACTAGGTTTTTATTTTTATTTTTTTATTTGTTTTTATTTTTTTTAAAAAGATTTTATTTATTTATTTGACAGACAGAGATCACAAGTAGGCAGAGAGTCAGGCAGAGAGAGGAAGGGAAGCAGGCTCCCTGCGGAGCAGAGAGCCTGACTTGGGACTCGATCCCGGGACCCTGGGATCATGACCTGAGCCGAAGACAGAGGCTTTAACCCATTGAGCCACCCAGGCGCCTGATCACTAGGTTTTTAAAGAAAAGGAATCGTTTGGAAGAGACCAAAAGTGGATGATTGAAGACTAGTGTGAGAGTTTTAGTTATGTACCAGTTGGACAATGACAGTAATTGAATATGGAAAGTGTTGGTAAGGAGGGGGTGAAGTGAAAGAAATGGAGGCTGTAGGAGGGTGAGTGTGGTGTGTGTGCACCCCAAGTCTGTGTGTATGAATGTATGTTTAAAATAACACTGAATACTGCTCAAGTAGACATAGAACATGACAGAGAAATAAAATTTAAATTCAACTAGTAGGTATATGGTTTGTCTCACTGAATGTTCAATAGTTCTGGTAACTGAGGTGGAGAAAGAAGATAAGCTTGGAGTGGGATAATTAAGAATTTGTCTTTGGAATTTCTTGGCTTTATTGTTGCTGTTATTGTTGATTTGGTTTTGGTGGTTGGTGGTGTTTTTGTTTTGTTTTGTTTTGTTTTTTGAGGGGGTTACCCAAGGAGAGCTATATATTAACAATCCTTATTTCAGTTTTTGAAATTTCAATTTCCTTAAAAATCAAGTGATGCTCTCATAAATGCACAGCACTGATTTGGCAGCAAAATGATCTAAATTGATATGAAGCTGTATAATATTTTTAAAAATTAGGCTCACTAATGTAAATATTTATAAACTTGGTGTTGCTCCGTGTACCAGTTGTAATTTCTATAAGACCCCATATGGGTCTATCTAACATCTGAAAGGTACATAATTTGTATGCTCCCAGAGACCCCCGTGGTTTCAAATAAATGGTTGAACTCCATATCATGCAATAGTTCACAGAGAGGAAAACAGGGCTTCAAAAAAGAAAAAGAAAAAAAAAATCATGATTTATTTGTCAGAGTCAGGGAAGAGTATGAGAGATAGGAAAAGAACAAGCTCTAGTGCCAAATAGTAGATTTATAATATCTGAAGCCTTATTAGAGAAGAAGCCTAGAAAGGGGAAATTAAGGGATGTAGCCAGAATGCTATGAAGGACATCAGCAGAGTGTAGTGTTATGGAAGACCAGGAAGAAAATGTTGCAAGAAAAAAGGAATGGCTCATTCTAAAGTTAGGACATTAAGGGGCACCTGGGTGGCTTCGTCTATTAAGTGCTAGACTCCTAATCTCAGCTTTGGTCTTGATCTCAGGGTCATCAGTTCAATCCCCAAGCTGGGCTCCACACTGGGAGTGAAGCTTACTCAGGAAAAAAAAAAAAAAAAAAAAAAAAAAAAAAAAAAAAAAAAAAAAAAAGTTGGGGCATTAGGGTTTTTTTGTTTTGTTTTGTTTTGTTTTGTTTTATTTTTGTTACTGAGTTGTAGGTGTTCCTTACATATTTTGGATGACATTTTATCAGATACTATAGTCCCCACCTTGCCTGTAGCTTCTCTTTCCGCAGTTTCATTACCTGTGGTCAACCTCAGTCTAGAAGCAAATGATCCTACTTCTGATAAATAGCCAAATGCTACATCGTAATGCCTACATCATCCCCTCACTTCATCTCAGCACGTACGCATTTTGTCCTCTTAGAGGAAGAGGGGTGAGTACAGTACAAGACATTTTGAGAAGAGAGAGAAAGACCACATTCACATACCTTGATATAGTATATTACTATAATTGTTTTATTTTATTATTTTTCTTAATCTCTTACTAGGCCTTATTTATAAATTAAGCTTTATCATAGGTATGCATATATAGGAAAAAACATAGTCTATATGGGGTTAAGTAGTATCCAAGGTTTCAGACATCTATTGGGGGTCTTGAAACATAATCCCTGTAAATAAGGGGGGACTACTGTATATGGTTTGCAAATACTTTCTCTCATTCAGTTGGTTGTTTTTTTATGTGGTTGTTTCCTTTGTCATGCAGAATATTTTTAGTCTGATATAATCCTACTTGTTTATTTTTGCTTTTTTCACCTATGCTTCGGTGACACATCCAAGAAATCATTGCTAAGAGAATGCAAAACCAAGACACTAAAGAATTGCACAATTAGGGGTGCCTGGGTGTCTCAGTGGGTTAGAGCCTCTGCCTTTGGCTCAGATCTCAGGGTCCTGGGATCAAGCCCCGCATCAGGCTCTCTACTCGGCAGGGAGCCTGCTTCCTCCTCTCACTCTGCCTGCCTCTCTGCCTACTTGTGGTCTCTGTCAAATAAATAAATAAATAAATAAATAAATAAATAAATAATCTTTTAAAAAATATTAAAAAAAAAAAAGAATTGCACATTTAAAAAATATTTTGATTATCAGTAAAGGCAGCTTAGGGTACCAGGGTGGTTCAGTCCTTAAGAGTCCAACTTTGATTTTGGCTTGCTCATGATCTCACAGTAGTGAGAGGGAGCCTCACATTGGGCTCCGGCTAGGTCTGGAGCTTGCTTAAGATTCTCTCTCACTCTCTCCCTCTGACCCTCCCCACCCCACTTGATGGATGGGTATGCATGCTTTCTCTCTCTCAAAAACAAAAACAAAAACAAAAACAAAACAAAATAAAAGCAGCTTTTATTTTTAATAGGGAGAGGTAATTGAGAAAAGTAACTGTGGTACTACTTTGTTTTCATTTTGTATGTTTCACAGCAGTAAATATTAAAAATTTAGAGTCCAGTTATATTTGTGGAATATTTTTTTATGATTTTAAGGTATGATTTGTATCCCTGGCTGCCATTAGATATTTAAAATTCCGTGCTAAGTTAACCAAGACTTTTTGGTACCTTCCTGGAAGTTATTAATCCAAAGCTTTTCTACCTTTAAACAAAGTAGGGAACTGTCTTCAATCTTCTTTTAAAAGGTTCATTAGAGGTAAATGGAAATTCTGCTCTGTGAAGACAGGTGGTATGAATCATTCAGACATCACAAGGTTTCTCCTCTGTTTTAGTCTTGTAACCTTTGATCTCACTGTTATAATGTTCTGCCCTTTCACTGGGAGTGCCCCAAATGCTTCAAAATAAGGCATGAGACAATGAGGATTTCGTTCCTATAACATATTTATCTAAACACGTAAGTAAACCAAAAATAACTAGGCAGTTCACTAGCATTATCAGAACAAGAACTGCAAATGACAGATCATACATAAACAATTGATTTAGTATCCCTGAACAACAGGGTGCATAAGGCATAATAGGAAATGATGAAACCTGAACTTACACAGCAAAAAGATGAAGAGAGAAATGAAACTTTTGATATGTGAACTGGAATATGTGAACTGGAATAATACTACTGAAGCATTTTATGCAAATCAGCTGTTATTTTTCTATTTTATACAGGTCCTTGATACCAATTTAAATGGTTGTTTTTTTACACCTATGGATACATGGTTTTCATGGCATTACCTTCCATCCTTCCTTCATTTATAGTGGGTAATCAGTAAAATTCCTTCACATGATAATTGTAATAAACGATATTTGTCATAATATTAATGAATGAGCTAAATACCAAATCTTTAAGATTTGTCATACTACATTAAATAGTATTTATCTTAAATCTTTATCTAAGATTTGTCATACCATAGTCTGACAAAGTATTTTGCATCAAATAATTATATATCCTACCATAGATAAATAATTACTAAATATGTAATGGAAATATTTTTAAAATATTTTATTTATTTATTTGACAGAGAGAGACAAAGCAAGAGAAGGAACACAGGCAGGGGAAGTGGGAGAGGGAGAAACAGGCTTCCTGCCAAGCAGGGAGCCTAATGTTATCTGATTGGGAATAGAAATATAATATATAACTCTCTCTCTCCCTCTCTTTCTCTGTGTGTGTGTGTGTGTGTGTGTGTGTGTGTGTGTATATATATATATATATATTTGATATATATGCATATGTATTATTAAATAACAAAGATATACAATATGTAATGTCTGTATTTTATATATAATATATAATACAGGGTTTAGGACAACTAAACCACATATTATAGTGGGTTACTGCCACTTACTCCATATGTTCCTTAAGGGGTTACTGATCTCTATTACTGAATTCTTTTAATTAAATTTTTTCACACTACCTGATGAATATTTCTGAAATTCTGAATATTTCTGAAGCACAAATCTGATCAAACCTTGTCCTTGGTTAACATAGTTTAATGTTCTCTTGTCTTCCAGTATGAAAAGTAACTTTTTTTTTTCATTTAGTTATTGCATACTGTAACCCAGCTATGGTAACAATGTATCTGTCCCTCCAGTCTTCCTATTACTTGAATAGTCATGGACTTCTATTTATTTTAATTTAATTGATATTTACTTGGTATAACATTTATTTACACTGAGGCCTACCAGGCTTGTTAGACATCCTATGTGTTCTTATTGAATTTAGTATTGTAAATCTTTGTTTCCTATATCCTAGATGGAATTCTTTAAAATTGGTACTCTCGGGGCGCCTGGGTGGCTCAGTGGGTTAAGCCGCTGCCTTCAGCTCAGGTCATGATCTCAGGGTCCTGGGATCGAGTCCCGCATCAGGCTCTCTGCTCGGCAGGGAGCCTGCTTCCCCCTTTCTCTCTGCCTGCCTCTCTGTCTACTTGTGATCTCTCTGTGTCAAATAAATAAAATCTTTGAAAAAAAATAAAATAAAATTGGTTACTCTGTCTCATTTTATTTCTGGAGAATAGATATTTGCTTGCCACATAATGAATGCTTTACACATTCCTACATGATGAATGGTGCTAATTTTATTCATTGTATGTAGCTATTTATATATAATAGTTAAAGGCAAAAGATATTGCATTAACAAATGGTCCAATATCCTATATAAGTCAAAAGGTTATTAAAGAAAATATTAAACTAGTATTTAATTTGACAATGTATAATCAGAAAAGGGCAAAACATATCAATACATGTAACTATTATATGTATTAGAGGCAAATTTAATTTATTTATTCACTTTTTTTCATGATGCAGTGTCAACAAACTATAGATCTTTTTACTTTGACTAGTATATCTTGAAAATCTGCCAAATTAATATTTTTCTGCGTAGATCAAAGACATGATGGTTTACACCTTATTTCAGAAAACGCATGTGTATTTTGTCAGTTTGTTAAAGAAAACAGAAACCACTTTAAGTATTATGGAAAGACATGATTTAATACAGAGACTAAGGCTTACTAACTTGACAGAAGAGCAGGGAGAGCAAAAGTAAAAATAAAATTGTTTTAGAGCAGATTTCATCATTCTGTGGTACCATATAGTGCAACTTGTAATGGGAAATCTCAGAAACTTGAGAAAACCACTTCTGCCACTTTCTGAATCCCACATGCCTGTTTACCATTGCCTTATGAAAGAAGCTTTCTTTCTTTTCTTTTTTTTTCTTTCTTTCTTTTTTTTTTTTTTTTTTTTTTTTTAATAACATTGTGTGATGGATTCCTGTCTCACATTGAGGCCTTTTATTCATTTTGAGTTTATCTTTGTGTACGGTGTAAGAGAATGGTCGAGTTTCATTCTTCTGCATATAGCTGTCCAGTTTTCCCAGCACCATTTATTGAAGAGACTGTCTTTTTTCCACTGTATATTTTTTTCCTGTTTTGTCGAAGATTAACTGACCATAGAGTTGAGGGTCCATATCTGGGCTCTCTACTCTGTTCTACTGGTCTATGTGTCTGTTTTTATGCCAGTACCATGCTGTCTTGGTGATCACGGCTTTGTAGTAAAGCTTGAAATCAGGTAATGTGATGCCCCCAGTTTTATTTTTGTTTTTCAACATTTCCTTAGCGATTTGGGGTCTCTTCTGATTCCATACAGATTTTAGAATTATTTGCTCCAGCTCTTTGAAAAATACCAGTGGAATTTTGATCGGAATGTCATTAAAAGTATAGATTGCTCTAGGCAGTATAGACATTTACAATGTTTATTCTTCCAATCCAAGAGCATGGAATGGTCTTCCATCTTTTTGTGTCTTCTTCAATTTCTTTCATGAGTGTTCTGTAGTTCCTTGAGTACAGTTCCTTTACCTCTTTGGTTAGGTTTATTCCCAGGTATATTATGGTTCTTGGTGCTATAGTAAATGGAATTGATTCTCTAATTTTCCTTTCTGTATTTTCATTGTTAGTGTATAAGAAAGCCACTGATTTCTGTACGTTGACTTTGTATCCTGCCACGTTCCTGAATTGCTGTATGAGTTCTAGTAGTTTGGGGGTGGAGTCTTTTGGGTTTTCCATATAAAGAATCATGTCATCTGCGAAGAGAGAGAGTTTGACTTCTTCATTGCCAATTTGGATATCTTTTATTTCTCTTTCTTGTCTGATTGCTGTTGCTAGGACTTCTAATACTATGTTGAATAAGAGTGGTGACAGTGGGCATCCTTGTCGTGTTTCCTGATCTCAACGGGAAGGCTGCAAGCTTTTTCCCATTGAGGATGATATTTGCTGTGGGTCTTTCATAGATAGATTTTATGAAGTTCAGGAATGTTCCCTCTATCCCTATACTTTGAAGCGTTTTAATTAGGAATGGATGCTGGATTTTGTCCAAGATGCCCTTCAACGGACGAATGGATAAAAAAGATGTGGTTCATATACACTATGGAGTATTATGCCTCCATCAGAAAGGATGAATACCCAACTTTTATAGCAACATGGACAGGACTGGAAGAGATTATGTTGAGTGAAATAAGTCAAGCAGAGAAAGTCAATTATCATATGGCTTCACTTATTTGTCGAGCATAACAAATAGCATGGAGGACATAGAGAGATGGAGAGAAGGGAGTTGAAGGAAATTGGAAGGGGAGGTGAACCATGAGAGACTATGGACTCTGAAAAACAATCTGAGGGTTTTGAAGGGGCGGGGGTGGGAGGTTGGGGGATCCAGGTGGTGGGTATTGGAGAAGGCACAGATTCCATGGAGCACTGGGTGTGGTACAAAAATAATGAATACTGTTACGCTGAAAAAATAAAAAAAAAAATTAAAAAAAATTGTGTGAATACTTCTCATTGGTAAATCTAATTCAGAAACCTGACAGCAGTTATCCTCATAACCTTAGTCTCTTTTCTTTTTCTTTTTTTTTCCCCCAGTACTTTTTATACACTAAAGGATATAGAGAGAGGGATCAGTTTTGCATACTAAAGATAGTCTATTATAGTCAACCCCCTTGGATTCTCAATATCTCTTCACAGGTAATTTCCAGTAACACTATTGCAACAGCAGCTTTTCTGACTAAAAAGATCCAACAATCCATTGAACAAAAAAGATGGACTCTTCCTTTTCCTACAAAAAAGATCCAGTTCCTATAATTTCATTATCCACCTTGTGGTAATGTTTATTTCTCCTCCAGTGCATACAGAATCCCTATTTTATATTTTAGAACTTAATGATTAGTATATGTATATCTTGTCACTTGATACTCTGTAATTTAATGCAAAGTGCCTTTTAGGAAACACTAGGAAAAGAAAACAAGAAAGCAAGAAAGCTTATATATACAAATATACACATAAAGGAACAACAACAACAACAACAAAAACCTGCTGTATTCTTTCTCTTCTTTCTCCTTCTTGTCTCTATAAAATATGACCTTTGCCCTCAGCCAGTACCAGTGATTCACCTGGTGTCTTACCTGGTGAAGAGACCCAAACCTTCATCCTTGAAAAGTATGCATCATTAATACTGTTGCTAGTATGTGTTGCACTAATTATATTTTTATAATAGGCATGGAAGAACTAATAGATACCAGACATTGTCACCTAGATTCCAGACATACTACATCTTGTCTCATTGTGCAAAAGCAACTCTATTTGTCCTGAATGATTAGAATAAGTCACCCCAGCAATAGAGCAATCTCCTTTGCCTATTAGTTAAATGGCATGAGCAGATATACAAAGGACCAGATAGCAGTCTTAACATCCAGTTAAATGTTATATTTATATATTTTATAAATATATTTATAAGCCATCACTGTATTTCAGTGAAATAATTTTTCTTTAAGAACTAATCCTCTAAATCAATAGAGTCCAAAATTTCAGGGAAAGGAGACAAAAAAACTTAACAAGTGTTTTATTAAATTTGACAGGAAAATATCCTCTTTCCCTTTACTTAAATTCTACTTGTTTCCTGGTCTAAGAAATGTAAACTATATTGTTCTTTAGTTCAAAGCATAAAATTGTAAGTATTACCTTAGTTCAAAGCATACATTGCCCGGATACCTTCCCCCAGCCACTGGATCACTACATCTCCAACAGGCCATTTCACAGCTCTCTGCATCTTTGGGTTAAATACATAAATCCCACAGATGTGAGGCCATTTCCTCATCACTCTTTTCTTGTAAAAGAGTCCCATGGTCAGAAGTATGTCTTGAGATAACTAATGATGAACATGATGTATAGTTATTCCATGAATGGTGAAGCAGTATAAAGTACTATGGGCAGTGAAGGGAAATCCATTTCCAAAATTAATGTTTATTTCAAGACAGAGAAAGCACAGCCTTTGTCTTAATATAAGAAATCTAATGTAATCACTCCACTTTCATGTGACTAGCTTTTGCTGTTGGCATGTTACACTCAACAACGGCAATAACCAGATCAGCCTTTGAAGGATGTTGAGTTCAACAATGATGCATTGTTGTATGACCCCACATGTTGAGTTCAAAAAACATTACTCTCATCTCAGCTACCATGCTCATATTTTTCACGGACCCATTTAGCATATTTGGGCAGAACTCTGATGTTGATTGCAATGATCACAAAACAAAAACACACAAGTAAGCAAACAAGCCCTTGAATTATTTGTCCTCCATTTAGTTACCTATATGGCATAACAAATAGAATGAAGACAGAGAGTCTTATTATATAGTGACATCATTTGTTATATTACTGCCAATGATCTGTTTGAATACAGTTCAAATATCTACTGAGTCTATAGCTCTAATGTTGGAAAAACAAGCATGTCTTGGCTACTAATGGCTCCTCTTATCAAGGTATTAAAAGGAGGAGGCAAGCATTAACCAGTTTTAACCAGAAGTCATAAGAAAAGAGATGAGTCAACAAATTGAAGGGCTTTCAGTGCTGGGAAAATTTTCCAGATCATGAAAAGGGGAACATAAGAACAAATAAAAAATAAAACAGTGTAACAAGCAAACAAAAAACTCTGAGTGACAAGGACTTACTAAAACTCAATTATGTGGCAAAGGAAGATTGTTAGGCTAGTTTACATTTAGGTTAGATATATCCTAAAGATATAGATATATAGAGAGGGTACATATATTGCAGTATACTTACATGTCCTTATTATAGGAGATGTGATTTAATGCCAGATGGTTTTTAATCTAGGTCATAGCACTTACTTTGTGTAAACTTTGTGTAACTAGATTATATTACCTTCATTCTCATATTGGTTTATGGGTTTACCTTTATTGGATCAATAACCTTAGCATGGGTTCAAAATTCTAGTAATTATAGTTAATATTAGAATTTATAGGTTATATCAGACATTAGATGTGTATTTTTGTTTGTAATTTTGAACCTATACTGATGTCTAGAATAGAATGAGCATGAGTAAAATTGGTAATTGAATGCATAAAATTGTAAGTATTACCTTATAGATTGTTTCCATTCAAGACTTGAAACAAAAAAGTCAAATGATAGGATGATAGAGGACTAAGATAATTCAAAATAATGGCAACTATTTTAAGTTTAGTGTGTTTTGTGAACTTGAAAATATGTCCAAATGGCATGATATCAAAAGTTGCATTTAAGGAACAACATTTGTGTAGAAGAGAGAAGAAAAAATATAATCAGTGGTATCATACTTATTTCTAAGCTTTCAATGTTGAGTGACTCAAAATAGCATTGGTTGAGAAAGTTTCAAAGAAATAAGCATTACATCAACCAAACTGCATAAATTTTATATGAACATGAAAATATGCAGTAGAGAAACCTGAATTCAAGTATTTTTTCTGTCACTTATTAATGTGTCTGACCTTGGACAAATTGGTTAATTTCATGAAGAATCACTTCTCACATCTGTAGTTAAGAGTTTTTACACAAGATTATTAAGAAGATTTAAATCATTCATGTTGAACTGCTAGCACATTGTATAACAGGTAGATAGTTTAACAAATATCCATCATGATTATTCTCATAAAACTCTCTAAGAATAACATTCCTTGATAAATATACATATTCAATAGATGACATCCCTGAGGCCCACCCCCAATCATTTTACTGAAGAGGGAAATTTTAAAGTAATTGTGAATTTCTACTTTTACTTTTCTCAAAAGCTAACAGTGGTATAAACGTCGATCAGGTTGAAAAAAAAAAAAACATCGATTAGGTTGATGTGCTTTTAAAAAAATTGCAATGAAGACTGGTTGAAGAAATCATTTTTACAAAATGTAAAACCAGGTCTGTACACAGTAAGTGCTGAAAAACTGGACGTGAACTTGGCACAGAGAAGAGTACCTAGTGGCTTAATGATCAGTCACCAAAATGAGAGGAGGCATTTCTTCAAATGCATAAAATTTAATAGTTTCTTAAAACTTATAAATTACATCTTGCTTCATTTACTCTTCTCCTACCCCCTTAACCCCCCATGAAGCAAGATGGGATTGGGAGGGAGATAAACCATAAGTGACTCTTAATCTCACAAAACAAACTGAGGGTTGCTGGGGGGAGGGGGGTTGGGGGGGTGGGGTTATTATGGACATTGGGGAGGGTATGTGCTATGATGAGTGCGGGGAAGTGTGTAAACCTGGCGATTCACAGACCTGTACCCCTGGGGAAAAAAAAATATATGTTTATAAAAAATAAAATTAAAAAAAAACTTATAAATTACAATGGAAAAAATTAAATATAAAATTTATATATAAGAAATCACCCAAATCCACTTGCTACACACACACACACACACACACACACAGTCACACACACTGATACTTTTGGAAATTTTATCATAATTATAAAACGACTATGAGTATAAAATGTAAAATGTGTTGAAGGAGAAAACTATACTTAAGTATTTGTTTTTTACTTAGTATTTATTTTCTCTAGATTTTTATCTTTTCATATTTGAAAGCCTTGTGGTTTGCAGGTTGATTAGTTATAGACACCATAATATAGACATTATTATATAATGTGAAAATTACTATAAATATTTGTATGCCTGTAGATTTGATTCATGCATCAGAAATTCATTGACTGTGCTACAAAAACTATAAATATCTCTCTCACTAGACAGTTCTATGAAAAGCAATAAATTAAGTTCCACTGTTCACTGATGAATCAGTAAGAATATTCGTGAATGAAAAGATAAGTGCATTTTATCTTCATAAACTAACATTTGTGTGAGTTACCTGATGTGTGATGTCCCTCCAATACCAGACAATTTTCTGTTGAGTTTCACTACAATCAACAATACTTTTTTGTTGTTGTTTTGTTTTTTTGTATTTTTGTTTTTTGGGGGTTTTTTTTGAGAGAGAGAGAGAGAGGAACCAGAGGAACTTTGGGGAGGAGTCTGGGGAGGGACAGGGAGAGAGACAGAGAGAGAGAGAGAATCTCAGGCAGGATCCATGCTCAGCATGGAGCCCAAGGCAAAGCTCCATCTCACGACCAAAGCCAAAATCATTGCTCAAATGATTGAGCCACTCAGGCACCCCTATTCTAGCTTTTTTCATCAAAAGTGATTTTTAGCCAAGTTCAGGAATCATTTTACCCAAGTTCAGTATCATTACATAACTGCATTATGTAAACTTAACAAAACACTAGTATATAAAAGTTGTTTAAAACATTCTTTGATGTTGGGGCGCCTGGGTGGCTCAGGGGGTTAAAGCCTCTGCCTTCGGCTCAGGTCATGATCCCAGAGTCCTGGGATCAAGCCCCACATCAGGCTCTCTGCTCAGCAGGGAGCCCGCTTCCTCCTCTCTGTCTCTGCCTGCCTCTCTGCCTACTTGTAATCTCTACCTGTCAAATAAATAAATAAAAATCTTTAAAAAAAATCCTTTGATGCAATATTTTGTGTTTATGTTTAATTGCATAGACATTAGCTTTTCCTGTAGGTTGAACAGGGAAACGGGTATTGAAATAACCCAGAATGATACAGAAATCACATAATATAGATTTAAATCAGAGAATGTTCTTATATACATGGCACCCAAACCCAGCTGGTAAAGTGAAAATCAACATCCTTGATTGATCCTATTGGCCAGAATTATTGCTCTCTCCATTTATAATACATTTATAATCACACTTAGTCCAAATTCCGAATTCTCAATGTTTATTGTACGTTTCTGTTACGTGTTTATTTTTGTTTTGATTTCCTCCCCTTAGAGATTCACATCTGCTCAAGCATTGAGAAGCTTAGTTTATTTATTTATTTGTTTGTTTAATTTTTTTATTATTTAAATTCAATTAATTAACAAATAGTGTATTGTTAGTTTCAGAGGTAGAGTTCAGTGATTCCCCAGTCTTATATAATACCCAGTGCTTATTATATCACATGCCCTCAGCTTAAATGGCTTCAGATGAATAAATAGGTGAATAAATAAATAGGCCTCAAAAGGTTTACAAAATTTAAAATAATGAAAATAAGGAGAAAATGATTAAGATATTTGTTATACGTACTACACTGAGGTGTTCATCAGATATGTGTAGCGGGAATACTTTAAATTATTAGGTGCTGGGCCTGAAAATAAATATGTAAAAAATTATAGTAATGATAAATATAGATTTAAAAAAGATGGAAAGTTCAATGAATCCATTATCATATAGTATATTTGGAATGATAAAAGAGGAATGGACAAAATGTTAGCATAAATGATGTGGCACCTCAAAGACAGAAAATATATGGAAGATCATGACAAGCAAAAGAAACAATGTATAAAAACATCATTTATATTACTGTTTTCCAAAATCTCCAAAAAAACAAGGATTCAGTTGAATACATTGAGTTAAGCCGGAAAATCTCGTGCTCTTTTGGCAAATAAAAATAGTTCAGTTTTTTTAATATGGAAGGATGTTTATAAATTTTAACGGATGGTATGCTCGCAGGGAGCTAACTATGTAAGAGCATGTTTTGAGAAGGAGGTAGTATTATGGAGTTCCAAAATCCCCAGCTAGAGAGACTTACTTTTCTCCATATGGCGTCAACACTGGCTGGGAAGCTTAAAAAGAGTGACAGAACATTTTAATCCCAAACACTATGAATTATAAATTTACTAGGTGTAATAGAGGAAATTTTGGCGACCTAGGAGAAGTTGGAATTCATGATCTTCTCTTATTAATCACAGTTAATAAGCTTACTTATGCAACACTCCACAACAGTAGCATGAAAAGGAAAAACTTCTATCTGGATGTATAGCTTACTGGATGTATTCGTAATGGGCGAAAGAACACTGACTGAGAGGACCTTAACCCTCCCCTCAGCTTCACTAAATTTCAGACACATTTCTTCCTGACTCTAGGCCCTTGACCTCTTTTTCTTAGGGCATTTGTTTAAAAAACTACAAGAACAACAACAAAGATTTGGCAACTGCTAATTTTTTCTGTGACCCTTTGCGATATAGATCTACTCCCAGCCTCCTTTTCTTGGACCTGGGATCCATCCCTTTGAAATGTAATCATCAGGAAAGATGGCATTACTACCTCCCCTGTCTGTGGGAGGGTGGAGGGTGGAAGCCTAATCTCCCCTTCCTGCCCTCTAGGTATGGCTCCTAGGAGCTCACACCCACACTTAAAAATCTCTTGCCTTTTTTTTTTTTTTCTTTTTTTCCTGATGAACTTCAGTGCACTCTCACTTCCCTATTGCAATAGTTCTTTTTAACCAGTTTTATTGAGGTATGACTGACAAACAAAAACTGCATGCAATGAGTCTGTACAACACCATTCTTTGGTTTGTTCCTCTTTAACTTCATCAGGTGCACGTTTTCTTGATTTTCATGTGAGCTGTAAAGGATTAAGGGACATTGCAACTCAGAATGAGTAATAGAATTTTTCACATCTCTTGTTCATTTTTTTTATGTTTAGGCATTTGATCTATTTAGAATTAATCCTGCTGTATGGTGTGTGGTGCTCTTTGAACCTGACTTATTTACAGGCAGCTCTGTCATTGTCCATAAATCATTTTCTGTCTGTTCTATTTTATGATCTGGGATGCCACCAATTTCATATATTAATTTCATCCATGTCTTTGGATCTATTTTTGGACATTATATTTGGTGTGTTGCTAAATAGTACATTCATGGACTAGAGTGACATGGTTTAAATATTGGTATTTTATCACACATCTCAGTATCTGGAAAAGATTTTCCTGTTCATCATATTTTGTGGTTAGTTTCCCTGGATATACCTATTTGTTAAACTGATCATACAAAGTTTAGATCCATATTTTTAGTTCTAAGGAAAATTAACAAGATTGTATATTGACTATAGCCACATTAAATTTAAAATTTAACTTGAGGTGATTTGACAATTTTGTGATTTTTAATCTTCCTTGCCATCTGTCTTTGCATTGTTAAGTCTCATTTGAATGTGCTAACTCTTTAGGAATGTTCAAAAATTTGCTTCATATAGTTACTGCATGTTTTTGCATAATTTACTTATAGATATTTGAACTTCCTTATTGCTGAAGCAAATTAATCTTTTTATTTCATCCTTTAAAATATTTTTTTGTGTATGTGTCAGATAGTTATTATTGTAACATAATTTTTGTAGGCTATGGGTTACTGAGTTCTATCATTTGTGTGGATTTCTTTTTTCTTTCTTTTTTTTTTTTTTGGTTTGTTTTCTTGGGTTTTCTATGTGCCTATAATTACATTTTTTTCTTCAACAGATATTGATTGATTTGTTAATAAGTGTTAGATGCTTATAGCATACCATACCATACCAACAAACAAATTCAATCGGTTTCAACTTTTCGAGAATCCTATTTCAGTAATACAATTTAATATGTAAAATACGTTATATATATTTTAGATAAACACAAATATGCATTAACTATGAAAAGACATACCTGGGAATAAAAAAAAAAAAGGAGTGGTTATTCTTGGGAAAGGAAAGAGGATATAGGAGAAAGGAAAACTATATACAGCTGTACTTGTTTATAGTTGTAATGTTTTATTTCTTGCAATAATGGTATTTGGATGTTATTTTTTTCTGTGTTACTATGTTCCTGGATGTTACTTTCTTCCTCAAAGTACTACCATTTGCCGAACTGCCTGAGCCTTTGAAAGATTGGTATCAGAATGAAGAATTAAATAATATTACACAAAAATATTTTAGAATAAGGATTAATCAAGGCACCCGGGTTGCTCAGTTGGTTAAGTGTCTGCCTTAGGGCATGATTTCAGGGTCCTGGGATTGAGCCCCATGTCCAGCTCCCTGTTTCGCAGGGAGCTCCCTTCTCCCTCTCCCCAATGCTCATGCTATCTCTCAAATAAATAAATAAAATCTTAGAAACAGAATAAGGATTAATTGTAGTATAGCCCATTTATTATAACTAATGAAAAAGTTGGTTTTTTTTTCAGTAGTTCTCAACATTTTGAGTGAACTTATCTTTTCACATTAAAACTGTTAATGGGTATCATTAACTCTTGTTTATTCTAATTCAAAATGAATGGGAAGACTACATACAGATTTTGACCTTCAAATGGAAATTGAATCAATTTATATTTATACATATATGATACCTGTTAAGTTTTATTCACTTCCTTAATGGTTTAAAAAAGGAAATTGACTCTGTTGGTTAATTAATGAACTGTCCAAATGCACTTCATTATTGTATTTTTTTTATTTATTTTTTTAAAGATTTTATTTATTTATTTGACAGACAGAGATCACAAGTAGGCAGAGAGGCAGGCAGAGAGAGAGAGGAGGAAGCAGGCTCCCTGCTGAGCAGAGAGCCTGATGCGGGGCTAGATCCCAGGACCCTGGCATCATGACCTGAGCCAAAGACAGAGGCTTTAACCCACTGAGCCACCCAGGCAACCCATGACACTTCATTATTTTTAAATATTGAGGCAGCTTCTATAAACATTGTATTTTGGAAAGTATGCAATAGTCACATACATAACATAATCTGATCAATTATTCTTCCCTTCATTCAATAAAACCCTCTTCAGCTCTAAAGCTAATAAAGTTTTGAATTTCAGAAGTAATTGCTTTTATATACATATATACACATATACATATATATATACACAAACACACACATATATATATATACACATAAAACATTTCTAGAATATTATTTTAATTTGGCCCTCATTTCATTCCAATAAGATAAAAAAAGTGATTTAAATTATCTTCTAAGCAAATGATATAAAAACCTTAAATCAAAGTAGTTCTTTCCTTTAATGAATGAAACTAAATCTATATATTAAAATACAATTACTACATATTTATTCAAATTTGAACGCAATACAATTAAGCACAATATAAACATATTCTATTTATATGAAATATATTTTGTTTGCATATTACATTTTTATATGGTTTAGCAGCTTTTGGAAGGTTTAACTTATTAGAAAAATTATAAATATGTGTTAGATTTATTTTCAATTCAAAGTATTAAATATATTTTATTGGTCTAGGACAAATAATTTGATATCCAGACAAATATTTTCATTCCTCCTTTGTGTAGCTTTTCCACAAAAATGCAAATCCTTTATATAGTAGTATATTTTTGAAATCTAGCTAAATTACTGCCTCATCACAAACAGAAGGAAGAATATTATAATAATAAGCACTCCCTCACGTAAAGTAAAATTCCCATACAGAATTTAAGCCAGAATGCAATATAAAACAAATATTTGATGAGCAAGTCAGGATCCCAGGGCCCTAGTTTATTTTTCTAGCCACATGCTACAGTTGAGGTTTTGATGTTCACATGCAAAGTGTACACTCTATGCCATAAGGCCTGGGTTTGGCTGGAACTCATGATAGCCATAAAGCCCTTTTTATGAGTATACAACGGACACAAAATGTGTACTTAAAGAACAGCAAGTGGTCCATTTAGTGGCTCTCTTCTGTGCCCAGACCATAATCTGCTTTCTAAATGTTAATTCTTTCCTCAAGAAGAAAAACAAGACGAGATAATATAAGAGAAAGACTACTGATGGAGAGAAGACTTCACCTGACACATGTATGTGTGTGTGTGTGTGTGTGTGTGTACGTGTGTGTTTGTGTTATCCTCTCAGCATGTACCTCCCTCCCAGTAACTTACCCTGGTTACATCACTGGAAACCCATTTTCTCCTCATGTTAGAATAACAGACCCAATGATGGTGGAGCAGCCTCCTCCTGCAGGACAAAATTCCTCTGCAACTTGCTCCTTTGAGTTTTTAACCTATTGGATACTTTCCTAACTTACATCAAATCACTTAGGAATAATAAGCTCAAAAATTCAAAACTATACAGAGTTGCTTCTTAATGACATCCCCAGAGATTCTGAAATGAGTCACACTGTTCCCTTAGCTCACTGTATCGGAGTTAAAAAGTCATCCACGTTCTCAACAAAAATTACTAGAGTTGTGTACTAACCAGATGTGGCCATAGCCAAATGATTATTACATGACCAAATTAAAATATTTGCCTCTTTTCTAATAATTGTGGTAATCCGAGCTTAATTGGGGGGAAAAAAACTCCTTGGTTCTATGCAGAAATGAAGTTATACCAAAAGAAAAAAAAAAAAAGAAAGAAAGAAAGAAAATAAGCCCTGGGCAAGGAAGAAGCTGACATGGGAGGCAGCCTCAATGTGGCCTCAGCCATTTTTGTCTAAAGTTCTCGAATCAGTATTGCCCAACACAGCTGTTCTATACTCAGACTAAATTGCTCAGCTTTATACCATATCTTATTCTGTCACTCTGCGTCAGTGTCCCAGAAATAATGTGACATGAATCAAGATGGTCTGCCCTGAGGATCTCAGGGGTGGAAGCTGCCTGACGAAAGCAGTCCCTTTGGTGGGCAGCCCATTTTCCCTTGTAGGGGCTATCAGTCAGAAACACTGTCTGTCTTCTTTGGTCACTCGGATATACTTCCCGGATATGTTGCGTATATCCAGTAAATCTTCCAGTATTCCCTGGGCTTGTCTTCCTGAAGGCAAACTTAGAAGTGGAAGACTAATGGGACCAACTACAGTCCTACTGCAGATCTCAAGGACAACGGACATTCATCTCTCCACCTCTTCTATCTATTTTAGATCCTCCTAGCCTCTGCCCGTCTTGCTGGTTGATGTACTGGTATGACCCAGATGTGTACTCACATGGCTTCAGCCTCTGACACCCATATTTTTCTCAGGCTAGGTTTGGTCCCCGTGTTCTTTCATAAGTCACTATTAGTCAAGTGAGTCCAGAGGTCAATTCCAGTAGATGATTTTTGGTCCCATATGGATTCCTCTCTGCCCCCAATACACAACAGGAGCCTTGCCATTTACTGATGATGAGGGCAAATTATTCCTTGTAATATATTCATACTTCTTCCTTCCTGTGTGTCCCTATAATTAAAGCCCAATGTGCCCAGGAATCACATGTAGTTTACAATTCAGAAAGACTCTTGACATTTCTTTCTAGCAGAAGAATCTATAATCTTGCAGATCCCAAAGCTCTGCAAACAGAAAACAGAAAATCCTCCAGTGATTTTCTGGAAATGGTCATTAAGTGCAGCCATTCCTGCTTCTGCCCTTTGGTTCCCAGAACCATAGATACTTCCTGTTTGGGACCCAACATCATCTAGCAATCCCTGGTTTATTACATAAACTGTATCCTGGGTAATGGCAGTGTATTGGCTGAGTTTGGGCTCTGAGCTGGATTTTATCTCTGCCTTTCAGAGTCAATTTATTGCTCTAAGAGTCTATCAGCTTCTAGATGGTGTGGATGTTACTCATTCAGTAGGTTTCAGCCATAAACCACTCTCACATCCAGTTGCCTGGTTGTAAATCCACTAATCTGATGATATGGTACCCCAAGCTAGTAGGTTAAATAAGTGCTAATGCCTAATATGGTGGTGTAGGTTGAAGGTCTATAGTCAGGAAAGACAAGCTGATGCCCAGAATATATATTTGTTTCTGTGAGAACAAATTTTTGGCCCTTTCAGAGTACAAGGTAACCAATGTAGTCAATCTATCATTAAGTGACTACAGACCACTTCAAGCCCATGTTACTATATCATGGACTCAATATTCTTTGTTGCTGGCGATTAGAGGATTGGCAATAATAGTAGTTACATCACTGAATCTGTGCTATTTTAACAATGAGTAGTTTTTAATCTCTGGATGTTAATAAGTAGTACGAATGCTTTACTTCATGCACATTCCATGTTCTTCTATAGGTTTCTCCTAAGACTTGTCCAATATTCCACTCTTTCATCTTTAAGAACATGGAGAAACTGGGGGCGCCTGGGTGGCTCAGTGGATTAAGCCTCTGCCTTCGGCTCAGGTCATGATGTCAGGGTCCTGGGATCGAGCCCCGCATCGGGTTCTCTGCTCAGCAGAGAGTCTGCTCCCTCCTCTCTCTCTGCCTGCCTGTCTACTTGTTATTTTTGTCAAATAAACAAATAAAATCTAAAAAAAAAAAAAAAAAAAGAACATGGAGAAACTGGCCAGACCATTATCCACTGGCCATCAATCTATGTGTATCCTAATCTCAGGTCACTTCTCTTCCATAAAAAACAGATGAATACATACCTTGACTGAAACTTGGTCCCTGGGCAGTCTTTTCTCTAACCACTATCATTCAAGGCCCCTCCATTAATTTTGCCTTTACCTACAAAATGAGATGAGCCATCAGTAAATGAAGGTTTTCCCTATTCCTTCAAGTGGTTGTATAGGATGCCCCACATAGAAACAGTGGGGTTAAAATGGGGCTATGAGCTATAAGCTCATGTAGGATTTTTGCCCCATTTTGTCTTTCTTATGCAGAGTCCAACATGCCTCTTCCACGTTAAATGGGTTATTTCATGTGCCAACCCAGCTTTATGATGTGCTGGATCTGATCAAGTCCAACTCCTGACTGTTGCAGTCACATAGTCCCTTACTACATACGGTTGTGTGCAGGAGTGTGTCAAGAGTTATTTTTTCAAAAGTCTTATAATTCTTTGTTGCTGACGGCATGTCCTTGCTTTACAACTCTTGGGACTTTGCTGTGATTTTTTAACTAGGTCTTGCGACCAGTTCTACATGGCATCTTTCCCCACCACTGGTAACTTCAGTAATATAAGGTCTGCTGTACTGCATGGCCCAGTGGCAGGCCCATTTGCACTGAAGCGTGTATCTATTCAAGAGTCCTTTCAGGATCACAACACCATTCAAAGCTGGGAGCTTTTCACTTAAATGGGTATATGGTCTGGAAAGATCGTCCTAGATGTGGAATATGCTGCCTCCATACCTGAAGAAGCCCACCATGTGTCGTGCTTCTTCAGCTTTGGTAAGAATGCTAAGATGCAATATTTATCATTCACTTTGGAGGGAAAGTTCATGGCAAACGCTACACTCTTGACGCATGAAAATTTAAAAAAATTCACAGGCTTTAGCTATCACTTTCCAGAACATATGTGCTATATGAAGGCCTCCAACATGGTAGCCATTTCTTGCCTATTTGACCCACAACATAATGTGATAGTTGTAATAGGTCAATACTATATTCTTGATATGCTCAAATGACATTAATATAAATGAAAGGCTAGCAAGTATTTTCTATAAATGATTAATTAGTGGACATTTTAGGTTTTGCCAACTACATATAGCATATAGTCTCTCTAATTTCCTCTTCGTCTTCTTGTTTCTCCTCCTCTTCCCCCTCCTACTTCTTCTCCAACTTTTAAAATTATAACATGCTTTTTAGCTCCGAATACCTACAAAAACAGGCCACAGGTCATCTTGGACCTGTTGGCCACAGTTTGACAAACACTTGTATTAATATATATGTATGCTATATTCCATTCCATGTGAGCCTGTATTGTTTCAGAATGGGATAGGAAATAATATTTTCACCAGATTGATGATTGCATACCATATACCTGAGGCCACATTAATTTGTTCTACCAAAAATATTACATCAGTCATGGGAGCTACCATGAAGGCTACTTTATGTTTATAGCAACTTATAGTAATGACCGCCAGCATCCATTCATTTTCTCAGGTGCCAGAATAGTGGATTAATTAGAAACATGGTATGGATTGCAACCCTGTATCCTTTAGATACTTAAGGATGGCACTCATCTCAAACCCCCTCCCCCACAAAGCCCCTGCCCTGAAGTAATGTGTTATTATTTTTTATTTAGTATCTTGGCTGGTGAGAAGATGGCTTCAGAGACTTCTACTTGACCTTCCCCACTGATATTGCTCTTACCCCACAGACAGAGACTGAATGTGGAGGATATATCAACTGTAAAGTATTGCAGTCCCTTATGATTGATACATACAGTACTTGAGTGAGGCCTTTGCTACCTGGTCTATGTTTGCACTCAAAGATGATGGAATTCAAGTTTCTCACTGCTAAGGGGGTAGGTTACATATAGACTGGAAGGAGAGGTTAGAGCAGGAAACATCAATAATCATAGAGGTTTTGCTTATTCTAAAGATGGATAAAAAAAACCTTATCTATATGTATTTAAATTGTTTAGTACACACACACACACACACACACACACACACACACACACATACTTGTCAAGGGGATATAGCAACTAAATGAAAATCTGGAAAAATTACAGCAACAAACTAAATAAAGTCTTGCTGGATTATAACCCAGTTTATAAAATAAATATCTTCAAGTAATACTGACACAAATACAAGATATAACAAATAAATGGGGAGAACAGATACAGACACATCTCAAATGCAGAAGAAGTCTCTTAATTTATAGAAATCCTTGAGGGGGAAGTGTTATTGCCCATTCCTTAAGTGTGGGATGTGCATGTTGGCTTTTTTTTTTTTCGTTTGCGCTCCCTACTTTATTATTTTTTTTATTTTTTTATTTTTTATAAACATATAATATATTTTATCCCCAGGGGTACAGGTCTGTGAATCTTCAGCTTTACACATTTCACAGCACTCACCATAGCACATACCCTCCCCAATGTCCATAACCCCACCCCCCTCTCCCAACCCCCCTCCCCCCAGCAACCCTCAGTTTGTTTTGTGTTGGCTTCTTTTTAAACAGTCAAGTATGAAAAGGGGAGAAAATGAGTAAATTTACTGTGGAGAAACCTATAAAGGAAAATGCTACCAGATGATGAAGCTTAACATCAATAGTGATAAGTCACATTAATAATCTGTACCCTGTGATAAAACACGTGACAAGAGTGGCACTTTATCTCTGGGATATTTCTCCTAAATGCTCACAACCTCAGTATAATCTTAAGAGGAAAAAAATAGCAGACAGACCTCAGTTGTGGGACATTCTACAAAATATCTCACTAGCACCCCTCTAAACTGTCAAGAAAGTCAACTGTCAAACTGTCAGAGAGTCTGAGAAACTCACAGCCAAGAGTATCCTAAAGAGACGTGACTACTGAAATCTAATGTGGTAAATTGGGTAGGATCCCAGAAGAATAAAGGGGCCTATGCTGAAAAGTAAGGAACTCTGAAGAAAGTATGGACTTAGCTAATAATGTGTCCGTTTTAGTTCATTAGTTCTGACATATGGACCATACTATTGTAAGATAGTAACAATATGGCTGAGTATGGGGTATATGGGAAATCTTTATACATCTGTAATATTTTTGTAAGCTTTAAATTATTCTAATTTTTAAGTTTATAAAAACATAGCATCCTTTGAATGCTTATTCTGTGTCAGCCACTTTAAAATTCAATTCTATAAAACGTGGATAGTAAGATCTACTAATGAAGTGATCATGAGCTAACGTTATTGTAAGTTAATGACCATTGTACATAAAGAGCCTAGTCTAGACCCTGAGAAATGGGAGGAACCCAATAAAAAATGAATGGATTTTCACTAGTTCTATCACTGAAATGTCACAAGGAGGCTTGCTAATATTGCTATACCACTTATGGACCATCAAAGAGAAAATAGTGGCCAAAGGATTGGCTAAGAAGCAATATCAGGGTTGAGAAAGAAAGGACCCAATTTATAGCATTCCCACTGGCACAATTTTCTGATCCTTAAGAAACATAAAATATTTTGTTCACTTAACATCATGAGCACTGATTAATATACAGAATTGTTGAATCACCATATTCTATACCTGAAACTAATATAACACTGTGTGTTAAATCTACTTGAATTAAGAAAAGAAAAAAAAAAAAAAAACACATAACAGAGGCTCCTGAGCAGCTCCGTCAGCGGATCAACCTACTCTTGATTTCAGCTCAAGTTAGGATCTCAGGGTCCTGGGATCAAGCCCTGAGTCTGCTTAAGGATTCTGTCTCCCCCTCTCTTTCTCCCCCCCCCCCCCCCGCCGCTCACTCTCTTCTCTCTCTCAAATAAATAAACCTTAAAAACAAAAAAACTAACGAAATTTAAAATACTTAAATATTTTGTTCCAAATCACTAAAATCAAGAAACCAAACAAACTTTGTGTAATTCTAGAGACTGTTTCAACTGGTGGGACTTTGTGTGGTGTTATTGGGAAGAGACCAGGCATTTGCATTTCTGTAGGAGCACTAACTTCCAACTTCCATATTTTGAGCCCCTACTATCAGTATTCCTTTAAATCTCTCTTCCTTTAGATAATGCAGATTTCTGAAGCAAGGAATTTTCTAATCTCATACTTGGGGTATGTAAATTTGACTACCATGAATAAGGAATAAAATATTGGAAAGGATTTGGGAGTTTTACCCTTCAGTAAATCTACTGTCACTTACTTCTTAATTTTCATTATTCTCTGTCAACCTCAGCTGCATCTGGTAACTCCTTGAGTTAGAAGAAGTACTGGAACTTGGAAAAGGAAGTGCAGCTCTACATGCTGAATTCTCTCTAATTCCCTGGAGCTCTGCCTTCAGTCAGGGCTTTGATAATAAAACAAGGTTACATTTTTCTTATAAAGAATTTCACTAAGTCCTCTTGTTTCCAGTGATAAAAGAGACCCCAGATTTACAGAGATTTGATTACTTCATTTTTTTAGATTCTTCTAGGATTTTTCAATAGCAGTGGCTCTAATATGTTTTCCGCTCTTCTGCAGGCATTTGAATTTCAGCTTTTTTTTTTCCCTATCCATTCAGGTGCCATAATTTATTTATCCACTCCCTGCCTAACAAATCCTTTGACACCTTTTCTTTGCCTTCTCTTTCTCACTCTCTTTATGGGTTTATGTCTTTTTCATTACTTTATTGTCACTTTAGGTGGCTTTGAAAATGAGGGAAAATAATTATTTAACCAATCACATTTAACCAAATAAAATAGATTCTCAAAGTTTCACAGTTTTAGTGACAGACTTTGTCTTGAATATTAACCAAAATTGTGCCCATCTTCCCAGCACAGAGAACCAGAACATTCATGGTATTGAAGAATCACATGTTGTATTCAAAAGACACTAAGCAACCAAACATGACTGCAAATTGGGGAATCCTCACCTAGGAAAACAAAGTGTTCATAATTAAGTGTGGCAGAAAAATCTGCACAATACACTGCTTTCTTTCTTAATGTAATATTTTCTCAGAGGTCTTTCAAAATAAGGCATAGTTTAAAAAGTACTGTCTTGCAAAATTCTAATATTGTGATTTTTCAGAAAGCTGATACATTTAGGTAAGCGTGAAACTGAGTATTAATTTAAATTTTCACAGTAAATCATGTTTTTGGACTTTTTAGTTCCCCAATTAGCATGGTTTACTATGATTTGACAGAGATCACAAGTAGGCAGAGAGGCAGGTGGGGGTGGGGGACACAGGCTCCCTGCTGAGCAGAGCGCCCAACTGGGGGGCTTGATCCCAGGACCCTGAGATCATGGCCTGAGCCAAAGGCAGAGGGCTTTAACCCACTAAGCCACCCAGGCGCCCCCAACGATTTATTAATTCTTAATTTGTATTATTTTTCTTCCCTGATTTTTGCCACTGTTCAACAGTGGTCATTTTCCTAATTCAATAATCTCCTATTGTGTTCTAGTAATTTTATTTCTACATAAGTTTTTCATCAGACCTTATTATGGGTACATATTATCAGAAACATGACAATGCTGTTGACGTAAAGCTTGATCATCTAGGTGAGGTAGTTTTTAGAACATTTGACCATTACAAAAAATAAGGTTAGATGACTGTACACCTTGGTAAATCAACTATTTATTTTAAAGAGAAAGTGGAGTGCCTGGCCACAAATGCTAAGAAAGGATGTCAAGTTTTCACCCTTTAGTTGAAGAACTATCTTTATTTCAAATACACCATAGCTTTATTTCATAGGTTTACTTTTTCTCCCTCACTTTTATAAAAAATGAAACATATAATAAATAATTCTGGTAATACTCCTGAAGGGCTAGATAACTTCCTTCCTTTCCTCCACTGATTATCAGGCACAGACTTCTCCTAACACTTTATGTATTATCTTGAATTCAGCATTTTGAGCCGTTTCTATTTTATGTAGGGAGAGTCCATATCTTCCTGGACTCACCAAACAGAATTCCTGGGAAATCACCATCCTCTTATAAAACCCAGTTACAAAGTCATCGCTGCAATTATGCAAGCCCTCTCCACGGTGCACCTCTCCTCCTCTTTGTTCCAGGCCCTTCCTGAATGACAATCACCCTCTTTTCTATCACTGGTCTCCGATATCTTCACTCCTGATTACTGGTAAGTCACCGTCCACATTGTGATAATCTGCTCCTTCAGGCAAAGTTGCAGCATTAGAGTTACAAATTCTGATGGGATGGTTTTCCTTTATGGAATAGTCTCCATCCCTACAGAGTGCAGAGTCTTTTCAAGAGCAATGGGCTGGAGTGATTTCCAAGGCCAGTTTTGCACAATGTGGAAACTGCTTCCTCTGATGCTCAAACCTGGCCACGCTTTGACCCAGAGTTGTTCTTAGGACCACAGACTTGTCAGTACATGTCTGCACTCCAGTTGTTATAGATTTCCTTTTCTTTTTGCATAGATTTCTAAGATCTCATACATCACACTTGAAATGAAGTGGCGCCCTACCCATTCGCTATGTTCCTTATATTGTCTAGCAGTTAAGAAATTTCTTACAGCCTTTCTTAACAGATGGGAACATGGTCTAGTGGGAATATTCAAACAACCTCTAGGGGGCAGTGTTGCCTAACACCGCTCAACGGGAACAGTACCTCAGTTCTGACCCAAGCAGGACTCTTAGCTACTGAGTAACTGTCTTATGAATAGGCTATATATAGTTGGTTCAAAAATGTTTAAATGTCAATGACTTCAAATACTGAACTAAGATTCTCTGATTACAGCATATATTACTCTTCTATCTGAAATTGCATGATCATTAATTCAGAGAAATGTGAATACAAGTTCCTCATTATATCTTATAATTTCTCAGTTTCCAACGCATAGCTACTAACTTAGAAATGATTTTGGCTTAGGGTGTATGATCTTAGATAATAGTATTTTTCTACAATGTCTTGTTTTCAAATTGTTTATTTTTTTCTTATTTTATAAAATTATTTTATACTTTATTGTATAAAGTATTTTGTATTTTATATAAAATATAAAATATTGTATAAAATATTTTAAAAACAAAATTCCAAAGTCAAAATTTTAAATAGTCTTTAATAAAGTCTCTGGTACAAAGGTATACATTCTGGCAACCCCCTCCAAAAAAAAAAAAAAAACCAGAAAACAGTTATTTGAATGTTTTAATGAATAAATGAATAAATTTTAATGTATAAAATATTTCCTGTTGGTAAAGGGAAAAACTAATAGCTTATCTCTCCAATAGTGAAAAAAATCATTTTTATACGAAATGTATAATGAATTCACACAATCATACTATTAATTGATTTTAATTTTAAGTTTAATTTTTTTTAAATTGCTTACTTTCTAGAGAGCCACTTTTTAAATATAATGAAAATAAATTAAAATATATTATTTTATGCATGACAAAGATCCAAGGACAGAAAAATATTGACTCTGAACTTCTTATGTCAGATAGGATTATACTTACACTATCTTTAGAATTCTAGGTTGAATTTATTTATTTTACAGTTATCGATGCTAGGTACAAGCAAAACAAAATAAAACAAATCACTGACTCCCTCATTCCTTCCTAGTGATGTTCCTGAAAACACTCCAATAGTATTCCTGCAAGCCAATTGTCTTTCAGTGTTTGCTTCTGAGAAAACCGGGTTTTGATCTGAGACAGTGGATGTCACTTGGAGCATCTAAGTGTAAATCAAATTAAGGAGCTTCTAAGCATAAATTAAATAAACATTAAAGCAAAGTAGTTCCTGAATATTTAAAAAATATATATATACACACACATGCATATATATATATATATATATACACACACATATATGTAATACTGTATTACATTATTATATTTCCTGTGAAGCTTCATGGATGATGGGAAATCTTAACTTTTATTGTATTTCAGATTATATTGATAATTAGAAAGCAGTAGATCCACAATATACATAGATTAATGTATTTTTGCCTTTAGTTATATTTCAAATCATATTAACATAAATAATAAAAGAATCAAAAGAAATATACTCAAGAGAAAAAATATGCATTCATTTTGAACATGTATTTTCAATGGGTCTTCTTTAATAATGAACACAATTTTAAATACTACCATTTCAGTTACCCACATCTGTCAATTTAACAAAAATTAAGAACTTTTCCTTCTTTTTTTTCCTTTTTTCTGCTCAGTTCTGTTGAGGATGGTTAGGATGTGTCTTCCACTAAGTGATGGTAATATTTCCCTAGATAAAGTTTGGAAGACATTTTATGATGGATTGTTCATACCACTTTCTAACTAATAGCAAAAGGAAAATCTCTGCAGACACTCTGATTTGAATGTTATGAGATCCTTGGTGACATGGGGGTTTCATATTCTACGTAAATTAATAGATTATATAACAAATGAGTTTGTTTGATGTAGTCTGATATTTCCAAATATCAAAGTTTGGAAAGTTTGGCTGGTGATCAAAATTATCTGAAGAACTTTCTAAAACCCACTCCTAAGCCTTTACAGAGAGATTCTTTTTTGGTACTGGAATTCAATTAATATTGATTTAAGAATCCATTTTCTTCAAAATATCCATTATGATTCAAATGTCCAGCCATGTTTGGCATTGGGTAATTGTAAATATGAGAACCCCATTCCCGTGATGGTGATAGGAATCATGATCAATCCAATTTTTCCAAGTTCTTAAAAAACATTATTTCATGTTTTAGGAAATTTGGGCTCCTAATCACAGTGAGAAAATCCTGTTGTCTGCTTTAGATTAAGCTACTTGACAAGTGAAAATAAGAATATAATGACATCATTTTAAAAGTCAAATATATTTGTAAGTGTAGATAAAGTTACCTTATGTGGGAAAATAGAAATATATGCATGATTATCTTTGAATTCATTTAATTACTCTCGTATTTCACAGTATTGAAACAGCCATCTGTTTATTTGATGCAGAAAGGAAGAGAATGTTTATTCTAGCAACTTACATACAATCATAATAAAAAGACAGAGCGGGAAAGACTTAGTAAATATCTACAAATGAAATTATGTAGATCGAAACTATGAATAGAATAAAATGAAGACATGGGGGATAAAAGGAAGAGGTTCTATGAGAAGGAAACATCAGGTGATACGAATCTGTGTTGACGTGGGTTAAAGAACTGACAGGATAGAGGAAGGTGACGGTGGTTCGTAGAGTGACATATCACGGGTAGCGCATACCGTGTTAGAACGCTTAGCTGTCAGACTAAAACACTGTTGCTCTAGACACCAGAACTGGGGGCTGCAATGACTCATAGCTAACTCTGTTTCTGGATATTGCTTCCATCTGTACGCAGTGGCCAGCAGGTTCAAAGATCAGCCCCTCCTGTTTACAACCATGATAACTCTGTCTTGCAAGACATTTCCAGAGTTCTCTCTCACATTCCTGCGCATTGTTCAGCATAGGCACTGCGTAGTGTGCATAGGAAACTCGCTTGGAAAACAGATTGAGCACCTCTCTGGAAAAAAGGGAAAGTTTGCCTAACATATTAGAAGACAGAGATAGTATCTCCTTCAGTAGGAGCTATGGGACTGTAGACTGTGGTTATGAAAGGTCAGACTTCCTTAAGTTCAGGGTTTCTCTTCTATACCACAACCCACTGTGTATGCAGCCATTCACCCTTCTGCACTCTGTTGCCTCTGTGGGTCTGGTGGCCAAGGGAACTGACAAAAATATGCTCATTGCTTTTTGCTGTGAATAGCAGAGTCCTTTTTCTCTGGCCCAGGAAACCAATGCCTTCTGTCAGCATCCACAAAACTGTGGGAGGGTAACTTGCAAGCTAGCAGATAAAGTAAAATCTTAGACTCTTCAACATTCTGAAAGGGCTTTCCAGCTCCAAATCTTCTGTGGGGTAAAATGATGCCTCTGTTGCCATCTAAATCCAGATGATTTTTTTCTTCTGCCCAATCCCGATGCCCTCATTTTCTTATAGTGATATTTTTGAAAGTGCCCTTCCATAAAATTCCTGCAAGCAGTTGTCTGCCTGAGAGTCTGTTTCTGAGGAATCTTGTCTTGAGACAGTGGATGCTATGAGTTATACAATGAAGCAGATCCTCCAATGGTATTTAGGAACTAGATGTCTCCTGCTGGTGGAATGCAAAGTAGGGCCTCATCACTAACAGTCTGTGGCATTGTGTAGTAAAGACACTGTTAAGAGTTTTCTTATAGTAAACTGGAATGGAATAATGCACTGGTGAGCACTTTATCAGTCAGGATTTAATCCAAGAAGAACAACTAGAAGTTATATGTAAGGAATGTGCTACGTGGATTTGATCTTACATAATTGTTTCTGAAAGGCTGTTGTGTTTATACCATAAATGGAACTTGACGTCCACGGGGCGGCACTTAGGAAGAAAACAGATGTGAACTGAAACCGTAGAGAACAAACTCGCAGACTAGAACTCATGCCAGTTATCTCTACCTCTATCCTTGGTGAAGTGAGTTTTCTAAGGAAGAGGTTGGCATCATTTGTCATAGAACTAAACACATTTCTGCCCAGGATTCAGAGACACTGAAGGAGGATCTAGGGTAGGGTAGAGCACTTACAGGCATAAATGTCCCATGCCAATAAGGTTAGCCAACAGGTAACTGGTATGTGTGAATTACAAAAAGATCTTCAATTAATTTCGCAAAATGAAACAACAAACAGGACTTCTGTTTCATTTTCTGCCCTTACAATCTCACACAAAAAGATCTCTTGTGGTCCATTCTAATTAGAAACATGCAGGAAAAGGAGTTCTGGGAAACAGTTCAGCTCTAAGCAAATTGATACAATTTAAAGCCACGAGTGAAACATCAAATGCATATGGAAGATTCAAGGAAGTATTATTTATAAACACAAAGAGATTTGATGGCTATTGTTGAGTATTGCTGAGTCTTACTGATGCATTGGCAAGGACGATATATAGTTGAGCATGATTAATTACCAGAATAAAGTCTAGTAGGAGAGTCAGAGTGTCTCGTTTACACATTTAATGGAATTTTCATCTCAATTAGCCAGAGGACAATGAAAATAAACTCAGTTTAAGACCTAGAAATTCAGGGGGTGGGAGAATGTTTAAGTGTAGGATGTATTTGTGGTAGATCATGGTCCTTCTTGGGAAGAAATGGGGCCTTGAGACTTGGAATGCAACCCAAAATCTTCCTGTCTCTTAGCATACAGAAATGACCCCTGTGTCCCTGATTTATGAAATTTCTTCCTTGAGTACCAATGCATGCTCTCCTCAGGATCATCTCTAACCTCCTCATTGGCTGGCTACTGGACCAATAACCAATAACCAATAACACAATATAATATGGCCAGAGTTGTGCTGGGCCTGCTGAGGGAGAAAACAGGTGATATATGTTGATGGCACTATAGGAGCTAGCCAGGTGGAGTCAGGAGAGTGTCAGGAGTCTGAGGGGCCAAATGAATCCAGTGAAATGGGGAATTATGTTGGAAGGTAGACCTTTTGAAATGAGACCACTGCCCCATGATACATGAAGTAATATCTGGCAAAGACTAATATGCTATTTCTATTTGGCTTTTGGAAGCACGGAAAAATGGCCCTCACTAAGTGAAATAAAAATGCTTGACCTGCCGTCTGTGACTGGCATGGCCCATGGTGAAAGAAGAAACCAACAGATTTAGGGAAGTAGGCATGGTACACTGAAAATGCCCTATCTGGCCTGAATACACATCAGCATGCTCTGTTCAAGAGAAAGACCTGCAGTACACTCTCTTCATTAAATGAAAAGAAACACACTGGCAGGAGGGGCATGAGCATTGTTGAGAACCTCAGAGAGGGCTGTCATCTGCAGGCTAGGACAGGAGAAAGAAGACCCTTCCCAAACTAGGGTATAGTAGAGCCATGGCGAAAATAGAATATCAAATTTGTGGAGGTCAGGACCATCAAAAGCCAAGTAAGCTCAAAAACAGAAATGAGCAGCAATGTCAGAGTGAATCAGTGAGGGGCTAGGAAGGCTGTTCCAAAAAACTCTGAAGATGGTTATTAGAATAAATAAAGCATAAGGATACAAAAAATTGATAGCCACCAAGAGAATTTCTCAAGTTAAGCAACCTAAAGGTATTAAGGAAAGATAGTCAGGAAGTTGAAAACAGATGCCCCAATATAAAGCTATGACCCTTTCCCTAATTTCTAGACCTTAACCAGTTTTCAGACCCAGAACTCAAAGAGAAGCCAGATTCCCATGAAGAGTCTCTGTAACAACCATGGCAATATATGGCTATGATTTCCCGAGTCCTAAGGGACTCACAACCATTTACTCAGATAATTGAATACTGAGGTAAAGAGAATATTTACCCATTTAAAGCACTATTGAAAACAGTGTCCATCTCTGTGTTTATACCCCGGGGATCCAGAGTATTACATTATGTTCCCCATTCCATTTGGAGAGAAATGGGGCATACCTATAAGTGGAGTGCTGAACCGGATCCTTCTCATGGTCATTTCCCCATTTCCAGTTGTGTGAATAGAATCGTCATATTTGATCATCAACAGAAGCCCTATATTGAAAACCTCTGAAATCTGAAACAGTACCACATTACAGAAGAATGACAGAGTGTAGTGACCCTTTAAAGATCAGAGCATGCTGAGGTGATGGTTCCTATGACATCACACTTGATTCATCATTCTGACCCTTGAAAAAATAAATTCTGTCAGGTGATGTATGACCATATAAACTCAACCATGTAGGACCCTCAATTTCAATTCTGTGAATTTTTTTTCCAGAGCAGATGAACACAGCCTCATGTACATAGTATGTGGCATAATTTTTCCCTATAAATAAGTAATAATCATCTCTACTCCAGTTACCAAATGTTTGCATTCAGATTAATGTAAATATATGTAAATATTAGATGTAGAAGATAGAAATATATACCTATATCATATAAATTATACAACATATACACACTATATTATATAAAGATAAAGATAAAATTAAGAATGGATAAATATGAAAACAGATACCTTATAGATAAAATAAATATGCAAAATACAGATAAAATGCATACAGATATTAAATGTAACATCTATATAGATATAAAATAGAGATATCAAATGCTTGAAATTAATGTGATCCTAATAAATACAGATATTAAAAATAATACTGGGAAAAAAATAATACTGGGGCACCTGGGTGGCTCAGTCATTGAGCGTTTGCCTTCGGCTCAGGTCATGATCCCAGAGTCCTGGGATCGGACCCCACTTTGCGCTTTTTGCTCATGAGGAAGCCTGCTTCTCCCTCTCACACTCCTCCTGCTTGTCTTCCTCTTGCTATGACTCTTTGTCAAATAAATAAATAAAATCTTAAAAAAAAATGCTAAGTGTAAATTTCTTTTTATCTTTATTTTTGGGACATTACTTGGATGTTTTAATCGGTTTCTTTAATCATTTCTACATATATTTTTAATATTAATGTTCTAATATACAGTGTGTCTATTTTTTACTTCCTTTCATCAGTAAATTTTAATTATACTTACATATATTAAAAATAATCTCTCCATATTTACTTTGTTTCATATTTCCCAACTCTTTGAATATATATGTTATATGATATAAACATTTCTCCTAATATATTTCCCAGAATTATTTATTTATCTTTTGGTGTTTGTTTGTTTTTTAATTTTATTTATTTTTATTCTTCTTCTTTTTTGAAGATTTTATTTATCTGACATAGAGAGAGAGAGCAAAGAAGCAGGGAGAGAGCAGAGGGAGAGGGAGAAACAGGTTCTCCACTGAGCAGAGAACCGTACATGGGGCTTGATCCAAGGACCCTAGGATCAAGACCTGAGTCAAAAATCAAATGGGACACCCCAAAAAATGAGCCACCTGGGTGCCCCTTATTTCCCAGTTTTTTAATTCTCTCATGAGCTACATTTATCCTGCCCTGAAGCCTGTGTTTGATTTCCAATTTCAATTACTCCCAATATTTTATTTCTTATACTTTTAATAGTTCATTTTCCATGCCTGGTATTCAATAGCATTTCAGTTTCTCCTCATGTATTTTAAAATTCATAATTCTTTTTTTTTTTAATGATCTTAGCTATTTTTAACTTTATATCTTCAAATCTCAGTATCCACAGTCTGTGGAACTCATTGTGCTGGTTTTTATTATGGCAGCATCTTTCCCTGGGTGCTTAATAACTTTTTACTATGAGTAGTTCATTTTAATTGGAATTTATCTGTAATATTAATTTGAATCTGACACTATGCAAGGGCCTCCATAAAGAACTTATAATTATATATGGTGATTAACTAACGCCTCTCTCAAGAATAAATATAACCTCATTTTTTATTGATAATTTTAGACTACTGAAAGCTAAATGAAGACTACATTATGCTTAAATATTTCAAGGATGAGTTTTTGTTTTTTTTCCTCTAATTGCTTATCAAAGCTAAGATAATTTTCCTTAAATTCCCAAGAGTATTGTGGTGTTATTTTATGTTTACTTTTAATCTATGTATAGTTTTACAGAGTTAATTATCCTGTTAAATTCAGACACAGCTGGACCTGGGATTTTATTTTGTGAATCCAAAACTCTCTTCTGCATTTTCCTGTAGGTTGACCTCAAAATTGAATACTCTTAAAAAAAAATTGTTGTTTATTTATTAAGAGAAAGAGAGAGAGCACAGAGGCAGAGAGAGAGAGAGAGAGAATCTAAGCAGGATCCACACTAAAAACAGAGCCAGATGCGGGGCTCAGTCCCAAAACCCTGAGATCAAGATCTGAGCTGAAATGAAGAGATGGACACTTAACCAACTGAAACACACCCAGATGCCCTGAAAAATTGAATCCTTTGTTATCATTTTTAAGTTACTACTTATTTGCAGTACAAAATGGCAGTATTAATTAGACGTTTGCAGATTTAAGTTTAGCCTATAAAGTAAAAGTTTACGTTTTAAGAGCTCTAGGCCCCTGAATATAGGGCACAAGCTTTTTGTCTTATAACCTGATTAATCATACAGCACTTTCTTTCCTGAGAGTTTCAATAAACTCATTAAATGATATATGTTTTTCACTTGCATATTAGACCCATAGAAAAGGAAAAGAAATCATGTATCATTTTACACCCTTGTTCTTTTAAAGAAATTGTTCTAGAAAATAATTTCAAATCATATTTTTCAGAAATCATACCAGCTCATTTAATATTTTGTTTTAATTTGCTTGTATAATAATTTGCTTTTATGTTTCAAGTGTGTTCTTATAGAATAAATTTTGTGTGGTGTGTGTGTGTTTTAAAATTTTTAACATCTGTGTTTTTCCCTAACAGAGAAAATGTATGCTTACTTTCCTGAAACAATATAGTTTTGCCCTCCTAATCATACTACTAAAAAAAAAAAAAAATGAACCCACTTTCTTTGTGAAAACATTTTCAAAGCACTATGGATTCCTTTTATAATACAGACCAATCACTGTGGTTTCTTTTTTTTTTTTAATTTTATTTATTTATTTGACAGAGAGAGAGAGATCACAAGTAGGCAGAGAGGTAGGCAGAGAGAGAGGGGGAAGCAGGATCCCCGCTGAGCAGGGAACCCAATGAAGGGCTTGCTCCCAGAACCCTGAGATCATGACTGAGCTGAAGGCAGAGGCTTACCCAGGTGCCCCTCACTGTAGTTTCCTAGTCTTTGCTCTGCGTGAACCAATGCATTTATTCTTTCAGAAATTCACCAAAAGTGACGAATGTTAATATATCTGCTGCCATCACCCCCACAACACACAAGCATACATTCATTCCCCGTCTTGTCATAGATTTTGTATACATTTATCATTATTCCAGACATTTGGGGAAAGTACACAAGTGTTCTCAGTCAACATCCTTGGAACAATAAAGCATATATATTATTTAAAGTAAACTCTATTAAGTCATTACTGAACATGTGTGAAGTATTTCTTGAGTAAGTTTTTCTTGCCCTGATTTCATTTCTTTTTTTCCTTATTAGATGAATGGTGCCAAATGGTGATAAGAATCTGGCAACATGTCAAATATTAAAAAATAAGGTAAATCTATTAGGAATTGATGAAAAGTGTGGTGTGTTATGATCAACAGTATAATTGCATAGCAGTGTGACTTAATTCCAAAAGAAAATAAGGTTGTTTATATATATGTATACATACATATATATAAACATGTAATATATATATAGACATATAATGCAATATGTTTATTATAATTATATATGTATATATATATACATGCATAATTACCAAAGATTCCTGATAACTGTGACACAGATAATATCTGTGTGCATATTCACACAGATATTGAAATTGACTTCAGCTTTAACAGTTTTGAAGAACATTGTAAAACAAGAACTCTTTCTATAATTACCATGATTATTTATTTGATTTATAATATCAAACTAAATGTTAATCACAAGCAAACTGAATTTTTGTCACAAATTAATTCGCAGCATTATATATTTCAGCCACAAAATTACGTATCATAAGGACATCTCCAACTTCTCATCCACATAATAACACCTCTAGGCAAGAGTAGACACTTAATCCAGACAGTACAGTGAAACTTTCTAAGAAAAAAACTATTATGAAATGAGATTTGTTATGTTTCACTAAAGAATTCTTATAAATAGGGTCATTTAGAGTCATTGTAATTACAGTGAAGGTGACAACTGAGGATGTCTTTATGTACAAAATCCTTAATACACAAGAAAATATTTTGCAAATGGTATAAGTATCAAATGGTTTTTAAGTGGAAGTAGTTTTCCTGTATTGTGAATATATGACATATTATTATCATCTTTAAATAATTAGCATGTAACACTATTTTTCTTATTTTGTACCTTTCAATTTCAAAAAAATATGACACATATAATTCAGAAAAGGGACAATTAGGACCATATCATATTACATGTATGTTGGTCTTAACAATAAACCAGTCTATAGGGTTTGGACTAGAAAAGCATTAAATTAAAACTAGATCAAACTATCAGTGTCACTGTTTATGAGTGTTCCCTAAAGTCCTTTTAGTGTCCATCTTTCATCATTTCAGTGTGAAGCTTCTGTTATGTTAGGAAACTTATTTTTGTCATCTCTTAGCTCCAGATGGAGACTCCACCTGTATTCCAATCTGCTCTGATTCTTCCTTGGTTTTCTGAATATTTTTTTCCTAAGTTCCACCGGTCATTTTAAAATTGCTTTTGGATGAAAAGACTTTTGGAAGTTAAGGAAAAATATTTCTTCTTTACCTTCTCAACAAAATAGCATCTTAAATTACATCATTAATCTATGTAAGATCCATATTCATTATGTAAGATACATCAAGGGAACAGAAATCACAGAAGTTATTTGATTAGGGAAAAATTTCTCATGAAACTATTAACTAGCATACAATAGTATGACTAAAGAGAAAGCTAAAGAGAGAAAGAAAGAAAGAAAGAAAGAAAGAAAGAAAGAAAGAAAGAAAGAAAGAAAGAAAAGTAAAGCACACATAAGGGGCAGCTACTCAAAGGAGGTTTCCATCTCCTAACCCTTAAGACTAGGTTTAGATCTCATTCAAAAGAGTGAAATTGTGGCCCACAAAATGAAGAGCAATTTGTTGAGGTGTTGCTGGCTGGGGCTAGGTGCAAAGCCAGGAAGAGAAAGGCTCCTTCTTTCAGTGATCCCTCTAACCCTCTCTCCTGACAAGGTCTAATACTTTCCCAGCTGTCAAAGAAGATAGATTCCAGTGTCACAAAGAAGGATACATAAGGGCAAATTAGGAATAGTCAGGTAATTAATAATTGAGGCAAGTCTGCCTTTTTCACTATGCAGCCTCCACATTCGCACTTGTACCCTTATATACTACATAGATATTAGAACAGATTATAGATATCTATATATATCTAATTCTATAGATATTTAGAACACCACATAGACAAAGTATACACAAAGTGTGTGTGTGTGTGTGTGTGTGTGTGTGTGTGTGTGTGTGTGTATCTATATCCTGGTACCCAAATAACTATTAAATATCTATTGTGTATAACAAACTACACACAAACTTAAAAGTTTTTGTTGTTGTTGTTGTTGCTTGTTTTGTTTTTTTAATACACATTTTTATCACACAGTTTTTGTGGGTGAGGAATTGGGACATGGATTTCCATTTCAGTGTCTCTCACAAAGCCGTAATAGAGGTGTCAGCCAGGGCTTGGGTCTCACATAGGGCTTAAATGGGGAAGGATTTGCTTCTAAACTCTTGTAATTGTTGGGAGGCTTTAGTTCTTTGTGGCGTGTCATCTGGGTGCTTCAGCTTCTTGCTGCCGGCAGGTGGCTATTCCTAGTTTCTTGCTCTGGGGCCCTCCACATCATTAATGGCTTTATCAAAGGCAACAAGGGAGACATAAAGTAGAAATTAACTTTCTAGCAAGACAGAAGCTTTTATCTTATGTAATCAGAAGAGTGACATCCTATCACCTTTGGCATATTTTACTTGTTGCAAATAAAAAATACTGACCATTCAAAGGGAGGGTATTACATAAGGTGTGCATACCAAGAAATAAGGACTATTAGGGCAATCTTAGAATATGTGTGCTATATATGCATTAATGCTGATATGCCTATTAGATATAGAATTGACTGTATTGAGTGGTCAGTTAAATGTATTACTCTTGAATCTAAGAACTATTTCAAGATTGAAGATAAGAATTTTAGAGTCATTGGTAAGTGGTATTTACACTAATATGATGGTAAGAGATGTCAGAAAGATCAGACAAATAGAAAAAGCCATAGGCATGCACCAAGGTCACCAAAATTTAGAAGTCTAGAAGAATTAAAAATTAAGCAAAAGACAAAAAGAAGCATCCAGTGAGATGGGAGGGAAATTAGAAAAGTTCTGTTCTGAAAACTAAATGTAACAATTACTTGGGAAATAAAAAAAGAGTTACTGTCAAATTCTTTTGAGAATTGGTGGGTATAAAAACTTGTTTGGAGTATATTAAGGAGAGAGGGGGCTGATGAAACAGAAACCACACGCATAAGTCCATTGTGAAGAGTTTTCCCATAAGGAAGAGCTTAGAAATCTGAAAGTTGGGAGGTATAAGACCAAAATATGCTTAGTTTAAGGTGGGAGGTGTCACTGCATAAGTGTGTGACAGAATATTAACTAGCACTTTCTCCTTTTTCTTGGAATTTTGGCTGATGTGCAGAAGCTGAAAACAACAGATAATATCCACATATTGTAAGAAGAGAGTTAAGTGCATCCAGATACCTTAACATGGCTTCATCAGCCTTTACAAACCTTGAGTTTCTGTAGCTTTCTGGTCATAGTCAGACGTGAACATGACCATTCTAGAGCTAGCCTTTTACCTCTTAAAATTCATTTTAAAAATTATTTTTCTAGGTCAGGCATCTCATGATGCTTGTGTCCAGAAGATGAAAATGGGCAAGGGCAAAAATGATTTGTTCTTATGTTTTCTTGCTCAATCTTCCTTCATAATTGTTCTGCTGCTTTTGCAAAATTTTCCAGGACCATAGTAATGGAGAAATCAAGGAAAATAGAAGAAAAAGGTATTACTTAATTATATTTAATTCTTCTTAGCTTTAAAAGAACCTCTATAATCGTTGATTTCAAATCCCATAGTTTTCATTGAGATGCATTTTCAAATTCTTCAGGACTTCATGCTCTCCACATCTACTCTGGGGTATTACTATACTGTGCTATTTCCTGTTCATGGAGGTCTCTACAGAGAATTTCTCTCCACTATCAGCATAAAATACTGTACTCAGCCTTACAAGGTAGAGTCTATTCAAGATAATTTTTTTGTATTTTTTTTTCCAAATTGCCTAATTTGTTAATGAGAAAGGTCATACATTCTAACTCCATCAAGAAAGATTTACAGTTTTCTCCCATGGAAATCGTCTCTTTACCAGTAACCAGAGCAGCTCTCATAAAATTTCTGAGGAATCCAGAAACCAGAAATAACTTTTCTGAGTGGTTCTAACTCAGAATCCCTTACAAAGTGTCAGTCCAGTTGTTGGCTGAGGCTACGTTATCTTAAAGTCTTGCTTTTAAGCTTCCTTAATTGGTTACTGGCCACTTTCTGCACTCTCCTTTCCATTTTCCTTAGCATAATATTCACTTACCATACAATTATGGAATAATGTGGAATAATAAAAGTTTGGCATAAGGCCAATAACTGAAATCCTAGAAGAGGATAATAAGATATAGAGCTAAGAACCTCATGTGCTAGAAACATGAATATTAATTATGATAACAAATATATCATAGTATATCATAATGCCATCCAGAGCAGTTATTATTGTTATTTTTTAAAGAGATTTATTTTTTTTTTTAAAGAGAAAGAGAGTAAGCACGGGGTGGATGGCAGAAGAAGGAGAGAGAGAGAATCCTCAAGCAGACACCATGCTGAGCAGGAAGCCTGACATGGGGCTTGATTCTAGGAGATCTCCAGAGATCATGACCCCAGTCAAAACCAAGACCTGAGAGCTTCAACCCACTGAGCCACCCAGGTGCCCCCAGAGAAGTTATAATCACCATGTGTATTTTAAAGGCAAATGGAAGGCAGGATAATTATGTTGGACCAAGACAACACAAAATAACTCAACTGTTTTCATTACTTGGATTTGTTAATACTTTAGCAAGGAAAAAAAAAACAAACAACTTTGACATTCATATTGAGGCCATCGCTGAAAAAATTAAGAGTCATGTACAATGAAGTATATGCAAACAAAGGGTTAATCAGAGTATGTCAGTCAGATCAAGTTTGAATTTATTTCTGATTTTATTCAATGATGAAAAGAAGCTATTTCATCATTAAGTTTTCTGTCAAGAACTTCACATTCTCTGGGAATAAGGGACCTAAACATGTTTTTTTCTGTCCACCTTTGACTCTGTTTCTCTCACTTTCCTCAGCTAAGGTACTTTTGAGCCCATGAGCAGCTGAACACGTGAGAAATTGAGACTCTGAGGGAGCTGGGATCAGAATCGCTGTGGAGTTTCATCTGCTGTAGAATTTCCAAAAAAGACCACTTGAAAATGCAGAGTACTGAATTCAGCTTGCCCAGCTGTGATGTGTGAAATAATTGGGGGAAATGTTAAAATCAGCCCCTTATTCTTGTGCTAGGTTTCTAGTAAAAAGCCACAAAAGTAATGTCCCTTCCCTATAGAAGAGCTGTGCCAAGGCCCTGTGGTGGGAATGTGGCTTGCTTGTTCAAGGAACCTCAGAGTGAAGACTTGCAAAAATTTTGAGAGTAAGAGGACGAGTGGTAAATGTGAGGCCACAAATGTCGTTCTAGGCCCTGATTTCTGAGTCACTAATTTACCATGAGGACTTCCACTCTCTATTCTGAGGAGTTTGGAGACCCACTGTGGTATTTTGAGTGGTTGTGTCAAATGGTCTAACAGATATTTTAGCTTCTACTGGCTGATGGAAAAAGAAACATAGGTAGAAAAGTGGAAAAAGATAGGAGATTATGGAGATATGATGGTTACCGTTGATGTTGACCTGAAGAAGATTGAGAGGGGTGGAAAGAGTTTCTTGATTTAGAATGTATTTTAGAAAAATAGCCGATAAGATCTGCTAAGAGGTTGAAGATAAAGTATACAAGGAAGAGAAGAGTCAAGAAGACCCCTAGTCTTCTAACTAACACAAGACTGAGCTGTTATTAATAGGAAAAGAGAAAATTTATATGAGAGGCAGATTTTTGCAAGGTGAAGACCAATTTAAGATATGTACAAATATATATCATATATAGTTGCTTAGAACCTTATAATTTGAAAAGATCTGTATTTATTGTCAACTAAACACTTAAATACATTCCATGCTTATCCCAAAAGAAGTTTCTTATTTTCTTGAAAATAAGAAATATCTTATTTTCTTGAAAAAAAAAGTAAAAAATAAGAATAATTCTTCTAAGATGATTTATTATTTATTGCAACTCCTGTGAATTTATGTCATAGAAACAAAAGTACACAAGAATTTTGCTACAATATGGTGCCTGCTAACTAAAATTTAAAACTCATAAAAAAAGGGAGGGGGGAATTATCAACAGTGGAAAATATTCATATGTAACGAACATCATGGGTGATTTTAAAGCAAATGAATGGAATTCTATTCAATTCTATTCAATGGAATAGAAAGAAAATTCAGGCGTGTTTTTCACTAATATATACAAGGTAAATGTTTAGCTTTATGAATACGATCACAGATAAAATATGTGTAAATGTGTTTATGAATATGCACCTATGTGTGTTTTTATTTGATTACATGAGCATGGTTAAAATACATACTGAGGAGGCAAAAAAAGCAACTGTGTGTAGAGTCTGAGAAGCAATAGGAAGGAACAGATGAAGAGAGAGAAATGAAGTAAAGAAAGAAAAAAATGAGACTATTAAAGTCACATATGGTGTATTTACATTACGAATTTGTTGCATGTATGTGGCATTGTATTTGTGTAAAGGTTTTCACAATTTAAAAATTTGAAGAAAGATGAATGCAAAATTTCTTAGTCCTAGAGTATTTATCAGTTATTAATTGGTTCAAAGGGGGTGATATTCCTCACCTACTGCAAATTCATTCTTACCAAAAGAAGGGATAATGAGTTATATATTGATTCAATTAAAAAAAAATAAAACAGGGAAAAAAATAAAACTGGCCTGAAGGACTACTAGATACAGGTGTTGGAAAACTGTAATGGCTCTTCCGCTACTCTCATCTCGTTCTCTGTGTGTGTATTAGTAAGGCTGGTATTTCTAAATGCTTCTCTGTTGGCTTCCTTCACATAGTTGGGCACGTTCCTATAAAGAAGTGTGCTTTACGGGATCCCTGCTTAGCAACAGGAAAGCGTAGAAAGAACCCTTCTTCCGCTGTCAAACACTCAGAAAAGATCCCTTATTGGTCGGACTTCGGTTATGTTCTATTCGTGCACCATCGTTGCCATAGGAACCGTGGTGTATTATCATGATCACAGTTACTCTCACTAGGTGACTCTCACTAGGTGACAATATAACTAGGGACTAGTTATATTGACATTATTTCGAAGCTTGTTAGAAACATAGAAGCTCAAGCTATGTCTAGACCTACTGATTCAGAATCTGCATTTTATAGAGACGTCCAGATTATTTGCAGGCACATATAAAATTTGGGAAGGCCTTCCCTAACAAATTTGGCAGCATATTTGGACAGCATATTCCAATACATTTCATTTTTATTCTTATCTTTCTCTACCAGCTTTGAATTTTTTTCTCATCTCTATTCACAGCTTCTGTTTGTTCATGCTGAATATGTAGGGGAATGTGTGGGGGGCTGGGAATTGTTGATGTTGTCACCTGATGATCCTAAACCCCACTGTGCTATACCCCCAAATAGCTTAATAGTTACAATGTATTTCTGTGCAGTATAGCTCAAAATGCAATTATTTGGGGCATTCATTCTCCAAGAGCTTTTTAAAACTAAAAAACAAAAACAAAACAAAATAAAAAAACACACAAAAAACAAACAAACAAAAACATTGTCACTCAATGATTTAAGATTTTGCAAATTGAGAAATATTCATATATGAAATTGAGGCAAAACAAACAAACAAAAACATTGTCACTCAATGATTTAAGATTTTGCAAATTGAGAAATATTCATATATGAAATTGAGGCTAACCAATGCCTAAACATAATGCAGATTTGTGCAAGCAGATTCAAAACAGCTTTATGACTCCAAAGTTATAATTTATAAAATTATTTCATTATTTGTGAATATAATGTTACTAAAGATTATCTCTGAACCTTGATTTGTTGAACTACCTGAATTATTTATAATTCAAACATGTTTGAGGAACATTAGGCTCAATGGACTATCTAAACAATTAAATTGTTAAGGAGAATTAACTTTCTTGTATTAATCACGAGCTTTCTTTTACAAAAATGCTTATCATACTCACATGATTTTCAAGAAAGCTCTTATGTTTTTCACATAATTCATATCTAAAAGAATTTTGACTTAGCGCCTAGAAAGCAATTTAGCAAGCAATTTCATTTTTGAAGGAAGTACTAAAACTCTCCCATAGCTTTTGTCTTGAGAAAGAAAACAGCCTGAAATAGATTAATCCCAAATTTATTTTATTTTATGTTATTTTATTTTATTTTATTTTGGTGAAAAATACTTTCCAAGACATTGAACTCTGAAAGGTAATCTACAGAGATCTTTATATGATGGGGGGAAATGGTCTCATTTTTATATGCTTAATATATAGAACCAAGGGAAAAAAACATCATGCTCATTACTTGTTATAGATATGAAGGTTTTTATCCAAGTAAACTAAAGTTCACAAAAGCATAATATACTGGTTAAAAGAATGTTTACATGCACTTGGCCCTTAAATAGTTTTTAAAGTTAGGCTTATTTTTTCTAACATAATTTTATTATTCAAAATTTTAAACAGATCATTATTTTCCTTCATATTTTAAGTATATAAATTTCATCTTACAACAAATATTATTGTCTAAGAAAACAGCTTTGATTTGCTTTATTGACAATATGAGATACATTCTGGTATGAATACTAATGCAAATATTTTTCTAATTTATGTCATTTGTCATTTGTGTCCTTTTTTTCCAGCATGAAGTTATATATTTTAAATAGCATTTGTAACTGATATATGTATTGTTTCATTAAGTAGAAAATATTACTTTCCCATTTTACTGATGAATATATTGGAATTTAAAAAGAGATAATTACCCAGATTCACAGGACTAGCAACAATTAAAACCAAGGTCTGGCTTCAAGTTCATATTCACAATACGGCATAAGGCTAACTCACTGTCTATACAGAAATTTCGCATACATTATCTCATCCTCTCAATGACCTTTAGGAGCAATGCCTTCCCATATGTCTATAGAATATGTCAATGTTTTTAGAAAACAGTTGTTTTTGTTCATAGCTCCTTAAAGGCACATAGTCAAGAGATGGGAATGATGATGAGAGAAGAGGAAAGATACTAAGTTGATCCATTTTAAAATAACACTATAATATATGCCACTACTAACTTTCCTCTGACATTTATTTGTATAATCCACCATGGTAAGTACTGTGCACTTTAATTACATTGTATTATTATCCCATTTTGGAGTGGGCCAAACAGTGACAATGGTAAGTAAGTAATATATTTTTACAAAATCATACACGTTTGGGACCTAGAACATGATTGTAAGTTAGGCTGATTCCATAGAACAATACACCTTCCCAGAAATTGGACCACTACATATGCATCCGATGATCAATGACTGGTTCACTGTAAGCAAGGAAATTATAGTATCAGATTTGCAGAATTCAAAAAGTCAGTTTAATTGTAATGTAAATAATGAGTTCTAGGGGGATATGATTAAAGGTAGAAAATTCAGTTAGAGGATTATTTTAGTAATCTAGTTAAGACTATGATTGCTTAGACATCTGGCTTGGGCAACATGGTGAGTAGTATTCTCTTTCATAAATTAAAAAGTCAGTAGGACAAGAAGATTTCTGTGCAAAGATGATGAGATCCATTCAGAGTAATCTGACTATGACATGCCTGTTACATAGCCTGGTAGGGATCATCTAGATAGAGACGGCTGAGTAGTTCTGGAGTTCATCTGGCCTAAACAAATTTGGAAATTGTCATAGAAAATATGGTCACTGAAGCTTGGAAGAGTAAACATATCCAGAGAATAGATTTCAATTTTTTCAATGTAAAAATGTCTATGTGTACACATATCATTAAGCATATAATATTAATTTCAAGCTATGATAAAATGTATAGCTAACGCACTAGCAACACCATAAAACAAGGTGCAATCTACCTATAAATAATGTAAGCTTTGCCAGGGAGTTTCGACTAAGCAAAAATTAAAAAAGAAAACCTTGAGGAGTTCCTTTGTAGATTTCTTGAAAATATGGCAATAGACATATACGCTATTCTGAGAAGTTTAAGAGTTAAATTTTCCAAAATACTAATCATTATGATTTTACCAGAGGAAAAACAGGAAGAGGGGAAAGGAAATGTAAAGCTTGTCAAAAATATATGTATTGAACTGAAAAAAAAAAAAAAGGTGAAATGTGTAAAAGCCAAGTGATACTAAAAATCATTTTATATACAATTTTGAAAGTAAAAGGTAATAATACTGCAAAAATATTATCAACACTTCTTTATGATTTTGTACTCATGCAAAACTTTTTGATAAGAGAGTTTCAAAAATAATGTAGCTATATAATTATATCTTATAAAGTATAGGATGACTGTAACACAGGAGGGTTTTAATCAATTTTACACTGTGAAAAATTAGCTAAGGCAAGTGTCAGCCACTTAAAAAAAATTAATTCTATCCATTACATTGTAGTTTACTAAGTTTTGTTGAATAAATTCACAGATGACTGAATAAAAATATCAAGGGCAATATCACTAGATCTAAGCATACAACCTGTCTCTTATGTAACTAAATAAAACTAAATAAAAATGAGTACAATATATAAAAGAGTTATACATATATTTTTATACCTTTCCTGTAAATAAAAAAAAATAGTTTGGTCTTGCTATCACTGAGATAGCTGGTATATCTAGCTTTTTGTAGTAATAGCACTAAGACCAAAAAAAAAAAATCAGTGCGGAAAACCTACCTTAAAATTAAATTTAGCTCTACTTCCCTTTTAAAAAAATTAGCTTTACTCCCTAGTTTTTTTTTTTTTTATTTTCCATTTGTACTTCCTTACCTTTTAACACAAGTGACCACAAAAAGATCAGGGAGAGGGAAGAATAAATAAGAAATTATAGTTGTTGTGGATTTCTCAGCTCTAGTTCCCTCAACCTACTAGAAGCTATTCTTTGCCTCACTTTTCTGAAAAACTAAAATCTGTTCCATTGGTTATATATACAGATATGCATACATATGTACATACACTTCCATATATATACAGATATATACATATATCCATATTCTGGTACATACATTTGCATATGCATTCCCTTTCAGAAGTGACTGCAATTTAGGTAGATCTGTGTGCATACTTTTGCTAGTACAGGCATATGTATACATGAATATACTTGCCTTTTGCAGAAGTTCATATAATTTATACAAATCTAAACATATCCTAGCTCTTCATTACATAATAGGCAGCTTTAAATGAATTCTTATCATTGGTAGTTGTATTCCAGTTTTACTAGGAAGATTGTGTAATATAGTGGAAAGAGCATGAGAAGAGCTGAAGTTCAGTTGTGGAATTTACAAAATTGGAGCATTTCTAAGTGACACAGGATTACTAATTAAAGATACTTCTCATACACTAGCCATGCATGCATTTAAAAAATTATTTTGTCATAAATTTTGCTATAAAGGTAATAAAAATTAAAACTTCTCTTAAATTGACTTTTCAGCTTTTTCCTTACTAAGACAATATCTTGTTATTTTTAAAAATGTACAGAGTGAACCATAATAGGAGCTAGATACTTAGTTAATAATAATTAATCAATATTGGAAACTGTGTAGTCGGGAAAGAGTATGTGAGAACTCTCTGCACTATCAGCCTAACTCTGTTCTGAATCTAAAACTGCTCTTAAAAATAATGTTTTGCAATAAAAAAGAAGAGCAAATGCTGTCTTACCTCTAATTCTACTTGTCAATATAGATAAATTTTGGGTAAATTGTCCAAAATGTCTGAAAACTATTTCAAGGTAATTAAGAGTTTTGACGTCATAACATTCTGTTAACTGGAAACTGAAATTATCCTTATCTTATGTATATGTTAACGAAATGACACTTGCATCTTTCTCTATAATGTATCAATTTTACCTAACAGTTTAAAGGAAAAATGACTTTGGGGAATGACTGTAATTCTACATAAATGAAAAACACCATAGTTATCTATCAACAAAATTATAACAAAAGGTAAGGAATGAACCAAAAATATTTTCATTGCTTACTTTTGGATAGTGAGGTTTTGATGCTTTCTATATACTTCTTCCAAAATAATTTCAGATTATTTTTCCAAGTATTATCCATAACTTAAAAAAAACCACAGTGTTATGAAGATCTGCTGTGTATAGACATACATTTGTGATATTCACAAATGACCTTTTTTTCATTTTGTCAGGCCAACTCTGACATAGACATGATGTCTCGTAAATCTGAGCGCCAAAGAGCTACTACAGTCTTGACCGATGTGAAGTAATCCCGTAATGATGCTAGGATTCGAGGCTGAAGGGGGATTCTCTTTTCGGTTGCTTCTGCTAGCATGGCATTTATTATCTCCTGCTGGCTCAGTGGCATAATACTCATATTTCCTTCAGGCTTTCGTTTTAGTATGAGCCCAATGGGGGCCGTTGTGCTTTGCAGTGACTAATGAGCCTTTGAAATACAGCAGTAAGACTGCGAGTTTCCAAAACTTGTGCTGTGCTCTTACGGGTGGGATATACACGTTCATCAACATTTCTTTATTAGGGAAGGCAAGTGCAACATATCTCAAATACTCATGTTCCAGGCACAGCTATCCATTGAGCGCAAGTTACATAAGTGAAAGATAATACAGGTATTCATCTTTTAGAATTAATCAAATTTGTACTAGGAAAAAAAATCTAGATTGATATGCAAGAATAATGTTTAAACATTGTTCTGCAACTTTCATTTCTTCAGATTTGCATATAAAAATCTTCAAATATATCATGAATTCACTATTGTTTTAAATGTATTCACTGTTCTTAAAACTTTTTGCATCAACGGTCATGCAGATAAAAGACACTGCTACAAGCTACATTGATTTATTTAACTGTGCATTTGAAATAGAAAAGCAGTGCATGTGAACTCAGTGGACTGCAATCTGAGGAACAAATGAAACGTTTCACTAATCATTGCTGGGAAATACAGCCAACTAAACCTCTGTTACTAACTCCCATTAGCAATACTGAAATTTACACATGAAATTAGCCATGCATTTATTCATTTGCTGAAAAATGAGAACAGAATTCTATAGAGAGAATGCTGGGTCCACAATAGGGATATTGAAAACTTATTCAAACTAATAAGTGAAAACAATGAGCCAAAAGAATGATCTTCATTCAAACAAACTGTGTGATATGAGCTACACAATAGATTTACTACATATGAACCACTTGATTTCAAATTCTTTAACTGTGGCAAAAATGTAATTTCTTACTTATTGATATACTAGCATATTCTAATTACATTGAAAATCAGATGAAATTTTAATACAAGATAAGATGGTATTTTCCCTGAGAGCTTTTTAAAGCAATATTAATCAAGAGAATTAAAATTTCTATTAAATTCACAGGAGTTGCCTATTAGGATACTGGAGCCTTAAATGGCAACCTACCAAACCTAAAACTGCCAAATAAAGGTAGTTACATAAGGCAGAATATACTAAAAAGCAATTTGTTGTATTAAAAGTGCCATCCTGAGGGTTGCATTTTTATCACTTCGGAGGCTATAACGATAGCATACACATTAATTTTGAAGAATGAGCTTCTACTTCTGAAGTTATATGTCAAAATGTGTGAAACAAAAATACAAGGAAAAAACATAGAATACGTTTCCCAGGAAACTTGTATTTCATAGTCAGATGTTGTTTTCTACTACTTAATTACATAAATATAAGGCCTCTGAAGCATTTAATAATCATGCCTGATTTCCCACTTAGATTTGGAGTAAAAACAGGGCTAGTGCATTGTACAACTTCAAGCTGAGCCTTGCATAGTGCCATCTATATGACTAGCCGACCCTGAAATAATAACACTTTGCACTGTCAGCCTGGCCACATATGCCATGACCTTGGACCCTGAAATGAATTATGAATTCTTTTTTTTTAAGATTTTATTTATTCATTTGAGAGAGAGAGAAAGAGAGAGAGAGAGACAGTGAGAGAGAGCACGAGAGAGGAGAAGATCAGAGGGAGAAGCAGACCCCCCTTGGAGCTGGGAGCCCAATGCAGGACTCAATTCCAGGTCTCCAGGATCATGACCTGAGCTGAAGGCAGTTGCTTAACCAACTGAGACACCCTGGTGCCTCGAAATATGAATTCTTACTTCATGCCTTAATGAATTATTTGAAAGTATTATGAAATGACTTGCAATAATATGGAAATTTGTGTTTCCAAATGAATGGTATTTTAATTGGACATCATATTGAGCTAGAATATGTGTACTAGAAAAAAATACACACAATCTTACAGACTCTAGTTTTGTTTTGTTTTGTTTTGTTTTGTTTTTAATAAATACCATGTGCTATCAGTTAGGGTAGTAGTTTTAACATATATTGAGGAGTGATTAAAGAACTCACCTACTTCAGAAGACCATATAAAATAAATATGCTCTATATGAAAACAGTAAACAAAATGTGTCATACTTTCTTGACATCCGTAGATAGAAAGTTACAATTTTACCATCAATGTATCTTCTTTTCATTAAACATATTTCCTGATACAATAAGTAAATCAAAGCTGAAGTAGTTACTCTTAATGAGATCTATATCTGCTACAATAGAATCCAAAGTAAAGAAACTTACTACAAAACCAAGAGAAGGGGCACCCAAGTGGCTCAGTTGTTAAGCTTCTGCTTTCCATTCAGGTCATGATCCCGGGGTCCTAGGATCCAGCCCTGCATTGGTCTTCCTGCTTGGTGGGGAGCCTGCTTCTCCCTCTCACTACCCCCCACCCCTGCTTGTGTTCCTCTCTGACTGTCTCTCTCCGTGTCAAATAAATAAATAAAATATTAAAAAAAAAAAAAAGGACAAGTGAATATCCTTTGTCCCTATACCTCCACCTCATGCTCAACCTTTGGAAATAGTAATTTTTATTTCTGAAAAGTCATAAAATTATTTTTCATATTTCTACTTTTGGTACATGAGACTAGTTACTGTTAAACATATGACAATGCAGTAAAAACATCTGCTGTTTTTGTTCTTCTTGGAAATAGAGATCATTCTTATAGGTAAAAAGTTAAATTTTTATATATTGAAGTATAAAACCACTATACATATTAACAAATTGTGCTATTAAAGGTGAATATATTGGGATAAGGTGCAATTCAGTGCCTCTGGCCAAAAACAATATTTAATAGATAACTCCTGAAAATCAATTAAAAGCAAATAATGGAACAACAGGTGTTTTGTTGGAGAAAACAGAACAAAAACATTTCTCAGAATAAGTTTAGCCAAAAAAAAACAATTACAATATTTAAATCTTCCTCAGTTTAGAATTAGTTGCAATGATTCTTTTAATCACGAAACTCCCTTTGGAGGGTTAAAAGTAAGAATATAATTTTTTTAAAGTTTTGATTTGTTTTTTAATTTATTTGACACACAGAGAGAGCACAAGTAGGCAGAGAGGCAGGCAGAGAGAGAGGGGGAAGCAGGCTCCCTGCTGAGCAGAGAGCCTGATGCAGGGCTCCATCCCAGGACCCTGAGATCATGACCTGAGCCGAAGGCAGAGGCTTAACCCATTGAGCCACCCAGGCACCCAAGAATATAATTTTTAATAAATTAGGATAGGAATCTTGTTTAAAGCCTGGGCATGCCATCTACTTTTAGCACATACTTGATTACATCAATCAATGGAACAGAATAGAAAACTCAGAAATGGACTCACAACTCTACTGTCAACAAATCCTTGACAAAGCAGGAAAGAATATTTAAAAGAAATTTAAATAAAGAATATTTAGCACACACTCAATGAAATTTACAAAAGATGATATATATTTATGAATCAGAACTTTGGTATATACTGGATATAGTTCAGCTCCTGAATATGCTATCTGTACACTGCCATTTTCATTTTAATATCTGCTTATGCAATGCACAGGCTTTTAACAACTTAATTGAAAATAACTGAGATTTGTTGAACTTGAAATATATTAAGAAGGATATCCTTGATGAAGGAAGATCTGTATTTTAAAAGTTTACCTCAATGAGATTGGCTTAGGACTTGAGTTAAATATAAACACTTTCTTTTCCCAGAAGTAATTGGTCAAAAAATATAAGATTTTTGTTCACTCTACTCCAGCCTCACTGGCTTTCTTGTAATTCCTTCAACAGCTGGTTCTTCCTGGAAGCTTTTCCTTGGAGTATCCATTTAAGTAGCTTCCTCACATCTTTCCAGATAGAATAAGAGGAATCAGAATTAATACTCTCATATGAAACAACCTCCACCCCCTCAACTGTACAAAATATATAAAACAATGGTTTTCAACAGAGGGTATTTGGAAATGAAGGACAATAATCTCTAAGAGATGGTTATTAAACTGAGTTAAACTTTGAATTGCTCCACTTTACTGCCTCAAGACAATATCCTAACCAAAAGAACAAAATACCTTAGAATTCAGCTACTAAAAGCAAGGAAATCCTACCATTTGTGACAACATGAATGAACTTGGAAGGCATTATGTTAAGTGAAATAAGTCAGACAGAGAAACACAAATACTGTATGATCTCACCTATTTGTGGAATCTATAACAAATAGACAGACAAACCCAAATTCACAGAAAAAGAGATCAGAGTTATTGGATAGTGGCAGGGGGGTAGGTGGAAAAAAGCAATGGGGGAGATGGAGGACGCTGGCCAAAAGGTATAAACCTCCAGTTATAAGATACATAAGAAATGCTAAGAATGTAATGTACAATAGGAAGACTATAGCTAACACTACTACTGTATGATATATAGGAAAGTTCTTTTTTTTTTTTTAAAGAAGGATATATTTTTTTAAGATTTTATTTATTTATTTGACAGACAGAGATCACAAGCAGGCAGAGAGGCAGACAGAGAGAGCGGGGGAGGCAGGGTCCCTGCTGAGCACAGAGCCCAATGCAGGGGGCAATCCCAGAACCCTGGAATCATGACCTGAGCCGAAGGCAGAGGCTTTAACCCACTGAGCCACCCAGGCTCCCCAATAGGAAAGTTCTTAAGAGAGTAAATCCTAAGAGTTCTCTTCACAAGGAAATATCTCCCCATTTTTTTTCTCTTTTTCTTTCTTTTCTTTTTATTGTATTCATATGAGAAGACATATTAACTGAACCTATTATAGTAATCATTTCACAATATATATATATATAAAATCAAGCTGCCATGCTGTATGTCTTAAATTTAGATGGTTATATAGATCAGTTATTTCTCAATAAAATTAGAGGGGAAAAAGATGATACAAAGATTTGATGCTGAGATTGCTCCCCACAAAGATGTTTTATAAGCTTTAATTTGTATTGACAAGTAGACACATATTATCTTAGTGAATTAGTGCAGAGCACTGAAGTAATCATTCAGGATGGAGTAAAATTTGGGTTTCAGTTGTTGTTGTTGTTTTCCTTAATATAATGTAATTTTATTTTTTTCAGTGTTTAAAAATTCATTGTTTAGGCACCACACCCAGTGCTCCATTCGATACATGCCCTCCATACTACCCACCACCAGGCTCACTCAACCCCCACCCCACTCCACTCCAAAACCCTCAGTTTGTCTCTCAGAGTCCACAGTCTCTCAAAGTTTGTCTCCCCCTCCAATTTCCCTCAACTCACTTCTCCTCTCCATCTCCAATGTCCTCTCTGTTATTCCTTATGCTCCACAAGTAAGTGAAACCATATGATAACTGATTCTTTCTTCTTGACTTATTTCACTCAGCATAATCTCTTCCAGTCCCATCCATGTTGATACAAAAGATGGGTATTCATCCTCTCTGATGGAGGCATAATATTCTATTATATATTTGGACCATATCTTCTTTATCCATTTGTCTTTTGAAGGGCATCTTGGTACTTTCCACAGTAGCCATTGTTGCTATTAACATTGGCGTACATATGGCCCTTCTTTTCACTACATCTGTATATTTGGGGTAAATAGCCAGTAGTACAATTGCAGGGTCATAGCATTGCTCTATTTTTAATCTCTTAAGGAATCTCCACACTTTTTTCCAAAGTGACTGCACCAACTTGCATTCCCACCAACAGTATAAGAGGGTTCTCCTTTCTCCACACCCTCTTCAACACTTGTTTACTGTCTTATTAATTTTGACCATTCTAACTGGTGTAAGGTGGTATCTCAATGTGGTTTTGATTTCAATCTCCCTGATGGCTAATGATGATGAATATTTTTTTCATGTGTCTGTTGGCCATTTGTATGTCTTCTTTAGAGAAGTGTCTATTCATGTCTTCAGCCCATTTTTTGATGTGGTTATCTGTTTTGTGTGTGTTGAGTTTGAGTTTCTTTTTTTTTTTTTTTTTTTTTATAATTCTTGGATATCAGCCCTTTTTCTGTAGTGTCATTTGTGAAAATCTTCTCCCATTTCATGGGTTGTTCTTTGTTTCATTGACTGTTTCCTTTGCTGTGAAGAAGCTTTTGTTCTTGATCAAGTCTCAGGAGTTCATTTTCACTTTTGTTTCCTTTGCCTTTGGAGACATATCTTGAAAGAAGTTGCTGTGGCTGATGTTGAGGAGATTACTGCCTATGTTCTCCTCTAGGATTCTGATGGATTCCTGCCTCCCATTGAGATCTCTTATCCATTTCGAGTTTATCATTGTGTAGGTTTAAGAGAATGGTCGAGTTTCATTCTTCTACACATAGCTGTCCAATTTTCCCAGCACCATTTATTGAAGAGACTTTTTTACACTGTATATTTTTCCCTGCTTTGTCAAAGATTATTTGACCATAGAGTTGAGGGTCATATCTAGGCTCTCTACTCTGTTCCACTGGTCTATGTATCTGTTTTTATGCCAGTACCATGCTGTCTTGGTGATCACAGCTGTGTAGTGAAGCTTGAAACCAAGCAATGTGATACCCCCAGTTTTGTTTTTCTTTTTCAACATTTCCTTAGCAATTCGGGGTCTCTTCTGGTTCCATACAAATTTCAGGATTATTTCTTCCAGCTATTTGAAAAATGCTGGTGGAATATTGACCAGGATGGCATTGAAAGTATGGATTGCTCTAGGCAGTATAGACATGTTAACAATGTATATTCTTATGATCCATGAGCATGGAATGCTCTCCTATCTTTTTGTGTCTTCTTCAATTTCTTTTATGAGTGTTCTGTAGTTCCTCGAGTACAGATCCTTTACCTCTTTGGTTAGGTTTATTCCCAAGTATCTTATCGTTCTTGGTCCTATAGTAAATAGAATTGATTCTCTAATTTCCCTTTCTATATTTTCATTGTTAGTGTATAAGAAAGCAACTGATGTCTGTACATTGATTATGTATCCTGCCACATTACTGAACTGCTGTATGAATTCTAGTAGTTGGGGGTGGAGTCTTTTGGGTTTTCCATATAAAGTATCATGTTATCTGTGAAGACAGAGAGTTTGACTTCTTCACTGCCAATGTGAATACCTTTTATTTATTTTTGTTATCTGATTGCTGTTGCTAGGACTTCTAGGACTAGGTTGAACAGTGGTGAGAGTGGACATCCTTGCCGTGTTCCTGATCTCACAGGGAAGGCTGTCAGCTTTTCCCCATTGAGGATGATATTTGCTGTGGGTTTTTCATAGATAGATTTTATGAAGTTGAGGAATGTCCCCTCTATCCCTATATTTTGAATCTTTTTAATCAGGAACAGATGTTGTATCTTATCAAATGCTTTTTCTGCATCGGCTGAGAGGACCATGTGGTTCTTCTCTTTTCTCTTATTGATTTGTTCTATCACATTCATTGATTTGCAAATGTTGAACCATCCTTGCATTCCATGGATAAAATCCCACCTGATCATGGTGGATAATCTTTTTAATGTACTGTTGGATCCTATTGGCTAGGATCTTGTTGAGAACCTTGGTGTCTGTATTCATCAAGGATATTGTTCTAAAATTCTCCTTTTTGGTGGGCTCTTTGCCTGGTTTGGGGATCAGGGTAATCCTGGCTTCATAAAAAGAGTCTGGAAGCTTTCCTTCTGTTTCTGTCTTTTGAAACAGCTTAAGGAGAATAGGTATTATTTCTTCTTGGAATGCTTGGTAGAATTCTCCAGGGAATCCATCAGGTCCTGGGCTCTTGGTTTTTGGGAGGTTTTTGATCACTGCTTCAATCTCGTTACTAGATATTGGTCCATTCAGGGTGTTAATTTCTTCCTGATTCAACTTTGGAAGTCTATAGGATTCCAGGAATGCATCCATTTCCTCTAGGTTGCCTAGCTTATTTGCATATAACTGTTGATAATAATTTCTGGTGATTGTTTCTATTTCCTTGGTGTTAGTTGTGAACTCTCCCTTTTCATTCATAATTTTATTAATTTGGGTCCTCTCTTTTTTCTTTTGGATTAGTTTGGCCAATGGTTTATTGATCTTATTGATTCTTTCAGAAAACCAGCTTCTAGTTTAGTTGATGTGTTCTATTGTAGCTCTAGTTTCTATCTCATTGATCTCTGTTCTAATCTTGATTATTTCCCTTCTTGCATGTGGGACTGCTTAATTTGCTGTTGATTCTACAGTTCTTCAAGGTGTAAAGAGAGCTGGTGTATTCTGGATCTTTCAATTGTTTTGAAGGAGGCTTGGATGGCTATATATCTCCCCTTAGGACCGCCTTTACCATATCCCATAGGTTTTGGACAAAGTGTCTTCATTCTCATTGGTTTCCATGAATTGTTTAAGTTCTTTGATTTCCTGGTTGATCCAAACATGCTCAAGCAGGGTGGTCTTTAGCTTCTAAGTGCTTGAATTCCTTCCAAACTTTTTCTTATGGTTGAGTTCCAGTTTCAAAGCATTGTGGTCTGAAAATATGCGGGGAATAATCTCAGTCTTTTGGTATCAGTTGAGCCCTGATTTGTGGCCCAGTATGTGGTCTATTTTGGAGAAAGTTTCATGTGCTTTCAAGAAGAATGAGTATTCTGTTATTTTAGGGTGGAATGTTCTGAATATATCTATGAGGTCCAGCTGGTCTAATACGTCATTCATTGCTCTTGTTTCTTGATTGATTTTTCTGCTTGGATGATCTGCCTATTACTGAGAGTGGCATGTTGAAATCCCCTACTATTAATGTATTCATGTTAATATGACTCTTTATCTTGATTAACAGTTGTCTTACATAGTTGGCTGCTCCCCTATTGGCAGCATAAATATTTACAATTGTTAGATCTTCTTGGTGGGTAGACCCTTTAAGAATGATGTAGTGTCCTTCTTTATCTCTGACTACAGTCTTTAGTTTAAAATCTAATTTATCTGATATAAGAATCACTACCCACCTTTCTTTTGATGCCCATTGGCATGAAAGATGCTTCTCCATCCCTTCACATTCAGTCTGGATGTATCCTTAGGTTCCAAATGGATCTCTTTGAGAAAACATATGGATGGATGCTTTCATTTTATCCAATCTGCAACCCTGTGGCATTTTATGGGAGTGTTTAGGTCATTCAAGCTGAGAGTAATTATTGAAAGATACGTTTTTATTGACATCATGTTGCCTGTGAAGTCATTGTTTCTATGGATTGTCTCTGTGATTTTCTGTTCTATGACACTCTTGGGTTCTTTCTTCTTTTATGGAACCCCCTGTAATATCTCTTGCAGTGCCGGTTTGGTGGTTACATACTCTTTTAAATCTTATCAATCTTGGAAGCTCTTTATCTCTCCAACCATTTTGAATGTCAACCTTGATGGATAACATATTCTTGGCTGCATGTTTTTCTCATTTAGTGCCCTGAATATGTCTTGCCAGCCCTTTCTGGCTTGCCAGGTTTCTGTGGACAGGTCTGATGTTATTTTAATGGACCTCCTCTGTACATAAGGAATCTCTTCCCCCTAGCTGCTCTCAAAAGCTCTTGTCTAAAATTATGATTCTTCAGTCTTATAATCAAGTGCCTCAAGTCTTTCTAGATTTGTTGATCTTGGAGGGTGTTCTTTCTACCTCTAGGACATGAACACTGGTTCCATTCCCCAGATTGGAAAAATTTTCATGGAGTATTTGTTCAACTATATCTTCTAGTCTTCTTTCTTTCTCCTTCTCCTCAGGGATCCCAATGATTCTGACATTGGAACATTTAATGGCATCATTTATTTCACTAATTCTGTTTTCATGGCTTCTAAGCTATTTGTTCCAGGCCTCCTCCTGATCCTTTTTCTCTATCAGTTTGTCTTCTAGATTACTAATTCTATCTTTAGCCTTGGTTACCCTAGCTGTTAGAGTATTAAGTTTACACTGGATCTCACTGATAGCATTTTTAACTTCTTCCCAGGTGGCTTTCACTTCTGCCCTTAGTAATTCCATGTTGTCAATAATGGTTTTCTTCAATCTAACATTGCCTGAATAATTGTTATCCTCAATTCCCTTTTTGACACACTGTTTATGTCCATATCCAATAGTTCTGGAGGAGAGGTCACAGTCTCTGAATTTTCCTTCTGTTGGGTGTTCCTCCTCCTGGTCATTTTGGTGAGAGGTGGTTGAGGGGATGTGTAGCTGAATATATCAACCATGATCCAGGCAAGGTGCACCCTGGAATGCTTCTGAGCAATTGGAAGTCACCACCAAAAGTAAAGAAAAAAGAAAAAAAGAAAGAGTAAGACAGGAAAAAAAAAAAAAAAACAAAAAAAGGAGAGAGGCAGAGAGAGAGATGGAGAGAGAAGACCTAGCCAGAATGGGCCCCAAAGGTAAGATTTCTAAGGTATACAAACAAAAAGACCAACAAAAGTAAATGACAAGAAAAAAAAAAAAAAAAAGAACCCAGCCAAAATGAACCCCACATATAAGATTTATATAATACCAGAACAAAAACAAATACACAGAAACACTGACAGAAAAAAAGATGGGAGAGTGGTTATAAATCCTCGAAGTGGGTAATGAAGGTTATTTTGATTCTTTCTGGGTGTATCTTGATATCTTTGTTAAAGGACTCAACTTTCCAGAGATAAAGGGAGATTAAAACTGGCTTATATACAGGGGTAGTATTGATTAGGGAAAGAGGGTTACCTTGTGTTATGCCTGAGTTTTTGCATCTGAGAGACCACCAAGGAGCCAAGTACTGATGCAATCACATGAGGGTTTATTTGACAAGCTTAAGCCTGGGCCCAAGTATACCCGACACAGTGGAGTAGGGACTTGGACCCTGAACCAGATTATAGTCAAGAGTTTTTAAAGGCAGAGTAGGGGTGGACTCAGCAGTGGGTGAGGACAAAGCGGATTAGGGATGGCATAAGTCTCTAAGGACTTTCAGAAAGCAAGGTCTCCAGGACCTTGAGGGGCTAGCTATTGTTGGGAGAGAGGTTATTTATTACCAATAATAAAAATCTTCTCATGAGACCCTTTAGATGTATATCAGTGGGCCATATACTTGGGAATGATTCTCCACACTATCTTGGAGGTTTAGAGATAAAGTTTCCTAAAGGAATTTAGAGATAAAGTTTCCTAAAGGAATTGTTAAGGTAGGATTAAATTGTTAAATTAGGATTACAGGATTCTGGTCGGACCTGTCGGGGTAGGGGGTTGGTCAGGCTAGGATTGTCCTTAGCAAAACCTCAAGGTGAGGGCAGTTAAGTCCCAGGGGAGAGCCACTCTGTCTGTTTCAAGGGCTTGTCAGTAGGTAAGGAATTTTAATGATTTTCTTCTGCCTCTGTTTCCCACATCAGCTAAACTTGAGGTGGGATGGCCTTAATTTTCTTGGCCTCCACACCTTGAAGCTTTTATCTATATGTATAATAATAATAATAATAATAATAATAATAAAAGAAAATAGAAAAGAAAAAGAAAACACAGGTATATGCATGAAAAACGTTCAAGTTAAAAGGTTATGGAACATGTTGTATTAAACCTCTATTTGTAATGGTAAGTAGGTTAAAAAAATTAAAAAGAACAAGAATAGTGAGAAGGAATTAAAAATAAAAGTTGTATCTATGAAATATACAGGGTTTAGGGCAATACTGGGAGCTTAATATATTGTTTTCCCCTGATATTGGGGTTTTACAGCTTTATGGGGACCCTGTGGTGGTAGTTCTCTCATTATCTTGGCTGGCTTTCTCAGGGAGGGGCCTGTTGTGTTGGTTTTTCAGGCAGTCTTGCTTGGGTTGAGTCCTTCTTTCCTCTGTCAAGGGGCTGGGCTCTGTGGAAACCGGTTTTTCAGGCACTTTTGTATTCTGGAGGGTTTTGTTTTGTTTTGTTTTGTTTTCCTTTGCTGGCTTTTTGCTGCTTTTTGGAGGTTTAGTGGAAAATAAACTGCACCCAGACCTCCATCTCAGAGACAAGCCTCAGTCTGCTCCCCTCTGGGTGGTCCTGAACACACAGACCCCACCTCTGCAAACTCTGCTGAGCCATGCAAACTCCCACAGGCAGAGCACATCTCCAGCCACCATCTCAGGGGTTGCTCAAAGCACTTGCTTGTCTCTGCACCCCTGTGCTACTAAAACCGCCAGTTATTGGACCAGGGAGCCCACTTCTGGTGGCTGCCTTTGCCAGGACTGTTGTCTGGGGTCCAGACCTCAGGTTGCCACCACAGGAGATTGTACCGTGTTCCTTCAGGCCCTGGCTGGGAGAGTCCAGACCCTTGGCTGGGCCTAGAGACCACTGGCTAGCACGAGGGTGGAGCTTTCTCAGGCGCAGGTGGGGAGTAAGTCAGACCTGGGTGGTGTAGTGCCCAAAAGTTCTAGGGAGTGCAGGCTGCTGACATCACCAGACTCCCTCATGCAGGGGCGGGAGTGTGCCAGCCAAGCCGTGGTGCAAGCTGTGCAACTCTGAGGCCTCCTCCACACCCTCTCTGGCAGGGGTGGTCACTGGCAGTGGCCATCCTGGGTTTAGGCCCAATCCTATGACTACCTGATTTCCCCAGTTGCCCCTTAAAATCTTTTGCTCTTTCTGAGTTCTTTTAACCAGACTCCAAGTTAATGTTGGTTCCCAATCACAGGGCGCTATCATATTGGGGTATTACTTTCAAATGGGTTGCTTCTGGTGCCTCCCTCCCCTTTCTGTTTATCCTCTGATATCGGTTTGATCATTCCCAGTATGCTTTACCTCTCCACTGGTGTCTTCTGCCCCCCTAACGATCCAGAAGTGTATAATCCTACATCTCTGGCTGATTTCATGGATGTTCGGAGTGTTCTGGTAGATAATTAGCTCACTTTAGGGGACCGGTTAAAACAGGCTCTCCTACTTCTCCCCCCCCCCCCGCCTCAGATTTTAGTTGTTGTTATTGCCTCTCCATTGAAGGTAATCTCCAGTTGACTTCAATGAACTGCAGATTTCAAACTCATCAGATGCTGCCATATACTTTCCATGAGTTTGCCAGGGGGCTTTTCCCTGTGTTTGAACCTTATTCTAATCTTTCTTTTGTCTCCTTAGCTGCTGTTCTCTGTACTATGGAATACTATACAAGGATTCCACAAGAAAATAAAAGAATAGTTCTAACCAACACATGAAAATGGGTGAAACGATCTTTAAGACAATGTTGCCAAATTGAATACAACCATTAAAGAACATGGTACATAGTGATAAATTAATTTTATCCTATGCATAGAAGTTCGGTTTATGAATAGAAAATCTATTATGGAATTACACTATATTAAAAAAATTAAACCAAAATACCATTTAATCTTCTCATTAGAATCAGAAAGTACATTCAATATAAAGTGCAATGCTGATTAATCATAAAAGCACTTAATAAACTAAAAGTAGCAGAAAACTTCTCTACACTGAATAATGGATACCTACTTCAAATCTAGTATAATTATCATATTTAATGTTGGAATGTCAGAAATATTCTTTTTAAAATCAAGAGGACTAAAATATACCAGCTCACATTTTATTCTTTATTGAAAGGTGATTTTAGACAATGTAGTAAGACAGTAAAATGTAGTAAAAACCTAAATTCTGGAAAGAAAGAATAAAAAATGTCATATTTCATTGGTGATGCAATTATTTTCATAGAATACCCAAAATAAATTTGTTCTGGGACAATTGATTTTTTATTGTATTTTGCATTTTTCTATCATAGATAAAAATAAGGTCATGAAGATGACTAAAATCTTAAGATATGGAAAGTAAAGATTTAAAACATTAAGAAAAGAATGACATAATATGTTTATTATTTTGGAGTAGGGAGAGATATGTAAAGCAAGTTTGAAATTTATGCTTGATAAAAAATGTGGATAAATTAAATTATGTTTGATAACATACTTAGCAAAAATTGAAGCAAATATGTTCAGTGCATTTAGCCAAAAACAATATTTTAATAGATAACTCCTGAAAATCAATTAAAAACAAATAAAAATAATGGAATAACATGTGTTTTGTTGGAGATAAAACATAAACAGAAAAAATTATGATCTACTTTATAAGCAATAAAAAAATACAAGTTTAAAAATCACAATGAAATGCCACTTTTAGGCATCAATTATAAAATGGAATATCCACTAATTCGAGTTTAATATTTCCTAGTGATAAATTTCAGGCAACTCTTTTTGGAGCAAGATAAGAAAGTGAATCTCTATCCTTTTCTTTGAATCCTAACAGATAGCACATGATTTTTATTTCTCCTTTTTCTGTGGGTATTTACTTTGATCACTTGATTAAGGTAGTATTTGCTAGATTTTACTCTATCAAGTAAATGTTTTCCCTCATGTTATTAATAAGTAACTTTTGGTTAGCTATTTTGAAACTATGTAAATATCCTATACCTCAACAAAATTTATTCTATTGGTTTTACCATCAATTAAAGATTCTTTCATGAAATAACTATTACCAGCATGTTTTTCAAATAATGACTTTCCAACCCTGACATTTCATCTACATGTATTTTTTTTAAATTTTACTTCATTGAGGAGCTTTTCTTTCTACACTATTTATTTATTTATTTTTGTATTTTTGTCAGTGTGAACTCATGGATTATTTTATTCTATAGATTATGAATCTTCAACTGTATTTCATTTAATTTTACGTCACTTCAATCTGTCTCCTTCTGGCTTGACCTTTCCCCATCTTTTTTTCAACATTTTCTGGTCTAAAAGACTTTCTAGGTTCATCTTATATTCTCTTGCCCAAACCTGGGATCAATATTAATTTTTTTCTTTCTTTCTTTCTTTTTTTTCAAAGATTTATTTATATTTTAGAGAAAGAAAGAAGGGAGAGGGACAGAGGGAAAGGTAGAGAATCCTAAGGAGACTCTCCGCTGAGCATGAATCCCCATGCAGGGCTCAATCTCAAGACCCCGAGGTCATGACCTGAGCAGAAATCAAGAGCTGAACACTTAACAGACTGAGCCACCCAGGCAGACCCTATTTCTTTATCAGTAAAGCCAGAAAGTTTTAATAGCAGTTGTCTCAGTGTTTTCTGTTACAAGTAAATCGTCCAATGTACCTGGTGGTCACTATCAATTCTTCCCTTCTCTCCAAAAATTTTTCTTAGACTATTGATATAATTTCCTATTCATTGTTTTATTTTTCCCCTAAAAGAAATTCAATTATAATTATTTGATTATCGTTGCTTCTCTTCCATTTCAGCTAATTTCTATTTGACATTTTTTACTTCTCTCTTTCTTTTATATTTGCTTTCTTAGTCTTCAGACTTACTTTATTAAATTTTCATTGGTATCTATTCTTCACTGAGCACTTGCTAATTTAGTTTTCATTCCTGACACTATTTTGGTATATTTCCTCCTTTCCTCCCTGATTTCAATCTTTTGTTTTCCTGCTTTTTGGACCATTTCTATGTTTTTGGATGGAAGATCATAGTGATTTTTGAATATTCAGTCAAGAATATTTACTTCTCTCTCTATTTTATTTTTTTTAGATGTATTTATTATTTTAGAGAGAGAGAAAGAGCACAGGGAGGTAGGGGCAGAGTGAGAAAGATAATCTTAAGTAGACTCCCTGCTGAGTGTGTAGCCTAATGTGGAGCTGGATCTCACAACCCTGAGATCATGACCTAAGCCAAAACCAAGAGTCTGACGGATAATCAACCGTGTCACCCAGGCACCCTGAGAGTATTTACTTCATTCTGGAGTGTTGTGTTTATTTTCTTTCTCATTAGAGTCACTTTGGGAGGAGACTCTCATTGACTGAAATATTTTGATTCACAGTAGATAGGATTAGATTAGAGGTCAGTAAGCTATAGTCAGTGGACAAAATTAGGTCTGTTATTTGTTTTGGTTAACAAGTCTTATCTATTATTTATGTATTATCCATGGCTGATTGTGTATTACAATAGTAGAGTTGAGTAGCTATTACATTAATTGTATGTCTCACACACCTGAAAATATATATTATCTAGTCACGTAGGGGAAATGTTTGCCAACTTCTGGTGTAGGTGTAAACCACCAGCTGTTAGACTCAGCACTTTGGGGTAGTTCACAAGATTCTAAGTTGAAGAGTGCCCTCTTGAACTTAAGTTCAAGAGGTTGTAAGTACATGCAGCTTCTTTAAAGGATGGTGTTTTCAATTTAGGTATTTGTTGTTCCTTTGGTTTTAGTTTCCTTTTTTGCTCCTTTAATTATTATTTTTTTTAATTTCTAATTGAAGTATAGCTTACATATATTATTTTCAGCTGTAAAACATAGTGGTTTGACAATTATATACATTCCTGTATGTTAAGCACAATAAGTATAGTTACCATCTGTCACTACACAATGTTATTACAATGTTATTGACTATATTCCCTAAGCTGAACTTGTCATCCCCTTTTTTATTTTATAACTGAAAGTGTACATCTCTGAATCGTCTCCACCTGTTTTACCTGTTCCTCCATCCTCTTCCCTCTGCCAACCACTTGTTTGTTTTCTTCTCTATGAGCCTGTTTCTCTTTTAGTTGCTGTCTGCTTTGTTTTGGTATTTGTCTTCCTCTGCCTGATGTATTTCACTTAGCACCTTGGGGTCCATGGATGTTGTCTTAAATGGCAGATTTCATTTCATTTGTTATTTTTTAGTATCCTCTAAATAAATAAAATAAGCATACCTTTACTTTTGGCTTATTAATAAAGATCAATTAAGAAAACTCATTTATTTACTTATTCTTACATCTCTGCATATCTAATAAGTAAAAGTATTTTTTATTATTTCTAAAAGTTAACTAACATTACATCAAGTCTTTTCCTATCACTTTCTTTCCAAGTTTTAGTTTCAGATTAAATTATCCAAAGCTTACTACTAGACATGTTGCTTATTATTTCTTCATGTATTGGTTGCCTAGAATTTGTCATTAAGTTGTGTTTTTCTTCTTCAACATAGGGTCATGGGTATTATACTCCATGGGTCTTTGTATAATTGAGATTTTTTTGGTTGCCTTTGTAGTGTTAAGACTATTGAGCTGAGAATAACCCTCTTAGGATACACTATTTTTTCTCTCAATAAGTTGTCCCATCTGACTTTGTAAAATGCTATACAAAATTTGGAATCCAGACTGAATTTCCCTATTTTAAGTGAACATTTTTTGTTTGTTTGTTTGTTTATCTATTACTGACTCTGTTCTTTATTTTTGAAATCCAACAATGTACACCACATTAGGTTGTTTTTCTAAATCAATGTGTACTTTTAGCTAAATGTATGAATTCATTTGTTAATGTTGAGATATCTCAAGGAAACAATCACTCAAATATTGAAATTTATGATTTTGCATTGTTATCTACTTTAGAAAACTCAAATACCCAAATGTTCTATATTTTACATATACTTTTTAAACTATCTATTTAATAATTTTATTATCTTTCCCCCTTATTCTTCTGGATACTGTATAATTTTCTTAGCTTTCCCCCCTCAGTCATCCAATTTAATTATCACCAACATCTATCCTATTTGTAATTTATATATCAGGTATTAGTTGCTCAATCCTGTCTCCTTGAACTTTGGTTTGTTTCTATAAGTCTTCAAAGTTCATTTTTCCTCAACAGATTTATTTTACATATTATCTCATCTCAGAATTTTATTAATGTAAAGCACATTATGATTTTTAGGTATATTTCCCTAGTTATTCTTTCTTCTAAAATTAATTATCACCAATCGCTTGTATGCTATATAACTCTACTTTTCTATTTCTCCCTATGTTATGTCAACATATCTTACTTTATGTTTAACTTCTTTTTCCTGTATGGAGTTTTCTTTGTTATTCCATTTGACATGATAGAGCAGAGAAGAGATTTTCCTTGACTTTGGTATGTATGTGGCATGTGTGTGTGTGTGTGTGTGTGTGTGTGTGTGTGTATTCAGAGAGGCCTATTGAGAAATCTATTAAGATTTTAAAGATTAATATTCAATTAATTAAAGTTACAAGTAAAGTTATTTATTCATTAGCCTTTAAATTCAGAACACAATTTATACCAGTCTATTTATATGTCAATCAAGCATTAAGAATTACATTTAAGAGTACTTTAGATAACATAAAGTCCATTTACAAATTTAGTTAATTAAATTTCTTTGAATGTTTTAAGCTGCATTTAAAGCTTCAATATGTTAAAATTCTTTTTTCATTTCCTTAACATATTTTAGTTAACACAGAAATAAATCATTCTTGAGTAGTCAAATAACATTTACAAGTCTAATAAATTAAATTTATATATTCTAAATTGTTAATTGTTTTATATTTCCATATAGTATAGAAAGTAGATTTTAGCTATTATTATAAAGTTATTTTAATTAATTGAGTGTATATTTAAAATTGAAATGACCAGTCTTGTACAATTTTTAAAAAGTAAAATTATCTTAAATATTTTATATATTTAGAACACCAAAATGTACATATTCTTTAATATAAAATTTAATAGTTTTCACTCTTTCAAAAATACATATATTTGAGATTTCTAAGTCCTCCCAATCTTTCCCCCTCTCTTTGCACATCCTTCTGTATATTTTGAAATTTTTTTGACAATTTATTACATTTGTAGTATTAGTTGATTCTGAGTTGCATGTAAAATATCTATTATGCTGATAGATTCTTATTGATGATATTAATAAAGCATACCAAATTATATTAATATTCTCAAGGTGTTGATCTTTCAACGCTTTATACCAGGTAGTTAATATTCCCTTTCAACTATTACACATGAAATGTATCCTAGTCCTGATCACTTGATTGGATTCCCCTAATATGGCTGAATGCATTTCTTTCTAACACTAAAGTAGTTTAAACTTGAAAGAAGTGTCACCTTTTTATATTCTTAGGAAATCACAACTTAAAAATATTTAAATGACACATAAATCAATTTGATATATCTCCCATGACTTTGACAATTATGTCTAAATATCTACTGTATATTTTTTTATTTTAGCAATGATTCAGTGTTGGAGGTCTCGATATTTATATATATTTTTTTATTAAACTTTTTATTCTGATATAATTGTAGATTCATATGCAGTCATAAGAAATGACATAGAAAAATACAGAAAGAACATTGTGTCCTTTTCCAAGTTTCCTTTAATGATAAAATCTTGTAAAACTATACAATACTACAACCAAGATAACTGCCATTGAGAATGTCAAGATAAAAAATATGTCCATCAACACAAGATCCTCCATGACTTCACTTTTACAGCTACATTCTCTTCCATGCCTACCTTTTTCTTAATTCCTGCCAACTGCTAATCTGTTCCCTATTTCTACAATTTAGTTATTTCAAAAATGTTATATAGTTGGAATCATGCAAGAAGAAACCTTGTGATTTTGAGGAATGGCTTTTTGCACTTAGCATAATTATCTGTGTATTCATACATATTTATGGTATATCAACAGTTAATTCCTTTTTATTGCTGAGTAGTATTCCATGATATTGATGTACTACTGTTTGTTTAAGATCTGGGGTTTTTCCATTTTGTGGGTATTGTGAATAAAGTTATTATAAACATTCAATCACAGGTTTTTATGTCAACATAAGTTCTCATTTCTCTTTGATGAGTGCCCAGAAGTGTAGTTGCTGGGTTACATAAGTCATGTGTTCAGTTTTTAAGAAATTGTCAAGCTGTTTTTCAGGCCACTACTCTGACTCTATACATTTTAGAATGGATAAGTGATCCAGAAGTGTGTAAGTGATCCAGCTTTTCTGAATTACCAACAGCATTTGCTGATGTCCTTATTTTTATTTTAACCATGCTGATTAGTGCACACTGATATCTCATTGTGGTTTTAATTTACAATTTCCTAATAACTAATGTCATTTTAATATATTTTTATGTGCTTGTCATTAGTACATCCTCCCTAATTAAATGTTAACTAATATCTTTTGCTTATTTCTTTTGGCATTTCTAATACATATACATATGTACATATTACTGTTTACAGAGTTCTTTCTATATTCTAGATTAGTCTTTGGTTGGAAATGTAGTTTGCAAATATTATCTTCCAGTTGGTAGTTGCTGAATCAGCTGATTGGGTCTTTTGTAGGGTTAAATATTTAAATGTTAATGAAGTTAATTTGATCATTTTTCCTTTAATGGATCACAATTTTCATGTCAAATCTGAGAAACTTCTCTATTCCTAGCCCTAGCTCATGAAGATTTTCTATTTTATTTTATTTTGTATTTTATTTAGTTATACATTTTACAAATAAGTCTGTGATCCACTTTTGAGTTAACTTTCTTTAGGAAGAAAAACAAGTCAAGAATACTATTGTGTTTTTTTCCTTTGTTTGTTTTTATTTTATTTTATTTTATTTTATTTTATGTATTATTAACATTACTTATTTATTTTGTTTGTTTGTTTTTTTGTTTTGGTCTATGGATATCTATCACTCCAGCACTATTTGTTAAAAAGACTGTTTTTTCTCCATTAATTTATTTAACACATTTGTCAAAAATAATTTGCATACTTGCATGGATTTATTTTTGAAGTATTCTATTTCATTTATCTTTGTGTCTAATTATCCTCAAAACAACATGGGCTTGGTCTTAATTAAACTGTCCCTCTATATTGAATTTTGAAATTGAATAGATTGTTTCTTCTCACCTTATACTTCTTTCTCAAAATGTTTTAGGTATTCTAGTCCTTTTGTTTTTCCATATACACTTTAGAAAAACAATGCTTGTATCTAAAAATATATATATATATATCTTGCTGTAATTTTGATACAACCTGTGTTACATGTGTATATCTCTTTGGAAACAAATGGTATCTCTTCTATCTTGAGATTTCCAACCCATAAACATGGTCTATTTCCCCATTTATTCATATCAACATTTTATAGTTTTCACCATGTACATCCTGAAAATGTTTTTGTAGGGTTATAGCTAAGTATTTAATTTTTTAAAAAATCATTAGAGTTGATTCTTTATATTGACGTTCACGAAAGGCAGATGGTGCAGAGCTGTCATTTATTCCTTCTCTTGTAGGCTCAGTTTCCTCTATTATTAACATTTTCATTTAGTTTGATACATCCCTTACAACTGATGAACAAATATGGAAATATTATTTTTAACTAGAATTTGTAACTTACATTAGCGATGACTCTCTGTGCTGAATAGTCCTATGGATTTTGATAAATGCATAGTCACATACCCTCCACTTTTTTATCAAAGAGAATAGTTTCATGACTAAAAATCCCCTCTGTTCCACCTACTCTTTGCCCCCAGTAATGAACCAGTTCCTGTTGCTCAGCATCCTCATCAGCATTTGGTGTTGTGTTTAGGATCTTGACCCTGAAAATATATTGTTTGTTTGTTCTGCCAAGTTTATTTTATTGCTGCTGCATTTCTCAGAATATATTGGGCAAGACTGGAATAGTTGTGAAAATGAAATTTGTTACATGATGTCATCAATTTTACCTATCATAGACCTATTCTGTTGGAGAGTTTAAAAATGCACTGTGAGATCTGAAAGTACAAGAATGAACTTAACTTTAAAATAACTGGGAAAGATGCTTTAACAAATAATTTTAATTTTTCCTTCTATATTTATTGACAGAATGTTTTTGGATATAATTGTTGAGAAAAATCTCAAAGTCTTTAGATAGGTGCAAAAGAAAAAAAATGTATTTTAAATTTCTCATAGAGGCACATTTGTTCCCTAGAGAGTATACTTAATATTGAAGGAATTTCTGTCACACCTGGATAATGTTATTCACCCCAAAAGACTGAGCAAGGAGTATTGAGCAAGAACAGTTGGGAACTGGAATTTGGGGGAAATGCAAGACCCCAATATGAGGATCTAACCAGGAGAGATTCCAAAAAGACGGGAAGCTCATTTTAAGAAAGTTGTATCTGTGATCCATGCTTTTTTTTTTTTTTTTTTGGTAGTTGACTTTAATGCCTACTATATTGGTTGATAGGTAATGGTGAATAAATAGTTTAAGAATCTTGTAAATTTACTGAGTTAGCAAGTGGGACATAAAGAAACCATTTGAGAGAGAACCCAGTATCCAAATAATTTTAGAGTTTATTTTATTTATTAATTTATTATTTATTTATTTATTTGACACACAGAGAGAGAGAGATCACAAGTAGGCAGAGGGGGAGGGGGAAGCAGGCCCCCTGCTGAGCAGAGAGCCCAATACGGGTCTGGATCACGGACCCTGGGATCATGACCTGAGCTGAAGGCAGAAGCTTAACTCACTGAGCCACCCAGGTGCCCCAATTTTGGAGTTTAATTGGCAGAAGAAATAACAACTGGAATGACTATTTTGAAGTCAGTTTTCCTGGTAGCATAATATTCTAGATTTCCAAACAAAAGCCTCTATTCTTGACATCATCAAATCCCAAAAGATATACCATCAGTGCTGACTTGGAGAAATACAAAAGTTGGGAATTTGGTACACCAGAAATAAGGGTGAAATCTATTAGTTTCATTAATTTTATGTCATACGTATCCATTGTTTAATGAATGTGGTAACAAACACTGGTAGGCGGCAATCAAATAACTGAAATGATCTTTTCATTGAATTAAGTCCAGAAGGACATGTTTTTGTATGTGGATATTTCAAACTTGAAATTTTATTTTAGTTCTATAGGATTTCTAATCATTTGAGAAGTAGTAATCTGGAAATTACAAGACCAGTACTAACCTGGCAAAGGATTTATTTTGTACTATTTGTAAAATAAAAGACATGGATTTTTATTTTTTTCCTTCATTTTACTTATTTAAATATGTGGAGGTTATACCAGATAGCTCTTTTCTAAGTAATTTCTATGGAGTCTCATGCTCTCACAAAATTGCCTCAGTGGCCACTAAAAAGTACTGGTCATAGACATGAAGATTTTTGAGTCCAGATCCTTATCCAAACAGAGATACTAAACTTTAGTTTGCTTTGAATATTAGCTCTACATGTAACAGCATATCCAAAGAAAGGTCAAGCCATTAAAAATAGCTGTGAATTATTGAACCTCACTGGGTAAGACAGGACTAGTATTTTATGTGGATTAGCATGAGAGTCCACTGTTACCTCAGTATACATGAGAAGGTGTGAGCTGGAGTTCAAGTGGAACACATCTTCCATAGAATTATAATATGACAGTGAAAAAATGTGTTTAGCTATGAGTATATCAGATTACAGTAAAATTTCCTGGCAGAAATTTTTGTTATAAAGTTATCAATTTAAAGAGAGACAGCTTTAGGAAAAACGCCCTCATGGCCTTAATGAGGTAAGGCTATTTCCAAAGGGAAAAGGAAGTGCATTAGGAAAATTTGACTCTACATCTGTAATAATATGAAAACCTTTTTTTATAAATGTGAACCATACAGTGGTAGCTCATTAGTATAATGATTTGGCATGGATAATGTGCAATTTCAAAACACAAGGCCTTTGATCTCTAACCTTTCAAATCTTTTTTGGAACTTCTGCAGCTTTTTAGAGTCTATTAATGTCTCATTTGCCACCCACCCTGGATTCTTTCTTAATTTAGCTTTATATAGCATAAAAAATAGAAGATAGAAGAATGAAAATTTAGACAACAATATTTTATATTACTCAAAAATTTCTGGTTAGGAAAAAATCATCTGCAGTTAAAAGAAATAAGTTTGAATCTTGGGTTTGCCATAAATAATAGCCTTGTGAATTTTGTCAGCTATCTTCAATTATAAGATTCATCTAAGAATTGGGAAGAAAATAATGTCTCTCCCATAAGCTTGCTATGAACACTGGTATGGATGATGTATATTCTTAATGTTACTCTCGCCTTGACAGAGATTTGGAAATGCTTCTTCCTAACCCTTGGCACTTGACCTCCCTGTCATCTGGCTCTTACAGAATCCAGATGACGTAGCGATAGAGGTTCCTCTATCCCCTTTCTTAATGTGTTTACTCTAGAAAATCTGTAATTACAAATTATTTCTCTGAGGCTTTGAGCTGTAAATCTTTCGGAAAGCCTCTTGATAGTTTTATAACCTTTCTCAAGGACCTGAGAGTCATCCATTTGAAAAATTTTATTAGGGATCCATATGTCCTTTTGAATCACTGTGCTTGTATTCTTGAGGCATATCCCCAGTAATGTGATTACTGGATCATAGGGTAGCTCTGTTTTTAATTTTTTGAGGAAACTCCATACTGTTTTCCACAGGGGCTACACCAGTTTGCATTTCCACTAATAGTACATGAGTGTTCCTTCTTCTCCACATCCTCACTAACACTTGCTTCTTGTGTTTTGATTTTATCCATTCTGACAGGTGTGAGGTGATATCTCATTGTGATTTTTATTTGCATTTCCCTGATGATGTGACATATATACAATGGAATATTATTCAGCCATTAAAAAGGAATGAAATCTTATCACTTGCAACAGCATGGTTGGATTTAGACAGTATAAATGCCAAGGAAAGTAAGTCAGTCAGAGAAAAACCAATTCTGTATGATTTCACTCATATATGGAATTTAAGAAACAAAACAAATGGACAAATGAAAAAAGAGACAAACCAAAACCCAGACTCTTAACTCAGAGAGATCAAACTGATGATTACCAGATGGGAGGTGGGTGACGGAGATGGGTAAAATAGGTGAAAGAGATTAAGACTACACTTATAATGAGCACTGAGTAATGTAGAAAATTATTGAATTGTTGAATTTGTACATCTGCAACTAATAATAACATCTTATTTTAATTATATTTGAATTAAAATAAAAATATTAGCCAAAGCCTCTATATCCTAGTCTCTGTGGGAGGGCAGGAGCCTAAATTCACAGAGCCCTTGCTCTGAGTTGTAAAACTAACTCATGCCATGAAGATACAGCAAGTTTATTTTTTCATTGGGTGAATCCAGTTAGGAAATACAGACAGGCTGTGATCCCCCATCCCCATCCCAGCTTTATAATATCTTCAGCTCTTTGTTTCAGTGGAGTTGAGTTCAGATGGAGTTTTAGTCTCTCTCTCCTTTTGCAATAGCCTGGAATATAGTCTTCTTACTTGTTGAGCTCTGTCCAGCGAAAGTTTTGTTTTGGGGGCACCTGGGTGGCTTAATGGGGTAAGCCTCTGTCTTCAGCTCAGGTCATGATCTCAGGGGTCTGGGATCAAGCCTAACGTTGGGCTTTCTGCTCAGAAGGGAGCCTGCTTCCCCTCTCTCTCTGCCTACTTCTCTGCCTACTTGTGATTTCTCTCTCTCTCTCTGTCAAATAAATAAAATCTTTCTAAAAAGAGAAAGTTTTGTTTTGACAATACCTACAATACTCCCTGTCCTCTTTCTTTCTTTCTTTCTTTTTTTAAAGATTTATTTATTTATTTATTTATTTATTTATTTATTTGACAGACAGAGATTACAAGTAGTCAGAGCGGCAGGCAGAGAGAGAGAGAGGAAGGGAAGCAGGCTCCCTGCTGAGCAGAGAGCCCGATGTGGGGTTCAATCCCAGGACCCTAGAATCATGACCCGAGCTGAAGGCAGAGGCTTTAACCCACTGAGCCACCCAGGCGCCCCCTCCCTGTCCTCTTTCTTAACCCTCCTTAAAAACTCAATTTTCCATGACAGTGCAAGCAACCATAAAGTTATACCATAAGTTCATAGTATACATAGCTGTTACAAGGTACAGTGAAATAATTTACAAACAAGTGTTTTGTAAAGGTTTATTAACATTTACTGTTATTCCTTCTGAAGGAAACCAATAAAAATCCAGAAATTTAAATCTGTAATACCATTGTTTGTTGGGTTAAAGTAGAGCATGAAATCAGCCATAATACCCGGCTTGCTAAAATGTAACATGGAGGACACTGGGGGTGATGGAAGGTTTCAGGGAAAAGCAGTCCTTTGGAATGCAGAGGGGAGTTGCCTTCCCCAAATCCTCCTTAGACCAAGCAGCCATGATCTAAGAGATTTATGCATTGTTCCTTAGGCTATATTAAACAGAACTCATAGAACATTTAGATTAGCATATCATGTCTTTCCCATAAACAGATCCTCTTAGTTCCTGTAAGACCCCTTGTTACACAACATATGCTTGAGAAACAGTGATAAAGATTTGTGATTATCCTGTAGGACCAATAAAAGCAAGAGCAGAGAAAGGAAAAAGTTCTCTGTCTCTGAGCATTGACCAAGGCCTTGCCTTCTCCTCTTTTTCACAGCAAAGTCTGGAGTAATTTTTCATCAGTCAGTACAGGGATTGCTGGACATTCCTGACAATTGTTTAAGGAGGACACAGTTTTTAGTCTTTCATAACTAATATGAATCTTAAACTTTCATGATAAGAATATAACCCAAAAGGCAGAAATCTGAGATAATGGATTGTCAAGAGTTCATATGCAATTGATCTCTGTTTGGAAGGTTTTTGTTTTCCTAAGTTTAGTACTTAGTAATTTCCAAAGCATCAATCATTCATATCATTATCGTCCTCCTCCTCTTCCATATCATTATCTTTATATAATAGAATATTCACCTAGTAGTACAACTCTTTTCAAAGTATATGCCTTATTCAGTCTGGCCTAGGAAATGAATAATAAAATGATATTTAGTCTTGAGTACTAACATGCCCAATTAACAATTTACTCACATCTACCAGGATGAGCTGGTATATTTGTGTTGTGGATGAAGGCAGGTGGCCATCAGCAGGTCAGCATCATGAAAGACCTTCACAGTACATTGGAAAAGATGAGGCTATAATTGACCAGGATATTCACAGAAGGAGGCTGCAAGGATGAAGGTACTGACATTGGTTCCACTAAAAAAAAACAAAAACAAAAACAAAAACAAAACAAATGAAAAGACACCAAAACCAAAACCAAAACCAACCAACCAAACAAACAACAACAAAAAAAAAACCAGAACAAACAGATTTTATAGCAGAACTGGAGAACACATCAATAATTTAATTGGAGGAGATAGAGAAACTGTCATTTGAGAATTTAGTAGAGGCAGGGAAAATTTTTACTTGGGAAAATCTAGGATTTTGGTTTTCTTGAATAAACATGACTCCCCAAAAAATCCCCTTTCATTCTGTATTCTATTACTGACTTGTAACCAAACATATAAAGGAATAATGTATAAGTTGATGAAAATAATATACAGGCCCTTTTTAGTACAACCCTTCAGATGAGAAAATTACTCAAGACATACCCCTATTATGCAATGACAGAGAAAACTCATGTTAGCTATCTATATTAAACAAACAAACAAAAACAAAAAAACTTAACCAGTCACTCTTTAATAGAACAGAACAACAACAACAAAAGCAAAAGTATTTCTGGATGGTTAATGGCAAAAGAAAAGTGAGCCATGATGAAGAAAGGGATTAGACTTTGAATAAACAGAGATAAAATGGGAAATAAAAGAAAATCATTGAAATGACCATTAAGAGTTTCATAGAAATTTTTAAAATGACTAATGCCACAAAATAAGACCCAGTTGTGATGAAAAATAAATACCCCAAATAAGAAATATTGTTTAGAAATCTTAAATATTACTTCAGTCAAAGATATATTCTTCTTTGGACAATAAAATGGCTGATTTCATAATTTTGAATAGTTACAACAATTCAATAGTTTGAACATTATGTTTCAGAAGAAAAAGATAAAATAACAATAGGTGACTTATACTTTTATACATTTGCTTATGTTTGCCTTCTGTGACACTACTTATTTTTTTGATGGTCCCTCCTCTTCACCCTGACTTCTCAGTGATGTAGTGCCCTAGATTCAATCTCTTATTCCTTCCTTGTCTAACTACACGTATTTTCTTGATCATTTCAGCTGACTTAATGACTGTAATTTACGTTACTCAAACTTTCAGCTTTTTAAGTCTCTAGTTGGCATTATTCTCTCATTTCCAAACCTATATATCCCAGAGAAAGGACACAGAGAGAAAGGAGTAGAAAGTTTATTTAAAGAAATAATGACTGAAAACTTCCCTAATCTGGACAGAGAAATGGACATCCAGATTCGCAAAGCTCAAAGGATTCCAAATAAGAAGAACCCAAAGAAATTTATATCAAGACACATTATAATCAAATTGTCAAAAATCAAAGACAAGGAGAGAATTTTGAAAGCAGTAAGAGAAAAGTGATCTTTGATGTACAAAGCAGCCTCCGTTAGATCATCATTAGATTGCTCAGCAGAAAACTCACTGGCTACAGTGAGTGGGAAGATACATTAAGTGCTGAAAGAATAAAAAACAACCCACCAACCCAGAATACTAGATCCAACAAAACTATCCTTAAAAAAATAAAGAAATATAGTTTCCAAGATAAAGAAGTTCATCACCACTAGGCATTCCTACAAAAATGCTAGTGTTCTTAAAGTTGAAATAAAAGGATTTTAAACAATAACACAAAAGCATATGAATGTATAAAATTCACTGTAAAAATACATACAAAGACAAATATCAAATACAATTACAGTACTATGTTGGAGTATGTACATTAATTCCAATTTTTTATATGTTTTTGTTTTTTTTTAAAGATTTTATTAATTTTTTGACACAGAGAGAGAGATCACAAGTAGGCAGAGAGGCAGGCAGAGAGAGAGGGGGAAGCAGGCTCTTTGCTGAACAGAGAGACCAGTACTGGGCTGGATCTCAGGACCCTGAGACCATGACCTGAGCCAAAGGCAGAGGCTTAACCCACTGAGACACCCAGGTGCCCCAAATTCCAATTTTTTTCTTAACATGCCATTAGGACATTCAACATGCATCAAAACTAAAATTTCCACATTTCCCCCTAAATCCCTTAATAAATTCCTTGTCTTAGTTGGTGACACCTCCATCTCTTCAGTTGTTGAAGTAAAAAAAAAAAAAAAAAAAAAAAAAAAGATGTGGAGTAAATTCTGTTTCTGTTTTAGTCACCTCTTGTATCCAGTCTATTAAGCAAATCCATGACTCTCTATCTTCCCAATAGATCCAATTCAAGCACTTCAAACTCTCCACCTCCATAATATCCTGATTGTAGCCACCATCATCCCATTACTGTATTATTGATTTATTACTTCTATGTGGTCTCCCTGATTATAATTTTGTCTCCTTATTTTCTATTCTGAACATTGAATCAGATTATGTACACATATGCATGTATACATATATATTTATGGATATGCATGCATCTATATGCAAGTATACATTTATATGTATATATTTTATATAATGACAAAGATTATTACTCATTTCAAAATTCCAAAATGGCTCTTTATTTTATCCAGAGAAAGGTGAATTGCCTCTCTTATGCACCTTCTTCTCCTCCACTCTTTCCATTTCATTTGCTCCAAATGTTTTACTTTTCTTGAGCACAGCAATCACTCTCAACTGCGGAGACTTTGTGCTGGATATTTCTACTTCAAACCTTTCTTTCACTATATGCCTATTTCTTCCACTACAGTCCCATCTTTTCTCTAAGATCTTTTTGGCTGGAGAAAGCCCTATTTTAAATACAAGCTCATATTTTCTTACCTTAGCAGCATCTCAATCTCATTATTCTACAAGCCAACTCATTTCCTCTTTTCTTTAGTTCAAATCATTTGTAATATATTTCTTTATCTTATTTATCTTAACTATCATATATAGCCTCTCTCTTCATTACAATGAAAATACAATGAGGCCAGGAAATTTTGTATGTTTGGTTTACTTGGGAACCCCAACTACTTAACACAGTATTTGATATGTAGGATACATTCAGTTAAAAAAAAATGTGTTAAATGGATACATGGGTTCAAACCGGTTTACCTGTATACATGCAATGATACTAAGTTCTGATCATTTTCACCCCTTGTTTTTTTAAGCACTATGTTAAAATTCTTTTTCAGATGAGAAATACATAGAGTACTTGTAAAGGATTGAATAAAAAAATAGGAAAAAACAGATTACATATATCAAACATAGTACATAACAACAAAATTAAAGTAAATATACTTATTTATTAAGGATGAGGAATGTTGACTTAAAATCATTATTTGAGCCTAGGAAGAAAATTAGAGAAGATAAAATGATCTTTCACCTCCAAAGTTATATTTCTAGTTCTTTTCAATATAGTTATATTTGCTTATCTGAAGGATATATTCAATATACGTGCAGTTATATTCAGTAATTTTTGTTTCTTTCAATTTCAATACACTACCACAGAATATAAGCAGATTTAATTTGCACAAAAATTTATACTTATTTCTTTAAAAAATGTCAACAACAGAACATTCTTTTGTCTTTCCAACTCTGTGGCAGTGCTACCATAATTACCACCACAGAAAGCAACAACAGCAAAACAAACAATAAAAGATGCAAAATATTTACTCTCATTTATTTCACATGAATTTCAGAGTAAACTAGAAGTTTGTTAGACTGGATGTTATTACTAATGTGGCAGTTTATAGAAAAAATAAACAAGGCCTGTGATGAGTTCACATGGTTAGGATGTCTTGAAACTAAGACACAAACTAATTCTTCGTATTTGTCAACTAGCACTCTGGCTTGCACAATTCATAAGGAGCAGATATTTTTTACTATTTTTATCATCCTATAAGAGGTAAGAACATAAGTCTCCCTTTATATTCTAAAACTTAATGTGCCCAAACATGGGAGTTAAGATTGGTGAAAGACAAGTCTAATTTTGTTGTATTGATATCTACTATGATACTGATTTTTGAATTTATAATCCATGTGATACCACTTTATTTCTTGATTTTAGGTTTTGTAAATAATCCACATCTATAAATTCCAACTTACATCATATCTCACATTTGTCAAATATCATCCATCTCTATTCCCACAGGCCTACCACAAATGACCAATAACTCTAACAAGGTCTACTCTATGAGCCTTCCAACAGTCTTACCTTTTTCCCTTGTGAACCCCTAAAATAGTCTGGTGTATAGGCAGCTACCCCAGGAATCAATGTTGGAGAAACTATCAAAAGAAAGGGAATTCCTTAGGACATTCACAAGGATCTTTTAATGTAGAGGTTACATACTTGACCTGTGATGAGAAGTGGCCAAAAGTATATAGCCTTTTTAAGGTGTGGAATATAGCCAAAGGAATACACAACTTCTCATGTAATTTGAAAATGTTGTGACCTGCCCTAGCTTCACACCATGCAAATAAACCAAGAGATTTAACTCTGGTATAGTCTAGTGATAAAGTTTCATTTAGATTTCATATTTATTGACCTTGGTACATATTTATCTCAGCAGTATACACTGTGAAAATAAAGGTTTGGAACTTCTCTCATGCATTTGAAGGCAACTGATTGTTATTCCTCAAACTGAGTTCATTCCAACTTTAAGAATAGTTTAAAACCTTGATATTTGGATAGTGTTGGTTTTCCTTCCAAGTATATTTATATTTCATCCTGACCATTACAGTGCAGCTTTAAAATTTTTAATCACCCTATAAGTCATATATTAGTGTGTATTTTTGAGCAGCTATACTGAAGTTGCTGGTGGGTTAATTTTATTTTTTAATATCAGATGTTTTGTAATATCCTACATGTAACAAATAAGCTGACCACTAAATTGTATTAGAGAGTTTCCTTTCATAGGTTTGTGAGAAAATGCAATGCTTAAAAAAAAAAAAACTAGGAAAACAAGAAAACTAAGATAGGAATGAAGTTGTAATTCTAGTCATTAAAGGTTTTATATTATAATCAGCATGTAGTTATTAACTCAAGTAAGTAATCATTTTTGAAACTGTCTAACTTCATGATTACTACTGTAATCAGGCATTTTAAATATTATCTTGAGGTTTTCATCTTCCAGTGTGTGGAGTAGCTTCAAACAAATATCTCTTGAATTTTATCATTCCTCTTTTAATATAAAGAGACAGATTGCCTCTGACAGCTTTAGGTGAGTGTAAATGCAGTAATTTATGAGATACTTAATATTCCCTAGCATTATATCTTAAGATTATAGCCTTAAAAATTCAATCTGTAAACCATGCAAACTTTCTTGTCATATTGAATAAAATCCTTATAAATCTAGCATGTCATATAGTAAGTTAATGTATGTTTTGTATTATATTGTGAAAAACCATGATAGCCAATTAAATGACAAAGATAATTGTATAAACATATTTCTTATAATGCAAATGGTAAATTTTATGGTACTTAGAATAATCTGTTTACAAGCTATAATGAACCCCAAATAAATTTAATGATGATCATTCTTCTAATTGTCCCTATTCAAAACAATAGTTTTACATGGGAGTAGACATTCTTTTAGACAGAAAACATACCTTCAACTAGCAGAAAATAATAAACATATAAAATAAATTTCACATACAAATTTGGATTTCATAGTTATTGGAAAAATTCAAGATCTCTATTTTACATTTCCATAACCAATATTAATTTTACCGTAACAAGTCATGATTGTCTATATAATAACAACTATTGAATCATGAAAAGTGCTTAAGCTCTAAAATACTTGTTTAAATATAACTGTTACAAAGCAAATTTAAGCTTTCTGTATCACACTCTTTCTGTCTATTTTAAAATATAATTTTCTTCTTTAGGATTATTTTACTAACCATCTATTCATTTTACATATATATGTATAATACATGTAAATACATCATTATGTATTACTTATGTTATATATAAAGAATATATAAAGCATCTGTCTATATATACATAATATATTATATATATAGTATATATAATATATATAATATGTATCATTCCACTTAAAAAATTAAGGGCATCTTGAGAGAGAATGAGACTCTAAGCAGAAACACAAGTTCAGGGGCTGTTTTACCAACCTAGCGGAGCAGAAATGGAAGACTGGATTGAAAAACTGTCTTGGGGATAGAATAAGCAAAGGCTGGTGAAGAAAGGAAGAAGACAGTAAAGGATGTAAGAGCATATAATGTGCTTCCAGATCCCTGACTAAGTCAGATGGTTGAATACGCTAAGGTGCAGAAATTATGAAGAAAGTTTAGCAAACACATTGAGAGACTGGATGGTACAAAAAATGCATTGCTTTATATTTCACATATTTTATAATTAACACATGGAGAGAAGAAATGTCAGTGTCATCTCTCCAGAGTCTCAGGGAAAAATTAAATACACCAAACATAAATCTGATTCAAAAGTAGTAGGAGCGGTATGTGATCATGGAATAATCATTATGGTAATTAGTCAAGAAGCAAACTAAGCAAAATACAGTACACCAGAAAATCTGGTCCCTTGCCACATGTCATGAGGATAAAAGATAAGGGAATTTTACATTCCAGATATAGACTTAGGACTGTTTTCTATGCACTCATGATTGTCTTAGTCAGCAAAGCAGAGCAGAGTCCAAAATCAATCTGGAACTCCAACAACATAGTGAAAAAAGTTAAAAAATAAGACACAGGGGTGTCTGGGTGGCTCAATGGGTTAAGCCTCTGCCTTTGGCTCAGGTCATGATCTCAGGGTCCTGGGATCCAGCCCTGGCATTGGGCTCTCTGCTCAGCAGGGAGGCTGCTTCTCCGCCCCCCGCCTGCTTCTCTGCCTACTTGTGATCTCTCTCTCTCTCTCTGTGTCAAATAAATAAATAAAATCTTAAAAAAAAAGACACAAAATTACTGACAAAACTTCCTCTCTTTCCTTACTCATTTATTTAACAAATATTTGTAGAGTATCTACTACTTTCCTGGTAGTATTCTAGGTAGTGGTGATATAGCAAAGAACGCAACAAGTGCTCATTCCATGGAGTTTATACTCTCTTGAGGGACACAAACAATTATTAAATAAACAAGAAAATATATGCGTTGTAAGATGGTGATATATGTGATGGATATTTTATTGCAGGGCACCAAAAATAAATTATTTAAATAAAGAAGCTTGTTATTTTCTATAGAGTGTTCATGAAGCCTTACTGAGGAATTAGACTTGCATATATGTAGGAGGGAAAAAAAAATCCAAACAAAGGAAAGAGAAAAACAAGTGCCTGAAGCAAGAAGGGTTTAAAGTGTTAAAACTAAAACAAACAGACAAAACAAACAAACAAAGAAAAAAGAATGGTTGAAACCAGACAGAATGATGGGAGCAGGACGTAGGTAAGACGGTATGTTGTCTAGGACACAATAAAGTATTTTAGACTCACTGGAAAGATTATAGCTTTTGCGCTAACAGAAATTAGAAGTTATTGGATGGTTTTCAGTAGAATAAAATGTCTCTAGTTAATTTGTAAAGTTCTTCTCTAACTGCTTAGAAGAATACACAAGTAAGCAGTATTAATGGTAAGGAGAACAATTAGGAGGCTATTATAATCACTGAGAAAAGAAATGGTGATGATGAATTAGTTTCTATTGCTATGTGACAAGTTACTATAAACTTAGCAGCTGAAAACAATGCAAATGTATGATGTCCTGACCTAGTTTCTCTAGGTCAGGAGTCCAGGAATAGGTTCGCAGGGCACAGCTCAGGGTCTCAAGCTAAAAATCAAAGACTTGTCCAGGACTATGATCTTATCTAAGTCTCAACGGCTTCTTCCAGCTCCCTGGTTATTGACACACTTATCTCCTTGCCACCTTGCGACTGAGGCCTCCTTATTATTACTAGCTTTCAGCCAGGGAACTTCCTTCCAGGAAGTTCCTGAAATGTCTAATTGGGTTTTGGCCTCTGCCTCTCAGACAGCCTGAATTCACACATGGGTTAATTGCTAAGGTGGTAACAATGAAAAGAACCAGAAGATGTGTCACTTTCAAGAAGAAAGGAGGTAAAGATGGTGTGAGTAAAGGGAAGATCATATGAAAACACCATCCTGGCTCATCACTGAAGAAAGTAGGGAAAAATATTAAAGACATAGACAATAATAAGACAAAGTAAAATCTTATGGTCAATGAGGACAGTTTGGATTTTTGTCTTTTCCTAAATGCAATGATAAATCCTTAAAAGCAAAAAATTATTTGTGATTTATGTTTTTTTAAATTCACATATAATGTATTATTTGCTTCAGGAGTACAGGTCTAGATCATCTCACCAAAAGAGAGAACTATTTTTAAAAGTAGAGTCCAGTGATGACACAATTTTAACTACCGGTACTATTTACATACAGAATGCACAATTTTTTTTTTTACCTGCCAAGTGTGTATTTCAGCAAACTTTTAAGTTCTTATAAATACCTTTCAGCTAAATATTACTGCCAGGATCCATAGCCACTTTAAAAGATGTTATGAAGCAAATGTCCCTATCATTTGAGTATCATCATGATGATTTTGTTCTAATTTAATATTAACATTAAACTAATTTAATAAAGTCATATGTAATAAGTAATTTAGAATTATTGACTATACTTAATAGTGCAAAGGAGGATCCAAATCAATTTGCAGGTTCTCAGTAAGAAAGTTGTAAAATATAGAGTGTTCAATATAAATATAGAAATATTGTGAGCTCTATTTGATGTGTCTCAGGCACGAGGAGACAGAATAGATAGATAGGAGATATGGAAGCAAGACATGCTATTAAATAAATATTTATAAGCAGCATTGAAGAAAAAGATATAATGATTCAGGAAATCATATCTGTGATACTTTAGACTTTGGCTCTGGTTACGATCCAGAAAACAAAACAATATCATAACAATTTACTTGTCCACCTAACAATTCCTTCTTAGATGGAGGCTATAGGCTATAAATAAAACATAATAGCAAATATTTCCTGGAAATATTATCAGACTTTACCTTTTGAGATTTTTCTTTTCCTCCTTGCACTTTCCTGAAGGCACGCCCGCAAAGTGCGCAACCTGAAAAGTCTGTTACAATCATTTAGGTTCTGGTTTTGTAGCTTGTTTCCCAGCTTCTATTCTTGCCCCCGTAAAACCCACTCTTCATAGAAAAGCAGAGACAAGTTTATTTTTTAAAATAAGTTTATTTTTAAAACTTAAAATAAACTCTGTGTATAATGTTCCAAAAATGCCCCATTATATTTCCAAGAAAACAGAAGCACTTTACCCCTGTTTGCAAAACTCCACTTAATGGGGCTCTTGCCTAACCTTCCAATCTATTATTTACTGGTTGTCTTTAATCACCCTGCTCCCGATATACTGACTTTCTCTTCCTCACAATGATCACATTCTCTTCTTACGAAATTGTTTTCCTTGACCAGAATGCTCTCATTGTTGTCTCCTTTACAGACATTCAGGTCTCTGCTCAAAATGTAATATCCTAACATAAGGTTTAGACATTAGCCTCTATTGCAACATGCTTTAGAATAAATCATCCAGTACTTAGCTTAAAAAGTATTTATTGAGTTCATAAATCTATAGATTGTTGATTTATGCTGGATTCAGCCGGGTGGTTCTTTCCTTCTTTTGGTTGGGCTCAGTCACGTATTTACTGATAAACTAATTTACAGCTAGGCCTACAAGGATGACTGGGCCATGTGTCTTTCAACTTCCAGGCAGGCTTTTCTAAACATACTCTCATAGTAGAAGCTGAAGTTGAAAAATAAAAATGAAAATGTTCACATGTATGGCATGTGGTGATATCCCATTGGCCAAAGCAAGTCCAATGGCCAAACCCAGAATCAAATACTGGAAGAACCAGACTCCATCACTCTAGTGAGATGATCTACAACACAACATATCAAAGGCATGAATGCAGTGAGAAAGAAAGGACTGCAACCATCAGTGAAATTAATCTACACTAGTTTGCCCTCTGGCCACAATTTTTTACATCCATTTTACCTGCAAATAACTCTCCCTACCAAGCCCAATAAGGCTCCATTTAATCAGGTCAATCTCAAAGTATAGAACCTCATGACCAACTTCAAGTCCATATAAGTGTCATCTTGGAGGATTGGAGCTAAATCTGGAGGACTATGATCAAAGAAGATACCCCCACAAACTCAAAAGATTCAGACAAAAGACAGAATAATCACAGTGAACACTTTCACTCGAAGTAGAGATGAATAATGGAAGGTATAGAGCAGTACCTTGTCCACATAGCCTTTGGCATCCTGCTGGGATAGTGTTGTCTGAGAAACCTACTCTTTGAGTGGCAAGTAACCTTTCAATAGACACTGGTTCTCTTCCATAGCTATGGCTCCTTAATCCATTTTCCTTCATTTCCCTTGACTTCCCTTCCCTGGAAATCATTTGTTTTCCACAAGACTCCTTGGGCACCCCTATAAAAGGCACCAAAACATATTGGAGTATTTTCTCAGCCTGTTCCCTAGTAAAAATTTGGAGGTTCAGAGATTTGCTTTATAACAATAGCAGACTCAGTCCATTTTAGCTCAAGCTGTAGAAAGTTTTTCATTATTATTTCCTGAAAAGCTATGTGAAATTTATTATCCACTAATTAAAATCCAATCCATACAACAAAAGTCATACTCATAATTAGTTTCTTGTTATACCTTCTTTTCTGGATGTGTTTTCTACTATTTGGGGGCTAGGTTTCTGTTTGCTATGAACTAAAGTTTCCTAGAAGTTCTTTTCGGAGAGCTGAATGGGTCCAGGAGGCACTGCCTCAATTTTTTAAAAGGTCATTACAAAGTTTCACATCTCTATGGTTGTGAGATCTATATTCTGAAGCTGTATCTTCTTAGAAAATATTATACTGGCCCAGGATAAGAGACAATGTTATTTTTCTAACCTAGCAAGTTCTGGCAGTCACTTGCAAATTGCATACCATTTTTTTTTTCTTTTGAGTACTTTCCTTTCATTTAATATTCAGTTAAAAGGAATCAGCTGCCTCTTCCAGTAGTTAGCTATGAGAGCACTTTGTCCACACTCAAAAATTTATTATATAAAATTTTCATCTGTTAAGTTATAGGAGGATATAATTGTATAAAATAGTCTACCATTACATAGTACAAGAACTGCTATCCCTGTGTTCTTAACACCAAAATTATGACATCAAATGGTACGTTCTTTTTCTGTTCTTTCCCCACACCAACCAGTTATACAACTCTCCACACATCACCTGAGCATCCTAGGAGTTAATTCAATTCTGATACGAACTACCTGGAATTACTACAGACCCTTCAGGGAAGGGCTCAGTCTAACAAGACTGCCCTCATTTCAGTTAACAATCAAAAGCTAGCGCGATCCACACTTCTGACCAATCGACTAAGTCAAGGGTTTCCCAAAACCTCCTTAGGCTTGGTAGTTTGTTAGAACTGCTCACAGAACTCAGGAAAGCATTTTATTTACATTTATTGGCTTCTTATTAAGGATACAACTCAGGAACACCCAAGTAGAAGAGATGCCCAGGAAAAGGTATGTAGGAAGGGGTGGTGTGCAGAGTTTCCCTACCCTCAGCTGGCATGCCATACTCCCAGCACCTCCAAGAACTCAACAATCAGAAACTCTCCAAACCCCATTATTCAGAGTTATTACAGAAGTTCTATTAATTAAGGTATGAATGATTAAGTCACTGGCCCTTGGTGATTAACTTAATCTCTAGCCCCTCTCTCCTCTCCTTAGGTTGGGATGTGGGGCTGCAAGTTTCTTTAATCACATGACTGGGTCCTCTGGCAACCAGTCCCCATCCTGGTACTACCTAGGAGCTCACTGAGCAACACCTGATTAGCATAAATTCACACATGATTAAAAGAAGCTTGTTATGAATAACAAAAGATGTACCTTTCACACATCACTTAGGAAATTCCAAGTGTTTCAGACATTTCTGTGCCAGGAACAAAGGATAAAGAACAAATACACATTTCTTACTATATTCCAATATCCCAACAGTTTTTAGTTTTCCTGGATGCAAAGGGTATCATAGTCATCTTGTAAGCCTCTGCCAACCAACATAATATATTTTATTATATTTTTTTATGGCAGCACTGCACTTTGAAGTACTGATTTCTGTATCAGGTCTCTATTACCGTAAGCATACTGTATAACAAAGCACTTTCAAATATCAGTGACTTAAATCAATGAGCACTTACTTCGCCACCCTCTGGTGTGCAGGTCCGGGATTTTGCCTGTGTTTGGATGTGTGGTTCTCCTTATTCCGGGCTCTGTCCCTCAGTATCTGTCAGGCAGTCATTTTGCTGTCACATTGGGTGACAGAATGATTTCTCCTTGTGTTTATCATCCTCTAGCAGCGGGTCCCAGCATGTTCTCTAGGCAGCAACATAGCTTCAAAAGTAGGTGCAAAAGAGTCGACTAAGATGAAACTGACTTTTATAACATTGGCAAGTAAGTCAAATGCCTGGATTCAAAATCCTCTGATTCAAAAGCTAGAGACTCTCCTCAGTGAAAAGGCCTGCAAAGTCACATGGGAAAGGAAAGGATAAAGAGAGAGAAGAACAGGGACCTTAAATGTAATCAATTAATGACATCTTCCTTGGTTAAATAAACTTAAGAACCACACACTCCTTCTAACAGCTTGTTAGCATTCTTCTACTTTATTTGCTCAGTAGGAGTGCAATTCTGAACTTACCTGGTTTTAGACCTTAGAGATTTCATAGAAACTGAACCTTCAGATCCAGGTGTTTCATTATTTTTGGACTACCTTGGTAATTTAGCTCTTGTAACCAGACCTCGTGGAATTACTAAATTCTAGCAATGCGCAGGACGGCCAAGACCCACCTGTACCAAGCAGCACACTGTCTCAAGTCAAATGCTATATAGAGACTAGGGACTGATTTACAACCAGGATCAGAAAAGAATCCCCTTCACAGTATAATTGTAGGAGGAATGATATGAGATAGGACATGAGAAAGAGGTGGGGACTAGTTTCAAGGATGTAGATAATTAGAACTTAATTATAATAAAACAAACTTTAATCTCATACAATTAGAATTTAAATCAGTGAGCAACTGATGCATCTAATGGTTGTTTAGTTACCTATCCAGTGGCGTAAGACCCTTTATTTAACACTGTCAAAAATTTACTATAGATATTCTAGAATAAATGATACAACATGGAACCAAAATTATTTAAAATTCTCCTCAGAGATTGCTAAGTGAGCAACAAACTAACAAAAATAACACTAAATTTAAAGGGATTGCATAGTAATTTAAAATTAGTAGAAAATAGAATGGATAAACCATTTAAAATAAAAAAAAATAATGAGGCAAATTAAAGTCCTTTAAGGTGGTCAAGAGATATTTCTAGATGAAACATGTGGAAGTAGCTAGAGGATATTATATTTTGGAAAAAGGCATCATGGTGAAAGTTACTTTGTGTAGTAGCAAATTATACATTATAGCATTGATGGATTGTCTTACCTATTATATATAATGGAAAAATAAGAATAGATGGGAAAAATGAAAAATCAGTTCTTTATTGAATAAGTTGGTAAAAAGTTAAAAAGGAACATGTGAGAATAAAGGACTTATTGACTAGACAGTGTTCAGAATGGAACTTATTTTACATATGGAAATTTGAAAAACAAACAAGACAAAACACCAAGGCTGCTAAGAACCTCCAGAGAGAAAGAGATAAATGAGAAGAAAAAAATCCGTTGTTAACTGATTTACATTCATCATAAGCATAATATTAAGTGAAAGAAAGCAGACACAAAAGAATACAAAATATATCATTCTGTTTGTATAAAATGGAAATATACAAGCAGTATTACTCTATGTTAAAAGTTACGAGAGATGTTACTCCTGGTTGATAAGTACTAAGGAAAAACAGTTATAAGAGAACTTTTCAAAGTTTGTTATTGTTCTGTTTATTGACGTTTTTGCTGGTTTCCTGGGTGTGTTGACTTTATTATATTAATTTTAAGTATATGCTTTGGACTTCTGTATTTTTCCATAAGTGTATAATACTTCTGAGAAAATGTCAATTACACAATCCTACGATGCGTTACCTTTCACACGTATGGTTTGGAAAAAATAATTAAAAATGAAATAATGAAATATAGAGGACATCACCATCATGGCAGAGTAAGAAACCCCAGCTTCTCTCGCCACACAAGATCAATAATTAGAGAGGTATTCAGGAACAAAAATATCTCTGGGAAATCTTAAAAGTCCAAATAAGAAAATTCAGTAACAAAGTGCAACAAAAATGAATGAAATGAGCTGAAAATGCTCAAAGCTTCCCTTTCCTCAATATCTCATCCCCTAGGCTGACACTACACAGCACCAAAAGTAAACTCCTGGCTAGAAAAAGTTGACTTTACTGGGAAAGAGTGAACAGGATGAGGCACCAGCTTCCCTGGGCTTTCCAGGCATTGCAGGAAGACCTGCTTTGGTCTCACCCCACCCAGAGACTGATAAAGCTAAGAGATGGGGAGAGAGCTAGGAAAACGGAAGAAGGGCAAAAAACTGTACCAGCCACTGGTGAAGATTCCCCAGCGGTCTGCTCTGTGGAGCACCCCCAGCAGTTTTCACCACTGAAGAAAGCAATGGCTAGTAGAGACACTGTGAACCCCCTATGTCTTCCACCACTGAGGTACTCCCCCAAATACCAGCCCCCTGACTCCTCTATTTCCCCAGATCTATTTCCTCAATCCCCTACCCCCTACACTCACGAGAATCAGGACCCATGCTGACAGCCAACCCCAGCATCGGTAGCTGCATGAGTGGAAGATGTCAGCCAAGACTCAAGGTTGACCCCCACCACTGTCTGCAAATTTGGGCTTGTCCTCCCAGCTATAGAAAAGATAAAAAACACTGGGAGTTGGGTTTTTCATAAGATAAACAAATTTTACAAATCTTTACCAAGGTAAAAAGAGAGAAGTATGTACCCAAAGGAAATGAAATCAAAGTATTATCTGCGTTCCCATGGTCATTGCAACATTATTCAAAGCAGCCAAATATGGAAACCTAAATGTTCATCAGTAGATGAAAATGTGACATAACTATTGATCGATCAATTGATCGATCGATCTAAACTATAGAAACATACATAATGGAATATTATGCAGCCACAATAAAGGAAGGATAGCCTTCCTTTGCAACAACATGGATGAACCTGAGGATATTATGTGCAGTGAAACTGTTTAGACAGAGAAATATCTTACATATATGTAGAATCTAAAAAAGCTGAACTCATAGAAGAATAGAATTACCATTGCCAGGGGCTGGAGTATTTGGGAAGTGAGGAGATATTGGTCAAACAGCACTATATTACAACATGTAACTTTGTTTAATTGTAGTCACTACTAAATTGGCCTGTCCTTCCTTAGATATCATTTTCATTTTTCCTTTCCAAATTCCATATTAATATAACAATTAGAACTATGTCAATTTTATTATTTTATTTATCATTTAGTATTGGCTTGCATAGAGCTAAGTGCTTAAGACTTATAATTGCATTGGTTATTGCTAAAAATCATATGAAGACAATATCTTTTCTTACAATTTGACAAGAAAACAGAAGCTTTACTAGTTCAGGAAAATTGCCTTGATTACAGTTCATAATGAAAGTACAAAGACTTCATTTATGTTTAGTCTGAGTCAAACATTAATTCACATTACAATTAAGTAGTGATTAAAACAAAGGATAGCTAATAACTTTAAAAAGCTTTCTCGGGCATCTGGGTGGCTCAGTGAGTTAAGCCTCTGCCTTCGGCTCAGGTCATGGTCTCAGGGTCCTGGGATGGAGGACCACATCGGGCTCTCTGCTCAGTGGGGAGCCTGCTTCCTCCTCTCTCTCTGCCTACTTGTGATCTCTCTCTTTCTGTCAAATTAAAAAAAAAAAAAAAGCTTCTCCATGGCCTCTAGAAATCACATTATTTTACTATTGAGATAATGGATATAGGGCAAATTTAGATAGCCCATTGCAATTCCTATTTCTGTTTTTCATAGATGTGAAACACTGCAGAAGGAGATGAACCATGAGAGACTATGGACTCCTGGAAACAAACTGAGGATTTTAAAAGGAGGGGTGGTTGGGTGATGGGTGAGCCTGGTGATGGGTATTAAGGAGGGCACTGGTTGCATGGAGCACTGGGTGTTATATGCAAACAATGAATCATGAAACTGTACATCAAAAACTAGTGATTTACTGTATGGTGACTAACATAACAATTAAAAAAAAAGTTACAAGGGAAAAAAAAGATAAAGAAACAAAAGAACTGAAAATGTGATTTATTTGTAGTCCCACTTTTGTCTGTGTGCTTTTTAGTTTAGTTTGGCTAACTACCATAATATTGTAAATAATGTGAAAAAACAAAAGACTTACCAAGATTGCTTTCTAAGCCAAAACATTTCTATAAATAGAGCTTATCATTTATGTCTTTTTAAAAATACTTATGAATTATTAAAATATGTTTAAATGAATGAAATGAATTACTCAAGGAATAAAATGCTGCACTGCAAATATGGGGATTTAATAAGAATTTAATTAGCAAATATGTTGACGTGCTTTCCATAACAAATTCTAGTGAAATTTAATCAAGTATCTTTCAGACTACCTTTACTCATGATGTGTAGCTCTTAAAGTTATATAAAATATATTGCTAAGGAGTTCATTATGGCTAAGTTTGGGTATAATGTATGTTAAGGAATTATCATAAATGTGATTATTGCAGCCTAAAGGAGTGTTTTGTAAATCTACTAAAAGTTTATATAGAAAACCTTTTAGAGTTAAAAGGGACATTTGTTTTATACTTATTTTGTGATTGAGAACATGGTAGAAATATGCCTGTCTCTTTTCATAAATATAGCTTTTCTACCCTGGAGATGATGTTAGCAGTTACTAAATAGGGAATTTATAATTTTTCACATTTATATTCATTTAATATTTGTGCTATGAGCTTTATACTTACTGTTGCCATTAGACTTTCAGATTACATATATATTTATATATACATATTCTTAGGTCCTGGTTATTTTTCATTATAACGTTTAAGTTTCTTTTGTCAGAAATGTTTATTTTGTGTAATGTTTTGCATGATGGCTTATAGAAAACCCAATTAACACAAATATAAACCAATATTTTAAAAATACTGACATTTAAAAATAACAAACTGGGTATAAAAACTAGAACTATAATATCTCAGCTCTTCTTTGAGTGTGAGTTGTAAAAATTCTTCTATCTAATATAGAATTGCTGAGAATTATGAAGGGAAAGTGGCATAGACAGCTGAACATAACCATTAGGTCTGAAGTCCACCAGAAGAAGGAATGCAAATAAACTAAATTAGGATGTCATTTTATCTTTTTAGGACAGTAATTCACTTCCATCTTAAATAGGCCCAGACTAGGAAATCTGTGCAAAGGCATTCAACCTAAAATTTTATAACTTATCTTCTAAAATTCTATTTTCTTGGTCACCCAAAATTTGTGAGCACTTTTAGCAGTCCATCCCCCATGGACATGACATGGCATGTCACTATGTGGGGGAACTTGTTATAATCAGAATGCATCATAAATTCAATGTGCATTTCTTATTCAAAATTACTTATAAAAATGCTAAATAAGCCTGACTTATTTGTGTTAATAGAAAAGTGGCACAAATAATCACAAACAGTAGGCGATCCATAAATCATTTATATTTGATTTTAGAATTTATTATGTAAATTGCATTCTACAGCAGAATTATCATTCGAATATATTTTGCTTAGGATGATATTTAAATTAGTTTGCATTCCCTTGTCATCCAAGACTGAAGGTGAAATGAGTCAGCAAACTGACTCATATATTTAGGTGGGAAAGAATCTGTTTAGAAATGAAACTGTGCTGTGAAAAATACAAAACAGTAGATAAAGAGTAATAAGAGTAATATTCACAAAACAGTAGATAAAGAGTAATATTCACTCTGAGAAATGCCCCATATCAATGATTGGATTAGTCATACAAAGAAAGTTTAGATAGAAGGATAACATGACATTTTTTTTTTTTGGTAGAATTTCTTGTCACCTATATCATTCGACAAATATCTCTACTTTAACATTTCCCCAAATGAGATGGTTTTCCTATACCATTCTTAAAAATACATGTTCTGCCCTAAATTCATTTTCTAATATTTTGAGGTTGTGTACACTCATAGGGGTATACTGGAATCCTGGGGCTTACTTGATCTGAAGAAAATAAGAACATGCCTAGTGAAAGTGATGATAGCAAAAATAAGAAGTTCAATCATTCTTTAAACAGGAAATAATGAAAGCAGAAGATTATAAAGAAAAGAACACATTTTTTTAACTCAGGGGAAAATTTTCATCCTTAATGCTTTCTTTTTGCTGTAACACATTAATACCTCTGTTTAAATGACTGAAACATTAGCACTTCTCCAAAATCTTGTTCTATCCCTTCTCTTCACAATTTAAATTTCTTCACCTAATCACTTCTGAATATGGTCTCATCTTACCTACCTTAAACATTAAACAAAACAATCAAATGAAGAAAAAGGCTTTCATGATTCCATGTCTTCTTCCAAGTGTGTCTTTTCTCTCTTTCCCATTACTGCCATTTTTCTTTTAGAAATGAACTCTATTAATGTGCTTAATACAATAACTGTGATTGCATGAATTTTTTTCTCTAGCTTCCATAGTGTACTTTCAGAATCCCGAGGAAAAAGTCCTGTGATTTACTCAATCTATCTCTAGGAAATAGCACAGTTACTGAAATGTAACATATAATCAGTAAATATTTATGAAAGAATAAATGATTCCCTTTCTAAATAATCAATATTGCAAGTAAGTTGCAATATTATAGCAATTTTATTGCAAGTAGATATAAAATCTAATATTACAAATGTGTGAAATATTTGAAACAAAAATCCATAATAGTAATAAATAGTATAAACTGAAGGTAAGCAGCATGAAACACTAAAAAATACAAATTTTGGAAGAAAATACTAGTTTTCTTAGGCAATGATTAAAATCAAAATAACAAGCTTATACTATTTATTATTTATCTCACCTCTATTTCTCTATTTCTTTCATTTCTTTCATATTACCATGTAGACTTAAAGTCATAATGAATGACAAAAGTTTTACAATTGATAATTGTAGACATATTGGAAAGAATCAAATCAGGAAAGGCAAAAGAAAAAGTAGGTATAGATCAGAAATTTAGAAACTGTAGAAACTTTGGGTAATATGTAGTCCATCATTAGCATCAGTTAAGACTACACTATTGATAAAGCATTTTATAAATAATAAGTGATAAAAATAATAATTAATCTTCTATCTAAATGTTCTTGCCTTCTTTAAAGTGGGATATTGGTTGTCTCCAATTATTGTTTAAAACTGTCTATTTTCCTTTCAGTGCTGTCAATATTTGCTTCTTATATTTTGTGATGTTTGCTTTATATATTCATATATTATAAATTTATATATTTGTTGTTCAGTGTATATAAGTTTATAAATGTTATGTCTTTCTGATGAGTTGATTCTTTTATCAATACTAATATCCTTCTTGTTCTCTCATCACAGTTTTTTATTTTAAGTTTATTTTGTCTGTTATTAGTATGCCAACCCAACTCTGTTTTCATTAATATTTGCATGGAATATCTTTTTTAATATTTTCACTTTCAACCTAGCTGTATCTTTACATCAAAAGTGAAACTTTACAGAAAATATATCTTTGGATCATAGTTTTTTTTAATCCATTTGGCAATATCTGACTTTTGATTGGAAAGTTGAATTCATTTACATATAAAATACTTATGAGGAAAAACTTCTATTTTCCTCTCTGTGTTTGGTATGTTAGATCTTTGTTGTCACTTAGATACTCCATCAGTGACTTAATACGTATTTAGTTGTATTTTTTGTATTGAGCTATTTTGATTTGTTTCTCATTTCCTTTTGTGTATATTATTTAGATATTTTCTTCGCATTTACCTTGTGGATTATATTTAATATCCTAAATTTTGAAGAATATAATTTAAATTGCTGTGAACTTCACTTTAATAGCATACAAAAGCTCTAATCTTATATAACTCTGCCCTCCTTTATGTTACTGTTTTCACAAATGACATCTTCATGCATTTTGTCCCCTAAAACATAGATTTATAATTATTTTCATACACCTGTCTAAATTAGGTAGAAAATAAAACAGAGTTACAAAGTAAAAATACAATAATGCCAGCTTTTATATCTCTTTATGTTGTTACATTACAGAATATCTTCATTTCTCTGTAGAACTTTGATTTACTATTTAATGCCCTTTCATTTCAACTCAAAAAAACCCATCTTGCATTTCTTTAGGGTAAGTTTAATGATAAATTCCCTTGGCTTATATTTCTCTGTGAATTTCTTAAAATTTTCCTCATTTTTGAAGGGCAGTACTCCAAAGAATTCTTGTTTGAAAAGTTTTACTTTTTTTTCCCAGCCTTTTATATATGTTATCTCACTGTTTTCTGGGTTCCATAGTTTCATGAAAGGAACTTGCTATTATTCTTATTGTGGACCCCTTATAAGTGATGAGTCTTTTTCCTAGTGCATATTTCAAAATTATCTATGTTGACTTCTAACAGTTTCATTACAATGTGCCTTGATGTGGGTCTCTTTAAATTTTTCCTATATACACATTTTTAACCTTCTTGGATTTGTAGACTCATGCATGACATTTTCAAATTTGAAAAAGTTTTGGCCATTATTTATTGAAATTTTCTCTCTGTTCCCGTTTCTGTATTTCTCTCTCTTATCTATTTCTAGACCTTCCCCAATGTGTACAACTGGAAAACTCAATGGTGTTTCACAGGTCTCTTCATCCATTACTTCACTTTCTTTCTTTTTTACTTTTGCTCCTCTGACAGGATAATTTCAATAATCCTACCATCAAGGCTGCTGATATTTTTTCACCTGTTCCAATCTTATGTTGTACTCCTCTAGTGAAATTTCCAGTTCATATATTGTACTTTTCACATCCAGAATTTCTTTTGGTTCCTTTTTATAATTTCTATCTCTTTATCAATGTATTCATTTTGTTGCTCTACCGTTTGGCCTTTTTTCAATATTTTTTCTTTTGTTCTTTGAGCATATTTACCATAGCTGTTTTAAAGTCTCTATCTAGCAAGTTGGATGTCTGGGCTTCTTCCTCATGGATGGTTTCTATCAATCTTTTTTTTTTCCCCTTTGAATGAGGAAATATTTCTGTTTCTTGTTATGGCTATGATATTTTATGTTGGAAAATGCACATTTTAATATTCTAGTATTATAATTCTGAAAAAAAAAATCCCTCCCCCTATGTTTGCTGTATTTTGAGTACTACAGATTTATTAACTTCTTCAAACTATTTTGAAAAGAGTGCATTCTTTCTTTTCTGAGGACACTGAAGTCTATGTTCCCTTAGCTCAGGCTTTAAGAGAGTCTTCCTTGGATGTAAGAATTAAAGCGCACACACACACACACACACACACACACACACACACAGAATAATAACAACAACAAAACCCAAACTAATACTTGTCCTGTTTTTGTTTTTAACATTTTATTTATTTGACAGCGAGAGAGCACAAGTAGGCAGTGTGGGAGGGAGAAGAGAAGCAGGCTCTCCACTGAACAGAGATCCAGATTCGGGGCTTGATCTCAGGACCCTGGGATCAGGACCTGAGCCAAAGGCAACTGCTTAACCGACTCATCCACCCAGTTGATCCAGATTGGCTCAGGGCAGGGGTTGCAAGCTATAGTGACTGCTCTGGAGGTGGAAGGGAAGTTATATAAGCACCTGCAAGAGCTGAGGATCTTGGCTTCTAAGAACAGTGAAACTGATCTCTTAGATTTTGTGAAAAAGTTCTTGGGTAAACAGAAAAGGAACATAAACTGAGAGTTTTGGAGGGGCTCAGGGAGGGATTGGGTGAGCCTGGTGGTGGGTATTAAGGAGGGAACGTATTGCATGGAGCACTGGGTGTAGTGCATAAACAATGAATCTTAGAACACTGAAACAATAAAATTAAATTAAATTAAAAAAAAAATCTCCACAAGATCAATAAACTACTGCTCCAATGGGGGGGTGTATCTGTAATTCCAGCATAGCTATCAGGAGGAAATTTTCCACATTGGTTCGGGGTGGGGTTACTCTAACATTTATCTAGACTTCCAAATAACAGAGGAATCAAGCTGATGTATCAGTTAAGGGTCTTGCAAGGTTGTTTCTGCACATGTGTGTTGCCTGGGGCATTCAAATGTCTTTCTAAATTCCTGTGTGTGTGTGTGTGTGTGTGTGTGTATACACACTTCTGAATGTCCTAAAATTTTACCCCCAAATCCCCACAGCTTTTCTTTCTTGGCTCTTGGCTTTTTATGCCCTGATCATCATCTTACCTGTCAGGGATATTTTGGTTATTTGTTCACTTGTGGCATTTCTGAGCAGTGACTGCTACTCTCCAGCCTAAATTCTGAGTTAAGCATACAGAAATGAGCAAATTGTGTCAGTTCATCAGGAAGTTCCCAGAGCAATTGGGGGGAGGATATATATATATATATACATATATATATATATGTATGTATATGTATATATATATATATGTGTATGTATGTATGTATATATATATATATATATATATATATATATATATGGCAAATAAGTGCACTCTGACTTCTCCAAAACAAGAAACCATAGTCCCACACATAGGTTGCTGCTGTTTCAGGACTGCCACTGAAACCAGGTAGAGAGTAAGTCACGGTCAATTAAAAATGGCAAAAATCTTTCCTAGCACTTCCAAGTTACCTTGTTCATGATTCAGCATGTTTTTAGTTGCTATAAATCTTTTACTGTTTTCCAAATTTCCAGCAATGCTGGTTTGATAGTTTCTATTTTTTTTCTTCCATTTTGTCTATGGGAGAATGAGTTTAGAGCTGCCTACTCTACCATTTTGCTAATGTCAGTCCATTATTTCTTCATTTTAACTTCAAGCATAGCTTTTGACCTTGGAAGAAGAGGCCATACACATAAATGCAAAATATTAGCATACTTTAAAAAGTAGATATTTAAGGGGGACATTTTGGTGGCTCAGTCAGTTAAGTGTCTGCTTTCAGCTCAGATTATGATTAAGTGTCCTGGGAACGAGTCCCACAGGGGGCTCCTTGCTCAGGGAGCAGCCTCTTCTTCTCTGCCTGCCACTCTCCCTGCTTGTGCTCTCTTTCTCTCATTCTGACAAACAAATAAGTAAAATCTTTCCAAAGAGCAACTGAGCAGATATCATGTAGCCGAGACTATAAATCTTCTAAATAATAAAAATCAAAGTCTTAATTTCTCTTTGGAATGTTGTTAGAGTGATACATATGTATATATATTTAAGTTTCAAAATTATTATTTTCAATCCAAGTAAGGGATTACACTTACTGGGCAAATCAGGCATGAGATGGTCTTGCTATGAAATTCTGCACAAATCTATGGACATTTTCTAAAACGCTTATAGTGTGAAAGCTTTAGATGTGATAAAGAAATTATCATGTACTTTGAATAACTGGGCTATTTAAACAAATTTTTTAATTTTTAAATGAATTTTATTTATCTATAAATTTATATAGGTAGATATGAATGGGCTTAAGTAAATATTATTCTTTTTTTATAATTTACACCTGCACTGGTCAGGCAAAAGAGAAAAAAAAAACTATTAATTAGTTGTATCTACCTGGATTACAACTAAAGATCAGATATATTTGCATTTTTACATTATCTTTACTCATTATTTGTTGCATTTATAGTATGTCAGTGGAAGCTTTTCCACTGTATGCTCTATACTGAACAAGTGAACATTAACCATTTTTTAAATAGAACATAAGAAAAAATGGAAAAATCAAACATATTCATAAAATACATAACTAAACTCCAAATTAATCCTAAAAGACCAAATGGAACATTAATGCGAGTGTGTTTCAGTGAATAAATTATTTCTCAGTAAAGGCATTTAAAAATAGATACAAAATCTAGTTCAAACAAATGCAGTATCAATATATTTATGATTTACTTTGTCAGAAGAAAATTTCCTATTTAATGCAATAGTTTTTCTTTGTTAAGTAAATATGAAGCTTACTTAACTTCTACATTTAATCTGTTCTGATTCAGTTTTAATATATATTTACAAGTATAATTGTTTTTAATGTTTTTCCCCTAAGGGTAAATAAAAAATAATGTAATTCCAAAGAGAGGAAATTTGTTCTCCAAGCAAATTAATCTACTTATGTAATAAAATTAATAATACATTTTGCTTTGAAATACACAAATGGACTTATTTCCCAATTTCCCTTTTCTTAAATTATAAATGTTGCCTTCCACAAATATGAATACTGCAGCTAAGTAGAAAATTTTACTGCAAGTCTATAAAGCTTTTTATGGTTTGTCATTCTACATTTTCTGGATGCAAGTTGATTAGTGTACTATAGATATTCCTATCTAACATATAGTTCACTGGATTAACACAACTGTCATGTACAAACTTTTCATTACTTGAATTCTAGGTAAGATATATTAAGATTAATATATAGATTGCAAATGGACATAACTATTTTTACATTATTTTAATTTTTTATGATATTTTGAGGTCATTGCAAATTGCCATTTATTCAGATAGCAATGAATTTGTCAAATATTTAAGCACACTATTATTCTTCCTAAGTGTAATATTACTGATCATTATTGGAAATCACTAATAATAAACTAACAGAATTAAAACACTGTGGTTTTCCTCTTCGGTAGTTTGCTTTCAGTGGTAGGCGGAATTCAAGATGGCTCCCATGATCTTTTCCCCCAATGGGGGAGTTACTCTCATGATTATGCAACCTCACGTAGCAACAAAAAAATTTTTTTTAAGATTTTATTTATTTATTTGACAGAGATCACAAGTAGGCAGAGAGGCAGGCAGAGAGAGAGGAAGGGAAGCAGGCTCCCTGCTGAGCAGAGAGCCTGACGCGGGGCTCTATCCCAGGACCCTGGGATCTAGATCTCAGGACCCTGGGATCATGACCTGAGCCAAAGGAAGAATCTTTAACCTACTGAGCCACCGAGGCACCCTGCAACAAAAATCTTGTAGCTATAACTCAAGTTACTACTTAGTTGACTTTAAGATTGGGAGATGATTTTTGTAAGCCTAACTTAATTATATGTGCCCTTTCAAAGCAGTCTTCTTTATTATTTGGCTGGGTGTAGCAGAGACTGAGAGAGTCAAGGAATGAGAGGAATTTAACAATATGAAACTCCTTTTTTGGTGAAATGGTGGAAGCCACAGGTCAAGTTGCCTAAGAAAGGCTTCTAGATGCTAAAAGCAGTCTTCATCTGACAGCCTAGAAACAAACAGAAATTCAGTTCTCAAATCTAAAGAAATAAATTCTGCCAATGACAAGTATGACCTTGGAGAAAGATCATGAACTGCAGATGAGCTTGCAACTAGATTCCACTTGGATTTAGCCCAAGCAGAGAACCCACACACAGCCTTTCCAACTTCTGATCTACAGACCGTGAACTAGTAAATGAATGCTGTTTTAAGGCACTAACATTATTATACTATGTTATTTCCAATAATCAATAAACCTTCAAAATATCCTTAATTTTATCAAAACTGATTGGTAGAGCATTTAATATCCTACCATATTGCTTTCAAATATGTTTTTATGTTTTTTTATAATTTAGTCTTTCAAAATTTTCCAGTAACTAAATGTCTCCTGCTATTATCAGTGAGAAGTCAAGTATTTCTTCCAGCAATCCCCAAGTTTTTAAGAAACCCTGAAGATTCCCTGTAAAGAGCCAGTTCCTCTGAAAGAGTCAGTTTTTCTTTTTGTACAATGGACAAAACAGTTTAAGAAATCAGACTGTTAGCTCTATCAAAAACTTTACTGTCACAATGGGTCACAGTTAAAGATTGTCCGTGTCTAATGTCATGCTCTAGCCAAAGCCATAATAGTTTTTCAGGCTGATCCTCAATATTATGCTTTTGTTTTTATTTTTGACAATGTATATCCATCCATTTGCTTATTCATTCTCTCTCTCTCTCTCTCTCTCACACACACACACACACACACACACACACACACCCATGGTATGCCAGCCATCTGAGACCAAATAGACTTGCCAATTTTGGTCACGCATTTTGCAGGAATTAGGTATATCCCATGAACACAAAGGGTATTTTGTTAATCACATATTAAAAGGCCAGATATCTCTGATTGTGGAATCTCATTAGGAGCACTGATATCTTTTTTGCCATGAGACTAAAATCAGAGCCTCCTGGACCAGATTTCCTTAATTTCAAACAACATCATGAAAAGTGGGACAGATAGTCAAACTCCTTTGCCATACTCTGTTGCCATATTCTATCTAGAAGGAAATTACAAGTGTTACTCACAATCCAGGGGAGGGTATTAAACACTAACATCGCCAGTGAGGATCATCATTGCCTAAAACAATAAAAACAATAAACTTGACAGGGGGACACTTTTATTTTCAGTAGTTTTTAATTCATTCTTCCATATACTCACAAAATACTACAAAGCAATTATCAGAGCAGTCACATTACTATTTGTAGTGGATACTGCAGTGAACAAAGTGGATAAAATATCTGCACTCACCGAGTTTCTATTCTATTTGACAACATATAAGATAAACACATAGACGCTTGACATGAAATCAGATAATAAAGAAAGCTGTGAAGAAAACTGAAGCAGTCTAAGTGATTAGACAGTTACAAGGGGTGATGTTGTTTGAGACAAGAAGGACTGGAAATACCTCTCTGGAGAGTAGTATTTCAGTACTGACTTGAAAGAAATGAGTGCATGGGCAGGTAGCCAAAGGCATTCCTGGTAAAGGCAAGCACAATGTCAGAGGCCACAGAGCAGAAGTGTGGTTTAGAATAGTAGGAAGGCCAGAGAAGCTGGGCCAAAATGAGCAAGGAGAAGAATTTAAGAGATGATGCCAGAGATTCATTCAGGTATATAATGAAACCCGTAGTGGGCTCTCATTTATTTTACCTTGTGTGATACAAATGCCCTTGTGTGTGGAGGTGGGAGGGTACCAGAGTATTGTTGAACAAAAGAGTACAAGGCAATGATGTGTGCGTTTGGTTTTAAATGGGCTCTGGCTGCCATATAAAAAAATAAAATAAAATAAAATTTGAGGAACAAGAAAAGAATTATAAAAAGCATTTTGGTGTCAACTGTAATAGTTCAAGCAAGGCATTATAGTAACGTTATCACAAAGACAAAAAGGACAAGTAGATTTAATGTTTTGAAGATCATTCACAAATCAATAGCCTAAAAATGTTGAAGTTTCTAAGACATGAAAACTTTCTTCTGGCCTGTTATATTCCTCTTTCCACATCTCTGTTTGCATTTTAGAATGCCACAAATTTTGTACTGTGGTTAATCTCCATAAAGACAATTTGCTTCCTTCCTCTGTCATAGGTCAGTCTGTAATCTTTTGCTGAATGGCTGACTGGTAACACAATTATAGTTAGTATAAATTTAGGAAATGGAGAATAAACCCAATATGGAGAATATATCCATCAAGACTCAATAAAATAAAAAATTTTAACATCATATCCTTTATGAAGGAATATAGAATAGAGAGGAAAGCTTTGAAACCTATAAAACCATAATGTATCATATCCACTAATAGAAAATATCCTATTTTTATTATGTACTTTGCTTCAGTTATTTTTTCTGTTAGATAAGGTTTTAAGTTCTTTACTTCTTTAGAGAGTTTGTAAATATTTGATGAGTTCTCATCAGGGAACTATTTTTAGTTTTAATATTGTTTTTACTTGATGGCCAACTAGTAAATCCACCTTTTCTCCTACAGTGAAACAATATAAATGACATGAACCAACCAGTGGGATTTTGGCATAGGGACAACTTCTCTAGTTTCCAATAGAATTTTCCACCAATATTGTTGAAGTAATAACTTTGGAAAACAGTCAGCCTTTTTGTGTGAAAATAGTTCTTATATAATTTTAGGATTTAATGGACTACTGAACAGTATGGGTTGGTTCTAAGGAAGCTCCCATACAATGCTTTGTCAATGAACCTGTAAAGCCCTTTAATATAAGGGAACATTTCTGAACAGGATGTTTCTGAAGGGAATGCCAGGACTGCAATTTAGAGAGCATAATAATTTGAACTCACAATGAATGAAATACTCAACTGTACACATATGCCAATTGCTTATAATGAGTCCTGGGCATTTTGAGGAGAGGTTACTGGAGCCTTTATTTGAGAATTTAACACCAGCAACCCCTAAGTGCTCCAGGCTCTGTAATACAGCAATACCCTATTTTTACACATCTTTACTTCTATGGAATGAAGCATTTTCCCCCTATACATTTAAATTTTGGTCCATATATACTTTTTTTGGGGGGGTAGAGAATGGTTTGAATTTTGTAAAAATGAAGTTATATAAAAAATGCATAGAATACATTTAAGCCACAAATTGCTTTATTAAATTCACCTGACTTCCCAGATAACACATTTAGTTATCTCCTTATTTTTCTAGATCCATTTGTGTTTAGATGAATACCTTATATTTCCTCTGTGAATAAAGACATGCTAATAGAGAGATAGATAGAACAGAATTGGTCCTAACATATATATATGTATGTATAACTTATTTATTTATTTACATATAATTATTACTTGAAGTTCTAAAGTTTTAAAACATAGATAGAGTTAAAAATATTGGTAAAGAATAAACTTTATTTTGCATGTTAATTTTTCCCAATTCAGGAAAGGAAATATTAAGTGAACACATATGTTAATATCAAAACAATTAAACTTTCTATAATCTAAATTGAAGCTTGTGAAAAATTAGTCTAAATGTATATATTAATTTGTTTTATTTCAATAATCATATACATTGATACTGCATATATTTTTATTTTATAATTCAGAAGCTAGATTCTAAATTAACCTATGATTATCTCCTTTTACCAAGTATGATAATATCTATCCTGTAACAGGTATTTTTAGGTTATTCATATTCAATATGACTTTTGGCATGGTTTAAATTAAAATCTCTTATCTTTCCATCTCCTTTCTATGTGTTTGTTTTCTCTTTTTTCCCTGCTCTTTTCTTCCTTCTCTTGTGTTAACTGACCATTTTCTTGGGATTCCTCCTTGTTTCCTTCATTAACTTATTATATATACATCTTGCTGTTGCTAATTCTTTTAATGGTGCCATAGGTTTATAACAAACAATTTAATTAATCAATCTACCTTCACCTAATATTATACTACTTCACATGTAGTGTAAGGATATTACAACTTTATATTCACAATTCTTTCTTCCTATCCTTTGAGCTATTATTGTAATACTCTTTTAAATATGACATAAACACATAATACAGTGTTGCATTTTGTCTAGTATTTTTGTTACAAATGACAAAAAAATTTCATTGTGCTATCATCTTTTCATTTCCAGGGCTATTTGTGTCATTTTATATTTTCAAACTGTGACATGGCATTTCTGACAGAAAGAATTTCTTCTATTTTTCTTACAGAGTAGATATGTTGACAATTATTCTTGTAGTTTTGGTTATGTGTAAGAAAGTTGCTATTTCTCAAATGTTCAGGCCATAGCAGATTCTATTAAAATTATGCTACAGTGAACGTTCTTGAACATGCCTCTACAGCATGTGTGATAACTTTCTCTAGTTTATGCCCCAAGTGGGATTTCTGGGTCCCAAGATATGTACAACTTCAATTTTACTGATTATTTCTGAATTGCTAGGAGTTATATCTATTTACAAAGGCACTAATTATATTTCATGGCTCCTGTTGTCCCTATTCAACACTTGGAAGTATCAGAATTTAATTTGTATATGACGTTTCTATCTATGAAGCATATAATATAAATGTATTTTGCCTTATTATACCCATCTTTATTCAGTAATATTTAAGGCTATCTATGAAATGACTTAATTACTGTTCAACTTTTTTGGAATCCTCTTAATATACATATTTTAAAGAAAAATGCATCTAGATACTGGAGATTATGAAAAAATATGACATATTGAGGTATATTGTGTATGAAATCCTACTACCCATTATATAAATCAAAATAAGTTAATAGAAGTTGTATAGTTTTCAAGAAAGCAATTTCAATTTTGTATTTTATTAGTATGTCTCTTTCTCAGCAATTTATATTTTTCAGGTTCAAAGTTAAGTTTCCAGGGGGAAAAAGGTATTGGACTGACAATGCATATGTAGTGAGTTACAGCTGAATTATGCTACTATTAAAGGTAATAAAAGTGTGTGGTAGAAGATAAATTGTTTTTTCTAAATTGTGATAAAAAACTCACTTTTTTTTCTAAATAGAGGTAAAAAATGTACTTTTGATGAATATATTATTAGAGGATAGAAATGGTAAAAAAAAATAGACATTGTTTACCTTTCTGGTTTTCAGTTCCTTTCAAAATATAGAATTTAATATAAAAATTTACCATTTATCAGGAGGTTATGACCTTCATAATCTCAACTCTTGAACTAACTGAAAAGCCAATAAAGAAAAATAAATCATGTTATCAGAACAAGTGTTGGCTAGTTTTTATTAAATTGACTTGTGCTGATGTATATAAATTAGGTATTATTAAAGCATGAATAAAACATCCATTTCATGTCCTTTTTCATCCTTTGAACATTGTTTAGAATAACTGTATTTGCAATAAGTACTAAAAATAATTGGAAGCTGTCATAAAATACTCAGATGAGGTATAATATATAGTATTAAGACAACAAAGGGTTTTTGAACTTTTTAAACCAACCAATATTTAATTTAGGTGTTCTCAAGTTGACATTGACATTCTGACATACTTGATATATATTCTTTTTAAAGTAAAACATTGCATAATTTTAAAATAAACTATAACAAAATAGTAATTCCTAGTCTCAGTCATATTTATTCCAATCTGACCTTCATTGTACTTCAGCTTCCACAGATCAAGACTCATATGTACAAAAACAAATATAGAGTCAGTTTCTCGTCTTTTTAAATTCTCACAGATCCTAATTCCTTTTGAATAATGGGACCAGAATCTTTCTTTAAATCTCTGTAGAGCAATGTTCATCCATCACACATCTCTTGCCTCTATTTCCTTTTATCAGGAAGAAAAGCAAAATTTCAAAGGTAGACAAAAATATGGGAGACAATTATAAGCTCTGGCAAAATGTGAATTAATACTTCTATGGCCCAAGCACAATTTTTGAGTATCTACAAGTGAAGAGAAAGTAACTGGAAATACTTGCAGCATACCTTTAGAAACAAATAAAATCAAACTTTGAACCATTAGCAAATTATATTTCAATTAAAGAATAGAATGTTTTTGTAATACTGACTTAGCTTTGTATAGTAAAGTAGGGCCCCTGTAAATTGCTACTGATGAATCTATGTTTATTCCATTGAGATACTCTAGAACATCTAGGGAGCCTGGGAAGAGAGAGGCTTCAAGTTTTACTTTAATTATTCAGACTAGACCTATTCTTTCAGACTCCAAATATGAAATAAAGTCTATCTTGGGGGTTGTTTTGTTTTGTTTTAACAACTCTCTGGTGCAATTTCTCTTGTGACTAAAGAGATGTCCTTAACACTGTTGAGGTGCCAATACAAAAGTAAACAAAAATAGTTCCTGAATTTCCAGAAGAATTGTTCCTGAATACCTGGAAGCAAATAGCTGCAACATAAACAGATAAAATAATCTGTGCCAAAAGGACTACAAAGGTATTTCAAGTTATGAATGTAGTGTGTGAATATTGCATGTGTGTGCGCATGTGTCACACATTTTTATAATATGAAATTTGGAAAAATGTATGTATACCAGGTAACATAGAAAGAGGTGCTTAAAAAGAAAGAAAAAATACAGGAGAAAAGGAAAATCCTAAAGGGTAATACAAGCATTCTATAAAGTAATACATCTCTTTTCTCACTTTCACTCTAAAAATTTCCTCCCCAAGGAAAGTAAAGTGATTGTTACCATAATTAGAAAAATAAATCTTTGGTTACCTCTTTTTTCCCTAGAGTCCTGGTTCATATGTCAAGGAAAACCTAAACATATTGAGTTTTTCACCTATGAAGGTAAATATAAAATATATTATTATTTGATAAAGACTGAGGACAGAAAATTAAAAAAAAAGTTGGCTTCTTTTTAGCCATTAAAACCCTGAGGGATATCTATAAATGATACATGGGTTTGGAAATATTTGTGCACTACATCAAAGCCTGCAATATTGGAAGAGGTCAAGGACACACCATAAATTAGCTGACTAAGATCTTAAGTGGAATACAACATTTAAAGTCATTTAAGCTTTCTGAGAAAAAAAATCCTTGTATCATTATATATTATACATGGCAAGGAACATTTACAGTTAGTTCTTATTTAAGTAATTAATGTAAGGCTTGATATTTACCATATTTATCCTTAAGACGTTATTTGGTAATAGGTAAGAACACTTCACAAGAGACCTTAACAATTTCTTGAGGCAGAATACATTATTGCTGACTGTGGGTACAATGTTGCATAGCAGATCATTAAAGCTTATTCATCTTGCTTAACTGAAATTGTATGTCCATTGATTAGTAATTCCCCATCCACCCACCCCTGTTGTCTGTCCCCTGGCAACCACCGTGTCCCTCTGTTGTTCAATGAATTTGATTATGTATATTCCTCATACTTGGGGAATTAAGCAATATTTGTCCCCCTGTAATTGGTGTATTTTATTTAGTAAAACATTCTCAAGATCGGTCCATGTTGTTACATATTGTAGAATTTCCTCTTTTTCTTTTCGAGTCTGAACTGTATTAATTGTATGTGTATGCCATATTTTCTTTATCCACTCATCCATCAATGACCAGTTAAGTATGTTCTACAATGTAACTATTATAAATAGTACTGCAATGAACATTGGGAGTGTTAAAGCTCTTTAAGGTCCTATTTTCTTTTTCTTTCTTTTTTTTTTTTTTTTTTTTTTTTTTTGGATAGATACCCTGAAGTGGGATTTCTGGATCATGTGGTAGTTATAATTTTAATTTTTTTTTAAAGATTTATTTATTTATTTATTTGACAGAGAGAGAGGTCACAAGAAGGGAGGCAGGCAGAGAGATAGAGTGGGGAAGCAGGCTCCCTGCTGAGCAGAGAGCATGATGCAGGGTTTGATCCCAGGACCCTGAGATCATGACCTGAGCGGAAGGCAGAAGCTTAACCCACTGAGCCACCCAGGTGCCCCTGGATTACTCTTAATATTCACTACATTTAGGTAAATGTCTTTGTGCAGTTTTATCATTTAATATGTATTATTTTTTATTTTCTTTGAATGATCTAATATTTATATTTTATTGAAAACTCTAACAACGTTTCCAAAATAGCTGACCCAGAACTATGATTGCTGTATGATAATTAAAAATATATATTATTATTTGTACTTTAAGGTACCATAGACTAGTTCATTCATATTTTATTTGTGAATAAAATATATAAATAACACAGATAATACTTTTTTTAATTTGTAAATTTTCATTATTTTTCAGTGATTATTGCTAAGTGTAAACACTTATAAGTTTAAGTTTTTTGGCCATTTTTATAATTTCCTCTCTGAGCCAACCTAATTTATCAACTAGCTTATTTGTCTGTTGTTTTTACTATCTAGAATTTTTAAAACCTTATTAGAAAATGGAAGGCACTTTTTTGCCAGTTGTTCTGCTCCTACCTTCATTTATGATCCTCTAAGTAAATGTTTCATATGCTTGTTGCAAATAAATTAAGTGCCATTAAATAGCATATAACTAGCTAGACATATTCAACAGACTATCCTAATTTTAAAAACAAGGCTAATATTTATGTATGTAATTATTGCTTTAAGAATTTCATTTCATACTTATTTCCCTATCATTATAATTATGTTTCATATTATGTTATATTTGACAATAACATTAAAGTCGTAAACTTTTTGACATTTTATAGAGTCAAACTGAATTTGAATTATTTCTTAGAAATCTATCCATAATATATATAACTTAATATTTAAAGACTCCTTCGCATTCATGATTTATTTACAAGAATCTGAAAGATTCTGATGACTTTGAATAATATGTTGGATTAATTTGAATTTCCGCTAAGTAAATCAAAGCCTAGTAAATATTTACATATGTAAATTGACCATAAAAGCTCTAAAATCCAAAATAATAATCATGTTTTAAGAAAGCAGATGATACAAAGTAATTAGATTTTCACATAAAATTCTATAACTTTGTTATTGAGTGATTTTGCAATGTTTGGCTTACTTATCTCAAAGTGCTATTGACATTTATTCCACCCCTTCCATCCAGTTTATGTAAGTATAAATTATAGTACTTTTTTTTTTAGAATGAGTGACATACAGAAGAATGTCGCAGCATACAGAACACCTAGTGTTTCTTTGTTTCATGAGAGTTGCTTCATGAATATTCCCATTCTATAAAGTTGCCAGCCAGTCGATACCTGAAAACTTCCAGTGTTGAAATGCTGTATACTGTATACTGAGTTTGCCCTCTTTCAGTTGGCTTCTTATGGGTTATACAATTTTGGTTGCCCAAGATTTACTGTAGTTATTTTATAGCCCACATTTTTAGACAGAAATGTACATAGTATGAAGTAGTCCACATTAAAAATGTACTAATTTAGAGCTTACACGTTGCTTCTCTTCTCTACTACCACCAGTACTACTGATTACTACGACTGTGTCCTCATATCTGTCCCTACTCAAAGTAGAAAAGTATGCAGAAAATTTTGGTGTAGTTCAAGAAAGTTAAAGTAGGAAAACAACGTCGGCCAGGCGTGTGAGGAATCCATTGCAATTTGGACCTTCAGAACAATTACCCAGGTCACTGAAGTGCTATTTGGCACGTTACTCAACTAGTGTGGGACCTGTATGTCCTAAAACACAGAATGCAGCTTTCCAAATTGCCTTTCATCCAACTCAAGCACTGGATGGAAAAATACCAGCTGCATTTCTGTTTACGACTTTCTTCCCCCAATGTATTTTTGATATCATATTTCAATGCACATTTTCAGTGGATACCAACATTTTTTTTTTAATAAAAGGAAGAAAAGAAGGGCATATGTAGAACTTATTATTGGAAGAAGTGGGGTAATACTTCACATTTGATTCAAGTCCAATGACATGGCAATTACTGCCTGCCCTAACAAGTATTGCTCATGCAGTGGTTTGGCCCGATAATTTCAAAAAATTGTTAATTAAATGAAACAAATGTAACAGAGCTCTACTGCTGAAATAATGTGACAAAGATTACCACCATACTGAAGCCATATACTCTCTGTCCAAATCATGTTTAGTAAATAATCCAATATTTAATTAACTTTATTTGTATCACTGCATATTTAAAATTGACTTTAACTTGGATCATGCAGCAGAATGCAACTCATCTTAAAAGTCCATGTATATTTTACATAAAGATTTGTATTCTATAAATTCTGCTTTAATTTTCTCATTAACATTCCTTATGACAATGTTTTTTGTGTTTATGATGATGTTGGTAAATCTCAGAACCATCCTGCCTTGGCTTCCATGGCTTCAGCGCTTAATTCCTCAGTAAAGCTATGCGGCTTTGTAGCATAATGAATTTGGGGGGAAAACCGCTGCCCCGGATTCAGTGCAACAGCAAACTGTACTTGTAGCTCTGCCTTATGTACTGGAGAGGAATTTTGGATAAACCAGAGCATCTATATCTTACCTTGGGACCTGTGAAGAAAGCACTTAGCCTTAGTATATGAAATTGCTATCTTCCTTATAATTGACTACCTAAAATTTTTATTAAAAATTTTTTTTTTAATTCTCCTTTAGGTGAGCATGGGTGTCTCAGTCAGTTGGTTAAGCATCCAACTCTTGGTTTCAGCTCAGGTCATGATCTCATGGGTCATGAGATTGAGCCCCATGTCGGACTCTGAGCTCAGTGAGGAGTCTAGTTGAAGATTCTCTCTCTCTGTCCCCTTGTGACACTCTCCTGCTCTCTTTCTCTCAAATAAATAAGCTCTAAAAAAATTAATTCTCTTTTAAAGTAATTTTTTTTTCTTTTCTGTTGGGGGGAGGAAGGAACTGACACTAGGGTCCATCACACCTTGTGTAAGTGCCAGGCTTGGGCACACAGCACAGCCCACTACAGGGCCTGAGACATTGCACAAAGCATATATTGAGCAATGCTCTCTGGTACCCCAATCTGTTTTAGCAGTGGAAGAAGAACCTGTGAGAGACAATATGGAGGAATATGGAATGCTTCTCACATTCATTTTTTGGGATTGAATCCAGAAGATGGGATTCTGAATCAGAATTCTGCTGATTTGTTCACCTACCAAATCAGTAGGAGATTGAAGGTTGGCTTTCAGCATTTGCTCTATGTAAACACAGGGAGTGATCAGACACATTTTTTCCCAAGACCTATACAATAGAAAGGGCAGAGAGCTGTCCACACAGCTGTTGGTCTATTTGTCAACAGCTGCCCTCCCTTCTGCCTGGTACTTTCTATCTCATTTGGAATGAGATTCTATGCAGTGTTTGCTCTCCCTGCCCTAATTCCCCATCTCTTACTCTTGTGAAGCTTTCCAGAACCAAACACTGGTACTCCCCCTTAAAAACATGTATACATGTACAATAAGCAAATTTGATACTATATCTAAATAAATATAAATGCATGCTTACTGCATATACACACATATATTTCTACATAGTAATAATGCTTGAGGTTTCAAGTTTGACGATCAAATATGCATATGTACACAGGCATGCATATGTACATGTGTAAACATACATGTGCACAATGCATACACAACACAATGTATTATACGTAATTGATATGTATATATTATATATATACATACATGTATGTTTATATAACTGCATTGCAATTATGCACATTTATGCACATAATACAATATGCAAGTATTAAAATATATATTCAGGCCATGTGTATGGTACATATATATGTATGTGTATGTATATGTGGGGATGTATATATATGTATGTGTGTATATGTGTATGCATGGGTATATATGTGTGAATATAGTGTGTATATGTGTGTGTTTTCATGTGTATGTATATATATATGCATATTATATTATCTATATAATGCCCATCCAACATATAAGCCAAGTGGACAGAAGAAACAGCCATTGCATCATTAACCATTCCTTGAAGCTGGGGCAGGAGTTGCCCATTGAGCATTTGAGAGAAATCTTTATCCTACTTCCAATCTGAAACTTTCACAGGATCCATTCAGTTTGATCACCAGCTTTTCTAGTATATGTAAAAATGGAACTAAGAGGTTAATGTATATTTGAATTTTTCATTAAGTATTGGTAAATACACAACAATGTCCTTACTAAGGTTTATCTTTCACAGATCTATCTGCCTTTTGTCCCAAACCAAAGTATTTTAAAAACTTAAATTTCATAGAAGTTTTCCATATGTGCCATGACAAGTCCCCCATGACCAGTCCTCCTCTCCTATAGGATATTTTATAGCTTGTCTTGGTTTTGTGAATAATTTGAAGAAGATAAGAACAAAACGAATGAATTCTCATATGCAAAATCATCCACCCAAAGTATGTTTTTTATCTACTTTTTTAGTAAATAATATTAATCTTAACTTATTTTATTTTACTATTATTATTATTTTAGAGAGAGAAAGAGAAAGCACATGGTGTATGAGGGGCAGCAAGAGAGGGAGAAAGAGAATCTCAAGCAGACTCCCCACAGATATCCGAGCCCTACTCGAGACTTGATTTCACAATTCTGAGATCATGACCTGAGCAGGAAACCAAGAGTTTGACGCTCAACCAACTGAGTTACCCAGGTGCCCCATGCCTGTTTTTTATGTTATTCCAGGCTCAGGATTTGTCCATATGGCTCCTGCATTTTAGTTTATCTAATACTCCTCCTTAGTACTCATGATCAAATGTGTCAGCTCTTTCAATTTTTGCTTCCGAATTATGCCTTTTACAAATTTCTATGTTTACATTGTAATATAGAGGTTTTTAGAGTTAACTTTAAGTTCTATATTTCCTTTTTTCTTTGTTATTTACACTTTTAGATCTTTACCTTTATTTTTTATTAGTGTAGATTATTTCCTTTATTTTTTTGAAATTATATGTCTTATGTTTAATAATTTTAGTTGAAGTCTTTTTCCACCTATTTTATTTTTTCTTATTTAATGAGGCAAATGCTTGAACTTATGTGATTTCTCTTCTTCTTTAGTATGAATTAAGTATGTCTGATAGGTATAATACCTTCTTGATAAGAAATACATTTACAGTCTCACTCTGTTCAAGATTTGGATAACTTTGATCAGGAAAATATCAAAATAATTTGATGCATATTTTTAAAAGACTATTATTTATAGTTGGGAGGTTGGCTTATAGAAATGTTACAATTATAAGTGGAAGGCTATTGAGAGAATCTCATTGCTGAGTTTCAGAAATTCTGTGTCTTTTTTTTTAAGATTTTATTTATTTATTTGACAGAAGTCACAAGTAGGCAGAGAGGCAGACAGAGAGAGAAGGGGAAGCAGGCTCCCTGATGGGCAGAGAGCCTGCTGCAGGGCTCCATCCCAGGACCCTGAGACCATGACCTAAGCTGAAGGCAGAGGCTTAACCCACTAAGTCACCAAGGCGCCCCCAGAAATTCTGCATATTAAAATGCCTGTCCTATCAGGGGCTGCAGGAGAAAGGAGAGGTTTAAAAGATAGCTAGATTTCACTGACAGATAGATGTCCTAAGAAATATTCATGAATCACTTGAAAACAGAGGGGTTTTGTTTTGTTTGTTTTTTGTTTTTAAAATTTTATTTATTTACTTGAGAGAGAGAGAGTGAGAGAGAAAGAACATGAGAGGGGAGAGGGAGAAACAGATTCCCCTCTGAGCAGAGAGACCGATGTGGGACTTGATCCCAAAACTCCAGGATCACGACCCTAGCCTAAATCGGTCACTCAACCAACTGAGCCACTCAGGCACCCCAAACATAGAGTTTTTTATAAGATAAGGCTGTCTTACAGATGGACTGGTCCTGATCTGTGCTAATTTCTGGAGATACCTACAAGTCTTCTACTGACACTTGGCCAAGATAAAGGCAAGATAAACTAACCAGTAATTGAGAATTTTTTGTTTAAAGTTTGAATTCCCCTGGATATAATAAGAACAGTCCTCAATATTCTTATTTGTAAAAGGAAAATAATAACCAAAACCTACATCAAAGAATTTTTATGAGTATTATATGAGTTAATTATGTGTAAAGCACTTAGTGTCTGGCACATAGTAATTGCTATGTAATATTAACATTAACTGTTTCAGATACTGCAATGTGCTTTTAACACAATAATGAAAGGAAAGTGCTTTCTCTGGCATATGGGTACGTTAATGAGCACCACTATCCCAAGACTTAAAAGTAAAAAAAAAAAAAAAAAATCACCATCTGAGAATTAAAGTATAAATACTTATAATTCATCAAAAATGTGCTCCATTAAGTCATGTAAAAAAAGGAAAGGCCCTGGGCTTATTTGCTGTATGACTGGTCCTATTAGAGTATGGGGCAGGGGGAAAAGAGAGAGAGAAGTCAAATCAGAATATCAGAATGTGAGTCCTCAGCAAGAGAAGCATGGAATAGGAAAACGAGAGAACAGCAGAACTCTTTAAAAACTGTCAAAAAAATTGATCCTTCTAGGAAAATCAGTATCTGGTCTGCTTGGCTATTGTTTTAGAAGATATTAGAGTATCTGTTAGATCTAACCAGTTGGCCTCCCTTACTTTGCTGTTGTGTCTGTCAGGCAGGTATTATGCTTCAGTTGAATGTAGCTTAAAGAGTAACAGTATGCCAATCATACTATCATTGTATCACATATTGTAAAATAATAAGGTAAGTATTTTTATTTGAGATATATATATATATTTACATATATGTGTGTGTGTGTATATATATATATATATATATATTCATTTATTTATTTATTTATTCATGGAGAGATCATGAGCAAATAACACCTATCCTCCCTTATTTACTTGACCATTTATTATTGTGAATAACTATTACAGATCATTTATTTATATATTTTTTTCTGAATGGATTTATTAAAAATCTCTAACAAGACATACTTCTGCCAGCTTTGGCAACCAACTTTGTGGTTGGCATGACTGAGACCTGAGAGCAACAGTCTATAGCTAAGACAATTTAATGTATTGCCGTATGAGCCACTTGGATTTTCCTAAGCAACAGTCAATGTCATGGGTATTTTTTCTATTTTCAAACTGCTACAGACTGAAGTGCAAAATTACGGTAGTGGACTGGGAACAAAAATAACTCTGAGACAGTTTAGTCTATAATCAGCAAAAGACCTTAGAAATATATTGTAGGAATATTATTTGAACAGAGGAACAAGGAACACTCTCATAATGCTTTAAGTGGCAAATGACTATTATATAGAAGGACAGATTAATAGGATAGCACCGAGAGAAAAGCAGAAAAGAGAAATTAGTAGGCAATGGGTAAAATATACATAATCAAGTTTGATGAATGCTTTGAATTCAGCTAGAAATAATGCATACAAAACCAGACTCATAGTCTATCTTTGCATTCCATAGCCCCTTCCCTCTCCAAATATACCTAAGGAATACAGCATCTGAAGAAAACCCTCAAACCCGTACATGCTTGCTAAAAGAAAGAAGTAATTTTTAATAAGCTCTCAATAAGAGAGTGGAAAAAAGTTAGTCGTAAATTACTTCACAGTAGCATTATGAATCAGTATATATGTTTCAAAGGTAGATACTGTCTCTTAATTACAAAATGATGTCTAGCAAGTTAAAATACCTACTTGCCTTTTTTTTTAGTCTCTCTCAGATAAACATTATTCTATTATATGATTGTAATTTTTGCTACCTTAGCAAAAGTAATACAATTTATCTGATAATTGTATTTCCTATTTTTTTAATTTGAATTCACTCAAAATTTGCAAACTTCTGAATTCAGGCTTATTTTTAAGTCAACTAGGACAGACTCAAAACATGGTAACTTTTATGCCTATTATTTAAGAGTTTTAAACAATAGTATTTTGATTTTTTTTTAAGATTTTATTTATTTATTTGAGAGGCAGAGAAAAACAGCATGAGTTGTAGGAGGGACAGGGGGAGAGGGAGAAGCAGACACCCTACTGAGCAGGAACCCTGACATGGGGCTCGATTTCAGGACTCTGGCATCATGACCTGAGCCAAAGGCAGATGCTTAATCATCAGAGCCATCCAGGCACCCATATTTTGACATTTCATATAGCTTTTATTGTGCAAAATATAACTTCAAAAATGTATGTATGTAATTGGTATCCATTTTAAATAGTTGTAATATACAATGAAATGAATTATAAAAAGCTGTTAGAAATGTTCATATCATTCATTCATTCATTCATTCATTCATTTATAGTGGATTTTGTTAAACTTATTGTTGTTGTTGTTGAACTGGTAGGTTTAATCAGGTCACCAGAAATGTTTACATTTAAATGGTTTGTTATATTCTAAAGAGATGCAGAAATTTAAGAAAAAATTGCTCTCAAAGCAATTTTTTCTCAAAAAAAGCTGTAGTACCTCAAAAAGTATTTACATTTTATCATATGAAGCAGGCTATTCTGAAACCCTTCTCAACAGCCTATCATTTGCGTGGCCTTTTCTGAGGAGAGTGAATCCAGGCAGGAAAACACACATTTGACAGCAATAGAGATAAAATGAGATGTTTTATTATCTTGCCATGACTAAGCAAAGTATTAAACATGCTCATTCTTATTGCCACAATTACTATAATTACTAGACATGTTCCAAAATTAATACTGTAATGTTAAATAAGATTTACAAATTAAAAAGACTCACTGAAAGATATAAATATTGCCTGCCAAAAACCCTCTCTTGCATTATGATAGATGACCATTGTTGTATTTACCTTATTATGAACTTTTAATTATAGCTAAAAATAATCAAGGAGAAGAGTTACATTGTGAGATGTTATTCTTCTTAGTGGAAAAAAACCTCAAAGACAGTAAATGATCAAATTCTTATAGTTGAAACATTACATGGAAATTTGCCTCTAAAAATACATTCATCATTAAAATTCTAAAAGAAATTTTATCTTTGGTGTCTGCTACAAGCCATGATGGAATAACAAGGGAAAATAAAACTGTCTTTATTAACAGGCAACATGATTTGTTATGGGAGAAAACTTCAAAGCATCTACGAAAGCTATTAGCCCAATACATGGCTTTTTTTCAACTTCACACTATGCAAGGTCAGTATGCAAAAGTCAATTGCACTTCTACACATCAGCAATTAGAACTTGCACTAAATAAAATACACTTAGAATAGCTCTTCCCCAATATTAAATGATTCAGTATAAAGCTGACACAATATATTCAACACTGTATGATGAAAACAAGAAAATGCCTCTAAAGAGATCTAAACAAATGTAATAATAATATTGTGCTAGTTATAAAAGAAACTAAATATAGATATTAGTTCTTATGACCTGTAGATTTAATGTAATTCCAAGCAAAATTTCAACAGGGTTTTGTTTTGTTTTCAAAAATTGGCAAGATTGGGCGCCTGGGTGGCTCAGTGGGTTAAGCTGCTGCCTTCAGCTCAGGTCATGATCTCAGCATCCTGGGATCGAGACCCACATCGAGCTCTCTGCTCAGCAGGGAGCCTGCTTCCCTCCCTCTCTCTGCCTGCCTCTCTGTCTACTTGTAATCTCTCTCAGTCAAATAAATAGATAAAATCTTAAAAAAAAAAAAATTGGCAAGATTGTTTTAAATTTGTGCTATAGAGTTTTGGGAGTTTTGTGGTTTTTTTATTTTCAAAATACCATACCACATATTTTATATATATAAAGACATATATGATATATATGATGTATTCCAGCATTTCTAGTTACTTTTAGAAGGTGCTAACCACCACCATAAATAGCAGGAAAAGAAAACAGAATATCTCTAAAAATTGTAATAGTCCTCAGCATTTTTCTTTTTAATAAATAAACAGAAGCAGCTTTTAGGAAAATAAAATTTTAAATTTAGATTTATATGATTTGTTTGGATAACAGGTATGCAGATATTCCTTAATCCCTCTGTTAATCTGTAAAAACACGCTGTTTTTGTTTACCTGATGCATTTTCTTTTCCAAATCTCTCATGAATATTAAGTACAGTGTAACACATAACTATATTTTTTTTTTACCAAGGCTAAATCAAAGTTATGAAATTGTTTGGGGTTTATACTATAATATAAATATAGATATGATATGTAGATTGTTCCAAACAATATATTAATATTTCCTAAAAGCTTATTTGTAGAATATATTTTTATTTTTAAAAGGTTTATTTATTTATTTGAGAAAGATATCAAAGATATATAAGCCATATTAATGTTTTTAAATTTCTTTTACAATAAAATACAGAAATATAAAATGAAAATTATTCTGTAAAAATTTATGTGTTGTTTAAATTTTAGTTTTTATTAACAGAAGTTTTATACAAATTTTTATACAAAGGGATACTCCTCTTACACTTATAGTATGCTATCACTATTTGTCATTCCCAAAAGGATCCTCTTTCAAATATCTTATTTACTACTTTGAGTATTTACTACCATCTTTCTGAGTAACAGTTTTATACACCTACTTATTTTTTTTCAGCTTTAGAAATTATTTTTTTTAATTTTTGATTATTGACTATAAGAAGATTGTAAAAATTCCTTCAGTTCATGCTACCAATACATTTTTGACATGATTTTTAGTGGAATTAAAATTCTGACTATATTTATATGTATTTATTACTGACAACAGAGTCATGTAGTGTACTTTTATAACATTTCTTTTTTTAAAGATTTTATTTATTGAGGGAGAGAAGGGGAGAGAGTGAGCATGTGAGGGGAAGGCAGAGGGAGAGGGAGAATTAAACTCTGTCATGAGTAGGGAGTCTTTTGTAGGACTTGATCCGAGGACCTGGAGATCATGAGCCGAAGGCAGATGGTCAACTGACTGATCCACCTAGGTGCCCCAACATTTCATTTCTTATACATCTTTTTGTTTTCCCTGATACTAGTAACTCTTCTTGATTATTTTATAGCATTTCTCTATTATTTACCTTTTGGAATTTTTGTTCAAATTAATGGAAATTTCCCTCAATTTTTTCTCCCTAACTTCTCCTAAGACTTATGTGGTTCTGTCATATGCAGTAAAATGTGCAACATCCAGAAAACTTGGCAGTGAAATGCTCCCCAAATCACCCTATAGTGTGTTGTGTTTCCCACAACAAAATATTGTTCTATGTTCTGATACCTCCATTAGATAGAAGTATGATGAAAAATGGAAAGTTAAATATATCATTGTATGCATGGATGGAAATAAATTGTATGAAATAAAAATTGTTATATTGTTTAACATGCAAGTGGCAACTCGTTTTTCAAAGCAGATTATTTAGACATAAATTTGCATGATATATGACTAAATTGAAAGGATCTGTAGGACAAAAGAATGGTTTCATACAAGAGGAAGTGAGTTCAATGAAGATATACTGAAAAAGATACATTTTTCAAACAATTGCCAAAATATTGTTTAAAATATTTTGTTGTTATAAGAGTGAGAGCATTAAAAATAACTTGAAATTTTCCACAAAGAATAATTGAGTGTTGCAGAGTTTATAATAAACACACACACACATACAAAGATAAGTACACATTTACTTAACACTGAAATAGAAAGTGCCCAAGGTCATATTAAGGAGCACAGATAAGGGCATTTTTAATATGTGCCTACTTTACATAATGGTTACTGAAATAGTGATAGTAACAGATCACATATGAATGATCAAAGAGCAAAAAATAGTTGAGTAGAGAAATTTTGAATACTTATATTTAGCATGCTACATAATAAATTAGAGGCTAAGAAGCTATTTAAATAGTAATATAACACACAGAAACAAGATAGGCAAATTCATGAATCAAAGGAAATAGAATCTATGAATAATGGATTTAATCATTATGTTGAATCAATGCCCTGTCATGATATAAAAATATTACAACTTTATTTTTATTTCTTTGTCTTCATTTTAATATTACCGATTCTTTCTTTTCTTTTCTTTTTTTAAGGAGCAAGTCAATGAATTTTCTGTTCATCCATCCAAAGTGCTACTGCCATTTCAGGTCTCAAAAAGAATCTCTATTCAAATGTCCAGTTACCTAACAATAAGGAAAACTCTAGAATTGATAGATAATTTTTTCCCTAGCTTTACTATCTGTACCAAGAGAATTGTCACATTCCTTATTATCTCATTTTTCCTCAAATCTCCCTCATTTGCTAGTTACTGAAGTTGGCCCCTTCAGCATGGGACCCAATAGAAGAACTAACTAAGAAGAAAGAGCTTACTCTTGCAAATATATGATGTTGTTACACTGGTTGACTCCATCTTTGACATTCATATGGGGACATCACTGTTTACTGCACTGAGAACTCGTGGCTAACAAATGATGTCAGTCAATGAACCATTTAGCCTGCCACTCGTCCCTACTCCCAGATCTCCAGCAGGTCACTCTGAACACTAGCAAATATTTGACTTCTTTTGCTTTCCAGGTCATCTTCTTGAGCAGAACTTAACATGACTCTCAGCTCTCTCCTGTTCCGATCCACTCCTGTTAAAGGAAATACTCATGGCATCCTTGACTGACTGGCAAACACAGTAGCATCTCCCCTCAACTCTACCTCCCAAGGATCTCACAGCTATTGAATGCAGTTTTCCAGATTTCCTGGGGTTATCTGGGGGTCAGACCTGGGGGTCAGTCCTCAAACTCTAAAACACAAACACATTTTCTATAACCAATGACCCCTATCTTAGTTTTGAGAAATAGTTGCAGGAAGTTCCCTATGATGTATGTGGATTTAATGCATAGCTAGCTCTAAAGAAATCCTCAAGAAGTTTTCTCTTTCTCTCCAGTGGGTCAACTCCTTTTATTCACATGTCATAGGTTAAGTCACAAAAGCAGTAAAACCCATGATTTCATGTGGGTTTGAATATCGGCATTTCTGTATGGGAACACACATTTGTATCAATCATCTTAACTTCTCAACCAGAACTTCAAATTTAATATTCTCCTCATAACTTTCAACATGGTTAAATTCCAAAAAAAAAAAAAAACCAGATTGTGAAATATACAGGTAAAGGAAAGGTCACTGTATGCAAAAAAATAAATAAATAACTAAATAAACAAACAAATTTTAAAAACTCATTGGTGACTTTTATGAAAGTGGTAGAGACAAAAACATAAGTGTAAAGGACTTAGACACTAGTTACATATTAGCTTACTAACTTCTTTTTTTTTACTATATTCCTTAAAAATATAGTATTATAAAAATCCATTCTTAGGAATCTAATATCTACTTGCTACATCATAAAGTTATCTTGATTTTAGAAATCAATTTAAATTTAGAACTATTTTTCAATTCTATAGCCTACTTTAGTCATTTAAATTAAAGATACCTTCACTCCCAAAATAAGACTCCTTAATTTATAAAGATGTATGCATTTTGATTCTACATACTAATCACACTGTATGACTTTGTATGATGCTGGAGAGTGAAAGTTGATGGGAGGGATGAAGGAGAAAAGAAAAATGAATGGAAGACTGTAAGGAGAGAAGCTGGTAATATGTGCCATGTTTCATAGTTGTTGAACCTGAGGTTTAATGCACTGCACACACACACACACACACAGGCACTGGACTTCTACTTGACTGGTTTCAGTAACAGTCCCTGGCAAAACAAAGAGAGGCTACGGGCTAGAGATGAGCTTGCTGATGATCTTTCAGGCAAGAACATGGATGATTCACCCCTTATTTGAACTTTTTATCCTCTCTGACCCAAAACCCCTCCCACCCCCAGCCACATAGGAAATAGAGATGTTGCTGGAAGTACAGTTGCTAGATGTGTTGAGTCCCTTTGAGCCTTATCTCTTCAGCATGTGTAAGTCCTCTGATTTTTAGTCAAAGGTGCCCAGCACAGCTGCACCCAGATTGTTTACACATTGGGGGGTGGGGGTGTAACCTCTGGATTCTGTGATTCTACTTGCTGTTCTGAGCCTGTCCATCTCAGAGAGGCTTAGGCAGATTTCTCAAACTGTGACCCAGAGTGGAACATCAAGAAGTATGGAGTGAGGTAGGCGGAGGGCTGGATCCTAATGAGGGCAAATTCTTCCAAAGGAGGCATATGTCCCCTTTGGAATTAAAGGAGGCTTATGCTCTCCTGCACATCTGAAGTCTTCCAATAGTTTATAGTTAAGATGTGACAGGGTGGTAGACTTTTCTTCCTATTCTAGGAGCATTATGGGAAATGTAAATAAATATAAGGCTTAGGGTTGGTATTTCAAAGGGCTCTGGGTAGAGTTAAATTGCAATGCATAAGAAAGGAAAATAAATATTAAGGGGATCTTTGCAGATTACTTTGCAGGAAGACAGATCTTAAAATTTTGACTTAGTAGGATATATTGTAAGAAAGAAGGTTTCCATGCTGACTTCATGTAGAGTTTGATCCTGCTCTCCCACATAATAAAGGGCTTTAGAATATTTGAATTCTATTATCTCCCTCCTTACTTACACATTATTGTTAAATCTAGAAATTTAAAATATTAATTATATATAATATTTTACATATTTTCTAGGCATTATTATTTTTTTAATATTTTAATATAATCTAAAAATCACTATTTTCTTTTGCTTTTCAGCAAGTAGCTCAAATATTATCTAAAACCTAGTATTGCTTTTTTTTTTTAAATTTATTTATTTGACAGAGAGAAAGAAAGAGAACACAAGCTGGGGGAGAGGGAAAATCAGGTTCCCCACTGAGCAGGGAACCCAATGTGGGACACCAATCCAGGACCCGGGATCATGACCTGAGCCAAAGGCAAATGCTTAACATTGAGCTTGCTGAGGGGCCACTGAGCCACCTAGGGGCCACTAAAACATAGTATTTCTTAGAGTATATTAAGGTCAACAGAATTTTCAACACAGAGACCATGTTAAAAATAGGTTTTTGCGGGGTTTTGATTGTTTGTTTTGTTCTGGTTTGGTTTGGTTGGAAACACAGCTTTTTAAATTTATTTTTAAGTCGTGGGAATAGTTTGAGAAACTCTCTTCTATTGCTTATAAAAACCAAATGAATGTTTATCTTTGTCCTATTATTTTATTGTTCTCTCTTTCGCACCTATGTGCAGGCTTATGTGTGTTTCTGTATGTAGCCTCTGGTACTCTATTTATCTGGAGTTTTTGCCTTCTCAGATTCTATATTGATAATCTCTTATTGTTTTCTAAGTTCTTCAGTGGTTATTTAATTATTTTCAGTTGGAGTGTTGGTCCAAACCATTTTGCTTACATTACTAGAAATATAATCTTATAGGAGTATTATTTATTTTCTTTGACCTCAATAATAAAACCATTTACAGGTATGTAATAGAGTAAATATAAATAATACTACCATCCAAATGATATTTAAGAAGACAGTAGTACTGCTATATTGGTTGATAAGAGTAAACAAACTGAGAATTGCTAGAGGGGAGAGGGGTGAGAGGGCTGGGGTGGCTGGGTGATAGACAATGGGGAGGGTATGTGCTATGGTGAGTGCTACGAATTGTGTAAGACTTATGAATCACACAGACTTATATGATAAAAGTATAAAATGTTGGGGTGCCTAAGTGGCTCAGTGGGTAAAGCCTCTACCTTCGGCTCGGGTCATGATTTCAGGGTCCAGGAATCGAGCTCTGCATTGGGCTCTCTGCTCAGCAGTGAGCATGCTTCCCCCCATCTCTCTCTGCCTACTTGTGATCTCTGTCTGTCAAATAAATAAATAAAATCTTTTTTTTTTTAAGTATAAAATGTTAAGACAACATATTAGCCCTCTGAATTATTTGAAAAATAAGTTCATATTTATCCTCTTCTAATTACATTTTACAGCAAATTTAATTATGGTGAATTTGCTTTCTTCATCTTTCTCATAACTAAAGCTGTCATCCAGATAATTATAAACTTTGTCATAAAATTCCACTTCCTTTAAAAGTTTAAGTTTATTTGCAATAGACTTGTTGATTATATAATTGGTTATTAATAGCTAATGTAATATTAAGTTAATTTCACTTAAGATCAAAATAAGAATGAGGAAAACACTTTCTGGTTTAGAAGCCTTTTCTAAGGACCCTCGATTATTTGGAAGACTGACTCAGTTCTCATTTCCTATTTTAAGTATGTTTTAAGGGGTGCCTGGGTGGCTCAGTCAGTTAGGCATCTCCCTTCACCTCAGGTCATGATCTCAGGGTCCTGGGATCCACACCCCGGACAGGCTCCCTATTCAGTGGGGAGTCTGCTTCTCCCTGTGCCCCTCACCATGTTCCTGCTCTCTCTCTCACTCTCTCTCTCTCAAATGAATAAAAAAAATGTTTTTTAAATAAGGGTGCCTGGGTGGCTCAGTCATTAGGCATCTGCCTTTGGCTGGTGTCATGATCCCAGGGTCCTGGGATTGAGTTCTGCATTGGGCTTCCTGTTCAGCAGGGAGCCTGTTTCTCCCTCTCCCACTCCCCCTGCTTGTGTTCCCTCCCTGTCAAATAAATAAATAAAATCTTTTAAAAAATGCTTTTAAATATCACAATTGTACTTAAATTTGCATTACTTACATTTTCTGAAAAGCCCCTTTGATCTTACTACGTGTGATAATTTTTCATAGGATAAAAACCAATGATAATGACTTAATAGGGCCAGATGCTACAGTCTTTTTATTTTTTTAAAATGTTTATTCCTTAATTTTAATTTTTATGTTTTAACTTATTTTTTCAGATTCTGTAATCTAATGGTACTGCTAATTTTTTTCTTGCAGATTGACTCAAGATGCAACTCCTGGTTAATGCCTGCAGCCCTCAAAAATTAGAGGCACTTTCTAGTGTGAAAGGAGACCTTAGCTACCCACGGTTCACTAATAGCACTAACGTGGCTGCTTTTTTCCCCAAATGTTGACTCTCACATTAACTTTGTGTAGTTTAAATGCTCCATATATGAAATAACGTTGTTAGCCTCACGTTTGATTTTTCCACAGCAGTAGTTTCCACTGAATGGTATTGTGAATGGATAAACACTGTGATAGATTTTCAGAGAGTCATTTACCACCATAATGGAATCATGACAGGCAAGTAACAGTGTACTCCATTTTCCATTTTGTACTTACTTAGAAATTCATTTTTTAAATGTAGGTGAGATCATAACATTCACTATATTGAAACAATCATTGTTTGGTTGACTCTGGATCTGAGAATGTAACTGGTGTAATATAGAGTCAATTTGTTTTCTTTCTTATCATTTCTGAATATTTGTTAACTGAATTCTAGTAACTTTCCTATCCAGAAGCCCTCAATTCCTATCAAGGCATCAAGGGATTGTACAGAGCTGATTACACACTCAGACCTAGAGCGTGGTGAAGCCAATTGCTTCATATGCCCCCTTTGCCACATTTGTTGGTTCAGCGGTGGACATGTGATATGAATCAAACAATTACTCTGAATCTCAGGATTTGTTCTTTCTATGCTAGGAGCAAGATTCTCTCTGTCAAGCATGAAGGATGAAGTGCATACTTCTGTGAGCTGTTAACAGAAATACTGGGATCATGAATTCTTATTTATAGCAGTAATTAATATGTGGAGATTAGAAAAGGAAGAAATGTTCCTTCTTAACAACATCGATTTAATAATCAAAAGTACCCTGCAGTCAGACTTTAACCTCTCTAATTCTCAATTGTATAAAACATGTCAACCACATTTTTAATTAAGATACACCTAAAAATGAATACACCGTACAATAAATTTTCAACTATGGAAACACCACCCAGGTCAAGAAATAGAATGTCATCAACACCTTCAAATCTCATTGGTACCCGTGTCAGTCTCTATCTGTTACTTTTTGCACAGAAGCAAACAATATATTGGATTTTCACAAGTTACTGGTTTTACCTGTTTCTAAATTATAAATGCCTTAATTCATATACTTTGCATTCATTTGTATTTTGCTTCTTTTAAAATTATGCTTTTAAGAGTTCTCCATATAGCAAGGATTCATTTATTTTCACTGCCATAGGGTATTCCATTTCTGTGTGTGACAGACTGATAGATTCATTCTTCTGTCCATCTGTTGACAAACTTTATTACTAAATATGTCACATATATATTACCTCCTCATGGTTTTGTGTGTCTATTTTTTCATTCTCTGATGTTTTCTCATGAAGAGCAGTATTCATAAATTTTAGGAGTCCAATTTATTATTTTTTTTAGTGATTAGTCTTTCTGTTTAAGCAAACTTTTTCTATTCTGAGGTCATGAATATCCAAAAATCACCTCCAAAAAGGTTCTTTTTTTTTTTTTTTCACTTTTCTTACTTGGTTCTCAGTCTTGCTAAAATATATATATTTTTTTCATACGATGTGATTTAGGAGTCACTGTTGTTTGTTTTTATCCATATGGATATCCCATTGATTTTAACAACATTCACTGAGACGTTTCCTTTCCTTTCTTTTCCTTTCCTTTCCCTTCCTTCCTTCCTTCCTTCCTTCCATCCTTCCTTCCCCCTTCCTCAACATTCCCTGAAAAGTTTCCTTTCCTATAATTTCCTTTCTTTACTTTTCCTTTCCTTTTCCTTCTTCCTTCCTCCCTTCCTTCCTTTCGTTCATTCGTTCTTTCTTTCTTTCCTTCCTGTCCACCTTTGTTATACATCTGACGTCTTCATATGCATAGGTCTGTTTGGATTGTATCTCATCTCTCCCTCATCTCTTTTGGAGTCAGTGTGACACTAAATTAAAATTAACAGCCATAATTTATAATAAATCTCAGTATTTAGTAGTGTAAACTTACCAATTTTTCTTCTCTGAGTACCTCAAATATTAGTAAACTTGTAAATTCAGCAAAATATTACTGGAGTTCTTCTTATTCTTGTACTTTATTAATCAAGTACCAGAATCACCTGCAATTTATTGTCTAGGTAAAGCAGACAATCCTGCTTAATCTTAGCACCATGACATCTCAGGATAGGCGCCTGACATTTACCACATGTCTGGGGCAGTCACCTCTTCTCTCTAAGCTTCCAAATTATTGCTCTAGTACCCAGAGTTTATAATAAAAAATCAGTAATGTATTAACATTTGGTTTCTCTTAACTGATTTTGTATTGAGAAACAAACCTTTCACTCTTTTTTTGTTGAAAGTTTTAATTTAATTCTAGTCAGTTAACATATAGTGTTATATTGTTTACAGGAGTAGAGTTTAGTGATTCATCACTTACATAGAACACCCAATGCTGATCACAAGTGCCCTCCTTAATACCCATCACCCGTTTAGCCCATTCTCTCACCACATCCCCTCCATCAACCCTCAGTTTGCTCTCTAGATTTAAAAGTTTCTTATGGCTTGCCTTCCTCTCTTTTTCCCCCCTTCCCCTATGCTCATCTGTTATATTTCTTAAATTCCACATATGAGTGAAAACATATGACATTTTTCTTTCTCTGACTAATTTGTTTCATTTAGCATAATACAGGCTAGATCCATCTGCATTGTTGCTAATGGCAAGATTTCAGTCTTTTTAATGACTGACTAATATTCCACTGTGTATGTATACAGCTTGTTTATTCATTCATCAACCAATGGTCATCTGGGCTCTTTTCATAATTTGGCTATTGTAGATAATGCTGCTAAAGACAACATGGTGCATGTGTACCTTTGAATCAGTATTTTTGTACCTTTTGGGTGAATACCTAGTAGTGCAATTGTTGGGTCATAGGGTAGTTCCATTTTTAACTTATGGAGGAACCTCCATAATGTTTTCCAGAGTGCCTGCCACAGTTTGCATTCCCACCAGCAGTTTAAGAGGGTTCCGCTATCTCTGCATCCTTGCCAACACCTGTCCTTCCTGTGCTGTTAATTTTAGCCATTCTGACAGTTGTGAGGTGGTATCTCATCATGGTTTTGATTTTTAGTTCTCTGATGATGAATGATGTTGAGCATTTTCTCATCATATGTCTGTTGGCCATCTGGATGTCTTCTTTAGAAAAATGTCTATTCATGTCATCTTCCCATTTCTTAACTGGATTATTTGTTTTTTGAATACTGAGCTTAATAAGTTTTTTTATAGATTTTGGTTTGCCAGCTCTGCCACTTGCATTCTTATATAGTGGCAGAGCTGGCAAACATACCAAAGTAGAGTTAACACCTGTAAGTAGCTGGCCAGGGAGGAACATGTGACTTTTTTGTTGGAAATACGGGAACAAATGTTTCTGTGTCCTCTTCAGGCCAAGGCACATAAGAAGAAGCTCTTCTTTCCCTGTGCTTTCTTTTCCTCTATACTGGCTGGATGCAGGTGACTACTGATCCAAAAGAACTGTGGAGCCAATACCTGGCAGGAGACCTCCTACCACCCAGGAACACCTACCTCCAAACCAAATGCCAGCAACTTTTAGTGCCTATAAAATCTATTCTACTATTCTGTTTACTGACTTTTTGAGATGGATATTTTGCTGACAAATTTTCAGGCCTTCTCTTTTGTTTGTGTGTGTGTGTGTGTGTGTGTGTGTGAATACAAGCATTTAAGACTACAGATATTGGATTGTTTTACTGTTTTGCAGAAGTTACAATGTGTACTTTTTATGGTTTTTTAGTTTTAAACATTTTATAAATTCCATTATGATTTTCTATTTGACTTGTGGGTCATGATAGGAGATAATCCATACTGTACACACATTTCTTATTGTATTTTTCAATATATAATAGTAATCGTATTATGGTAAGGGCATATGTTTTATAATGTGCAAATCCTAAACATTGCTCAGATAATTTTCACAAATGTTTCATGTGTTCTTCTGTAACTGCTGATTTTACAGTTTTATGTATACTAAGATCAATGATTTTCATTTCATTCTTCAAGTTTGCTCTATACTTCTGTTGTTTTTTAATTAGATTGACCTGATTATTGAGATATGTAATGACCTTTTTCATTTTGGTGAATTTGTCTATTACTTTATGTATAAAATAAAAGATTATTTTACTTCTCAAATACACATTGTTATCTGTAATTATCATGGTTAGATCTCCAGAACTTACTCATCTTAACACTGCAAGTTTGTACCTTTTAACCAACATTTCCCCATTTTTCCCACCTCCAGCACCTGAACATTACCATTCTACTCTGTTTCATGAAGTTTGACTTTTTCATAGTTTCCAGATATTATATCATGTGATTTTGGTCTTTGTGAGTCTGAGTTACTTCACTTAGCACAATGTACTTCAAATTCATCCACATTTAGTGTATTGTATACTTGATATTTGCTAAGACAAGAGAGCATAAGTGTACTTACCACACATGCACAAAGATAACTGTGTGAGGTGTTGGATGCTCAGTTATCTTGATTATGGTAATCACTTCACAGTGTATATTTGTATTAAATCATTACATTATACATCTTTAAAAAAAGCAAAAAAGAACTGTGCTTTTACAGTTTTTTTTTCTTATGAATTGAATTACTATGCATCCCCAAATTATTTAAGTTAGTTAATTTTTGTGTCTACATTGATTTTTTTAATTTTTGAGGACTGATTAGAGAATTATTTCTTCCAAAACTGATTTGTAATTCTTTCTATCAAGGACTTAAGGTCATCAATGTAGAGTTATACTAAAAAAAATACTTGGACAGCTCTTTGAACCACACAAATTATATGAATTTAGTATAATAACATGGGTTATAGATGGTTTGTGTTGACAATTTCTTATGGTATATTTTCTTCATTTCTTTTTTCATTTCATAGTCAGTGCCAAAGATAGAATTCTAATGGTCTGCTGATGGTTGGGGGAGTGCAAAAAAGAGGTTGTATAAGGAGTTAATTCAAATTTATTGAGGAAGTTTGTATCTATTTTAGATAATGATTTAGCTAATGCATTAACTATTTAAAACTTCTGCCTTCTCTCAGGAAATTTTGTATTGTAACCTATATAATATATAAAGTATAAGATAAAATACACAAAAATAATCATAGTAGATGTCTGCCTTCAGCTCAGGTCATGACTCCAGTGTCCTAGCCTTGGGAAGATTTCTGCATCTGATTCCCTGTTTAGCAGGGAGTCTGCATCTCCTTCTTCCACTCCCTCTGCTTGCTCATGCACACAGTCTCCCTCTCTCAAATAAATAAATCTATTCTTTTTTTTAATGAGCATAGTAGGAATTCTGGTAAAATAAATCCCAAGCCTTATCATGGTCTATGGAGCTCTATCTGCTCTGTCCCTGTCTATCTTTGAAACAGTATCCCCTTGACTGTTCTATCTTCCTCCCTTAATAATCTTTATGTGGATCCTGGTACCAGATAAATTCTTTCCAAACTTGGAGAAGTTGCACATACTTTCTCCACAACCCGGGCTCTTTCCACTCAAGTCTTCACATGGATCATTAAATACTCCGTATTCGGGCAACCTCTCCCCAGAGAGGTATTTTGAATCATTCTCATTAAGGTAGGGATTTTCTCCATTATCATTTATCATCCTAGTCTAAGCAGTATTTAAGAGTAACTCTAACTATTCTATGCATTTGAATTGTTTAGTTATAAATATCCTCTAAGAGAAGTGTTTCATTTTTTATCTCTATAATGTCATTCACTAGTGGTTAGCACAAAGGTGCTCAATAAATACTTGTTGCAAGGAGTGTTGAATGTAACAATGAATTATGTTCACAAAATGACCAAGTTCTTAATACCAAACAGGAGGGACAAAGGAGCACATGTGAAATGGAAATCTGTATGTACAGTATAAGGAAAAATTTTAAATAAATATTACAAATATCCCCACAAACAGAAGATAATTTATATTTGTCAAAGTACAAAAAGAGATAATACCAGGGACTATAAAAATTATTTCTACTTTGTTTTTTTCTTCTTTTTTTTCTTTTGCTTCTTAAATTCCATTTGTGAGCAAAATAATGGTATTTGTCTTACTCTGACTGACTTATTTTACTTAACATTATACTCTCTAGATCCATCTACATTGTTGCAAATGATAAGATTTCATTCTTTTACTGGTACAGCCATTGTGGAAAAGAGTATGAAAGTTCCTCAAGAAGTTAAAAACAAAACTACACTATGATCCAGCATTTGCACTATTGGGTACTTACCCAAAGAACACAAAAACATTAATTCAAAGGGATACATGCGCCCCTATATTTATAGCAGCATTATTTATAATAGCCAAATTATGGAAGCATCCCAAATGTCTATTGGTTGATGTCATCCATGTTTCCATCGATTGATGAATGGATAAAGAAGATGGTGGTCTATTACTCAGCCACAAAAAAGAATGAAATCTTGGCTCTTGCAATGATATGGTTGCATCTAGAGAGTATAGTGTTAAGCAAAATAAGCCAGTCAGAGAAAGACAAATATCACATCATTTCACTCATATATGGAATTTAAGAAACAAAACAAATGAGAAAAATGAAAAAGAGGGAGAGAGAAAGAGAGAGAAACCAGGAAAGGGCCTCTTAAATAAGGGGAAAAAATTGATGGTTCCCAGAGGGGCGGTGGGTGAGGGATGGAGGAAATAGGTGATGGGAGTTAAGGAGGGCACTTGCTGTGATGAGCACTGGGTCATATATAGAAGTTTTGAATCACTATATTGTACACCTGAAGGTAATATTACACTGTATGTTGACTAAGTGGAATTAATAGGAAAACTTAAAATAATTAAAAATAGAATTACCATATGATCCAGTAATTCAACAACTGGGTATTTATCTAAGGAATATGAAAGCACTAATTTGAAAAGATATATGCATCCCTATGTTTATTGCAACATTATTTATAATAGCCAAATTATTTCCAGTTTGTGATGAGAGTACAGTGTTGCTAGGACTAATAGAAAGAGATTTTAAAGGATCTCACTTCAAATACCTGATTAAAGGGGCGTAGGGAACAACAGCGATAACAACAAAAAAGCAAAAACAAAAGGGCTTGGTGGCCAAATGATAAGAGATGTATTTATCTCAGAATAGAGTCTGCTACCACAGATGGGGAGGGCATACTGGGTCAGCCATCAACTCCTGGCCAACCAGAATCCTTTATTTTCTCTTTGATTCCATTTTCTAAAGAGCAAAGTTTAAATAGTCATTAATGAACTGAAAAACAGAAGCTTGTGTAGGGGAAAGCATAGTGAAATCTATTAAATAATTATAGTTCACCTTTGAAGAACACTGGAGTTATGGATGCCCAAAGTAGAAAATCCACACCTCACTTCTGACTCCCCCAAAATTTAATGATTATGTTCTATATGGATGTTTTTGTGATTTGTCCCTTGTAACTGACCATCCAGACTTTACAAGTACACAGGAAGGCTAACAAGTGTTGTTTGTGAGACTCATACTGTGTGAGGAAACTTGCGAGCTTGGTTTTTTGCAGTTTATCAATCTGGCTTCCAAGTAAGAACTGTCCCTTCTGGTCTGGATGCCAAGAGTGTTAAATCTCGTCTCATGTTCCATCTTGCTCCAGGCTGGGGTGGCCTCCCCTGAATGGAATCTTGGAGGGGAGGCAGACACAAAGCCTGGGCTTCTTGAAAATATAGAAACATGATGACATGGAAATGCAGCTCAGTCCAAACTGCACGTAGGTAAACAAACATTTAATTTCAAACCCTGCTATTGGTTATGGGGGTTTGAGGGTGGTCAGTTGGAAGTCTCACCCGAGGGAAGGACACTCTGTGTAGGCATCTCATTCAGGACTCCAGCCTGATTTTTCCCATGGGGCTTCTCTAGCTGATGAGGTTGGATGTTGTAAGTACCTGGTTTTATATAACTTTGCTTTATTTTCATTCATTGCCTATTATTATGTCATTTCTGTGTAGATTCCCCTTCTCTTCTATTTCTATTAGGTTTCAAAAATAATAAGTTTTCTTTCCTTTTTGAAACTGAAACACAGCTGTTGTGTTTTATGCACAACATAGTAAGAGCTTTCTAATGACTAAAAGCCTTACTGATAATGTAAACAGTCAATTAATACATATTTTGATATGCTTTATGTATTATCTCCTGTGTCCTTACAATAAAGTAAGCTAGAAAATAAGGAGGAAAATAAGAAGGAAATAAGAAAATAAGAAGAAAGACAAAATACGTGTACAAGTGTTCTACCATAAAAAGTCCACATATGGACACCTGTGTGGCTCAGTGGGTTAGGCCTCTGTCTTCAGCTCAGGTTATGATCTCAGGATCCGGGGATTGGGCCTGCATGTCAGGCTCCCTGCTCAGCGGGGAACCTGCTTCCCCCTCTCTCTCTCTGCCTGTCTCTTTGCCTACTTGTGATCTCTCTCTGTCAAATAAATAAAATTTTAAAAAAAAATCCACATAAAAGTCAACCTGCAGAGTTCAAACCCATTCTGTGCAAGGATCAACTGTATAATTGATCTTCACACTTACTTGTATCTTCACCAAAATGACTGCCATATCCCCCAAACTTTGTAGTCCCTTATCTCAGCACAAGATGTAATTTCAAGGGAGCTAACTTTAAGTACCTTAAGTAGCCTTAAGTTTCAAACAGTTACAAAAATGGCAAAAACCATCATCAAAGCAAGATAAAGGACTAATCTTTATTGTCTGGATCAATCAGCTTCAAATACTAAGGGTTAAAATCCCTGTGAAACAAAGAAAAGAAAAAGAAAATAAGATATGTCTACTTTATTTGGGAGGAAAGAGCAAGCCTGGGAGAAATGAGTACTATCATAAAGTCAAAGCAAAAATGTTTGCTCTGTAAGAGTGAAAGTTATACTGCCCACAAAGATATTTTAAAATGTGATTTGGAACAGTTACAGGTGCCGAAGAAGATAGTATAGTTTTACTTTTCCTGGCTCTTCTCCTTCTTAATACAACTAAACACCTTGAAATTATTACACTAACAATGAAGGATTCCGAATTACCCCAGAATACCTTGGAACCCAAGACATGAGAAACTACAATGAAGTGAGTTAGCTGGGTTTTCTTTTTCTCTCTGATATACCTTTGAACCAGGCAGTGGCAGAGAAAGTCACAGCAAGCCACCATAGGCATAGTGAAAAGTCTATAAAACAGGCAACATACAAGAATAACCTTCCCTTCCTTGTTAAAGGACCTGAAAAGCAGAAGTCTAACAGAGACCTAGGAGAGAGCCCTAACTCACTCATCAGCTGGCTGCTGCTGATGATATGATCCACTGGTAGCAGTAATAGCAAAGGTAATCCACTCTAGCCTTGCTCAAAATTTGGGCACCACTGGGCATCTGACCTGCCTGTAGCAGAGGTCGTAATGAAGCCTGGCTATCCCAGGCCAAGCTCCATAATTTAGATCCAGTGAGTGGACCTAAAGGGATTTATTAGCAGCTGTGGCAACAAAAAGTCCTCCTGGGTCACCCAAGACCCGCTTATCAACTGCGGTACCAGCAGGAAGCCCGATTCTTTTGACAGTGGCAACAGCAGCAAAACTCAGCATCTCCTTGCCCTCTACACTGTAGCATAGACACACCAGCCCAGAAGCTTTGCCCTCATCTCTCAAATGTTGCCCAATGACAGAAGGAAGCTCAGGAAAGTTCCTTCTGTCTTTACAGGTGGCACCAACAGGGATGGAGCAGGAATCGCAGAAGCACCAGGCAATGAGCAGAGCAGAAAAACACTGTCATAGGAGGAACCTGAATACTCACTGGAACTATAGCCTATAAAACTGGTTAGACCTACATGCCGAAACTAAACAGGGCAAGCTGATGATTCAGATAGGATTGAGATTCTCCTAATAGAAGAACCCAGATGTCCAAGGTAGAACTGAAAATCACTGTCTTATGAAGAGCAAAGAAAACCTCAACTTGAGTAAGAAAGACCATAAACTGACATGAATACCAAAAATAATATGAGTATTATTATTTAAAAATATTTTATATATTTATTTGACAGAGAGAGATAGCAAGAGAGGGAATACAAGCATGAGGAATGGAAGAGAGAGAGGGAGAAGCAGGCTTCCTGCTGAGCAGGGAGCCTGACATAGAGTTCAGTCTCAGAACTCTGGGATCATGACCAGAACCAAAGGCAGATGCTTAATGGTTGAGCCACACAGGTATCCCAATATGAGTATTATTTGATAAGGATTTGATAAGGCTTTAAAAAAAGTCGCCATAAAAATATGTCAGCAATTAAGTGCACATTTTCTTTAACCTAATGAAGAGGGAGAAAATTGCACCAAAGAAAAATAAGTTAGAAAACACAAAGGAGTTTCTACTTCCAGGAAAATGGGGTATTTGTACTTTTTTTCCTATTTCTCCTATAAGTACAATGACAAATGGTGGGCATTCCATGTAAAAGCAACATAAGAGAACTTTGGAAAATTGGAGAAAAGTGTGTGAGCCAGATAATGTTCATGTGCCCTGAAAACAACACGGTAGTTAAGTTCCAGAGATTTCTTATTGGCTCATATGCAGGAAAACCTCAGAGACTGTGCAGGTTCCACTATCACAATGGAATGAATATCACAATAGAGTGAGTCAAATCAATTTTTTGGCTTTTCAGTGCATTTAATAGTTATGTTTAAACTATACTGTATTAAGTGTGAAATAATATTGTGTCTAAAAATTATGTGCATATCTTAAGTTAAAAAAATGCTTTATTGCTCAAAAATGCTAACCATCATCTGAGCTTCGACCAAGTTGTAATCTTTTTGCCAATGGAAGAACTTGGCTCATTGTTGATGGCTGCTGTCAGATCAGAGTGGTAGTTGATGAAGGTTGGTGTGGCCATTGTAATTTCTTAAAATAAGACACTGAAGTTTGCCTCAGTGATTACCTCTACCCTTCACAAATTAGCTTTTCCTTCCGTCTTTCCTTTCACAACCCTTCTTTCTGTAGATATGGTGCTGTTTGATAGCATTGAACCTACAGTAGAATTTCTTTCAAAACTGAAGCCAATCTTCTCATCCCTGCCACTGCTTTATCAACTCAGTGTATGTAATATTGTAAATCCTCTATTGTTGTTTCAACAACTTTCACAGCATCTTCACTAGGAGTAAATTCTATCTCAAGAAACCACTTTCTTCGCTCATCCATAAGAAGCAACTCCTCATCCATTCAAGTTTATCATGAGATTTTCCACAATCCGATGGCATAGACAGGCTCCACTTCTAATGCTGGTTCTTTTGCTATTTCTCTCACAACTGCAGTTACTGCCCCCACTGACGTATTGATCCCCTGATAATCACCCATGAGGGTTGGAAGCAACTTTTTCCAACTCCTGTTAATGTTGATATTTTTGACCACTTCCCATGAATCATGAATGTTCTTAATGTTACATAGAATGGCAAATCTTTTCCAGGTTTTCAATGTCCTTTCCCCTGCTCCATCAGAGGGGTCACTATCTACAGAGGGGTCACTTATTTGTGAGCTATAGCCTTACAAAAAGTATTTCTTCAATAATAAGACTTGAAAGTAAAAATGACTCCTTGATCCAGAGTGGATTGTGTTATAGAAGAGCTGTTGTGTTAGTAGGCATGAAAACAACATTAATCTTTTTGTCCATCTCCAACAGAACTCTTCAGTAATGAGGTACATTGCCAATGAGCAGTAACATTTTGAAAGCAATCTTTTTTTTGCTGAGCAGTAGGTCTCAACAGTGTGCTTAAAATATTTAATAAGTCATGCTATACACAGATATGCTGTCAGCTAGGCTCTGTTGTTCCATTTATAAATCAAAGACAGAGTAGATTTAGCATAATTATTAAGGGCTCTAGAATTTTTGGAATAGAAATGAACATTGGCTTCAACTTAAAGTCAGCAGCTACATTAACCCCTAATAAGAGAGCCAGTTAGCCTCTGAGGTTTTGAAACCAGGCACTGACTTTTCCTCTCTAGCTATGAAAGTGCCAGGTGGCATCTTCTTCTAGTAGATTATTTTGTCTACATTGAAAATCTGTTGTTTAGTGCAGCCACATTGATTACTTATCTTAGTTCATCTTCTGAAAAACTGGCTACAGCTTCTATATCAGCACTTCTGCTTCACTTTGTAGTTTTATGTTATGGAGATAGTTTCTTTCCTTAAACCTCAGGAACCAACCACTGCTAGCTTCAGAACTTGTTTACAGTTTTCTCACCTCTCTCAACCTTCAACCTTCATAGAATTGAAGACAGTTGGGACCTAGCTTTGGATTAAGCTTTGTCTTAAGGGAATGGTGTGGATGGCATATACATATATATATATATATATATATATATATATATATATATATATAATTTTGCTTATTTATTTGAGAGACACATAGTGAGAGAGGGAACACAAGCAGAGGAAATGGTAGAGGAGAATCAGGCTCCCGCTGAGCAGGAAGCCTGACACAGGGCTCGATCCCAGGACACTAGGATCATGACCTGAGCCAAAGGCAGATGCTTAACCGACTGAGCCACCCAGGTGCCCCTGCTTTCCTATCATTAGTTCATGCACTGGACTAGCACTTTTAAGTTCCTTCCAGAACTTCTACTTCATATTCACAATTTGGCTAACTGGCATAAGAAGCATAGCTTTCAGCCCATCTCAGTTTTCAACACACGTTTCTTACTAAATTTAATCAGTTCTAGCTTTGGATTTAAAGTGAGAGGTGTGCAATTTTTCTTTCATTTCAACACTTAGAAATTACTGTAGGGTTGTTAACTGGCTTAATTTCAACACTGTTATTTCTCAGGGAATAGGGAGGCCTGAGGAGAGGGAGAGAGATGGGGAAATGGCAAGTCAGTGGAGCAACCAGAACACACACAAATTTTATCAGTGAAGTTCATTGCTTTATATGGGCGCAGTTTGTGGTCCTCACAAATTACAATAGTAACATCAAAGGTCACTGATCACAGATCTCCATGACAAATATAATAATAACAAAAAAGTTCAAAATATTGTGAGAATTACTAAAATTGCACAACAGAGACACAAGATGAACAAATACTGTTGGAAACATGGTGCCAACACACTTGCTTGAGGCAGGGTCACAACAAACCTTCAGTTTATTAAAAAAGAAAAAGCCCTAATTGTGAAGTACAATAAAATGAAACACAGTAAGACAAGGTATGTCTGTACTCCAGAATGGATGCTGGGGTATCCAGCAACCTGTAAATGCTAATATGTGCAGTAAAATCTCCCCAGAAAGCCTGACCTGTATAGCCAAAAAGAAATAAACACAAGTCAGGGACATCCTAGCAAGACAGAAAACTTTCAGAAAACAATAGTCAAATCCCACAGATTAGAACTGTAGCCCCACTTTTATCCATGCCAGAAAATCCTGAGTGGGGAGTCTAAATAGTCCACTTTCCCAAGGCTGTTCTGAGACTCCTGAATCCATCCATTGAAACCAAGTCAAAAGAAAAGAAGCTCAGATGGGGCGCCTGGGTGGCTCAGAGGTTTAGGCCTCTGCCTTCGGCTCAGGTCATGATCCCAGGGTCCTGGGATCGAGCCCCACGTCGGGCTTTCTGTTCAAAGGGGAGCCTGCTTCCTCCTCTCTCTGCCTGCTTCTCTGCCTACTTGTGATCTCTGTCAAATAAATAAATAAAATCTTTTAAAAAAAAGAAAAGAAGCTCAGAGAAAAATTTAACCTTCAGCGTATTACCATATAATATTCAAAATCTCTAGATTTCAATTAAATAACACTCATTGAACCAAGAACCAAGAAGATTTCAAACTGAATTAAAAAAAAAAAAACACAATCAAGAGATGGCAAAAAAATGATGACAGAAATATTGGAATTATCTGACACATATTTTCAAGTAGTCTTCATAAACTTCCTTCAATGGTCATGTTTGAAGTAAATGAAAAAAGTAAAGACTCCCAGCAAAGAACTAGAAAATACAAAGAAGCCAATGGAAACTTAATAACTAAAAAGAATAATAACCAAAAAATTGAAATAACTCTCAATGTATAGGCACAGAAGAAGAAGACAGAGGAATTAGTAAAATTAAAAAATTAAAAGTCATTTATCCTGAATAACAAAAGAAAATAGAGTTAAAAATAAATAGCATCTAAGAAACAGTGAAACTATAATATGCTAACTAAAGTCATCACTAGAGTTGAAAAGGAGAAGTAGAATAAAGCACCAAAAAAATAATAGAATAAACCTCCCAAATTTAGGGGGAAAAAAAAAACACATTAATCTATGGTCCAAGAACTTCACTGAATCCCTAAACAGATGAACCTATAGAAATACAAACCAAGGCACATCATAGACAAGCTTCTCAAAAATAAAGACAAAGAAAACACCTGAAAATCAGTGAGAGAGAAAAAGACATTTACCTGTTTAAGGGGAAAAAAATGAAATGACAAATGATTTCTCACAATAAATCCTTCTTGAGATGAGAAGGAAGTGGCAGAACACTTTTCAAGTGCTGGGAGAAACAAAGAACAAAAACCCTACCAACTCAGAATCCTGTACTGAGTGAAAATATCTTTCAAAACTGAAGAGGGAATCAACACATTCACAGATGAAGGAAAACCAAGAGTTTACCAATTACCTACTTCAAAATGATGGCTAAAGGAATTTATCAAAACAATTACTCTTATATTCTTTAAGATTAAATTATTGAGGGGAAAGGGAATGATATAAACAAAAATACATACCTACATCTTAAAAACAATCAAGTATCCTATATTAAATGTAAATGCATCATAGGTTCACACATTGTTAGTTACTAGAAATGGCCCACCCAGGCTAAATTCAACTAATTATTGATACTAATGAAATACATCTTTCAGGTATTTTATTTTGATATAATTATTTTCCATAAGAAATAAAAAACCTATTTCAACATGCTGGCATAAATCATATTGCTCTCTGCTGATTTTAGAAAGATTTAATTCCACAAAAAATTCTTCAAATTTCCCAGGAGGAGTTATGCCCGACAATTTGTAATGACATAAACTCCATCTAACTTGACCAGAATCTGAAATTCAGTAAACAAAAAGACCTAATCTAATGTTTTAAGAAAAGTAAGTGTTATGAAAGTGGATTAATTCTGATGACTGAAGTATTTTATTTATCAATTGACTGAGAGAATTGAATAGTCAATAGAATGTGAGCAATTCAAAGCTCACTCAACCCTAGACCGGAGGGACCAATTTTAGGAGTAACTCTGTTATTCAGTTTGAATGTGCATTCAGTCTTGATCACTCTGCTGAGGATGAGAAGTAGTTGCTAAACACTGTAATGTGGTGATTTATTGTTATTATGTTTAAAATTATTTGATGGCTTGCCACTGAATTGATTCCAGTGACTTCTTTCTTAAGAGTTTAATTGTTTAGCTGAGGGTTGATGGGGGGAGGGGGGTTGTGGGGGTGGGGTTATGGACATTGGTATGTGCTAAGGTGAGTGCTGTGAAGTGTATAAATCTGGCGATTCACAGACCTGTACCCCTGGGGATAAAAATATATTATATGTTTATAAAAAATAAAAATTTAAAAAAAGAGTTTAATTGTTTGACTTATTTCACTCAGCAGAGAGAGTCAATTAGCATATGGTTTCACTTACTTGTGGAGCATAAGGAGTAACAACATTGGGATATGGAGAGAAGTGAGATGGGGGAAATCAAAGTGGGAGACAAACCATGAGAGACTGTGGACTCTGAGAAACAAACTGAGGGTTTTGGAGAGGAAGGGGGTTTGATGAGCCCTGTGGCAGGTATTAAGGAGGGCATGTATTGCATGGAGCACTGGGTGTGGCGCATAAACAATGAATTATGGATTACTGAAAAAAAATAAATTAAATTAAATTTTAAAAAAGAGTTTAATTGTTGGGGCACCTGGGTGGCACAGTCATTGAGCGATGGAGCCCCACATTGAGCCTGGCACTGAGCCTGGGCATGGGGTTTCCTGCTCAGCGGGAAGCCTGCTTCTCCCCCTTCCACTCCCCCTGTTTGTGTTCCATCTCTCTCTCTCTTTTTGTCAAATAAATAAATATCTTATAAAAAATAACTTACATCGTAATCTTTAATCTCTTACATAATACCATAAACTGAAAATGCTTTCACTCAAATCATCTCTGTCTAATTTACATCACATGTAAACATCTATATACCTAGAGGTACAACTTTTCCACCAGAACATACTATATAGAGATTTATGAGATTTCAGAATTTCATAAATCACTAATTACTTGGATTTATCTATGTGGGTCATTTCCACCAGAACATACTATATAGAGATTTATGAGATTTCAGAATTTCATAAATCACTAATTACTTGGATTTATCTATGTGGGTCATTTATTCTTTGTTCACTGTTTTTTTCACTTTCAGAAACTAATTCCTTATTTCTGAAGTCCATCTTTAAAAAAATCTCTAAGGAAGTTCTGTCACTGGTACATAATCTCAGAGTTTATCTGAAAATGGAAATTTTTTGGCTCTGTGTTTTCTGGGTGTGTTGTTCTCCTTTACAGTTAAGTTTTTATATAAATCGCACAAACTGCTATAGATACTGTGTAAACTGAACTCATTAAAACTTAGAACTTTCGCTTATAAAAATACACAATAAATCCAAAAGGTAAATAAAAAAATTCGGAAGACATTTTTAAAATATTTAATCTTTGAAGCAGTGCTCAAAAAAATCAATAAATAGGAAAACAACTTAATGAATAAGATGGGAAAAATATATCACCAGATATTTCACAGAGGAGATAACATAAGTGTATGTAATACTATGAAAAATCTGTTTGACCACTAAATAATTAGCGATACAGAAATTTTAATCACTCCATAAGTACGTTAGAATCACTATGTTGACAAGATGTTAAAAATTTATCAATTGCAAGTTTTGTAATATTGTTCCACAAATGGCAATCTGAAATTGCAGACAGAGCACAAGTTGATATAATTACATTGGAGAACCATTTACTTTACTGGTATATGTCAGTCTTCCTGTAAATTAAGATCCAACAATTCTACTCTGAATATGCTTCCTAAACATATTTCATAAAAGTTGTATACAAGGATGACCTAAGCAACAATAACCAAAGCAGTCATCATAAGAACTATAATTGCAAAAAGCCTAAAAGAAAACTCAAATATCTTGGGACAAAATTTAGCTGTGCATGGTGACATTAATTAAGTTTAAAAAAATAGTATTGTCAGTACAAACCAAGTTGCTAATAAGTCATGTGGTACATTTTCATTGAATTTTGAAAACACGTAATATTGTACTGTATAATGCTTAGGTATGCTTATATATATGATAAAAATATACAGCAAGATATTTGTAATACACAGAAATTTCAGGTTATTAACTGGAGGGATATAGGAGCTATAATCATAACAGATTTATTTAAAGTTCTTTTTTTAAAGTGGGGATCATTTTATAAGCATGGGATTGTTTTATAACTTTAAGTACATATATTCTTTCTATAAATTTGAAATATTTCATGATTTCAAAATTATTTAAAATAATAAAGTTTTCTTTTTTCTAGCCCCACACTCATATGGTTTATAACTCCAGACAAACTTCTTTTAGCAGGCCTTTGTATATTACTGAAGAAATATCTCAGTCATATATTAGTACCTACTATTATAAAACAAAACAAAAAATAACATGCTATATATTGGTGCATAAACATGAAAATTGAAGGGATTACAAATTGAGTTTTTCTTATTCAATATTAAGATATAATGTTCAATTTTAGAAATTAAGGTAATTATCAACTTTATCTGTTTTGCTTATGGTGTGTTATCTATTTTATATCTTTATATCCTCAGATTTGTTAATTGTATATACTTCAAGAAAGACATTTTTCCATGTTTTCAAATTTGTTTGCAAAATTCTATATTTTATTCTTATAATTTCATTTCTATATTATTTTGTCACTTTGAACTTTTCCTCTTATTAATAGTACCTGATATATATTTATGTGATCCTACCCCCTCCAAAGAATCCATACCTGGATTGTTTAGTATTTCAGTCTTTTTCTCTCAGGTCTTATGATTTGTTAAAGTTTTAATGTCTTCTTAATAATTCTCCCTTCTACTTGACAAGTTTATTTACCTTTTTTTTTAAAGGTTTACCATCATGTCATTTATATACTATAAGTTGTACATATATAAAATGTATACTTTGATATGCTTTGACAAGTAGGGGCAGAAAATTCTTCCCTTCCTCTCATCTAGGTTCTTCAGCTGATTAAATAATTACATTGACATAAAACAGATTAATAGGAGAAAAACAAATTTAATTTCATACATACAAGAGATTCATAAAAACATAGGACTTGAAACCAGAAGCTTTTCTACCATTTAGACAAAGAAACAAGAGATTTGTGAGGAATTGACAAAACAAAGGGGTTTGGGCTTGGGGTAATAAATTGGTGAAGATGTAACAAAGTTTGTTTAAACAGCCTTTGCAGCCTTAAATTCCATATCTGTGGTGATAAGAATGCCTTCTATCATTCTGGTCCAGGTAGGTGCCATCCACATGGGAGCTTTATCTCCAGCTTTCAGGCAGACAAGGATCAGGGCATCTTTCTTTCACCAATTGTTTCTAAAGATCTTTAACTTCAAATCAATATGCCAAACTGGCATATTTGGGGGTGGCATATTCTGCTTCCCTTCAACATACATCCAATCCATGCAATTATCACATAGTCAAGATAACAAACATATACATCATCTCAAAATTTCCTTGTGCTTCTTTAAATTTTTCCTTTATGCCCCCTCCCATCCCCTCATTCACAGACACTCATGTTTTTGGTCACAATGTGTTCACTGGCTTTTCCTCTGAATCAATGTAGAGTAATGCAGTCTGCACTCCGTTTTAATTGGCTTTCATTTGCTCTCAGAGTAACAATTTTGAATCTTTCATATTGTATCATGTATTGACAGTTTTCTTCTTTATTGATGAATAAAGTTTCTTTGTTAACATATTATCATTTGACTACCCATTCATTCGTTGATAGATATTTCAGTTTGGGAGTCTTATAAACTTGCTGTGGATATTTGCATAGAATGATCAGTCTCTCTAATTCCAGGTATTCTAACAGGTGATTAGTGTTATCTCCTGGTTTTAATTTGAATATTCCTAACATCTAAAGATGTTACACACTGTTTCATGTGATTATTTCTGAAGGTAAATATTGTAAGATGTCTGTCCATATCTTTTATATCTTTCTGATGAAATAACTTTGGTGAAATGTCAGTTCAAAACTTTATTCATTTTTATTGAGTTGTTTTTCTTCTTACTTTGAGAATATTTATGTAATCAGGATGCAAGTCCTTTATGAGATATATCACTTACAAATATTTTCTTCCAAAGTATCATCTCTTCATTCACTTATCTATACCTTTTGAAGAGCAGAATTTAAAAAAATAATGATGTTCAATTATCATTTATTTCTTTTATGGATGTTTCTTGTGGAGTTGCTTCTAAGAAATCTTTGTCTAATGAAATGCCACAATACATTGCACTATTAGGGTTTTTTTATGTAATGTTGCAAGTATTACCCCCTCACACAAACACACCCTGGTTTTCACTTACTGGACGAAGTTTTAATATCTCCTGTCTCACATAAATCTTATTTCCCTTCCTCAAAACATCCTCTGTCTGCCTGCTTAGTCACCTTCTTTGTTATTTCCCTGATCTGGACAGTTTCCTTTTCTGAGCCAACATTCATGCTAGTCATGGCGGCCACTCCCATGGATCACTAGTGTGAGATTTAATATATTTGTTCTGAAATCTACTTTGAATTTTTTAAAAAGTTGCTGTATAGACATATACTTTCCCAGCACCATCTACTTAATTTCCTTTCTCTACTCTACTTCCATTACATCATTGTCAAAATCAACTTTTTACACATCTATTTCTATAATCTTTCCTCTGTTCCATTGATAAACTTGTCGATCTTGTGCAATATCATAGTGTCTTAACATCATTTTTTGATTAATCTTTAACCAAATCAGTCCTCCAAATTGTTCCTCTTTTACAAAGTCATTTGGCCATGACATTTTCTATGTAATTTCATAGTAATTTTATAATAAATTTATCTCTACAAAAAAGTTTTGTGGATTTTGAAAGGTATTATATTACATCTACAGATAATTTAGAGATAATTGAAAATGTAACCACTTTATAATTTCCAGTACATAAGCATAGTCTCTCTCTCCATTGGTTCAGGTCTTTTTATATTCTTTCAGAAATACTTTATAGTCTTCATTGTACAGATACTGCATGTCACTTACCAGGTTTATCTCTACATTTCCATTTATAATTTTATATTTCAACATTTCAGTTTCTGTTTGATGTTAGTGTGAGGAAATAGACTGACTTCAGTATGTTTATATTATATCCTGCAAACATATTGGAATGTTTCTTAGTTCTATGAGCATTTTGTAGATTCCACTCAGTTTTATATAGACAGACATATTGTCTTTGAATAAAGGGTATTTTACTTCCTCCTTTCTCATCTGAATGCTTTATATCTCTTTTTCTTGATTTGGCTACAGTATAATGTTGAACAGATGTAATGAGATTGGTCACTTGTTTTTGCATAATGTTAAGGAAGTGCCGTTCACCATTAAGTATGGTGTAAACTCCAGGTTTTTCTTGGATCCCTTTATCAAACTGAATGAGTTTCCTTCTGTTCTTACTTTGCTTAGGTTTTTCTTTTCTAGATGGAAATTGGATTTTGTCAAAAGCTTTTTCTGCGTTTATTGAGGTAATATGATTTTTCTTTTTAGATTTCTAAAATGTGTAATGATCTTGATTGTTTATAACATTAAAGTAAGCATGCATGGAGGCACCTGGGTGGCTCAGTAGTTAAAGACTCTGCCTTTAGCTCAGGTCATGATCTAATCAAACCATCTCTGATTTTAATTTAGGTTTTCAAAACACTTTTATTTATATTATTGATAATATGGCTCAGTTTAAACCATAATATTGCTGTTTTCTATTTGTATTATCTGCTTTTTGTTTCCTTTTCTCTTTTTCTGTCTTTTAGATTGATAATAATGTTTAGTTCTATTTTACCTTCTTTTTTGATAAATTTGTTATAACTTTTTCATTTTAATGAGAGTTTATATTATATATATTTAACTTATCACACTTATGTGATACCGTATGCCTTTTACTGTAAGAACTTAAAATTTTTATTTGCATTTTTATTTTTGACATTTTCATTAATACTGTCATTCTTTTTAATTCTATGCATGATATAAAAACCAAACTGCATTATTATTTTCATTTAAATAACAATTATCTTTTAATGGGGTATATAAGCAAAAATGTATATATATTTATGTAGTTTCCATTTCCAGCACTCCCCATCCTTTGTGTAGATCTATATTCCATACAGAGTTATCTTTCTTCTCCCAAAAGATTTGGCTTAACACATCTTGTAGTGTGAGTCTTTGGTAATTCATTCTTTTAACTTTTGAATACCTGAAAACATCTTATGGATCCATGAGTTGGTATAAATAAATATTTATTACCACGTATTTATGTGAATAGTTTCCTATCAAAGATTTTGGGAAATATAAATGTCACAATGGTGTCTGCACATATGAAATAAATAGCTAAGGACCTGATTACCCCATCTTGGTAGTGATAAAGCAATGCTTATGGATCACTTCAAAGCTTAATGTGAATAGAAAAAACTGAATTATGGAAAATCTAATCATCTAAGGCTCAAATTTGGTTATAGAAATACAGTTCCAATTGTATGTAGCTAAACACATGGTTTAAAGAAAATTATTATAGAACAATTTATCTATACATATTCTTCAACTCTATTGATTGTATTAGCAAATTGTCTCATTGGTCAAATGAAATTACCATGGGATAGTACTATGTTGTGAGGCTTAAACTGGGAGGTACATATAGGACATATAGATACTAAATTTGTAAATTTGTTTCCACATAGAAGTTTTCAACATTTTATGTTTTCCATGTAAAATGATTCCTTCCCTTTTAAATACTACAGACATTTAACAATTTCTAAAGACCAGTTACATGATAATTACAGGAAGAGAGAGTAATAAGCCTTTCTCATTAGGCATAATGCAGTCCAGAAGAAAATGGAACCAAATCTAAAGATTAATAAGGCATATACTCTGATATCACACTGTGGGAAAAGAAAATAAAAATGAGAGTCAAATTGAAAATTGATGGAGCACCGAGGGCTAAGTGGGTCAGGAGGAGTCATGCGTCTGGTAAAGAGAACATCTTGAGATAGATTTAATTGAGAGATGACAAGCTATGTTTGTGGAATTAAAATAAATATACTGCTTGCAGAATTAAAATAAATTTTTAAAAGATTTTACTTATTTGAGAGAGGAAGAGAGAGAGAGCACAAACAGGGAGAGCAATAGGCAGAGGAAGAAGCAGGATCCCCACAGAGCAAGGAGCTGGATGCCAGACTTAATCCCAGGACCCTGAGATCATGACCTGAACTGAAGGTAGAAGCTTAACTGACTGAACCACCCATGTATCCCTAAACAATGTTTAGAAATATCAGCAAAAACAAGGAGGCAGAGCATTGAATGGAGAAGTTATGTAGAAGGTTGAATTTGGAACTAGTTAAAAAAAAAAAATTCTGGCATAAAGGCAATGAGAAGCCACAGAGTTCCTTCTTGAAAAGGAAACTTATATATATTCTGTTTACCTGAAAATACTTTAAAAATATTATTTTGAGATTCTTACCTTAACCAATCTTCTTTCAAATTCCAAAATTGCTGGAACATGCTTATGATAGAAAATATTTACTTCAAAAAGGAGTATTTTCAGGTAACTTTTAGGTGTCTTAGTGAGTTTGATAATAAATTAGTAGGTTAAATAGCTCTGCTTTATATGACAATTTTTCTTAGAGGCGTCCAGCTAGCTCAGTTGGTAGAGCACACAACTCTTGATCTTGGGGTCATGAGGTAAAATCTCATGTAGAGCATAGACCTTACTTAATTAAAAAAAAAAAGACTATTAAAAAAGTGTGTTTAAGATTTTTTTCTACATTGCTAAACAAGCTATTCTTTGGAGCTTGCTGGAACAGATACTGGCATTGAAAATCTCAGAACAAAACATTGCCCAACAGGGTTTCCTTTTCATGCTCCAAGGAAATACAAGTGAATTCTTAGGCAGATGTACCAACCTGTATCACTATTGAGTGTAATGATTTCAACAAGTACAGCAACAACAAGGATAATGAACAATAATCATACTGCTCTCACTACATATAAGACATAGTCCTAAGTGCTTCACATGTTTTCAACTGATCCTCATAAAAACGCCATGAAGATGGATTATTTCTCTCTCTACAGCTGAGGAGTTGGAAGTTAAGGAATGTAAAACTAAGAAATTAAAAGTGGTGAAAGTATGATTCCAAGCCTGTTTGGCTTCATAGTACCTTTAATTATGTGCCATACAAAGCACTTTTAATACGTTTTATGTTGTATGACACTGGTGACCATTCATATATAGAGCTTTTCCAAAAGAGAACAGGTATAAATGTGAGGGAAAGGAAAATTGAAGGATAAAGATGAATGTAAGGAATGTGAGCAAAAAGAAACCCAATACTTCATATTGTTAGTGGCTAGATAATGTAAACATGGACAAATTACTTATTCTCTGAGCTCTTTTTTTTCTTTTAATTAATGATAATCCCTACCTTGAAAAGCTTGTATGCATCTTGAAATAATATTCATCAAATATCTAGTATGGCATCTTACTTATACAGCATCTGCTTATAATATTAGGACCTCTTAAGATATTTTCCTATAAGAAATGGGATTTGAAACAGTATACCATTCAAAAATTGTTTTATTCCATATTGCAAGAATATAGACAGCTCAATGGAAGGTTAGAAGAAAAAGATCAATTGCTTTCTCATTTGCCCATCATGAAACATAGAAATTAAAAGCTATAGTAGTATTAATCTAAAAGCAATAACTGGTATTATAAAAGCAATTAGATTTCCCTCATTGGCTGTATTCATTCCAACATGATGAGATTTTGTTCTGCTGGATCTTAGATGAACAATCTGCTTTCATGAAATCAGCATCTGGATCATAATTGTGCTCCAGATCCTGATTAATTCCCCTGGAACAGTCAGGTGCAAGTTTATGATGACAAAAGCCTGTACTCAGAAGTGTCAACAATTAAGAGTCCTCTGTGAAGCCCTGAATGTGAGAGATCCCAAACTGCCTTTATTTTTCTTTTAGAGGATTCCATAACTGGCTTTTAGTTTATAATGAGTGCCTATTGGAAAGTATAAGGGAAAAACAGAAACCATCTGTTTGTAATAAGACTGAATGATTCTAACTAATTTATTACAATAACCAGGAATGTTTTAGCCGCCAGTGAGACATATGCGGAAGACTTACTTAAGGATTTTGTCAATTATTATCCTAAGAACACTTTATAAAGTAAAGGCATTTACAACTCTATAGGGTCATGTTAAAAAGTTTGTGTTAAAACTGTGGAGATTCCTCAAGAAATTAAAAATAGAACTTCCCTATGACCTTGCAATTGCACTACTGGGTATTTACCCCAAAGATACAGATGTAGTGAAAAGAAGGGCCATCTCTACCCCAATGTTTATAGCAGCAATGGCCACGGTTGCCAAACTGTGGAAAGAACCAAGATGCCCTTCAACGGAGGAATGGATAAGGAGGATGTGGTCCATATACACTATGGAGTATTATGCCTCCATCAGAAAGGATGAATACCCAACTTTTGTGGCAACATGGACAGGACTGGAAGAGATTATGCTGAGTGAAATAAGTCAAGCAGAGAGAGTCAATTATCATATCGTTTCACTTATTTGTGGAGCATAACAAATAGCATGGAGGACATGGGGAGTTAGGAGAAGGCATTTGGGGGAAATTGGAAGGGGAGGTAAACAATGAGAGACTATGGACTCTGAAAAACAATCCGAAGGGTTTGAAGAGGTGGGGGGGTGGGAGGTTGGGGGAACCAGGTGGTGGGTATTGGAGAGGGCACGGACTGCATGGAGCGCTGGGTGTGGTACAAAAACAATGAATACTGTTATGCTGAAAAAAAAAAACTGCTGCCTATTTATAAAGGTATTTTAAACCTGAAAAATAAGATTTTTGCAACTTATTTTGTTGACAGTTACTGTGTTATCATTTCACCTGAGAAGAAATATGTACCTGTCCATCTTGAAATGCATATAACTGCTGAAATACATTCATTCCATAAAGTTTTACCTGAATACAATTAAACATTTTTAATATGATATGTTTTATTCCACATATTGTGGGCTCAACAAACTGCACATCTCTCAGAGTAACGTTGGTCTATTTAAACTTAGAGCACATCAAATACATACATACAACTATTTTTCCATTCCTTATTGCTAATGAGTATTATATCAAGGTGGGCTACAATGTGAATGAACTTCTTGGTTTCTTCTTGTTACTCATGACTATGAGAACTACAAAAATCCCTTAGGTATAAAAGTCATCTTGATAGTCATATTACAATGAATTTGGTGTCCACATTCAAATCTAATTTAGAGAAAGAATATTGAAGGTTTTTTTTTTTGAGTACTGGTTTTTACATCAAGATGAATAATAATCAATTGATGGGCAAATATGGTGTGCAACTATTAAAATGTAATTGTATTTAGAGTGACACAACTTAAACTGAAACAGCAGTTAGAAGAAATTATATTTTTAAAAGTAAGAAATATTTCCTAAAATTATTTCAGAGTATAGCAGAATCAGCATGAAAGCACACATAGTTAAATAGCTACCAGTAAGTTATAGCATTTCCCAGAATTTATAACACTCTTTTAAAACTACATTAGTAATTATGACATAATTTAATAGATGTATATTTATATTTTATTATCAAAAATACTTTCTGAAAATAACAATAAGCTGACACATAGAGTCATGTAGGAAATTAAGAAAGTCTAAATAACTTTTTATGAGAAAAATCTCTTTCACATAAAAGAAAATGCTAGCTATATTTCCATTATAGTTCTTAATATTAGAATAAATACATAAAGGTTTTGAGCCAAATTGATAAGCTTTGATTTTTCCCCCTTCAGATTCACTGTGACTTAATATATAAAATTTGGATCTTTAAATATTTTCTTTATTTTCTACCAAATATCAAAGATCGATTAACACATGTTAAGAATAGCATATAAAATGTGTATTATAACATAAATAGAAGGTATCATGATGAATAAAAATGTGTTATTTGTTAACCTTACATTTGTTTTACATTTCTTGGCTTATCTTCTTATTTGTTTGTTTATTTGTTTGTTTTTTTAAGTAGGTTCCATGCTCAGCATGAAGCACAATGTGGGGCTTGAACACATGACCCAGAGATCAAGACTTGAGCTGACATCAAAAATTCAATCCAAAAATAAATAAATAAATAAACAAATAAATAAATAAGGGGCGCCTGTGTGGCTCAGTGGTCCTTATCTCAGGATCCTGGGATTGAGCCCCATATCGGGCTCTCTGCTCAAAAGGGAGCCTGCTTCCCCCTCTCTCTCTGCCTGCCTCTTCTGCCTACTTGTGATCTATCTCTCTGTCAATAAATAAATACATAAATAATCAACACTTAACCAATTTAGCCATCCAGGTGCCCTTCTTTGTTTATTTTCTAATTCATTAACACAGCTAAACTCTTTTTTTGGTTGTTGTTTCTTGAGCTGGCATTTTTATGTGATAACTTACTCCTAATGGGCAGTTCCCTTATCAACATTAGAGATTTAATTTCCCTGGGAATTTTGATTTTTCTTAATAATGTTTATTAAACTCTATGAGAAATCAGAACATGGTAACTTGAAATATGAGAATTAATTATCCAGTATGGAGAGGGTGTTGGGTTATGGACATTGGGGAGGGTATGTGATATGGTGAGTACTGTGAAATGTGTAAGCCTGACAATTCACAGACCTGTACCCCGGGGGCAAATAATACATTATATGTTAATAAAAATACATAAAAAATAATTAATTATCCAACTTATTAATTTCTTCTGGAATAAGGCAAAAGAGTAGCAACCAATTTTCTCAATACTATGTCATCAGGCACTCTAGGGAACTTTAGGGTAGTTTATCAGATGGTATTTCTCTTTATTACATACATGACAGAATTCTATCACTTAAACATTTAAATTGTGGTTGAACTAGGGCCCCAACCAATGTGTATGTTGTCAGCACACAAGTTTTCGCACTCCTCTAGACTTGGTTGGTCACAGGACTTCTTATATAGGACTTCCATACATATTATGTGGGAAAAAGAAATGGAAAAAAAAAAAAAAAACCTACACCTAAAGATTTTAGATTTCTGGATAGTAAGCAAAAGGTCATCCAGGAGAGAAAGTAAATAAAAGCAAGCCAAAATCAATCATTTCCATTCTACCCATATTTTCATTCTCATTCATAAAAGTGTTACCTAAGCCAGGCAAGCCTCCTTAGAATGCAGAGATTTCTGCATATCAAATCATGAAACTCTGGCTGCAACTAATAAAATGTGAATATAATATATGAATAAAAGTCACATATATATGTATATGTATATCTATATATAGATATAGATATAAATCTTGCATATTTTTTTCCTTGATAGTCATTCTGGCTGTTTAAATCACATCTCTCTATAATGCAAAGACTATATATTTTTATGGGTTAACTTCCTTGGAGTGTCTTATATAAAGTGGAACAGTGAACCAAAAATGTAGTGCATTATGCAAGTCAAGTACATTTCTCACCAAATTCCAAAATTTTTTTAAAAGATTTTTATTTATTTATTTTGAGTGAGAGAGAGCATGAGAGGGGAGGTCAGAGGGAGAAGCAGTCTCCCCATGGAGCTAGGAGTCCAATGTGGGACTTGATCCCAGGACTCTGGGACCATGACCTGAACTGAAGGCAGTTGCTTAACCAACTGAGCCACCCAGGCACCCCACCAAATTCCAATTAATGATGAAAAAGAATATGTTATTTAGAGAAAGGTATGGTTATGCAGATTTAATATTATTTTATAAATAATATAGTAAGTACAATTATTTAAAAGAATCAGAACATAATGATAATAAATTAAAGTTCAAGTATAGTGAATGTTAAAATAAGAATTTTGAAAACAGTCTGATATCACCTTATTGGAAACTGGAAAGTAATATGATAATAAATGATAGTAAAATTATACAACTTTTTTCCTTCCATCCCATATGTGCAATATCCCAATTTGTGTTTTTAGAAAGGATACTGATATACATCTCAGGAAATGTCAGTTAACTTCAAAGTTTGCTAAATATGATGCTACAAACAAGTTTGTACATTACTTTTGCAATTTTTAACACATACATATTTCTATTAAAAGCAAAGTGACATATAATGAAAACAGAGGACTAGCAAAACTACTTACTTGAAAGCATTTACCCCTGAGTATTAATTATCATTCAAACTTAGATGAATATCTCACAGATTAATTCTATTTCAGTTGTGTCATTGACTTTATTAATATAAAGTCATACAGAAGTTCTTGCTGAAAGTTTTGATGCATCAGTGTAAATTTATTTATTTTTAAGATGAGGGTAAACTTCTCCCAAAGGTCTGGAAATAAGTTTTGACTTACTACAAAGAATGAACGGCATAGAAGATGAACTTAAAAGACTCAGGGATACTCAGAGAAAAGTAATTACTGAATGATGCAGATATACTGAGACAAAGATAAAATAATCAACATGATTATGGCTTTGTTTTTCTGATATGGCCAATGGAGAATGTACCTTGAAAGCTAATTCTGGAAGAGAAAAAGACTGGCTCTCTAAAAAGTTACATGTTACTACTGCTTTAAAATTTGGGAAGTTATTATTTTTTTTTTTTTTTAGATTTTGTTTATTTATTTGACAGACAGAAATCACAAGTAGGCAGAGAGGCAGGCAGTGAGAGAGAAGGGGAAGCAGGCTACCTGCTGAGCAGAGAGCCTGATGCAGGGCTCGATCCCAAGACCCTGGGATCATGACCTGAGCCGAAGGCAGAGGCTTTAACCCATTGAGCCACCCAGGTGCCCCAGGAAGTTATTCTTACTATACATATGTTCCTTTGCATATATGAACATTTTTGACAAGAAGTTGCATATCGAAACAACTATGTAAAATTTGCCCTGTGATAAAACACGTACATTTGAAAAAAATTATTGATTATAAAACCCTCTACATTGGTTGAGCTGGAATTAATAATAGAACAGATGTTATGGGTTCTTCACCAAAATAAGTATTTCCAAAGTAGCAAAGATATGCATTCAAGAATTTGTAAAAGCTTTCGCATGCCTAATAGCTATAGTGAAATATCTTGTCATCAGCAGGGAACTAATGGTCATTTTATTTTTGAACCTAACATGCTTTAGGCAAAATACCTGGCAGCTTTATCCTCCTTAAGTTTAATGGCTACTTGTACTTGGAAGCAAGCCACTACTAATTAGTTAAACTCAACAAAATTAATATCTAGCCTTTTAACCTGCATTATTATTATTATGTTTTTACTTCCATATCTAACCAACTGCCTGGTAGCTGTGAATCAAATAATAATCTTTCAAAGATAGTTCTTAAAAGGAAGATTTAGTCTCTAAATATTTGAGAAGTTTCACCATTTTCAATAACTACCATACCTTGTTTCTACATAAAATATCACCACAAATACTATTTCAGTCAGGAAAAAGGGAGAAGTGATTTAAAGTAGTCAACAAATCAACTATGTGTAGGAGAATGAAACTTGACCATTCTCTTATACCATACAAAAAGATAAACACAAAATGGATAAAAGACCTCAACATGAGGCGGGAATCCATTAGACTCCTAGAGGAGAACATAGGCAGTAACCTCTTCGACATCAGCCACAGCAGCTTCTTTCAAGACATGTCTCCAAAGGCAAAGGAAACAAAAGCAAAAATGAACTTTTGGGACGTCATCAAGATCAAAAGCTTCTGCACAGCAAAGGGAACAGTCCACAAAACATAGAGGTAGCCCACGGAATAAGAGAAGATATTCACAAATGACACTAGAGAGAGAAGATATTCACAAATGACACTACAGACAAAGGGCTGATACCAAGATCTATAAAGAACTCCTCAAACTCAATACACACAAAGATAATCACATCAAAAAATGGGCAGAAGACATGAGCAAACACTTCTCCAAAGAAGACATACAATGGCTGGCAGACAGGTGAAAAAATGTTCATCATCATTAGCCATCAGGGAGATTGAAAGCAAAACTACATTGAGATATCACCTTACACCAGTTAGAATGCCAAAATTAACAAGAGAGTAAACAACAAGTGTTGGAGAGGATGTGGAGAGAGGGGAACCCTCCTACACTGTTGGTGGGAATGCAAGTTGGTGCAGCCACTTTGGAAAACATTGTGGAGATTCCTTACAAAATTAAAAATAGAGCTATGCTATGACCCTGCAATTGCACTACTGGGTATTTACCTCAAAGATAATGATGTAGTGAAAAGAAGGGCCATATATACCCCAATGTTCATAGCAGCAATGGCCACAGTCACCAAACTGTGGAAAGAACCAAGATGACCTTAAATGGATGAATGGATAAAGATATGGTCCAATTATATAATGGAGTATTATGCCTCCATCAGAAAGGATGAATACCCAATTTTTGTATCAACATGGACAGGACTGGAAGAGATTATGCTGAATGAAATAAGCAAGCAGAGAGAGTCAATTATCATATGGTTTCACTTACTTGTGGAGCATGAGGAATAACACAGAGGACCTTAGGAGATGGAGAGGAGAAGTGAGATGGGGGAAATCGGAGGGGGAGACAAAAAATGAGAGACTGTGGACTCTGAGAGACAAACTGAGGGTTTTGGAGGGGAGAGGGGTGGGGGATTGGGTGAGCCTAGTGGTAGATACTAATGAGGGCATGTATTACATGGACTGCTGGGTGTGGTGCATAAACAATGAATTTTGGAACACTGAAATGAAGTAAAATAAAATGGAAAAAATAGTCAACAAAGATAACATTTTATATGCATAAATTCATTACAGTTATTATCTATGAAATATATGTAAAATTTAAAAGCAAAATACTTCCACATAAATGTTTATTAAAGAGAAATCAATATATAAAAATTGTATTAGGAGATGAATTTGTTCAAGTTATACGAAGTTGTTCATATATAGCAGCATATTACTGCGTAAAGAGTATTTAAAAAGCAAATCCTCAGCTACTGGGACAGAGAGAATGTTTATTAGTATTACTTGAAAAAATAACAACATATTGGTTCCTATCTCCTAGAGATAATAGTTTCATTATTAGAGATAATCAGCAACCCGCTGCACATTTTCAAAGAAACAAAGTGTATTACATTCTGCTACAGCCAATTCCATATCACAAAGCAAAGAAGTGGGAGTAGGAGAAACAAGAAATGAGGGGGAATTTACAAACTAAGACTTGATAAAAGAACATTGATTATTGCAAGCATGAGTTTTTAAATCAATATAATTATTTAGATCATTATGATGTCTGTACCTACAACACATTTCACTTACTGCATAAACTTTTACAATGTATTTCCATTATTATTTTATAATTATAATATCTAATTATAATTATTAATGAATTCTGAAAAAAATTAAAGATCCTATTATATAATTTATGCAAAAGCAAACAAATTGCTCAGTTTAAAGACAGCCTATACACTAGAATTTTACTATACACATAATTATGTATGAAATAACTATAGAAAAGTATGGTTGTTATTCCAGTATGGGACTCTAGTAAGTCTCAAGTTAAAGAATGAAAACAAATAAACTTTCTATAAAGTATATATTTTAATCAATAGATATGTGGAATGTTTAGATTTGAAACAATTCATATTCAGAATTGTTATCTCAAATAATCCCTTTTATTTATGCTTTGTCATACAAATAGTAACACTTGACAGTAATTAAAACATTGAAAAAATCAGCAAAAAATAGTTATGAAAAAACAAGCAAAATTTAAAACTTATTGGAAACAACACAGGAAATAATCAGTACTCAAATACATCAATAAAAATTATGCTATCTGAATAAAAAAAGAAATGGAAAGGAAAAGAAAGTCCCAAAAGTTTGTCAGATAATATAAAATACATAACATTTTTTTTTCTTCAGAGTCCTAGGAGGAAAAGAGAAAAAGTGTAGAGCTTAGAGAAAGTAATAGAAGAGATAAAGACTAACAATTGACATATTTTATGAAAGTCATGAGGAAAGAGTCCTTTTTTAAATTATTTTTTAAAAGATTTTTATTTAATTTATTTGACAGACAGAGATCACAAATAGCCAGAAAGGCAGGCAGAGAGAGAGGAAGGGAAGCTGGCCCCCTGCCAAGCACAGAGCCCAATGCAGGGATCAATCCCAGGACCCTGGTCTCATGAACTGAGCCAAAGGCAGAGGCTTTAACCCACTGAGACACCCAGGCACCCCGAGGCAAGAGTCTTAAGAAGGGGTGCAAACCCCAAATAGGAAAACTCTCCCACCTTCTCCCTCCAACCCATGTCAGTAATAAAACCACTAAAAATGTGATTTTATACACTTATATATTGTAAAATGATTACCACCATAGTCAGCTAATACCTCCATTATATAACATAATTACTATTTCTTTTTTGTAGTAGTAATATTTAGAGTGTATTCTCTTAGCAACTTATAAGTATATAATACAATTGGTATAATTAGCTATAACCACTATAGGTGTCCAGAATTTATTCATTTTATAATTGGAACTTTGTACCCTTTGACCAAAATATCCCCATTACCACACCCAAACTTCAGTCCCCAGTCTATTCTCTGTTTTTACCAGTTTGGCCTTTATAGATTTCACATATAAATGATATCAAACAGTATTTATCCTTTTCTGTCTGACTTACCTTATTTAGTAAAAGGCCCTAAATTTTTACACAAGTTGTTGCAAATGGCAGGATTTTGTTGTTGTTGTTATGGCTGAGTAATATTCCATGATATAAATGCTACCTCTTTATCCATTCATCCATTCAGACAACATCCATTATCGTGGCTATTGTGAATAATGTTGCAATAAACACAGCAGTGTCTATATCCTGTTTTCATTTTTTTTTAAAGATACATGCTCAGAACTGGAGTTGCCAGATCATATGGTAGGTTAGTTCTTTTTAATTAATAATTAATTAATTAATTAATTTTGTGTGAAAGGTATTGGGGGGGGGGACAGAGGGAGAGAGAGAATTGTAGGCAGGCTTTACTCCCAGCACAGAGACCACACACAGGGCTCAATGTCACAACTCTGAGATTATAACCTGAGCTGAAATCAAGAGTCAGTTGCACAATGGACTGAGCCACCCATGTACCCTGGTAGGTAGTTCTTTATAATTTATGAAGGAGATATATCTATCTATCTACATCTATCTATCTATCCACAGATAGATATAGATAGATAGATAGATAGATAGATAGATAGATATAGATAAATAGATAGATATAGATAGATAAATATATCACACACGTATGAAGGATATATATATATATATATATATATATATATTTAAAAAACACATATTTATGTATATATCTAGAGGAAAAGGAAAAAAAAGTCTTTTTTTATATTTTTTATAAACATATATTTTTATCCCCAGGAGTACAGGTCTGTGAATCGCCAGGTTTACACACTTCACAGCACTCACCACAGCACATACCCTCCCCAATGTCCATAACTCCACCCCCCTCTCCCAACCCCCCTCCCCCCAGCAATCCTCAGTTTGTTTTGTGAGATTAAGAGTCATTTATGGTTTGTCTCCCTCCCAATCCCATCTTGTTTCACTTACTCTTCTCCTACCCCCTTAACCCCCCATGTTGCATCTCCTCTCCCCCATATCAGGGAGATTATATGATAGTTGTCTTTCTCTGATTGACTTATTTTGCTCAGCATGATACCTTCTAATTCCATCCACGTCGTCGCAAATGGCAAGATTTCATTTCTTTTGATGGCTGCATAGTATTCCATTGTGTATATATAACACATCTTCTTTATCCATTCATCTGTTGATGGACATCTAGGTTCTTTCCATAGTTTGGCTATTGTAGACATTGCTGCTATAAACATTCGTGTGCATGTGCCCCTTCGAAACACTACGTTTGTATCTTTAGGGTAAATACCCAGTAGTGCAATTCCTGGGTCATAGGGTAGTTCTATTTTCAACATTTTGAGGAACCTCCATGCTGTTTTCCAGAGTGGTTGCACCAGCTTGCATTCCCACCAACAGTGTAGGAGGGTTCCCTTTCTCCGCATCCTTGCCAGCATCTGTCATTTCCTGACTTGTTAATTTTAGCCATTCTGACTGGTATGAGGTGATATCTCATTTTGGTTTTGATTTGTATTTCCCTGATGATGAGTGATATGGAGCACTTTTTCATGTGTCTGTTGGCCATCTGAATGTCTTCTTTACAGAAATGTCTGTTCATGTCTTCTGCCCATTTCTTGATTGGATTTTTTGTTCTTTGGGTGTTGAGTTTGCTAAGTTCTTTATAGATTTTGGACACTAGCCCTTTATCTGATATGTCGTTTGCAAATATCTTCTCCCATTCTGTCAGTTGTCTTTTGGTTTTGTTAACTTTTTCCTTTGCTGTGCAAAAGCTTTTGGTCTTGATGAAATCCCAATAATTCATTTTTGCCCTCACTTCCGTTGCCTTTGGCAATGTTCCTAGGAAGATGTTGCTGCGGCTGAGGTCTAAAAGGCTGCAGCCTATGTTCTCCTCAAGGATTTTGATGGATTCCTTTCTCACATTGAGGTCTTTCATCCATTTTGACTCTATTTTCATGTGTGGTGTAAGGAAAGGGTCCAATTTCATTTTTCTGCATGTGGCTGTCCAATTTTCCCAACACCATTTATTGAAGAGGCTGTCTTTTTTCCATTGGACATTCTTTCCTGCTTTGTCGAAGATTAGTTGACCATAGAGTTGAGGGTCTAGTTCTGGGCTCTCTATTCTGTTCCATTGATCTATGTGTCTGTTTTTGTGCCAGAACCATGCTGTCTTGATGATGACAGCTTTGTAATAGAACTTAAAGTCCGGAATTGTGATGCCACCAACTTTGGCTTTCTTTTTCAATATTCCTTTGGCTATTCGAGGTCTTTTTTGGTTCCATATAAATTTTAGGATTATTTGTTCCATTTCTTTGAAAAAAATGGATGGTATTTTTATAGGAATTGCATTAAATGTATAGATTGCTTTAGGTAGCATGGACATTTTCACAATATTTGTTCTTCCAATCCATGAGCATGGAACATTTTTCCATTTCTTTGTGTCTTCCTCAATTTCTTTCATGAATACTTTATAGTTTTCTGAGTATAGATTCTTAGCCTCTTTGGTTAGGTTTATTCCTAGGTATCTTATATTTTTGGGTGCAATTGTAAATGGGATGGACTCCTTAATTTCTCTTTCTTCTGTCTTGTTGTTGGTGTAGAGAAATACAACTGATTTCTGTGCATTGATTTTATATCCTGACACTTTATTGAATTCCTGTACAAGTTGTAGCAGTTTTGGAGTGGAGTCTTTTGGGTTTTCCACATATAGTATCATATCATCTGCGAAGAGTGATAGTTTGACTTCTTCATTGCCGATTTGGATGCCTTTAATTTCCTTTTGTTGTCTGATTGCTGAGGCTAGGACTTCTAGTACTTTGTTGAATAGCAGTGGTGATAACGGACATCCCTGCAGTGTTCCTGACCTTAGCAGAAAAACTTTCAGTTTTTCTCCATTGAGAATGATATTTGCAGTGGGTTTTTCATAGATGGCTTTGATAATATTGAGGTATGTGCCCTCTATCCCTACACTTTGAAGAGTTTTGATCAGGAAGGGATGCTGTACTTTGTCAAATGCTTTTTCAACATCTATAGAGAGTATCATATGGTTCTTGTTCTTTCTTTTATTAATGTGTTGTATCACATTGATTGATTGATTTGTGGATGTTGAACCAAACTTGCAGCCCTGGAATAAATCCCACTTGGTCGTGGTGAATAATCCTTTTAGTGTACTGTTGAATCCTATTGGCTAGTATTTTGGTGAGAGTTTTCGCATCTGTGTTCATCAAGGATATTGGTCTGTAGTTCTCTTTTTTGATGGGATCCTTGTCTGGTTTGGGGATCAAGGTGATGCTGGCTTCATAAAATGAGTTTGGAAGTTTTCCTTCCATTTCTATTTTTTGGAACAGTTTCAGGAGAATAGGAATTAGTTCTTCTTTAAATGTTTGGTAGAATTCCCCTGGGAAGCCGTCTGGCCCTGGGCATTTGTTTGTTTGGAGATTTTTGATGACTGTTTCAATCTCTTTACTGGATATGGGTCTGTTCAGGCTTTCTATTTCTTCCTGGTTCAGTTGTGGTAGTTTATATGTCTGTAGGAATGCATCCATTTCTTCCAGATTGTCAAATTTGTTGGCGTAGAGTTGCTCATAGTATGTTCTTATAATTGTCTGTATTTCTTTGGTGTTCGTTGTGATCTTTCCTCTTTCATTCATGATTTTATTTATTTGGGTCCTTTCTCTTTTCTTTTTGATAAGTCTGGCCAGGGGTTTATCAATCTTGTTAATTCTTTCAAAGAACCAGCTCCTAGTTTCGTTGATTTGTTCTATTGTTTTTTTGGTTTCTATTTCATTGATTTCTGCTCTGATCTTTATGATTTCTCTTCTCCTGCTGGGTTTAGGGTTTCTTTCTTGTTCTTTCTCCAGCTCCTTTAGGTGTAGGGTTAGGTTGTGTACCTGAGATCTTTCTTGTTTCTTGAGAAAGTCTTGTACCGCTATATATTTTCCTCTTAGGACTGCCTTTGTTGTGTCCCACAGATTTTGAACTATTGTGTTTTCATTATCATTTGTTTCCATGAATTTTTTCAATTCTTCTTTAATTTCCTGGTTGACCCATTCATTCTTTAGAAGGATGCTGTTTAGTCTCCATGTATTTGGGTTCTTTCCAAATTTCCTCTTGTGATTGAGTTCTAGCTTCAGAGCATTGTGGTCTGAAAATATGCAGGGAATGATCCCAATCTTTTGATATCGGTTGAGACCTGATTTAGGTCTGAGGATGTGATCTATTCTGGAGAATGTTCCATGTGCACTAGAGAAGAATGTGTATTCTGTTGCTTTGGGATGAAATGTTCTGAATATATCTGTGATGTCCATCTGGTCCAGTGTGTCATTTAAGGCCTTTATTTCCTTGTTGATCTTTTGCTTGGATGATCCGTCCATTTCAATGAGGGGAATGTTAAAGTCCCCTACTATTATTGTATTATTGTTGATGTGTATCTTTGATTTTGTTATTAATTGGTTTATATAGTTGGCTGCTCCCATGTTATGGGCATAGATATTTAAAATTGTTAGATCTTCTTGTTGGACAGATCCTTTGAGTATGATATAGTGTCCTTCCTCATCTCTTATTATGGTCTTTGGCTTAAAATCTAATAGATATTATCTAAGGATTGCCACTTCTGCTTTCTTCTGATGTCCATTAGCATGGTAAGTTCTTTTCCACCCCCTCACTTTAAATCTGGAGGTGTCTTAGGGTTTAAGATGAGTTTCTTGTAGGCAACATATAGATGTGTTTTGTTGTTTTTTTTTTTTTTTTCCATTCTGATGCCCTGTGTCTTTTGATTGGGGCATTTAGCCCATTAACATTCAGGGTAACTATTGAGAGATATGAATTTAGTGCCATTTTATTGCCTGTAAGGTGACTGTTATTGTATATTGTCTCTGTTCCTTTCTGATCTACTACTTTTAGGGTCTCTCTTTGCTTAGAAGACCCCTTTCAATATTTCCTGTAGAGCTGGTTTGGTGTTTGCAAATTCTTTCAGTTTTTGTTGTCCTGGAAGCTTTTTATCTCTCCTTCTATTTTCAATGATAGCCTAGCTGGATATAGTATTCTTGGCTGCATGTTTTTCTCATTTAGTGCTCTGAATATATCATGCCAGCTCTTTCTGGCCTGCCAGGTCTCTGTGGATAAGTCCGCTGCCAATCTAATATTTTTACCATTGTATGTTACAGACTTCTTTTCCCGGGCTGCTTTCAGGGTTTTCTCTTTGTCACTAACACTTGTAAATTTTACTATTAGGTGATGGGGTCTGGACCTATTCTTATTGATTTTGAGGGGGGTTCTCTGAACCTCCTGGATTTTGATGCTTGTTCCCTTTGCCATATTGGGGAAATTCTCTCCAATAATTCTCTCCAAAATACCTTCTGTTCCCCTCTCTCTTTCTTCTTCTTCTGGAATCCCAATTATTCTAATGTTGTTTCATCTTATGGTGTCACTTATCTCTCAAATTCTCCCCTCATGGTCCAGTAACTGTTTGTCCCTCTTTTGCTCAGCTTCTTTATTCTCTGTCATTTGGTCTTCTATATCACTAATTCTTTCTTCTGCCTCATTTATTCTAGCAGTGAGAGCCTCCATTTTTGGTTGCACCTCATTAATAGCTTTTTTTATTTCAACTTGGTTAGATTTTAGTTCTTTTATTTCTCCAGAAAAGGTTTTTATATCTCCTGAAAGATTTTCTCTAATATCTTCCATGCCTTTTTCGAGCCTGGCTAGAACCTTGAGAATCGTCATTCTGAACTCTAGATCTGACACATTACCAATGTCTGTATTGATTAGGTCCCTAGCCTTTGGTACTGCCTCTTGTTCTTTTTTTTTTTTTTTTTTTTTTTTTGTGGTTAATTTTTCTGCCTTGTCATTTTGTCCAGATAAGAGTATATGAAGGAGCAAGTAAAATACTAAAAGGATGGCAACAACCCCAGGAAAATATGCTTTAACCAAGTCAGAAGAGATCCCAAATCGTGAGGGGGAAGAAAGGGGATAAAAAGAGGTTCAGAAAGAAAAAACATAAAAAGAAACAATTAAAAAAAGAAAACAAATAAAGAAAAAATATAAAAAAGAAATATATATATATATATTAGATAAACTAGTTAAAGAATGTTAAAAAAGAAAAGGGTAAAAGTTAAAAAAATTTAGCAGAAGAAAAGAAAAAAAATTGAAAAAGAAAAAAAAAATTAAATTAACTGCAAGGCTAAAGAATCATGGGGAGAAAGCCATGAGTTCCGTGCTTTGCTTTCTCCTCCTCTGGAATTCCACTGCTCTCCTTGGTATTGAAACTGCACTCCTTGGTAGGTGAACTTGGTCCTGACTGGATTTCTTGTTGAGCTTCTGGGGGAGGGGCCTGTTGTAGTGATTCTCAAGTGTCTTTGCCCCGGCAGAATTACACTGCCCTTACCCAGGCCGGGCTGAGTAATCCGCTTGGGTTTACTTTCTGGAGCTCTTGTTCCCTGAGCATTTTCCGTAGAGTTCCAAAGGATGGCAATAAAGATGGTAGCCTCCCAGTCTCTGGCCTGGAGGAACCAAGAGCTCGGGGCCCTACTCCTCAGTGCACCCTCAGAGAACAGCGCCCAATTACTCCCGTCTGCCTGGCCTCTGGCCGTGCTCCTAGCTGACCGAGCCTGCGACTGGTTCAAGGTAATGCCCAGCTGAGAGCTCACTCCTCGGCTCTGTCTCTGTAGCCAGCTTCCCTGTTCTAATACCTGTAAGCTCTGTGACACTCAGACACCCCCGATCCTTCTGTGACCCTGCCGGCCCTGAGGCCACGCTGCCCCTGTGTGGGCTTCACCCTGGTTTAGCCTCTGGAGCGATGTCCCTCAGTGGAACAGACTTTTAAAAGTCCTGATTTTGTGCTCTGTTGCTCCGCCACTTGCCGGGAGCCGGCCCCTCCCCTCACGGTCTATCTTCCCATCACTTTGGATTCACTTCTCCACCAGTCCTACCTTTCAGAAAGTGGTTGATTTTCTGTTTCTAGAATTGCTGTTCTTCTTCTCTTTGATCTCCCATTGGATTTGTAGTTGTTTGCAATCTTTAGATAAGCTATCTAGCTGATCTCCCGCTACCTGAAGTAGTCTCTGCCTGCAACTTCTCTGCCATCTTGACTCCTCCCCTCCAAAAAATAGTCATTTTAATTTTGTTTTGGATGGATGAGAAATCATTAGAGAAGAGACAATATTATGTTTCCTGACATTAGAAGAATGATTTGAATCTTCAGAATAGGAAGATATCTTTAGTGTTAGGTCTATCTCCATTTTAAAATCTATGACAAAATGATTTTCCTTTTATCTTGCTATTGCTTAAAGATAATTGTTTTTTTCTTAATGTTTGTTTGTTTTTTTAATTAATTAATTTATTTATTTGACAGACAGAGATCACAAGTAAGCAGAGACGCAGGCAGAGAGAGAGAGAGGAGGAAGCAGGCTCCCCACAGAGCAGAGAGCCCGATGTGGGGCTCAATCCCAGGACCCCGGGACCACGACCCAAGCTGACCCAGAGGCTTTAACCCAATGAGCCACCCAGGTGCCCCTGTTTTCTTCATGTTATAAAATATATCCTTTAAAAAAAAATAAATCCCATACTTTCAAAAATAAATGAGATTAGTTTAAAAAAATGTATGTAGAGAGCATAAAAACATGCATTTAAGCCCTAAACAATAGACTAAGTATGTATAGTTTATGAAAAAAATGTCACTATGACAGCTGGGATATTTTTGTCACCTATAACTGAGTAAAAAATAAGTGTAGAATTGACCTCAAACATCTTTGTTTTTTTATTATGTTCAGTTAACCACAGTATAGTACATCATTAATTTTTGATGTAGTGTTCAATGACTCATTAGTTACATATAACACCAAAGACTTCTTTTTATCCATCCCATTGTTTTCCAAAGACTTACTATGATCAAAGTAAAAAAGGAAAGGCTAATGATTTTTCTAAACCTTAAAATATTTAGAAATAAATCTTTCACATATACTGGAAGTAGTGTTGTTTGCTAATACCCAATAATAGCAAGCCACAGATTAGACTTATAAGTTAATACAAAACCATAATACAAAAATAAATGAAAGCAAAAATGTATTCCAAGACAGCAAATTGTTTTGCATTTGTAATAGCAACAAAAGATTTCTCACCCCTTTGAATTTAAAGATATGGTAGTGAAATAAACTTAGGTACAGGTGGTATTATTGTTGGATTAGCATGGTCTCAAGATCTTTAAAGAATTCTTTTGTTCTTGAACATATATCGGTCTAATTAAGTTTATGATATTTCTGAATATATATTTGCCTATGCACCAAGGCTCTGCAACAGTGTTAGTTGTTATTGCAATAAAAGCAATATTCGTGTTGGGATAAAAGTTCTGAGATTTAAATTCCTTTGACACAGATGGGGATTTGTTGGAACAGGATTTTTATTTTTATGTCCCTTACCATTATATATATATATCAAGTCAAACAAGAAAATGTAGTTTTAAAATATTGGGAAATTATTTAACTTAAAGTATCTTGCTGTTTGAGTTCAATATTTCTATTATAAGGGCAAATTAGTTTGATGAATCTTTTTTTTTTAATAAAAGAATTTGTCAGCATTTTCTGTAGGATTTTTAGCTTCATATTCATTATTAAAGAATGTGACCATCCATAGTTGAAATGATAATAACTTGTTCAATTAATTTAAAGGTGATAAAACTTTGTGTAATGCTATGGTTGATTTGAGATAATTCTTATGCTATCTATAACAGTTCACTTATAATTTGCTATAAATATCTCAAGAAAAAGAATTTATAACATTTCTTCGATCTTCATATATGATGTTAGATTCCTGCCTTTGTTTTTTGTTTTTTCTTTATTTACTTCTTATAGTTAAATTTTCTCAATACAATTCTCAACATTGAAAACAGCAAACAAAAGTTTAAAAGCTGTCAGCCTCATTGATCTTGTATGATTATATTTATCATCTATCATTATCATTTAAAGGTAATATTATGCTGACAAATATTTGAAAATATTTATTTGACTATTCTCTTCTGAACATAAAACTACCTATACTTAATTTTAAATAAATAGACTTAGCATAAGTTATATTAACAATAAATTTATCAGATTTAAATATTTGTCAAATTGTATTTTTCAAATATATTCAGTGTGTTCATGGTATTAATACACTAGAGTTATTTATCATATGGGGATAAAAATATCAGTGATACAGGGGGCGCTTGGGTGGCCCAAGTGGGTTAAAGCCTCTGTCTTTAGCTCAGGTCATGATCCCAGGGTCCTGGGATATCTAGCCCTATGGGCTCTCTGCTTAGCAGGGAGCTTGCTTCCTCCTCTCTCTGCCTACTTGTGATCTGTCAAATAAATAAATAAAATCTTTTTAAAAAATCAGTGATACATTATTCCTAAATGTATACTTCTTAACAATTTCCTAAAGAAGTTTCTAGTGAAATTACATATTTCTACTTCAGGGTTTGCATGAAGAAAGATGCAATGAGTTTTACACTATTAATGGCTATAAAATGGCCTGTTATATTCATAGGCGATACTTCTATTTAATGAAATATCAGTAGGAGATAATGTCAATTTGTTAAATAAATTCACTTTGTGATGATGTGTAGCGTATTGACCCAAGAGAAAAGTATATTACTGTGGGTTAAGCCATAGGCTTTAGAGTCAAGACAGGCTAATTACTAGCTCTGAGGTCTTGAGTAAATTACACAAAATCTCTCAACTTCAGTTTCATCATTTCTTTTAAGACTTTTAAATGTGTTGTTTTTGCTTAGTGTGTGGCATATAAAATGCAATTAATAATAGGTAGGTACAAACCACCCTCAAACACAACAGATTATAAAAACATCTAATTTTGTGGGAGATTGGATTAAAATGATGAAGTTAAGAGCTCTAGCAGGGTTTTGAATGGAGGTATATGTACCATTAATTCTTCAGTTTGGCATCAGTCAGCATCACTGTGAGTTTTAAAAACTAGAGGCTGTGTTTTTATGTCCCAAATCAAGAAAATCTGAATTCATAATCCTAAAATTTACAATTTTTAAAAGCTCTCCTGTTGACATTGACATGTAAATATCTGGGGTTTTTTGAAGTGGAGGATCACTGAACATTTCTTTCTTACAATGGCCTCATTTGAACTTCCTCTGAAGTTTTCTCCATGATCTCACATTCTTTATTCTGGAAAATTAAAGAATGGATTCTTTCACTTCTCCTTAAGAAAAGGTTTACACTTGCTCTTCATTTACACTTAGGTTTACCCTTAGTCAGGCTTAACAAAGAAGAGAAAACCAAATGGATGTGTGCTGAGTATTTAAAGATCTCACTGTTCTAACTGCACGCAGGGAGGCATTTTATGGCAGGAAGCCTGAGGACTGAACTGATGCCTATAATGCTTGCACATTAGCAATAAGCATGACAAAAAGAATGACAAGAATATGGGGACAAATTGGGAAAGGCAGGGAAAGCCTAAAACTTTAGTCTTTGAGTTATTTTTAAATAAGGAAATCTTTGAACATTGTAGATCTTTAGGAAATTAAATAATGACTAAACAAAATAATTGCTTTCCAGAAAAATTTAACCTACTTAAAATTAACAGAAAAAAATTGGAGATGCATCTACTGATTACAGCAGGGTCTAGTGTAGTGGTTTTTATCCTTGGCTTTGCAAGAAATTTCATGTGGCACTTTCAAAAATTACCTGTTCCCTACATCGGATCTATTAATCATTTGAAGTACAGATTGAACATCAGTATTATTTTATTTATGTTATTTTAATTGTTAATACAGTAAAAATAACTTTCATATGTGTACCATCCTATGAATGACATAACACATGCACAGAAAAAAAATGGTAAACTCACTCTTATTTTCACAGTCTGGTCTTCTCACCTGACCTGCTTACTACTGTTTATTTTTATGACACCTTGAATACTTGAAATCCACTATGTCAATGTTTAATTGCTACATTAAATGGGGGAGCCAATGTAGAATGTGCTTACTCCATCTTAGCTGGAACCACCCCAACTCAGCAGTATTCTTTACACTTCAACATGAAAGCAAGATGGACAAATACATTTCTAGGGCACCAAAATTTATGCCAAATGTGGAATAAATAAGGGAGAACATTAAATTAGGCATTGCTACAATTCAATAATGTAGTATTTTTCTTTTTTTTTTTTTTTTAAGATTTTATTCATTTATTTGACAGACAGAGATCACAAGTAGGCAGAGAGGCAGGCAGAGAGAGAGGGTGGGGAAGCAGGTTCCCTGCTAAGCAGAGAGCCCTATGAGGGACTTGATCCCAGGACCTGAGCAGAAGGCAGAGGCTTAATCCAGTGAGCCACCCAGGCACCCCTAATGTAGTATTTTTCAAAGGAGAATTTGGCTACTTGTACCAAAAGCCACATGGGGTACTGGTTTAGAGTGCAAGTTACCAGGGTAAAAGATGATATACATAATTAGAATCTCTGAGAATTTGGTCTGGATATCTCCATATTAAAAATACCTAGATATGTTTATTTACCCTAAAGTTTGCAGACCAAAGAGTTAACCTTGATTATAGGAAAGGTTCTAATTCAAGGTCAGACTCTACCATCTGCCTATTATTGCATAAATCACATAATCTCAAGGGTTTCACATGTGAAATTCAATTCAATAAACCAATATTTCTTGCTATGTATTATTAACATATTAAATTCACATTAGCATGATTATGAGTTAGTTGTTCTTGATTAGTATTTATTAATAGTTATATGTATTCTTTCTATAGAATACACACAGTTCTACAATTTGTAATGCTATACTTGAACAAAAGCAAATTATCTTCAGGAACTTACTATATTCTAGAGTGAAGTGAAATAACAAGCATACTAAACTAGAACTATTTTTTTAGAATGCTGGAACATGATAAATGACATGGAAAAAGAAATACAGCAGGGTATTGGGGACTGGGAGAGAGTTGTGTGTGCTAAGGGGCTGTGATGTTAAGTAGAGTGGTTAAGATAGTCCCCAGTAAAAGATAAATAAATTTAAAAAAATTTTAAAATTTAAAAAAATTAAAAAAAAAGATAGTCCCCAGTATGCAAATATATTTTAACAGATTTTGTTGTGGTGAGGGAGTCAGCCAAATGGCTATCTTGAAGGGTATTCAAAGTACTCCATAACTCCATGTATATGCCATGCCTCACAAATAGCAAAGGGAGTGTGTGTGTGTGTGTGTATGTTTAAGAGAGAGAGGAGAGAAAGAGAGAGAGTGGTAAAAAATGAGCTCACAGAGGAAATAGGACTCACATCATACAAAGTTTTGGGTAAGTTTGGCAATCATTTTCCGCAAAATGGGGAGTAGTTGAATAATCATGAACAAATAGGTTACCATTCTGATTTCTTTTCTTTTCTTTTCTTTTTAATAGATTTTATTTATTTATTTGACAGAGAGAGAGAATACAAACAGGCAGAGCAGCAGAGGGAGAACGAGAGGCACGCTCCCCGTGGAGCCAGATGCAGGACTTTATCCCAGAAACCTGGAATCATGACCTGAGCTGAAGGCAGCCACTTAACCAACTGAGCCATCCAGGTACCCCAATTCTCTTAAAGATTAATCTGTTTTCCTGAGAATAGAAGTTAGTGGACAGCAAAACGGAAATTAGGAGATCCAGTTAGGAAGCTGCTACAGTAACCCAAATTTAAAAGTGGTTTAGTACCAAAAGGTAGTGATGCAGGTGATAAGATACAGTCAGATTTTATATGTGTATTTTAAGGGTTAAGCACAAAGTTTTTTTGTTTTTTGGTTTTGTTTTGTTTTGTTTTTTTTGAGAAACTCATAGGTGGAGTATATCAGAAAATGGAAAGTCAAGCTTTTGCCTGAGTTACTGGAAAAATGGAGTTGTTTTTAAGTGAGATGCAAAGATTTCACAGGTAAAAAGATTAGGCTGGTGAGATCATGAGGTCCAGTTTGGGTAAATGAAGATGGATTAGAAATCCAAGTGAACATGTTGTGTAGCACACTGAACATATGAATCTGAAGTGATGGAGAGAATTATCAGTTGATGATTGTCAATAAAAGAGTGGTAATAAGTGTCAATAAGAGAGAGGTAAAGTATTAAGAGAGGAATCAAGTAGTATAATAGGCTCCACCTATCGCAACATTTGACAGTTGTAGGATTATTTGTTGATCGGTTGGTTGGTTTTTGGTTTGGTTTTATTTTAACCAATCTGTACAAGGTGAAATAGTATCTTATTTGGTTTGAATTTACATTTGAAAAAATACTTACCATGTGGTAGGCAGGTCCTTCTTCCTAACCTCATCATATTTAAAGGACTCTTGAATATGCTTATCCTTTCACACTTTTACATAAATTCTAGAAATCTCTTGTAAAACTTATTAAAATAAAGAAAAAAAATCTTTTGAGATTTTGGTTGGAACTGCTTTGAAGCTTTAAATTTGGAGCACATGGACAGTTTTATGCTGCTGGGTCATTTACTTATTAAGTTACTTTATAAAACTCAAAAATCTTTTAAGTTTATATTAACAATTTTGCACACCATTCAAAAAGATACATTCTATTGTTTGGAGGACTGGGTGTGGTGCATAAACAATGAATATTGGAACACTAAAAAATAAAATTAAATTAAAAAAACAAAACTCAAAAGATACATTCTTAGGTATCTTATCATCTGTTGCTGATGCAAATTTTACCTTTAAATTGATTTCATTTTCTAAAGTGTATTAATTTATAGGAAAATAATAATCTTTTAAAATGATCTTATATCAATATTGTTAAATCTCCTTGAAAATTCTAATAATATTCACTGTGATAATCACCTGAACTTTCTACATAAACATTCTACTTCAGAATCATGATAGTTCATTGCTTTACAATCCTTTTAAATTTTATCTTAGTTTGTGTTTTTTTTATTTTAAAACGGAGTGCTGGAAAAAAATTCAAAAGACTTTTTAAAAAAAATTATTCACCAATTAGGATCATGTTTGATATAATATAATGCAGGCAATCTTTATCAATTAATAGAAGCTTTCTAAGTCCTAAAAAAAAAGTCTTAGTTTATTTTTACTTCCATGTTTCTCCCAGTAATAACCATCTCAAAATGTAATGACACTTATTCTCAGGATGTGATATTGTATTTCATTATTAGCAGTTTTATAAAGCACAGTTAATTTACAAATATAAAACTCTCTGATGAGCATACAGTGAATCATTAGTCTTTCACTGACTGATCAAAAAGAAATATAAACTCATTATCTATTTTTTCTTAAGTTACTTTATCATTTAATTAAAAAGGAACTTCTTTTCTAGTATCATACAAGAATCAAAAAATGAAGTTATTCTTTTTTTTTAATATTTTATTTATTTATTTGACAGAGAGAGAGAGATCACAAGTAGGCAGAGAGGCAGGCAGAGAGAGAGAGAGAGGAGGGGAAGCAGGCTTCCCGCTGAGCAGATAGCCTGATGCGGGGCTCGATCCCAGGATCCTGGGATCATGACCTGAGCCGAAGGCAGAGGCTTAACCCACTGAGCCACCCAGGCGCCGCCAAAAATGAAGTTATTCTATAGTTACATATCAAAAATGGGCTTTCATCATTATGTGACTTCATATAAAAATTATGGTTTCAGGTTCTATAGTTACCATTAAATAGATAAACATATAGATATTATAAATAAAATCACTGAAAAACAGTAGATTTATTGAGTATTTCATGACAAATACTTTCCCATTTACTGTTCCATTTAACCCTTGCAACAATTAGCTGATGCAGGTATTGTTATTAACCCCACTCCAAAAGAGGAATCCCAGGTTTGGAGTAGAGGATTTACCTAAACTCACATAGCCACTAAAAGTTAAGTGGTAGAACCGAGTTTCTAATCGAAGCAGCTGGTCTCCAAGCTGCTTAAAATACTTTTAAGCATTTTGTGATATATTTTACAAATACTTAGTGAATATTGTTAATCTCAGGAAATGGTATTCAGGAGCACAAATGTATCCCATGTCTCTTGATCTATATATACCATATAATAAAGTCAAGAATGAAATACTTTGTAATATATTATTTGTGGAGCATAACAAATAGCATGGAGGATAAGGGGAGATGGAAAGGAGAAGGGAGTTGTGGGAAATTGGAAGGGGAGGTGAACCATGAGAGACTATGGACTCTGAAAAACAATCAGGGTTTTGAAGGGGCGGGGGGTTGGAGGTTGGGGGAAAACAGGTGGTGGGTATTAGAGAGGGCATGGATTGCATGGAGCACTGAGTGTGGTGCAAAAACAATGAATACTGTTACACTGAAAAGAAATAAAAAAATTAAAAAAAAAGAAGCAATCAATAAAATGAAAAGGTGGCCTTTGGAATGGGAGAAGATATTTGCAAATGACATATCTGATAAAGGTTTAGTATTAAAAATCTATAAAGAACTTACTAACTCAACACCTAAAAAACAAATAATCCAGTTAAGAAATGAGAAGAAGACATGAATAGAAATTTTTCCAAAGAAGATACACAGATGTCTAACAGACATATGAAAATATGCTCAATATTACTCATCATCAGGGAAATATAAATCTACAATGAGATATTATCTCACACCTGTCAGAATGGCTAAAATTAACAACACAGGAAACACAGATGTTTTTGAGGATGTTAAGAAAGGGGAATCTTCTTATGCTGTTCAAAGGAATGAAAACTGGTACAGCCATTCTAGAGAACAATATGGGTGTTCTTCTAAAAGTTAAAAACAGAACTACTCTACAACCCAGCAATTACATTGTTAGGTATTTAGCCAAATATAAATACTGATTCAAAGGGGCACATGTACCCCAATGCTTATGGCAGCATTATCAACAATAACTAAATTATGGAAAAAGCCCAAATGCCCATAGACTGATGAATGGATAAAGAGGTGGTGTGTGTGTGTGTGTGTGTGTGTGTGTGTGTGTAACAGAATATTACTCAGCCAACAAAAAGAATGAGGTGGATGGATCTACAGTGTATTATGTTAAGCAAAATAACTAAGAGAAAGACAAATACCATATGATTTCAGTCATAAGTGGAATTTAAGAAACAAAACAGGTGAACACAGGGGAAAGAAAAAGAGTGAGGCAAACCATAAGAGAGACTCCCAACTTGAAAGAACAAATTGAGTGTTGATAGAAGAGAGGTGGGTGGGAGGATGTGCTAAATGGGTGAAGGGTATTAAGGAGGGCACTTGCTGTGATGAGTACTGGGTGTTGTAAGTAAGGGATGAATCACTAAATTCTACTCTTGAAACTAATATTATATGATATGCTAATTACCTAGAATTTAAATAAAAACTGGAATCATTAAAAAAATGAAAAAAAAAAAAAGAAAAGATCAGTCTCTCAAATAAACCTTTCAAGATGTCCATTCTGCTATTTATCTTATTTATATTGCCTTGCACTAGGTCAGGGAAATTGAATGCCCACAGGAATTATTAGGGTGTAGACATTCATAAAGTAGGGAAATTGAGTCTCTGGTCTAAAATGGGGAGGGCAGTAATCCAGGATGATCAAACTTCATGCTCCCAGATCTCTTTAACTAGAAAATCTTAGCAATTTCAGTGTTTATTTGCTATTTACAAGACTTTGTGACTTGGTTAAACTCCTCCCTTCTGATTTTTTATAAATACATGCAGCTTTTTAAATAAAAACTATACCTTCTTTCCATCTTTGAACATCCTTAATGTATGTATTTCAAATTCTTGGTTAGCAAGATCAAAAATTACTATCTGATTATTGACTGTATTTTGTTTTTAGGACTGGATTTCTTCATGAGCTTTGATACTTCTGTTTGCATTTACATTTTGAAGGGAAATATTTTCTTTGAGAAGTGAGAGATTGTTAGTTTCCTTTTTTTTTTTTTTTCCTCTCCCCCTATAGGCTCAGTCTTCACTGTCTAGTGATTTTTGTTTGTGAGCCCACACTAAAGCACCTTTCAGTATTATCTCCCAGGGGTGACACTAAGGATATGTCAGATCTCATGATAAATTCAGTGGTTTTGTGACTTGTCCCTGAAAGCCCTATTTATTATATACTGACTCCTGTCTCCTTTTTCCCAACCTCTGGATAAAGACATATACCTTTTACATATGCACAGATAGATATGTTCCTGCCTCCCTAATTTTTCAGGAGCTATTCCAGATGTCTATCTCAACTAAGTCTGTCTGTTATCATATATGTATTAAAAAAAAAGTTACCATTTCTATTTTATTTTTATTATTTTACATTTTTTTCCAGGCTTATTGAGTAGTAATTGACATATATCACTGTATAAGTTTAAGACATACAGCATGATGGTTTGATTTATATTGGTAGTAAAATCATTACAATAGGTTTATCATCCACCTTCTCGCACAAATACAGTAAAAAAAAAAAAAAAAGAAAAAGAAGGGGAAATTTTTTTCACCTTATGATGAGAATTCTCAATATTCACTCCTTAACAATTTTCTTGTGTATCATACAGCAGTGTTAGCTAGAGTCATCATGTTGTACATTACATCCCTAGTGCTTATTTATCTTATAACTGAAAGTTAACACCTTTTAACCACTTTCCTTCAATCCCCCCTTCTCTCACACCCCCACCTCTGGTAATCATAAGTCAGATCTCTTTCTGTGAGACTGTTTTGTTTCACTTTTTGTTTATGCTATACACAAGATCATATAGTATTTGTCTTTTTCTAATTGATTTTATTTAGCCTAGTAACTTTTGTTATCACAAATGGCAGAATTTCCTAATTTTTATGGCTGAATAATACTCCATTGTGAGTATATGTATGTATGTATGTACACACACACACACACACTCACACACACACACACACACATAACATCTTCTTTATCCTTTCCTCCATCAATGGACACTTAGGTTGTTACCATGTTTTGATTATTATAAATAATACTGCTATGAACAGGGAGAATCAGATGTCTTTTTGAGTTAAAGTTTTTGTTACCTTTGGATATACTCCCAGAACTGGAATTGCTGGATCATTTGGTAGTTCTGTTTTTAATTTATTCAAGCACCTCTATACTGTTTTCTATAGTGGCCTCACCAATCTACAATCCCACCAAGAGTGTTCCCTTTTCTCTGCACACATGCCAGTGTTTGCTCTCTTGCCTTTTAATGATGGCCATTGTAACATGCATGAGGTCAAATCTTTTGGTTCTTTTTTTTTTTTTTTTTAAATACCTCAAGAAACACACTCCCAACCCTCATTTGTTGTTCTGGAATGGAAAACAGAAAATTCATGTCGTCAACTCAGCTCATTGTTATTTCTGTTCCATTTCTGATTTACAGAGACATTCCTTTTTTATTTAGTACCAGCTATGTCTTTTGTTTTTCAGATTTCATAAAAAGTATCCTTTATTTCTAGGAGTTAAAAATTAAGTAAATTTTCAAGCATAAACTACTACACTAACTTGGCAAATTAATCTGTATCATGGTTTCAATAACTTTTTTTTTCTGTTTCTTATGCTTTTTACAGGGAGAAGCTTTTTTTGAGACTTAACAAGTTCCCTCCTCTCTCCTGTCTACTTAAGATGGGTATACTGGCACAAAAGAGGAGGTTAATCTTATTCCAGTTTTCTGCCATTCAAGAAGGAAAAACTCAGTAGGACTGGGTAAAACTAGAGTTTTTATTAGCAAGCCAAAGCTTATGAGTTTGCATCATTTTATCCAGTGATATTTTGCTATTCAATGCAAACACAGGACTACATTTATGGGATTTTTAAAATTAAATTTTGGCTCTGGAGTCAGAATGTAAAAAATATGAACTAAACTTAAACACCAATGAATGTGAGAGCCAAAATATTTTGTGAAAAATCTCTTCCTGGAAATGTAGAAGAAAAAAAAATATTTAGTAAAATAGCTAACAAGAGTTAAAATAAAAATAAAAGGAAAACAATGTAAAAACTTTAACATTTAAATGACAATAATGATCTTTAAGCATTCTATTACTAAATGGGTATCAGATATCTAGGAAAATACTGGCAGATTGCTAACTGGGGAGATACTAAAACTTGGATAGATTTTATCATTTTTAATATGTTAGATATCCCTCTCTTACATTATGTTCCTTTCCCCTATTTTGATGCTATCATTGGTCATATGACATCTTGATTAGGTCTAATTTGTTTCCCTATTCCTTAACTGCAGCTAAGTTCCAGAGAGAAGCTTCTCTCCAGAGTGGTTTCATGAGTTAAGAGCCAAAGTTACCTACCACAGCCATGTTATATGAGCAAAGAATAACAGGTCAGTGTGTCTAGTGTAGAGGGAATTAAGTGAGAGGAGAAGGGGTGTCAGGGAGGTAACAAGAGCCAGTTCATGCATATCCTTGTAAATTGTAAATTTGTTTTCACTTTGGTTGAAGTGGAAAGTCATTTCAGTATCTTGAAGAGAGCAGCAACATAATCTGATTTATAATTTTAAGGATTATTAATACTACTGTGCTGGAAACAGATTCTAAGAGAAGACTGGGAAGAAGGAGTTGTCCAGGCAAGAAATGATGGGGCTTGATCCAGGGTAATGACATTGGAGGAATGAGATATAGTCAGATTCTAGATGAATTTTGAAAATAGAGCTAAAGAAAATTTTTGCTGAATTACTTGTGAATTACAAGAAAAAAAGTAATTTGAATTCAACCTCCAAAATGCATGCTTTCTTAATGGCACCAATGGCATTAATGTGACTAAATTCAGTCTAATTTATGCTTTCCTATTTTATATTACCTTCCATCAGCTTCTATGAACGATTGTCAACTCTTCTTGAAACACCTTTCTCAGACTGATTTCTGTGAACCTCATTCCTCCTGTTTTCTTCCTTTTTCTCTGGATGTCCTTTGTCTCAGGCTTATTCTCCTTTCTCTCTCATGAATTCTGAATTTCATTGAAATGCCTTTGTGTGCAGAGCAGGTTCTGTAGCCCAAAGTCAATCAATGTAATTCACCATATTAACAGGCTAAAGAAGAAAATTCACAATTTCATATCAGTCTATGCTGAAAAGCAATAGACAAAACTTAATATCAATCCATGTTAAAAAAAAAAAACCTCTCAGAAAAAATACTGATCGAGAACTTCAAAAAAATCTTCAGCTCATAGAATATTTAATGCTAAAACCAGAATGTATGCCTGCCAAGATCAGAAACTAGGCAAGTTATCCAATCTCACTCTTATTTAACAGAGTTCTGAGAATTCTAGCTAGTGCAATAAGACAAATCAGAAAGTAAAATTTGTAGATCTCAGGAAAGAAGAAAATATCTGACTCTGCTTACAGATGAAATGTCTATCTATATAGGAAATACCAAGGAATCTGCAACAACAACTTCTAAAATAAGTGATTTTGGTGGTGTATGGTTGGCTCAGTCAGATAAGCCTCTGACTTCAGCTCAGGTCATGATTTTGGGGTCCTGGGATCGAGATCCCAGTTGGGCTCCATGCTCAATGGTCTATCTGCTTATTCCTCTTCCTCTGCTTCCCCATCCCATGCTCATGTTCTCTCTCTAAAATGAAAAAGGAAATTAAGTAATTAAGTGAGTTTAGTGAGGTGAGAGGTTGCAAGATAACATGCAAAAATCATATTATTCCTATCTACTATCAATAAATATTTGGACAATGAAACTACCATTTGTCATCCCTTAAAAAAGATAAAATGTTAGGTGTAAGTCTAATAAAACATGTACTGTAAATGTAGTTCTGGGCACCTATCCTAAACAGATTAAGACTTCTTTTCACACAAAACTTCTATTGAATGCTTATAGTAGTTTTATTCATAATAGCCAAAAACTGGGAACCACTCAGATGAGTTTTAATGAGTAAATGGTTAAACAAACTGCAGTACATCTATTTCAAGGAATACTACTCAGCAATTAAAATGAAGAATTTATTGATATATGTAACAACTTAGATAAATCTCCAGGGAATTACACTGTTTAAAAAAGTCATCATCACCAGGGGTGCCTGGGTGGTTCAGTGGGTTAAAGCCTCTGCCTTTGGCTCAAGTCATGATCCCAGGGTCCTGGGATGGAGCCCCACATCAGGCTCTCTGCTCAGCGGGGAGCCTGCTTCCTCCTCTCTCTGTCTCTGCCTGCTTCTCTGCCTACTTGTCTGTCAAATAAATAAATTTAAAAAATCTTAAAAAAAAAAAGTCATCACCAAATACAAAACATATGATTCCATTTACCCTATCATTTTTGAAGTAACAGTTACAGAAATGGAGAACAGATTTATTGTCTCCATGGTTTAACAATGGGGTGAGGACAGGAAAGATGTTGGTATGACCATAATAGGCATGTGTTGTAGAAATATTCCACACTTTGACTGTATTGATGCTAATATTCTGGTTGTGATAATGTACTTAAAACTGCATATAAATTTATAATTATCTAAAATGTTTTAAAACAATTTAAAAAAAATGAGTACAATGATTTTCTAAGACTTGACTAGGTTTTATTTCCTCCAAAGATTTTCCCCAAAATGAATAAATTAGTTTGTACACATGAATGCTCAATATTTTTCTCCTTCTCTCTGTGTGTGTTTGTGTATGTTTACACAAACACATATGTATATGTTTATATGCACACAGATACATACATATATACAAGGTTAGATTAGAAAGTGTGGTTCAATTCCACCCTGTTCACCAGAACACTTTCATTGGAACCTTGAGCTAGCATGTAAGTCTACTGCCTTGAAGTCACCAGGTGGTGAAGAAGCCTAAACTAACCCAAATAGAAAATAGCATATAGTGATCCCTGAGTCTACATGAAGAAAAAGGTGATGGCCTACCCTGAAATGTTTCAGCTCTAGCCACTGTCTGTAATCACATAGGAGACTCTGAGCTAGAATGGCCCTACTGAGTTTTTCAATTCCTGATCCACAGAAACTCTAGGGGATGACAAAATGATTTACATATTTACACTTAACAGGCATTTTTAAAATTACATGGTATTTTTTTATGTCTCCTTCACAACATTCTGTGAATTTTCAGCTAATAGCACATATTAATATTAGACACATTTCTTTTTTCTCTTCGGTCCTACACTTTTGTAACCCAGCTTTTAGCAAATAACTTGATACGTCATTAACATGTGATGAATATGATCATAGATAGTATTACCTTTAATGTGATTGTGTTTTCCTTTACTTATCACATCATAAGTTTCATTTACTTATGTTCATTTTAAAATATGTTCAACTATCCAGAAATGGAAAGTTTTTGGTGTATATAAAATCTGTAGTCAAAAGTGAGTGTAAGGGAGCACCAGGGTAGCTCAGATGTTAAGCATCTGCCTTTGGCTCAGGTCATGATCCCAGGGTCCTGGGATTGATCCCACATTGGGCTCCCTGCTCAGTGGGAAGTCTGCTTCTCCCTCTTCCACTCCTCCTGCTTGTGCTCCCTCTTTCACTGTCTCTCTGTCCAATAAATAAATAAAATCTTGTTTTAAAAAAGTGTAAGGAGAGTTATAATTTTTAAAATTATATATTTTTATGATTTTAAAAATTATATATTTTTATAATTTTAAAAATTATATATTTTTCCTCTTAGCCAGAAGTTTCAAAGTGTATTTTTCATTATCCAATAAAAACTTTCAAATACATATGCAGTGACAAGAAAAATCAGTTTCTATACATCATATGCAGTAGCTGGTGTAAATAGATGTCTATGCCATGCTTCTACCTTTTTCACACTATGAAATCATGCTTCCAAAGCATTTCTGTGTGACTGATTCTCTCTGTAATAGGTCAAAAGCTGCATAGGTTCTACCTCTGGAAAATTGTATTAGTTGTCAGCATTTCCAAAAACAGTGATTTTATCAAAAACATATCTAATAAAATGCCTAACACTTAACATTTCATAAGAAGTATGTTAATGTCAATTTTAAAAGTCTACAGTTTGTTTTTTTATAGTCATTTTACATAGCCATCAATAAATTAATAGAAGTTGCTCTCAAGATTTCACCTGAACCTGTATAAACAACAGGTTTGTAAGATGTGTCTTGAAACTTCTTAACAAAGATAAGATCTAAAATCTATAATTAAGTCTAATGAAGATATAGAAATAAACAAATAGCAAGGATAGAATTTAAAATATTTACTATTACAAAATGTTTTAAGAGAGAAAGCCTTATAATGACTAACTCTTTGGAATTAAAAAAAAAAAATAAATAAGGGCACCTGGCAGACTCAACAGGTAGAGCACCTAACACTTGATCTTAGGGTTGTAAGTTCAAGCCCACACTGAGCGTGGAGCCTACTTAAAAATAATAATAATAAAATAAAAGCACCATACTCGGGGTCCCTGGGTGGCTCAGTCATTAAACATCTGCCTTTGGCTCAGGTCATGATCCGGGGGTCCTGGGATTGAGCCCAGCATCTGGCTCCCTGCTCAGTGGGAAGCCTGCTTCTCCCTCTCCCACTCCCCCTGCTTGTGTTCTTTCTCTCTCTGTCTCTCTCTCTCTGTCAAATAAATAAACAAAATTCTAAAAAAAAGTTTAATTGCAAAAATCATCTAAATAGGGTCATGAATCAAAAGCTCATGGATGCCTGCAAACTGTGGAGAGAGGGAAGATGGTGGTCAAGTAGAAGCCTAGGTCATGTCATCCTATGCATGCAACCAGATAACAATCAAATCATCCTATATATCTTAGAAAGGTCATTGGCTAGTTCCCTTTTTCCCAGAGGAGTCTCTCCATGAATGCTGCCTCTCTGGGACATGCTCTGAGATGAGCAACTAACCTTTCATTGTATGTGCCAGGCACTTTTCAGATCTCTATTTCCACACTGTATGTCTTGGGCTATTTGTCCTGCCTTTCTCCAAGAGAGCTCTCCCAAATCCAAGCACTCTGAACTTTAAAACTCCAGACTTTAAACCCCACTTGCTGCAAAAACTTAAGAAATTTGGGCTTCTCATTTACAAGCCAGTTGCTAGGGGGATTTATTTTCTCCATGCACCGCTTTGTGTACTAGTTCTCTTTCACCCTTCTTTGCCACCAGGATTCCTTCCCCACCAAAGGAGCCATGGTCACTTTTCTCACTCAAGCCCCATCTCTACTCTTCCTACCTTCTTTGATGTGTGTGTGTTTTTTTTTCCTATCTTTTTTTTTTTAAGTTTTTATTTATTTGACAGAGAGAGATCATAAGTAGGCAGAGAGGCTGGGGGGGTGGGGATGCAGGCCCCCTGCTGAGCAGAGACCCTGATGTGGGGCTTGATCCCAGGACCGGGAGATCATGACTGGAACTGAAGGCAGAGGCTTAACCCACTGAGCCAAAGAGATGCCCCTTTTTTCCCTATCTTTAGTTGTGGTTATTGTTTGGCCTGTCTCCAGATTGACTTCTGGGGTCTCTCCCTTAAGGTCAGGAAAAAGACAAGGATGACTACCCTCACTGATTTATTCAGTATAGTACTGGAAGGGCTGGCCACAGCAATCTGACATGAAAAAGAAATAAAGGGCATGCAAATTATTAAGGAGGAAGTAAAATATTCATTCACTATTTGCAAATGACATAATACTATATAGAGACAACTCTAAAGACTCCTCCAAAAAAACCTACTAGAAATGATAGATTAATTCAATAAAGTCACAGGATACAAAATCCATCTATAGAAATCTGTTGCATTTCTACACACCAATAATGAACTAGCAGAAAGACTAATTAAGAAAACCATCCCAATTATAATAGTAACCAAAATAATAAGATACCTAAGAATAAACCTAACCAAAGAGATCAAAGGCTATACTCTGAAAACTATTAAACACTGGCAAAAATAAACTGAAGAAGACACACACACGCACACACACACACACAAAAGAAAGATACTCCATGTTCATGGATTGGAAGAACAAATATTAAATGTTAAATATAAAAAGGTCTATACTACCCAAAGCAATTCACACATTTAATGCAATTCCTATCAAAATACCATGAAGACCCTAAATAGGAAAAAAAAAAAAAAAAGTCCTGAAAAAAGAAAAGTAAAGCTGAGGAAATCACAATCACAGACCTCAAGTTGTATTACAAGGCTTTAGTAATTAAAACAGTATGTTACTGTTGTAAAAATAGACACAGATCAATAGAACAGAATAGCAAACCTAGACACAGACCCACAACTTATGGTCAATGATTCTTCAACAAAGCAAGAAAGAATATTCAGTGGGAAAAAGACAATATCTTCAACAAGTGGCACTGGGAAAACTAGACAGCAACATGCAAAAAGATGAAACTGGACCACTTAAATATACCATACACAAAAACAAATTAAAGATCTAAATGTGAGACCTGAAACCACAAAAATCCTAGAGGAGAGCCAGGCAGTAAGCTCTGTGACATGGGCGATAGCAAACTTCTTCTAAAAATGTTCCCTGAGGCAAGCAGAAAGAGGCAAAAATAAACCATTGTGGTCAACATCAAAATAAAAAGAATCTGTACAGCAAACAATTAAAAAAATTAAAAGGCAACCTTCCAAATGGGAGAAGATATTTGTGAGATATCTGATAAAAGGTTAGTATTCAAAATATAAAAAGTACTTAGAAAACTCAAACCCCAAAACTCAATAATCCACTTTAAAAATGGGCAGAAGACATGAGCAGGTATTTCTCCCAAGAAGATATACAGATGGCTAAGGGACATGTGAAAAGATGCTCATCATCACTTATCAGGGAAATGCAAACCAAAACTAAAATAAGATATCCCCTCACACCTGTTAGAATGGCTAAAATCGACACACTAGAAATAACAGGTGTTGGTGAGGATGCAGAGAAAAAGGAACACTCTTGCACTGTAGATGGGAATGCCAACTGGTGCAACCACTGTGGAAAATTGTATTGAGGTTGCTCAAAAAGTGAAAAATAGAACTATCTTACGATCCAAAAATCATACTACTGGGTATTTACCCAAAGAATACAAGAACACTAATTCAAAGAGATACATGCACATCTATGTTTATGGCAGCATTATTTACAATACCCAAGATATGAAAATAGCCCAAGTGTCCACTGATAAAGGTGAAAGGATAAAGAAGTGATACACACACACACACACACACACACACACACGTGTGTGTGTGTGTGTGTGTGTGTGTGTGATGGAATATTATTCAGCCATAAAAAGAAGGAAATCTTGCCATTTGCAATGATATTGATTGAACTGAAGACTATAATGCTAAGCAAAATAAGTCAGTCAAAGAAAGACAATATCATATAACTTCACTCACTGTGGAATTTAAGAAACAAAACAAACAAGCAAAGGGTAAAAAAAGAGAAAGAGACAAGCTAAGAAAGATACTTACTACAGGAAACAAACTTATGGTTACCTGAGTGGAGGTGGGTGGGGGTATGGGTGAAATAGGTGACTGGGATTAAGGGTGATGGGGATTATGAGCACTGGGCTCATAAAATAAAAATGTAATAAAAAAAAATTCATGGCTGTCTTACTAGCATAAGAAATACCTTAAAATTTGAAGCTTTTGAAGTAGTCATAAATGAAATAGCACTTTAACAGTGTGTTTGATTTCAGTTTAATCAGGAAATCACAGTTTTAACCATTGAGTATATTCTGAAAATGCTAAATAGTGGGTGGAGAATCCTTTATTAGAACACACCATCTCTGGGATGACAGTTAAAAGTCTTGGGCATATGCTGCTTCAGGTCATGAATCCAAAAGAGTAATCCAAGGAAGCTGAGAGCTGACAGACTGGATTACTATGGCAGAGTTTCATGTTGTGTTCAGATATATATTCCAAGTAGACTATAGAGAGAAAAAAAAAAATCAAAGAGCTCCAGGGCCAAAAATGTGACCTTATAAAAATAATCAAACAATGAATCAGGGTTCAAAAAATGAGTTTTCACATGCTAGAGAGTATGATTCAGACACAGATGTGTCTCAACGATGGCTATACAGAGAATACCAAGTAAATGAGGGTGGATGGATGTGTCCCAAAGGCCAACATTGTACTGATGCTATTGCTCATTATGATTTTTTTCCCCTTGGCTAGTACTGTCACCTCTGTACTCTATGAACATCATATATGCTTTCTGACATCTCCTGCTATTGCCTTAATGTCCACATTCACATAGGAAATAGCTTCCAGAAAAAGACAAATGATGTAAAAACTATGCTCATTTATTTCTCTAGCTTTTCATAAAAATTCATGACTGAAATAATTCCCATTAGTATTGGTTGCAAAGAAGCAAATGTGAGTATTTTCTTAACTTAGTGCCACAATTTTCCTATGAAAATAAATATAGGATGGAACCATATATATGATGAAAAAGGATTAAAGATATTTGTGGATGGGGTAAATATGTATGAGACCCAGATAACTGTTCTCAGCTTAAGGAATCTAGAACAGTGCTATTCAAAGTTTCTGTGATAAAGTGACATGGTTTTGTTTTTCTATTTTTCAAATTCATTACATGCCTATATATATTTTTAAAGAATATAAAACTGAATTTCTAGAAAAATAAAATAAAAAACAGTGATATCTGAACCAAACTCCATTTAAAATGGATTATTAGATTCAGTAGAGATAAAATTCTGTAAAGTTATTATGAATTTTCCAGTACACTGATCTCAAACTCATCATAATGGATATATTCATGTAATTTTAGCAAAATGCAAGCTAGCCTATATGACACTGAAAACAAATGAAATGAAGGAGGAGAAAAAGTGCTCCTATTCTGAAGAAATGTTAAATAATATGGAAATAAAAAGAATAATGGGCACACCTTTTAAATAAGTAAATTACTCTATGCTTAATTGAACCCAGAAAAAGGTCTGATTTATTGTTGTCCAAGTACAATGCTTCTAAAAAAAAGATGGCTGACAGCTCCTTCTGCATTGCTATTCTCAATTTGCTAACACTAAATCTGAAGATTTAGTACACGTTTTAAGTGCTATTACCAAATGGAGATTAATAGAGCAGAAAAAATACATGCAGAGTCTTTCCTACTTTTTTTTATCATAAATGGTATTGTGTTTTCAAAATATCAAATTTAAGTACTAATCAATGTCGACTATGGTAAATTAATATTTAATTTTCACTTTGAAAGATGCAATGAATTATGAAATCATCAACATAACAAGGGACACATTTATACAAAATAGAAAAGCCTGATAAAGAGAATATCTAATGAACTGTCAAGGAACAAGAATAATTATAATTATGTATATATTTACTGTAACAAAAATCTGAGAGCTAAATGTATACATTATTACAAGCTATGTGATATTTAAAAAGGTATTCTAAAATACAATGCCACATAAAGATGAGAAAAAGAATTGCATATAATTATAAATAGGGCATATATATATGCTAAAATCAACTAAAATGAGGTAGTATAGCAAAACTAGCAATGTTAATATAATTAATATCAAATAATAAAAAGGAAAAATCAGTAAGAAAGAGTAATATTCTTCTTGAAACTGTTAAATCCACCAAAAGTATAAAGTAGATATTAGTAATTCTTCTTTAATATATAAAATATTGACATATAGAAATGAAAATACACAGAATAAGAGATGAAACTGTCACAATGTAAATAATAACCTATTTTTACTACTTCTTATTGTTATTGAAAAAAATTACAAACATATTAGTGGCTTAAAACAATAGCACAAATATATTACTTTGTAGTTCAGGAAGTCAGGTGTTCAGATGGGTCTCACAGGGCTAAAATCAAAGGTATCAACAAGTTTTGGCTCCTTTCTGGAGGTTCTGAGGAGAATATTTTCCAGACTTTGTCCAGATTTTAGAGGCTGCCATCACACTGCTTGGTATTTTGTACCTTTCTCTATCTGCATGCCCCTCCTAAAGGCTATCCCACATTGCCATCTCAATGGTTCTTTCTTTCCCGTCTCAATTTTTTCAATTATAATGATGCTTGTGATTACCCTAAACTGGACAATCTTGGATGATCTCCCCATCTCAAGGTCAGCTGGCCAGAAGTCTTATTTCTACTCTCAAACTTAATTCCCCTTGTCACGTAACATATGGGTTTAGGAATCAGGATGTGGACATCTCTGGAGTAGTATTTTCTTCCTAACACATCACATAATACCTCTAAACTAGATTTAACAAAAAATAAGTAATGATGAAGAAATATTGAATAATACTTAAAATAAGATGTAAGGAATAACAAAAGACCACTTTGTTTACAAGTCTCATATTTTTTTTATCTGTTAAGTACATGATACTCAAGAAAAAATCTAAAATGACAAAGTTCACTTTATTTAATAAAAAAGTAATATTCACACAATATTCAAAGCAATGATAGAAATGTAACGTGAGTGTGTTGTGAATGTGAGTAGTTTATAATCACTGGAATTTAATTTTTAAACAGTCTATTCTTAATTGTTCTAGCCACAAAGATAAATGAATAGTAGAATTATAATTTATTATGAATAAATAAATAAATGTTAGAAAATTAAGTTGCAAGGCTCTCATAAAAGTGATGATGATAAAATTGATAATTCTGTACATATACCATCAATTGATGCAGAAAAAGCATTTGACAACATCCAGCATCCATTCTTGATTAAAACACTTCATAGTATAGTGATAGAGGGAATAGTCCTCAACTGCATAAAATCTATCTACGAAAAACCCATAGTGAATATCATCCTCAATGGGAAAAAGCTGACAGCCTTCTCTTTGAGATCAGGAACATGACAAGGATGCCCAGTCTCACCACTCTTTTTCAACATAGGACTAGAAGTCCTAGCAACAGCAATCAGACAACAAAAATAAATAAAAGGTATTCAAATTTGCAATGAAAAAGTAAAACTCTCTTTCTTTGCAGATAACATGATACTTTATATGGGAAACCAAAAAAAACTCTACCCCAAACTACCAGAACTTATACAGCAATTCAGTAATGTGGCCGGATAAAAAATCAATGTACAGAAATCAGTTGCTTTCTTATACAATAACAATGAAAATACAGAAAGGGAAATTAGAGAATAGATTCCATTTACTATAGCACCAAGAGCCATAAGATACCTGGGAATAAACCTAACCGAAGAGGCAAAGGATCTGTACTTGAGAAACTACAGAACACTCATGAAAGAAATTGAAGAAGACACGAAAAGATGGAAGAGCATTCATGCTCATGGATCAGAAGAATAAACATTGCTAAAATGTCTATACTGCCTAGAACAATCTATACTTTCAATGCCATTCTGATCAAAATTCCACTGGCATTTTTCAAAGAGCTGGGACAACAATCCTAAAATTTGTATGGAATCAGAAGAGACCTCAAATTGCTAAGCAAATGTTGAAAAAGAAAAACAAAACTAGGGTCATCATGTTTCAGATTTCAAACTTTACTACAAAGCTGTGATCACCAAGACAGCATGGTACTGGCACAAAAACAGACACACAGATCAGTGGAACAGAGTAGAGAGCCCAGATATGGACTCTCAACTCTATGGTCAAATAATCTTTGACAAAGCAGGGAAAAATATACCGTGGAAAAAAGACAGTCTCTTCAATAAATGGTGCTGGGGAAATTGGACAGCTATATGTAGAAGAATGAAACTCAACCATTCTCTTACACCACACACAAAGATAAAATTGAAATGGATAAAAGACCTCAACATGAGGCAGGAATCCATGAGAATCCTAGAGAAGAACATAGGCAGTAACCTCTTTGACACTGGCCACAGCAACTTCTTTCAAGATATGTCTCCAAAGGCAAAGGAAACAAAAGTGAAAATGAATTTTTGGGACTTCATTGAGATCAAAAGCTCTGCACAGCAAAGGAAACAGTCAACAAAACAAAGAGGCAACCCACGGAATGAGAGAAGATATTCACAAATGACAATATGGACAAAGGGCTGATATCCAGGATCTATAAAGAACTCCTCAAACTCAATACACACAAAACAGATAATCATGTCAAAAAAAAAAAAAAAATGGGAAGAAGACATGGACAGACACTTCTCCAATGAAGACATACAAATGGCTAACAGACACATGAAAAAATGTTCACCATCACTACCTATCAGAGAGATGGCAATCAAAACCACATTGAGATACCACCTTACACCAGTTAGAATGGCCAAGATTAACAAGACAGTAATCAATAAGTGTTGGAGAGGATATGGAGAAAGGGGAACACTCTTACACTGTTGGTGGGAATGCAAGTTGTTGCAGTCACTTTGGAAAACAGTAGTGAGAAGAAGGGCCATCTGTACCCCAATGTTCATAGCAGCAATGGCTACAGTCACCAACATGTGGAATGAACCAAGATGCCCTTCAACAGATGACTGGATAAAGAAGATATGCTCCATATATACTATAAAATATTATGCCTCCATCAGAAAGGATGAAGACCCAACTTTTGTATCAACATGGATGGAACTGGAAGTGATTATGCTGAGTGAAATAAGCCAAGCAGAGAGTCAATTATCATATGGTTTCTCTTATTTCTGGAACATAAGGAATAACATGGAGGATATGGGGAGATGGAGAAGAGAAGGGAGTCGGGGGAAATTGGAGGGGGAGAGGAACCATGAGAGACTGTGGACTCTGAAAAACAATCTGAGGGTTTTGGAGGGGCAGGGGATGGGATGTTGGGTGAGCCTGGTGGTGGGTATTACGGAGGGCACATATTGCATGGATCACCGGGTATGGTGCATAAACAATGAATTCCGGAATTCTTCTGAAAACAAATTAAAAAAATAAATAAAAATTTAAAATAAAATAAAATAAAAGTAGACAAGTTAAAATGGAGACCTCAAGGTCTCTCTTTTCAAAATGCACAAATATGAGTAATAACAGTAGGTAAAACTGAAAGATGTAACAAAAGCAATCAATAGTGAAAATATAAAATGGCATGTTAGAATCTTTAAGTGTAACACCAAATACTCATGGCTGAACTCTGTCTAAACTTGGTGTGGAATACTTAATCAACATACAGAAGAACTATAGAGATGATTCGATAAAGTAAATGGAGAATACATTTTTAAGAGTTACACTTTACATGCAAATAAGTGGATACGGAAGTAGAGTAGACAATCTGAGGAAAGTATGGCAAAATTTTTATAGAACAATTACTTTTTCCACTGTTTTGCCAGGATCAAGTAAACAACAACATAGTGCTGGAGAATTCCAGCCAAAAGGATAATGGAGCATAAATGCAGACAGATCACAAACATCAGAGCAGTAAGTATTTTCAGAAAAATAAGAAGAACAAGAAGAGAACCATGGAAAGAATAAAAAAAGATGAAAAAACCTATTGGAAGTGGTGGTGAGGATTGGGCTCTATCCTTGGTATTTAAAATAAATGCCTGTACCTAATATATACTCAATAAACACTTGTCAGAGGAAGGAAGGAATATGAACACAAAGGATATCCTCCTTTTCTCCTGAATTCTGAAAATACATAGTTAAACAAAGTTCAGGTCTTGATTCAAGGTATACGTGTGGTTGGAGATGGGGTAAACATCTATGTAGTGGGCCAAATTTTAATAGGTGCTGAAATATTTAGAAATATGAAAAAAAAAAGTGTGCAGTTTTATATAATGTACACCACTGACAATTTACATAGCTTGTAAAATGTAAATAATTCCTATATCTGCAAAAAAAATAGTATTTACAAATACATAAGTGCAAATTCATGCCAACTACAGGCAGCAGTAAAAAAAGGCATTCACAGATATGTCAGTATCCTAATGCAGTGAAGTAACATGTATAGAGGTTCAAGTCATCACCTCTGTCCTCAAATTAATAATGAAGCAAAGTGCCCCCTGAAAACTGGAAAGACTGGTGAATAAGAAGAATCACAACTTACCAGGAGCAGAAGATGTCACTGGATACACCCCTGGTAGGGATACTTAAAGGATACTGATTAATTTCTGGAAACTGGATGGGCTAGACTGAGAGATAAAAGTCCTGGAGACTCATCTTGAGGGGAATTCCCACAATTTTATGAATAATATTTCTAGGAACTCAACAAGGTTCTCAGTGAGAAAACTGAAGACAGATACCCTCATCTCATATTTCTAGCAGGAAAGGGGAAAATTAACCACTTTGAAAAATTCTAAAAGCACTCTGTCCTCTGTTGCAAAGGTCTGACCACAAGGGAAGCTATTTTACTAAAGCACAGACAATTTATGGGAAAGGACATACCTAAATCTAGCCCTTTAGTGTTTGATGTGGGAAAAGGCAAATACCCAACTTCAGCTCTATCAAACCTTCCTATCTCACCTAAAGGTAGGGGAAAAAGCTGAGAAGCACTTGTGAAGCTCATAGCCCATGTACAAAAACTAACTAAAAGAGTAAGACCTAATTTTAGGATTATAGAATGCTTTCCCACCCCCCACCTTCCCACCATATCCACAGAGCTCCAGTGTAATAAAAAGGAGTTAGAGCTGAAAGAACTAGGACCAAACTATATTTAAGAGACTCTCATAAGAAATCCAAAACAACAGCAACAAAAACAAAGCAAAACAAACAAAAACACAAAACAAAAACTAGAAGAAATTTTATCTTCTGATGTTATACTGACAATATAACTACAACAAATAGTAAAGAGAACTCAACCCCGAGCCAAATAAAACCTCACACAGAAAGCCTATCACCATGGGGTGCCTGGGTGTCTCAGTGGGTTAAGCCTCTGCCTTTGTCTCAGGTCATGATCTCAGGGGGCTCTTTGCTCAGCAGAGTGCCTGCTTCCCTCTCTCTCTGCCTGCCTCTCTGCCTACTTGTGATCTCTCTCTCTCTATCTGTCAAATAAAAAAAAAATAATCTTAAAAAAAAAAGGCCTATTGTCATCAGTTCTTTTCAACTTATAGGTCATGTATGGCTTTGAAGAAAACAATGTAATGCGTACTAGAAGCCAAAAAACTATCTGAAGAGACAAAGTAAGAACTAGACATGAATATAAATGGTATATAAATGAGGAAGACTCTGGAACTATCAGACTGGGAATTCACAATAAGGATAATTTACAAACTATTGGATCTAACTGAAAAAGTGGAAAAAATGTAAGAACAGCTGGTTAACATAATCAGAGAGATGAAAGTGTAAAAAGAGTCAAAAGTAAACATTACAAATCAAAAACACTGAGGGAGAAGCAGCAGGCTGAGATGACATCAGGTAGCAGAAGATCAGCTAGATCGCTTATCTAAACATTGCAAACACCTACAAATCCAACGGGAGATCGAAGAGAAGAAGAACAGCATTTCTAAAAACAGAAAATCAACCACTTTCTGAAAGGTAGGACTGGCGGAGAAGTGAATCCAAAGCAACAGGAAGATAGACCGCGGGGGCAGGGGCTGGCTCCTGGCAAGTGGCGGAGAAACTGAGCACTAAATCAGGAATTTTAAAAGTCTGTTCTGCTGAGGGACATCACTCCAGAGGCTAAACCAGGGTGAAGCCCACGCAGAGTCAGCGTGGCCCCAGGTCCCGCAGGGTCACAGAAGGATCGGGGGTGTCTGAGTGTCGCAGAGCTTACAGGTATTAGAACGGGGAAGCCAGCTACAGAGACAGAGCCGAGGAGTGAGCTCACAGCTCGGCGTTACCTTGAACCGGTTGCAGGCTGGGTGAAATTGGAACGCGGCCAAGGCCAGGGAGATGGGAGTGATTGGGCGCTATTCTCTGAGGGTGCACTGAGAAGTGGGACCCCGAGCTCTCGTCTCCTCTGGCCAGAGACTGTGAGGCCACCATTTTCATTCCCGTCCTCCGGAACTCTACAGAAAGCGTTCAGGGGACAAAAGCTCCTGAAATCAAACCCGAGCGAATTACTCAGCCCGGCCCTGGGTAAGGGCGGTGCAATTCTGCCTGGGGCAAAGACACTTGAGAATCACTACAACCGGCCCCTCCACCAGAAGATCAACAAGAAATTCAGCCAGGACCAAATTCACCTACCAAGGAGTACAGGTTCAAGACCAAGGAGAGCAGTGGAATTCCAGAGGAGGAGAAAGCAAAGCACGGAACTCATGGCTTTCTCCCCATGATTCTTTAGTCTTGCAGTTAATTTAATTTTCTTTTCATTTTTTTCTTCTTCTGCTAAGTTTTTTTAACTTTTATCCTTTTCTTTTTTGACGTTTTTTTAACTAGTTTATCTAATATATATATTTTTTTCTTTTTTATACTTTTTATTTGTCTTCTTTTTTTAATTCTTTTTTTTTTTTTCTGGACCTCTTTATCACCCACTCCCCCCCCCCGATTTGGGGTCTCTTCTGATATAGTTAAAGGATATTTTCCTGGGGTCTTTGCCACCCTTTTAGTATTTTATATGCCCCTTCATATACTCTTATCTGGACAAAATTCATGGAAACAAATGATAATGAAAACACAACACTTCAAAATCTGTGGGACACAACAAAGGCAGTCCTGAGAGGAAAATATATAGCAGTACAAGCCTTTCTCAAGAAACAAGAAAGGTCTCAAGTACACAACCTAACACTACACCTAAAGGAGCTGGAGAAAGAACAAGAAAGAAACCCTAAACCCAGCAGAAGAAGAGAAATCATAAAGATCAGAACAGAAATCAATGAAAGAGAAACCAAAAAAACAATAAAACAAATCAACGAAACTGGGAGCTGGTTCTTTGAAAGAATTAATAAGATTGATAAACCCCTGGCCAGACTTATCAAAAAGAAAAGAGAAAGGACCCAAATGAATAAAATCATGAATGAAAGAGGAGAGATCACAACTAACACCAAAGAAATACAGACAATTATAAGAACATACTATGAGCAACTCTATGCCAACAAATTTGACAATCTGGAAGAAATGGATGCATTCCTACAGACATATAAACTACCACAACTGAACCAGGAAGAAATAGAAAGCCTGAACAGACCCATAACCAGTAAGGAGATTGAAACAATCATCAAAAATCTCCAAACAAACAAAAGCCCCGGGCCAGATGGCTTCCCAGGGGAATTCTGCCAAACATTTAAAGAAGAACAATTTCTATTCTCCTGAAACTGTTCCAAAACATAGAAATGGAAGGGAAACTTCCAAACTCATTTTATGAGGCCAGCATCACCTTGATCCCAAAACCAGACAAGGATCCCATCAAAAAAGAGAACTACAGACCAATATCCTTGATGAACACAGATGCGAAAACTCTCACCAAAATACTAGCCAATAGGATTCAACAGTACATTAAAGGGATTATTCACCACGACCAAGTGGGATTTATTCCAGGGCTGCAAGGTTGGTTCAACATCCACAAATCAATCAATCAATGTGATACAATACATTAATAAAAGAAAGAACAAGAACCATATGATATTCTCAATAGATGTTGAAAAAGCATTTGACAAAGTACAGCATCCCTTCCTGATCAAAACTCTTCAAAGTGTAGGGATAGAGGGCACATACCTCAATATTATCAAAGCCATCTATGAAAAACCCACTGCAAATATCATTCTCAATGGAGAAAAACTGAAAGTTTTTCTCCTAAGGTCAGGAACACGGCAGGGATGTCCATTATCACCAATGCTATTCAACATAGTATTAGAAGTCCTAGCCTCAGCAATCAGACAACAAAAGGAAATTAAAGGCATCCAAATCGGCAATGAAGAAGTCAAACTATCACTCTTCGCAGATGATATGATACTATATGTGGAAAACCCACTCCAAAACTGCTAGAACTTGTACAGGAATTCAGTAAAGTATCAGGATATAAAATCAATGCACAGAAATCAGCTGCACTTCTCTACACCAACAACAAGACAGAAGAAAGAGAAATTAAGGAGTCAATCCCATTTACAATTGCACCCAAAAGTATAAGATACCTAGGAATAAACCTAACCAAAGAGGCTAAGAATCTATACTCAGAAAACTATAAAGTACTCATGAAAGAAATTGAGGAAAACACAAAAAAATGGAAAAATATTCCATCTTCATGGATTGGAAGAACAAATATTGTGAAAATGTCTATGCTACCTAAAGCAATCTACACATTTAATGCAATTCCTATCAAAGTACCATCCATTTTTTTCAAAGAAATGGAACAAATAATCCTAAAATTTATATGGAACCAGAAAAGACCGCGAATAGCCAAAGGAATATGGAAAAAGAAAGCCAAAGTTGGTGGCATCACAATTCCGGACTTCAAGCTATATTTCAAAGCTGTCATCATCAAGACTGCATGGTACTGGCACAAAAACAGACACATAGATCAATGGTGTCAGGAAAATTGGACAGCCACATGCAGAAAAATGAAATTGGATCATTCCCTTACACCACACATGAAAATAGACTCAAAATGGATGAAGGACCTCAATGTGAGAAAAGAATCCATCAAAATCCTTGAGGAGAACACAGGCAGCAACCTCTTCAACCTCAGCCGCAGCAACATCTTCCTAGGAACATCGCCAAAAGCAAGGGAAGCAAGGGCAAAAATGAACTATTGGGATTTTATCAAGATCAAAAGCTTTTGCTCAGCAAAGGAAACAGTTAACAAAACCAAAAGACAACTGACAGAATGGGAGAAGATATTTGCAAACAACATATCAGATAAAGGGCTAGTGTCCAAAATCTATAAAGAACTTAGCAAACTCAACACCCAAAGAACAAATAATCCAATCAAGAAATGGGCAGAAGACATGAACAGACATGAACAGACATTTCTGAAAAGAAGACATTCAGATGGCCAACAGACACATGAATAAGTGCTCCATATCACTCAGCATCAGGGAAATACAAATCAAAACCAAAATGAGATATAACCTCACACCAGTCAGAATGGCTAAAATTAATAAGTCAGGAAATGACAGATGCTGGTGAGGAAGCAGAGAAAGGGGAACCCTCCTACACTATTGGTGGGAATGCAAGCTGGTGCAACCACTCTGGAAAACAGCATGGAGTTTCCTCAAAATGTTGAAAATAGAACTACCCTATGACCCAGCAATTGCATTACTGGGTATTTACCCTAAAGATACAAACGTAGTGATCCGAAGGGGCACGTGCACCCGAATGTTTATAGAAGCAATGTCCACAATAGCCAAACTATGGAAAGAACCTAGATGTCCATCAACAGATGAATGGATAAAGAAGATGTGTTATATATACACAATGGAATACTATGCAGCCATCAAAAGAAATGAAATCTTGCCATTTGCAACAACGTGGAGGAACTAGAAGGTATCATGCTGAGCGAAATAAGTCAGTTGGAGAAAGACATCTATCATATGATCTCACTGATATGAGGAAGTGGAGATGCAACATGGGGGTTAAGGGGGTAGGAGAAGAATAAATGAAACAAGATGGGATTGGGAGTGAAACAAACCATAAGTGACTCTTAATCTCATAAAACAAACTGAGGGTTTCTGGGGCGAGGGGGGTTGGGAGAGTGGGGTGGGGTTATGGACATTGGGGAGGGTATGTGCTATGGTGAGTGCTGTGAAGTGTGTAAACCTGGCACTTCACAGACCTGTACCCCGGGGATAAAAATACATTATATGTTTATAAAAAATAAAAAAATAAAATCAGAAACACTATAACAGAAATGAAAAATGTATTTAATAAACTCATCAGTCAAGAATCAATGGGCTTGAATATAGGTCAATAAAAATGTCTCAAATTGAAAATCAAAGAGAAAAAAAATAATAGAAAAAGCAGAACAAAATATCAGATACCTGAGGAAGGGAGGGGTAATTACAAAAGGTATAATTTGCACATAATAATAGACCAGGAGAAAAAACAGATAGAATATTTGTAGAAATAATTGCTGCTATTTCTCCAAAATTAATGGTTGAGACTAAACCACAGGTTGACAAAGGTCAAAGACACCACACAGGATAAATACTAAATAGTTTATACCTAAGTACACATATTCAAACAGCAAAAATCAAAGATAAAAACATCTTGGGGTGTCTCAGTGGGTTAAGCCTCTGCCTTCCACTCAGGTCATGGTCTCAGTGTTCTGGGATCGAGCCCTGCATTGGGCTCTCTGCTCAGCAGGGAGCCTGCTTCCCTTCCTCTCTCTCTCTGCCTGCCTCTCTGCCTACTTGTAATCTCTGTCAAATAAATAAATAAAATCTTTAAAAAAAAATCTTAAAATAAGCCATCAGGAGAGGGGAGACTTTACCTTATAGAGAAATAAAAATAAGAATTATGTTGGGAATGCAAGCTGGTGCAGCCACTTTGGAGAACAGTGTGGAGATTCCTTAAGAAATTAAAAATAGAGCTTCCCTATGACCCTGCAATTGCACTACTGGGTATTTACCCCAGAGATACAGATGTAGTGAAAAGAAGGGCCATCTGTACCCCAATGTTTATAGCAGCAATGGCCATGGTCGCCAAACTGTGGAAAGAACCAAGATGGCCTTCAACAGATGAATGGATAAGGAAGATGTGGTCCATATACACTATGGAGTATTATGCCTCCCTCAGAAAGGATGAATAACATGGACGGGACTGGAAGAGATTATGCTGAGTGAAATAAGTCAAGCAGAGAGAGTCATAATATGGTTTCACTTATTTGTGGAGCATAACAAATAGCATGGAGGAAATGGGGAGTTAGAGAGGAGAAGGGAGTTGGGGAATTGGAAGGGGAGGTGAACCATGAGAGACTATGAACTCTGAAAAACAATCTAAGGGTTAGAAGCGGCAGGGGGTTGGAGGTTGGGGGAACCAGGTGGTGGGTATTATGGAGGGCACGGATTGCATGAAGCACTGGGTGTGGTACAAAAACAATGAATACTGTTATGCTGAAAATAAATTTTTAGAAAAGGGGAAAAAAAGAATTATGTCAGATTTGTACTCAGAAATTTTACAAGCAAAAAGAAAAGGAAGCAAAATATTTAAGGTGTTGACAGAAAACAAAAACAAAAACAAAAAACAACTAAATTCTGTTACCAGTGAAATTATCCTTCAAAAAGAAAAGAGAAGTACTTTTTCAGAGAAACAAAAAATAAAGGTATTTGTTGCCAATAGACCTGCTTTTCAAGAAATGTTAGATGTTCTTCAGAGGGAAGAAAAATTATATAAAGCAGAAACTTAGATCATAATGAGGAAAGGAATAGTATTAAAAAATGGATAAAGTAATAAGATATGTAATTGTTCATATTATTTTTAAGTTTTTCTCATTTTTAATTGATCTAACAAATGACCGTTTGTTCAAAATAATAATAGTGTATGTGATTATAGTGTATGTGCAATGTAATAAGAAACAGAAGGGAGGAATTGGAGTACTTTAAGATACCAGCACTACCTAGTAAATTATTTGAAAGTGAACACAGATTAGTAATAAATAGAGGAAACTCAAAGCCAATCATTAAACAAAAATAGCAATATAATTTAGTAACATCTCAAAAGAAATTTAAGAATATCTTGAAATAAATGGAAATGGAAATGAAACTTACAAAATTTTTGGGATACAGTGAGAACAGTGCCTAGAAGAAGTTATAGCATTGACTACATCAACTAGAAAAGAAGAAACATCTGAAATAGTAATCTAAGGTTTTACCTAAGAAAACAAGAAAAGGTATAATAATGAAAATCCAAAGTAAGCTAAGAAAAAATAATAAAGATGAGAGCATAACTCAATGAAATTATAAACGAAAAAATAGAGAAAACAAATGAAACCAAAAATTAATTATTTATTTGAAAAGATCAATACAGGAGCACCTGGGTGACTCAGTCAGTTAAGCAGCCAACTCTCTATTTTGGCTCAGATCATGATCTCAGGATCCTGAGATCAAGCCCTACATTGGACTCCTGGCTCAGTGAGAGTTTACCTGAGGATTCTTCCCTCTCCCTTGGCCCCTTTCCCACTCGCAAGCTCTCTCTCTCTCTCTCTCTCTCTCAACCAAATAAAATCTGTTTTTTTTAAAGATCTATACAATTGATAAACCACTGGGCAAGCTAGGTAAGATAAACTGACAAGACTCAAATTGCTAATATCAGAAATGAAGGATGACATCACTACTGATCCCATGGACGTTAAAAAGATAATAAAAGAACACTATGAAAAACTCTATCCATGCAAATCTGATAACCTACATGAAATGTGCCAATTTCTTAGAAAAGCACATTCTACCATGCTCACAAAAGGACAAATTGTTTATGTGAATAGGCCTATGTCAACTTAAAAAATATAATCAATAATTAATAGCTTTCCTAAACATAAATTACTTGGCACAGCTGATTTCACTGTTGAATTCTATGTAACATTAAATAAAGAAATGATAGCAATTCCCTATAGTATTGTCCAAAATATAGAAGCAAAAAGAACACTTCTTAACTCATATTATGAGGCCAGCAATATCCTACTATAAAAACGAGGCAAAGACATCACAAGAAAAGAAATCAGAGAACAGTATATCTCATAAATACTCAGCAATCTTCAGTAAAATATTTACAAGATAAATCCAACAAAATAAAAAAAAAAGTACATACCACAACCTCATGGGATTTATTCCAGTTATTCATGTACACTCAACATTCAAAATCAATTAATGTATTCCTTTCCATTATCAGGCTAAAGAAGAAAAGTCATATGATCATGTCAATAAGTGTAAAAACAAACCAAAAAAAAAATCATTTTACAAAACCCAATACATATTTATGATGAAAAACTCATCATAGGAATAGAAGGGAATTTCTCCAATTGAGTAAAGATCATCTACAAAAACCTACAATTCACATTATACTAATTGTGAGACATTAGATGCTTTCCCTTTATGATCAGTAACAAAACAAATATAACCCTTTTCATCACTTTACTTCAACATTATACTGGAAGTCCTAGATGATTCAATCAGGAAAAAAAAAGAAAGTATAAGCATTGGGAAGGAAGAAATAAAACAGTCTTGTAGAACACATGGGTGTCTATGTAGGAAGTCTTAAAAAAATCAACTACAAAAATCCTGAAACTGTAAGTAAATAAATAAGACATGAGAATAAAAGTTTAATATACTGAATCTAACTTCTTTCCTATATACCAGGACAAAAAATTAGAATTTTGTATTAAGAACACAAAAACATTTACAGTAACACTAAAAACTCCCAATACACTGTAAATAATAAATGAAGCAAAATATATATAGTATCTACATGAGATAAACTATAAAACTCTGATAAGAGAAATCAAAGAAGATTGAAATAAATGTAGAGATAGATCAGAAGACTCAATGTTGTCAGGTGGTCATGATCAGAAGACTCAATGTTGTCAGGTGGTCAGTTCTTTTCAACTTGATTCATAGATTCAATATAATCCTAATAAAAATGCCAGTAAATTACTTTGTGGATATTAATAAAGTAATTCTAATGTTTCATTTATATGTAAATCCAAAAGACCCAGAAAAATAAACACAATCTTGAAGACGAGGTGAAAAAGTCAGAGGACTGACACTACCATTCTTCAGGACTTACTATTAAGCTGTATTAATCAAGACAGTGTTGCATTGGTAACAAAACACTCAAAAAGATCAACAGAAAAGAAGAGCAGGCTTAGAAAGGAACCTACACTAACACAGTCAACTAAAATTTGAAAAAGGACAAAAGCAATTAAATGTAGAAAAAAGATATATTTTCAAAGATATCAAAAGATATATATTTCACAATTGGTGCTGAAACCACTGGAAATCTATGTGCAAAATATGAATATAACCATGTAATTGTAATAAATTATTTGTGGGTTAAAATATAAAACATATAGTTAGATGCATCTTTCAAAAAATTAACTGAGTATATCATAGAACTAAGTGTAAACAGAAACTGTAAAGTTTCTTGAAGATAAAATAAGAAAATATACAGGTGACTTTGGGTTTAGCAATGTCTTTTTAGATATAATACTGAAAGACAATCTATGAAAGTCAGAATTGATGACAGGGCTCATTAAAATTCAAAAAACTTCTGCTATATGAAAAACTATTTCAAGAGAAAGACAAGACAAACCACAGATTGCCAAAAATATTTGCAAAACATACCTGATAAAGGAATTGTATTCAAAATAAAGAATTCTTGAAACTCAACAATAAAAAAACAAAATAAACAAAAATAAACCCAATCAATAAAAAAATGAACAGAAGTCTCACCAAACAAAATATACAGATGGTAAATAGCACATAAAAAAAGTATTCAATAACATTTATCATCGGGGAATGTCAACTTAAAAAATGAGATACACTGTGCAGGGCTTTTTATCTTGATGAAAACCCAATAGCTATTTTTGCTTTTGTTTCCCTTACCTCCAAAGTCCTGTCTAGTACGAAGTTACTATGGCCAAAGTCAAAGAAGTTGCTGCCTGTGTTCTCTAAAATTTTGATGGCTCCCTGTCTCACATTTAGGTTTTTCATCCATTTTGAATTTATTTTTCTGTATGGTAAAAGGAATGCTCCAGCTTCATTTTTGCCATTGTCTGATTTTCCTAACACAGTTGTTGAAGAGATGGTGTTTTTCCCATTGGATATTCTTTCCTGCTTCATTGAAGATTAATTGACCATATGGGTTTTCTATTTTCTATTTCTGGGTTTTCTATTTTGTTCCATTGATCTATGTGTCTTGTTTTGTGTCATTACTATACTGTCTTGATCACTATAGCTTTGTAATATACCTGGAAGTCAAGAATTGTAATATCTCCAGATTTTCTGCCTTTTTTTTTTTTTTCAGGATTTCTTTGGCTCCTAGGACTCCTTTGTGGTTCTATACAAATTTTAGGATTCTTTGTTCTAGCTTTGTGAAAAATGCTGTTGATTTTTTTTTTAAGATTTTATTTTATTAATTTGACAGAGAGACAGAGAGAATGAGAGAGAGCATGAGTCGAGAAAGGTTACTGGGAGAAGTAGACTCCCTGCCTAGCAGGGAGCCTGATGTGTGACTCAACCCAGGGACTCCAGGATTATAACCTGAGCCCAAGGCAGTGGCTTAAGGAACTGAGCTACCCAGGCACCCCTGCTGTGGTATTTTGATAATGATTGGGTTAAATATGTAGATTGCTTTGGGTAGAATAGACATTTTAGAATGTTTGTTCTTCCAATCCATGATCATAGAATGTTTTTCCATTTCTTCATGTAATCTTCAATTTCTTTTATAAGTGTTCTTTAGTGTTTCTAGGTAACTTACTGTTTTTGGTGCAATTGTAAATGTAATGGATTCCTTGATTTCTTTTTCTGCTGCTTTATTATTGGTATGTAGAAATGCAATAGATTTCTGTATATTGATTTTCTATCCTGTGACTTTGCTGAATTCATGTATTGGTTCTAGCAATTTTTTGGTGGAGACTTTCAGGTTTTCTATATACAGTATCATGTCATCTGCAAATAGTGCAAGTTTGACTTTGCCTTGCAAATTTGAAGGTCTTCTATTTCTTTTTGTTGTCTGATTGCTGAGGCTAAGACTTTTGGTACTATGTTAAATATTAATGGTGAGAGTGGACAATCCTGTCTTGCTCCTGACAATGAGAAAAAGTTCTTAGTTTTTCCCCATTGAGGATGATATTAGCTGTCAGTCTTTTGTATATGGCCTTTATGATGTTGAGGTATGTTCCCTCTATCCCTAGTTTGTTGAGGGTTTTCATCAAGAATGGATGCTATATTTACAAATTTGTCATAATGCCTCTTCTGTACCTATTGAAAGGATCATATTGTTCTTATCTTTTCTTTTATTAATGTGATATATAATGTTAATTGATTTCTAGACACTGGCAAAGCCCATGAATAAATCCCACTTGATCATGGTGAATAATTCTTTTAATGTGCTGTCGTATACTATACACTAGTATCTTGTTGAGAACTTCTGCATCCATGTTCATCAGGGATATTGGCTTGTAATTCCCCTTTTTTTGTGGGGTCTTTGGTTTTGGAATCAAGGCAATGCTTACCTCATAAAATGAACTTGGAAGTTTTCCTTCCATTTCTATTTTTTTGGAACAGTTTGAGAAGAATGGATGTTAACTCTTCTTTAAATGTTTGGTAGAATTCCCCTGGAAAGCCATCTATCTGTTGGAAGACTTTTGATTACTGACTCAATTTCTTTACTGGTTATGTATCTGTTCAAATGATCTATTTCTTCCCGTGTTGGTTTTTGGTAGTTTGTATGTTAATATGAATTTGTCCATTTCTTCCAGAAACACTCAACAAAACCAAAAGGCAGTCTATGGAATTGGAGAAGATATTTACAAATGGGTATCTGATAATTATTTAGTATCTACAATCTATAAAGAACTTATCAAACTCAACACCCAAAAAACAAATAATTCAGTTAATAATGAACAGACATTTTCCCAGTGAAAACATCCAGATGACTAACAGACACATGAAGATATACTTAACATCATTCACCAGGGAAGTACAAATCAAAATCACGATGAGATACTATCACCCTCCTGTCAGATGGCTAAAATTAGCAACATGAGAAAAAACAGACGTTGGCAAGGAAAGGAGAAAGGGGAACCCTATTATGCTGTTGGTGGGAATGAAAATTGGTACAGCCACTCTGGAGAATAGTATAGGGGTTCCTCAAAAAGTTAAAAATAGAACTACCCTATGACCCAGCAATTGTACTAGTAGGTATTTATCCAAAGGAAACAAAAATACAGATTCGAAAAGGTACATGTAACCTAATGTTTATATGTTTATAGCAGCATTATTAACAATAACCAAATTATGGAAAGAGCCCAAATGTTTATTGACTGATGAATGGATAAAGAAGATTTGAGATGTGAGCCATTAATGGAATCAAAAGGAATCATCAAAAGGAATGAAAACTTGCTATTGCAACAACATGAATGGTGCTAAGAATATATCATGCTAAGTGAAATAAGTCAGGATTGAGAAAACAAACACTATAAATTTCATTCCTATATGGAATTTAAGAAACAAAACAGATGAACATATGGGAAGGGAGAGAAAAAAAAGAGAGAGAGGGAAACAAACCGTGAGAGACTTTTAAGGATAGAGAACAAACTGAGGATTGATGGAGGAAGGTGGGTGGGGCTTGGGTTAAAAGGGTGATGGGTATTAAAGAGGGTACTTATTATATTGAGCACTGGATGTTATATACATAATTAATAAATCACTAAATTCTACTCCTGAAACCAGTATTACATTATATGTTAACAAGCTAGAATTTAAATAAAAATTTTAAAAAATAAACAAGTTACCACTATACACCTATTAAACTGGCTAACTTTAAAGCACAGGTGGCACCAAATACTTCTGAGGATATGGAGCCGCAGGAACTCTCATTCCTTGCTGGTGGGAATGCAAAATGATACAGCCATTTCGGTAAACAGTTTGCCAGTTTCTTATAAAGCTAAAGCAAAACATTATCATACAATAGGATTCATCTATAACACTCCTATATATTTATCCAAATGAGTTGAAAATTTCTGTGCACCCAAAACTTTGCACATGAACATTTACAGCAAATTTATTCATAATTGTCAAAAACTGTCAAAAATTATCAATAATCAAGAAGCTCTTCAATATGTTGAGTCGTTAAAACTGTGATACATGCACACAATGGAAAGTAATTAAACCATAAAAAACCTCTCAAGCAGGTATGTGCTATGGTGAGTGCTGTGAAGTGTGTAAACCTGGCGAATCACATACCTGTACCCCTGGGGCTAATAAAGCATTATATGTTAATAAAAAAATTAAAAAATATTAAAAACAACAATAACCTTTCAAGATGGGGTGGGGGAACAAAACCAGGGAGAAACCACAAATGAATGAATTCTAAAGTAAGGAAGACAATCTGCAAGGTCTACATAATATATGGTTCTAATTACAAATATTCTGAAAAAGGCAAAACTGTAGAGAAAGTAAAAATATCATTGGTAGCCAGGGTTTCAGGGGGAGGGAAGGAGGAAAGAAGGAATAGATGGATCACAGGGGATTTTTCAGAGTGTAAGTTTTTTGTACAATACTGTAAATATCGATAAATGATATTACTTATTTGTTGAATATGATAATCAATATTAGTAAGGCAGGGTGTTCATAATAGGGAAACTGGGGGGAGATAGAAGAGGGTAAGGGAAAAGGAGGTATATGAGAATTCTGTATTTTCTGCTCCATTTTTCTCTAAACCTAAAATGCTCTAAAAAATACAGTCTATTAGAAAAAAAAAAAAAATCAATCAATCCCAACCCAGACACAATCACAAGCTGAATTCCTGCTTCTGAATATTACAAATTAGTTTGTTATTCACCTATAAAGGTTATTTTAAGTTTATTATATAAATCTTAAGATTGCTTAATATTTTTTCTCTAACAGAATGCGTGCTTCAGAAAAATCACATAATAAATGCACTTATAAGTGGTTGATTTAGATATGAGGAAAAAACAAATCTTGTTAATAGAAAATCATTTTTCCCTGTCCTCATTAAAACAATTATTTGAATTATTAGTTGAACTGTTTGCCATCTTTCATCTTTCCAGGAGTCCATATGTCTAGGTGTGATTCACTCTGTAGTTGGATGTGCAGATTGTTTTAAAATTCAGAGAGACACAAAATATACCTGATTTTTCATCTTCCATGACCGAGAATAGATTGAACAGTGTGATGAGCAGTCTTTGTTCCATATGTTCTGTTTAAATCTTGCCAATTTCAATGCTGTAAAGGTGAGACTAAAATGAACAACCTATTTTTCATTCCATATGATTCTCAAGTAAAGGAAATTGCTTTCACATTTGTTGGTCAATAAAAAGGTATAATAAAAAGTTTAATTTAAAGTGAGTCTTAAATAAGATTATTTGTAAAATGGGCAAAAAAGGAGCACAGAAGTCATAGCAGATGCAAAGAGTTTGGTGAAGGGAAACTGAAAGGCAATAGTTGGAAAATTATGCTGTGAAAGTTTAGAGAGATTAATCACAGCAGAAAGGTGAATTATTTACATTGTAGAAAAGCTATGTATCATAGAGTTTCTTTTAAAAATGAGAAATTTGAAATGGGTCATGATATTATCTTGAACATGCTGAAGCATAAATAAAGCATATTTACGGACTAGAAGAGTGAGATCGTGATTAAAATCATTAAGGCATTCATTTCAAGGCATTGGTAGTTCAGGTCTTGCAGATAATAGGGTGTGTGTGCCCGTGTGTGCTTGTGAACAAATTCCATTTAAAAAGATTATAGGAGGGCAAAGTAGAAATGTACAGGAGTTGGTGGATTCTAGAAAATAAATGTCAAATTGCTGATAAAATTTGGGGGATTTACAAAGAAATGTTATATTTGAATGAATGAGGTAATCAGAAGTTGTAGTGAATGATGGGGAGGGTATGTGCTATGGTGTGTGCTGTGAAGTGTGTAAGTCTGACGATTCACAGACCCGTACCCCTGGGGCAAATAATACATTATATGTTAATAAAAAAAAAATAGAAGTTGTACTGAATGAAACATTGGCTTACATGCAGATAGACTGGGGATATGAATGTGGATCATTCTCTTGCTTGGTGATATAAAACAAACAGATATCCCTCTATCAGCTTGATGTACCATTAACTGAATTCATGAACCAACAAGACTGAATTGTTCTGAAAAATTTACTTAGGCTATGGACTTAACAACAAATGGTTGGCTAAATTATCTTTTTTTATTTTTATTTTAAATCACACCGGCTTACTTAGTATGTTTTACTATACCCTTTAAATATATAGCTTTTCATTGATGGGTGTGTTATTAGATAATATAATATGCTAGAAACATTGCAATCAGAATTGCAATTGAAAATTAATTCATGTGTATATTTGTTTCAGCCTATAATCGATTGCTTCAAGTTATTATTAGCTTAAAATAACCTTTCTATTAAAAATATTATATTTTTTTCTTTTAAGTTTGTTTAAACTTTAAATCCTTCTAAAATCCTCTTTAATGTCTGTGATAGTACACTTTAAACATGGAAAAAAAATAATCTCTCTAATTAGTTGACCAGCCTTTTAAGTACATTATCTCTACAAAATTGAATATCTTAATATTTTGCAAAGTAACTTACTTAATTAAATAGAAAGAGGATGTTCAACTGTAACATGTTTTAAGTCTTTTTTAAATTTAATTTGATTTAATTTTTCAGTGTTTCAAAATTCATTGTTTATGACCACACTCAGTGCTCCATGCAGTATGTGCCCTCCGTAATACCCACCAGTATTTTAAATATTAACTTTTTAAAGCTGGGAATTTTAAAATCTAGTTCACATCAATTAACATATCAATGACCACACAAATCTAAGATTCCCAAAGCTTTGTTTTGTTAGTTTGCTTTGGTTTCCACTAGGCAGTTGCAATTTGCACATCACAAAATCTATGATGAATATTCAATATTAGTTCAAGTTAGGTAAATTCAAACTACATAGTTAAAATCACTGTATGAGTAATTTGCTAATTTTTTTTCCTCATAAAATGCTGTTTGGCATTATCCAGAAAATTAAATAAAAATATATAATAAATACGTGTGTGTGTGTGCATGTGTGTGTGAAATATATATGTGCCTGGTTAGATAAGATTTAATAAACACATGCCTCCCTGGATGAAACTAGTTGAAAAGTAAAGGAGTGTGTGGAAAACTGGGCCTCCTTTAAAGTTTCTGGGCTGAAAACAGCCGGATCCTTGTCATAGCTAAGTACACTCATCCAAGGAGTAAATGCTTAGGAGAAACCTTTATCTTTGGTGGTCATGCACCCCATGTACTGCTGTCCATACCCACCATGAGCACAGCCTGTTCTAATCACATGACATTCCCCCCCATTGTACTGATAACATTCACAATAACTTGGAGGTAGAGTTTGGCTTGGGGCCTTTTGCCACTAGAGTGTCCCCAGGCCCACTCCTTTCTCCTACTAAGGTGTCTGGAGTAATCCTTTCATTCACCACTTCAGGGTTTGCTGGGCCAAACCTGACATATATCAAGAGTGTACATTGTGTGGATAGATAGATAGACATGAACATATATATGTGTAGATAGGTGTGTGTGTGTGTGTGTGTGTATGTGTGTGTAGATATATAGATGTATGTATATGGAAGGCAAGTTAACACCTCTATCCTAAGAACAATAATACTTTCAACACTACAGTTTAATTTACTTGATTGGTAATAAGGTGTTTATACACAGCAATGTCAACTTACATCAGAAATTCTGCTCAGAAGTTTTCTATATTTCATGACTTCTCACATAACTCAAATATCTTTGCTCAAATGTCATATACTCAATGGAATGTATTTTGACTACCTGTTTAAAATTACCTCCCATACCCTTAATATAATGCTCTATTATTTTTCATATAGTTCTTATCATCTTCTGTTATCCCATGTAATTTATTTGTTGTAATATTTGTTCATAGTGCCAGAGAAGCAGATATTTTTGCCTATGTCACTCAAGTCTAAGAACAAAGAACAGAACAGACACATAAAAATATATTTTTTAAAGATTTTATTTATTTATTTGACAGAGATCACAAGTAGGCAGAGAGGCAGGCAGAGAGAGAGGAGGAAGCAGGCTCCTCGCTGAGCAGAGAGCCCGATGTGGGGCTCAATCCCAGGACCCTAGGATCGTGACCTGAGCTGAAGGCAGAGGCTTTAACCCACTGAGCTACCTAGGCGCCCCCACATAAAAATATTTTTGAATGAATGGATGAATGGTGTATTAAATTTGCTCATGCTCTCTCAAATTCTATGAAAGATTTTGATATCTGTATCAATTCTTAAAGACAAGGTACACTTATATTAATTTAAAAATAAATTTATTTTTTAAATAGAAAAAATAAATCAGTCCACTATTACACAATTATTATGAGAAAATAAACGGCGCTATAATTGTAATAAATATAGTGCTTATGAGAAAGAAAGGGCATCCTGATGGTTGGCAAATATCTCTGGAGGTGATCATTCTGGTAAGGTTGCTGCTGGGTTTGGAAGAAGCAGAAATCAACCATTTAGCTGAAGTCATGCTGCCATGCCCTATAACTGAGGTTTAGTCTACGCACTTGGCCTTTGCTCTTGGGACTGGTGGTGGGGTCACAGTTTCATAGTTTTATTTATAATGTTTAGTTACGTCTTGTTAGGTTAAAGCTTTGCTGCCCCTTTGACTAAACTGGGCTACTTTTGTCTTCACCCACGGACATTTCCAGGTGCTCCTTCCTTCAACTTGAAGTCAATGATATAGAAACCAGTAACCCAGGAAATGCACTATCCAGTCAGTCATTGGATGCCAAGGTTCTTGGCCAGTGAAGTCCTTAGCCAGTAAATCTTTTGCCTTCTACTTTCAGAGATTTTCTTCTGTTTTTTTTAGTGTTTATTTTACACATAAAATCCAGAGCTTTTAGTTTTACTTAGGGGGAGGAATGGACAAAAATATTTTTACTTTATACTTCTGGATACTGAGCTAATTCATTTTTACTGATTTTTTCCTCAAAAAAGCCTTTATTTTCCATTTTTTAAAAATGATATTGCAAATTTGTCTGGAAAATTTCCACAATTGAACCCTCTTTTTTTTTTTTTTTAATACTGCCATGGAAAAGCAAATCATTTCCTTTCCGAAATCTGCAAATATAATTTTGGCATGATATAAATTCTGTTTATTTTATTGAAACCAGAATGCAAATAATAGATAAGAATGAATAAACCAAGCTATGGTATTTCTTTCTATCAGCATACTTAAAAATATTGAAATAAATGTTCCTGTATATTAAGTCTAAATTATGTAAAAAAAAAAAGTACTAAATTAAATGAATAACGTATCAGCTAAATTTTGTCTTAATGTGTTTCTCAGTTGTATTTCTCTATCTTAGCTCTTCTTGCTGTTTAAAGCGGTAGTAGTTACCATGGCAGTTTTATTCCTAGTAAGGAAGTTTAAAGTTTTTAAAATGTTATTTTGGCATAACAAGCAAAATGGACATTTTGAAAATTTGATTATTTCATGTATGCCCACATATTTTCCTTTCTTAGAACTAATATAATTGGTGAACACTACTGTACATTTAAGTTGAGGTTCTTGAACCTCATAGCTGTTTTGAGGTTGAGGTTATCTCTTTTATCAGGTGAGAGTTCATTTTCTTGCCAGATAAGACTATAACTGCTATTGAATGTTATAGATGGAATCAAAATGTAAATGAGGATGTGAGGCCATGATTAAGTTAACCACACTGGCTGAGGATTAATGCCTATTTGATTAACATTACTTTATTTATAAAGTTGATGGAGAAAATAAAGTTTGTGCTGAAAAGAAAATTTAGGGAAAGTTAGCATAATTGAATTATACTCTGAATGGCTGTATGCAACACTAGTGATGAGAATTCAGGTTTACCATAAATGTTTAATAAGACAATGTGCACACCACTGTATGTCTATGTATACATGCTTACATAAATGTGCACTTTTATGCTTTTAAACTACTCTCATGTTAATTTATAAAGCTTGTGTGTTGTTTCCTGAATTTTACTAATAAAATGCAGTTTTAACAACTAAACCATTTTAATTTTCATTTCTTAAAAAGTTATATTTATTTTATTTTAGAAAGAAAGAGAGCTCATGCACAAGGTGGGGGAGGCAGAGGGAGAGAAAGTCTCAAGCAGAATATCTCAAAAGGAATGTCAAAATTAAATGGGAAGTACTTGATTTGTATTCTATATTGTTTCAGTTTTTAAATTTAAGTTATTTAATATTAAAGCAAACTAAAATTTTAATTCTTGTTTTTATTTTTTTTCAATGTTCCAAAATTCATTGTTTATGCACCACACCCAGTGCTCCATGTAAAATGTACCCTCCTTAATACCCACCACCAGGCTCACCCAACCCCTCAATGCCCCACCCCCTCCCCTCTGAAACCTTCAGTTTGTTTCTCAGAGTCCACAGTCTCTCATGGTTTGTGTCCCCCTCCGATTTCCCCCATCTCCCAATCCCCCTTCTCCTCTCCATCTCCCAATGTCCTCCGTGTTATTCCTTATGCCACAAATAAGTGAAACCATATGATAATTGACTCTCCCTGCTTGACTTATTTCGCTTAACATAATCTCTTCCAGTCCTATCCATGTTGATACAAAAGTTGGGTATTCATCCTTTCTGATGGAGGCAAAATACTCTATTGTATATATGGACCATATCTTCTTTATCCATTCATCTGTTGGAGGGTATCTTGGTTCTTTCCACAGTTTGGTGACTGTGGCCACTGCTGCTATCAACGCTGGGGTACAGTTGTTCCTTCTTTTCACTATATCTGTATCTTTGAGGTAAGAAGAAAGAACCCAAGAGTGTCATAGAACAGAAATGTACAGAAACAATCTACAGAAGCAAGGACTTTACAGGCAACATGATGTCAATAAAAATGTATTTTTCAATAATTACTCTCAATGTGAATGGTCTAAACACTCCCATAAAACAGCACAGAGTTGCAGATAGGATAAAATGAAAGCACCCATCCATATGTTGTCTAAAAGAGACCCATTTTCAACCTAAGGATACATCCAGACTGAATGTGAAGGGATGGAGAAGCATCTTCCATGCCAACAGGCATCAAAAGAAAGCTGGGGTAGTGATTCTCCTATCAGATAAATTAGATTTTAAACTAAAGACTGTAGACAGAGATAAAGAAGGACACTACATCATCCTTGAAGGGTCTATCCACCAAGAAGATCTAACAATTGTAAGTATTTATGCTGCCAATACAGGAATAACCAACTATGTAAGACAACTGTTAATCAAGATAAAGAGTCATATTGATATGAATACATTAATAGTAGGGGATCTTAACTTGCCACTCTCAGTAATAGATCATCCAAACAGAAAATAAATCAAGAAGCAAGAGCACTGAATGACACATTGGACCAGATGGACCTCATAGATATATACAGAACATTCCATCCTAAAACAACAGAATACTCATTCTTCTTCTTTTTTTTAAGATTTTATTTATTTATTTGACAGAGATCATAAGTAGGCAGAGAGGCAGACAGAGAGAAAGAGGCAGAAAACAGGCTCCCCGCAGAGCAGAGAGCCTGATGCGGGGCTTGATCCCAGGACCCTGGGATCATGACCTGAGCCAAAGGCAGAGGCTTTAAACCACTGAGCCACCCAGGCGCCCCGAGTACTCATTCTTCTTGAGTGCACATGGAACTTTATCCAGAATAGACCACATACTGGGCCACAAATCAGGGCTCAACTGATACCAAAAGACCAAGCTTATTCCCTGCATATTCTCAGACCACAATGCTTTGAAACTGGACTCAACCACAAGAGAGAGTTTGGAAGGAATTCAAACACTTGGAAGCTAAAGACCACCCTGCTTAAGAATATTTGGATGAACCAGGAAATCAAAGAAGAACTAAAACAATTCATGGAAACCAAAGAGAATGAAGACACTTTGTCCAAAACCTATGGGATATGGAAAAGGCAGTCCTAAGGGGGAAATACGTAGCTATCCAAGTCTCCCTCAAAAACCTGAAAAACCCAAAATACACCAACTTCCCTTACATCTTAAAGAACTGGAAAATTAACAACAAATTAAGCCAACCCTACACACAAGAAGGGAAATAATCAAGATTAGAGCAGAAATCAATGAGATAGAAACTAGAGATACAGTAGAACACCTCAATGAAATGAGAAGCTGTTTTGTTTTGTTTTTTTTAAGAATCAATAAGATTGATAAGCCATTGGCCAAACTAATTCAAAAGAAAAGAGAGGGGACCCAAATTAATAATTCCTCAGTTCTACTAGCAACATTTCAAGTGCTCAGTAGCTGCATGTGGTTGGCATCTGCCATATTGGATGGTGTGACTCTGGAATATTTCTCAACAAGCTTCCTATAGCACTTCAGCTCAGGCAGTCCATAAAATAACTGGTTTTTGTTTTTGTTTTAATTATGACCCAAAGTGGAGCCCCACACAGGCTGAATCTCCACACCCTGAGATCACAACCTGAACCAAAACCAAGAGTTGGATATTTAACTGACTGTGCCACCGAGTGACTCCTTCAATTAAATAATTTTCTAACCATTTTTCACACCTTTAAAATATGTTCCAGAAAAATCTGTCTGTATGAGTTTTCTGTCAGTTTGCCCACTTATCATCTATAAGTTGTTAGTAAAACTGAGGAATTATAATTTTAGTTTGCTTTAATATTAAATAAATTAAATTTTAAAACTGAAACAATATAGAATACAAATCAAGTTCTTCCCATGAAAATTTAGCATCCTATTTGAGATATTCTGTAACTATGGAATACACCCTGCAGTTTAAAATCTTGGTACTATACAAAAGAACGTAAAAATATTTTGATAATTATTATATTGATGACATGTTTAGATGATGGTTTTGATGGATTAAGTATATTACTAAAACAAATTTTATTACTTTTAACTCCTTTTAATATGGTTTTAAAAGTCTGCCTCTGATTCCTCGATCCTCTATCTCTGACTCATTCTTCTCTCCATTTCTGAATGACACTTTCTTGCTATCCACTAAAAGAGGAGGTAGCACTTGTTCACTTGTATTACCCTCACCAGCATACTTTTCTTCACCTTTTCCATACGTCCAACAATAAAAGAAACAATTAGTGACTCAAATGGAAGATTCTGTAAATAAAAAGAGTGCTAAGTACTTAGTATGTTGCTGTTGATCTTAAGAATCCTCTTTTCTCTGTATTTACTGAAAGACTCCCAAAGGAAGTTTGTCTTTTCTTGGCCAGGACAGGATCAAAGCTTCAGCATCTTAAGTCAGGGCTGTATTAACTCTTCAGTTCTCTATCTCAAATTATTCAAGCTTTTCCACTATTTTGACAAAAAAAAAAAAAAATCATTCTGATTGGACCTGTTCAGTTGGAGTTACATATAGAATAGATCCCTAGAAAATAAATGTATGCCAGATGCTCAGAAATATATCACATGACTATGAGGGGGCATTCAAAGACTGTATGGTTTCAGTGGTATAATGCATGTCAATATATAGTCTTTAAGATGAACACCATATTTACATATCCACAGACTAGACACATACCTGCTGGGTCTCTGAATTTCAGCAGCAAACCTACAATTTGTTTGGACTTACTACCCTGACTCATTTCCCAAATAACTTATAAGTTTGGAATAGGTCAAAGTTTCCATGGTAGCTATTCTGCCTTCAGTATTTGACTCAATGGATACAAGGATTCTTGAAGAGTCTATAGCAAGTCTATTTTGTACGTTGAAGCAAATACATGTTGTCTTCTGCAGATATCTCCCTACCTTGTGATTAACAGCTAAAGGTTGGTGCTGGACCCTTGCAGAAACTGAATATTCATCCATAGCTCTCAAGACACCATGACTTAGAGAGGCCCATCATGAATTGGATGCTATCAAACACAGCAAGCCATGGATTTGCATCAAATTAAAGCTTTGCATGAGATGGGCTGGAACAGAGGCAACTGTGCCCAGATGTGACATTCACAGAGAATTCTCACTGAGTTTTTGTTTTCTACTTATTCGGCAGCAGTATCTTGAATTGGTTGGCATGAAGTTTTTCAGAGATTTTGGAGAATTGCAGCAGTTTCTGGGTATGATTTTGAGAAGCCATTGCTTTTGTACAGTGAGGGATTCAGTATCTGCTGCTTTGTCTTTTCAGCAGCTGCCCCCTGATGTTGGCAGCACTCTTATTTTTTTGTGCTGAGCATGCCAAGATTCTGTAAACTGCAATTCCTTTAGTAAACTATTGTTTTTTTTTTCCCTTGGAATTCTTGAATTGGCTCTAATTCTGCGATTGCACCCAAAGTACTGAAAACAGACTGCTGTGTCACCTGACGGAGTTATTGGAGATGATACATGGTAGGTGTCTTTCTAGTATACAGCACACAGTAAAGCTGAGTAAGTTTTTGTTGGGTTTCCTTCACTACTTATTTATATTACACTTCTTGTATGGTGGTCTGCAAAAAATTGTAGTTGGGATCTTGAAATTAATGGACAGAAAGCCATATCTTGAAACTTACTAGAGTCAGCTTTCTGAATTTTATTTTGTTGATATATAACAATACTTTGAACATTTTTTACATCTCAAATATAACATATATTAGTAAAAATTTGAAAATTTCAGGATAACTTCACATTCTTTATGACTTTGTCAACTCTTTATAGCTGATATTAGTTGTGGTTTCTTTCAAGATTATTATTTCAAAATATTCCAGTTTTCCATAGCAAGTTTTTTATCATTTGCCTTTTTTCTGATAGGCACTTTAAGTCTTAACTGAAGTTTAGGATATTTCAATATAATTCCAGAAATTATATTAATTATTGGTGATATGTTACCTAAAAGTGCATCTCTTGTGTCAAGAAGTAAAACATAGGTGTGTTTTATTCATTTATAGACAAAAAGAGGCAATACTGTCCCATAAAACACTTTAGCATGATTATCATAATGTATGCATCTGAAGATATTACAAGATCTATTTCATGTTTTATTTGAAAGATACCACCAATGCTAATGTTATTATAAGCATTAACTCTAAATTTTACCAGCAGTCTGGATGTCCTAATTGTGGCAATACTCCTAAGGAATCAAGATCTCTCTGTCTCTGGGATAACAATATGTGTCCGTGAACTATACATATTGAGACTTCCCTTTAATGTATCAATTTGATGCATCAGAGTTTAACAAACGACTAATACGTGACCAGTTGTGTGCTAAATGATCACAATGTTAAAGTGAAAATGCAGAAGTGTGGGTGTTTCTCTGAAAGTGTGTTAGGAACACATGTGTGTAGTAGGACAAGTTCTTGTCCTACATGTGTGCTGGACAAGTTCTTCTTTTTCTTGAAGTAAGAACTGTGCAGTGGATATAGAGTCATGCTTGTTGTTAGAATAAGAAAACCGAGGTAAATCTCATCTCATAATTGTGTCAAGGAGGTGATTATGGGCACATTGGTCACATTACTTTATAATATTAGTTAATGTCAAACAGTCTAATGAAAGAAGTATCTTTGTATAAATAGCTGTTTAGTCAATTTTTTTTTCTTTTTCTCCCTCATCTTTTAATGTTGGTTTTCTGGGTGACACTCCATTTTATAAATGTTTCCTTCCTTTTGAGTATTGACATTTCTAATTTACTAAATTCTTCTTGTCAATATACAGTCTCTTCCCTTTAATATTTTGTAAGAATGGTGCTTCTGAATCCCAAATGCTTTAGTACAGGGCTCTTTAACCCTGGGATTGGGGGTTTATGAACACAAAGAGAATCGGATTAAGATTATAAACACTCCACTCAGAATATTGCATATATTTCCTTCAAGGCAAATTTTGCATAAGATTTTAGATATTTTTCAAACTTTACAAACATTTTCCATGAAGTATGAATCATTTTAGGTACACTATATAATGAAATCCTATAATATACTTACTTATCTAAAGAAACTAAGTTTCAGCCTTGATATCTCTGTGATAGATGACTGAATACAATGACTGTTGATAATTCTATTTCCTTCTGACCCTACATAAAATGTTTCTATGTCTCTCCTACATATTCAGTATTTAATATCTGGAAGTTAAATAGTTAATCTCTAGTTGCTGGTAATCTTCCAGTCTTTTCTTCTGAGTTGGGCACAGTATATCTTATCAGTAAAATCCTTATTGCTATTGATCAGCTCAAACTGAATGGTTATTGATACATCTTTTAAAAATACAACTTTAAAATGAAACAGACTTCACCTTGAATTTAGCTTAAGGCCAATTATATTTAAGTTAATATTAAACTGAGCAAGGCTTTAGAAAGGACCAAAACATGTGTGTGTTTCTGTGTGTGCATGTAAGTAGAATTTTACCATAACTGCAGATGTAAGAAGTATTAACACTGAGCAGAAGTCTCTAAACAAATACAAAACCAATTTAAATGCTTCTTGCAAGTCACACTAGAAGGCTCTACAGGGATTCTAGGAAATTTATGCATGCCAGAGAAGAATGAATTTTATAATCACATTCACAGTGTGGGGGCTGTTAGTATCTTTACTTATAAGAATGAATAACTGTTGCTCCTTTCTGTTTGTAGCTTGGTGATCCATTTCTTACTCTCTCACCACTCCATCATGAGAATATGGTTGAAAATGTGGTTTCTCCATAGCTTCTATCACAGTGACATCAGCAGCAAAAGGATAAAAGTCCCTTTTTCTTAAATCATTCCAACTTGTGCAGGTACAAAAGCTATTTTATTGATTCATCCTTACAACACAGGAGAGATGAAAGATGCACTCAAATCTAGAAATCTTTCAGCTCATGTGGGTTAAAAAGCCTAATTCCACTTACTCAAAGTAAGCTGTGTAGAAGAATGGGTAAAGAGTGTTTAAGGCATTTTATAGTAATGATATTAGTATCATAGAAACAAAATGACTGATAAACTATGACCTTTTATATTCTAATAGAGGAATAAAGTTACTTTCTATAAATAGTTCATCAAATTAAAAGTAACTTTGACCAATTCTTCTTAGGATACAAATTCGTTATGTTAATGTAGCTTAGGAAAAACACAAATTATTTGAGGGTTTTACAATGTATAGAATATATTACACAATGCATCCTTCCACTGATTGTTGTATTTTTCATTCTTTCTTCCACTCATAATTATTTTCATTTTTCATTGCTCCCACATCTACTTCACTAGTGCTCCCTTTTATACCGCATTTTCTCCATGCTCCCCTTCTTAATTGTGTGGCCTTGGTTGAATATAACAAATATTTAATAATACTCTCTTTGCTGGTTCTGAGCTAGGAAGATTGGCATTCAGAGATACATTATCTCTTCCTTCCCACTTTCCAATCTACTTCTCCTCTTTATCCTCTGTTTTCGCCTTTAGTCTGTTGCTGTTGTTGCTATTACATAGTTCCCAAATGTGATAACAAAGAATGCCAACACAACTAAGAGTTTAAAATTAAACAAGTTTACCTCAAAGATGCAGATGTAGTGAAAAGAAGGAGTACAAGCACCCCAATGTTCATAGCAGCAATGCCCACAATAGCCAAACTATGGAAGGAGCCAAGATGTCCTTCACTGGATGAATGGATAAAGTAGATGTGGTTCATAATGGAATATTACTCAGCCATCAGAAAGAATGAATACCTACTATTTGCATTGAAACTGGAGGGTATTATGTTAAGTGAAATAAACAGATCAGAAAAACACAATTATCATATGTCTTCACTCATATGTGCAACATAAGGAATAGTGCAGAGGGTAATAGGGGGAGGAAAAACTGACCAGGAAGAACTCAGAAAGGGAGAAAAACCATATGAGACTCGACTCTGGGAAATAAACTGAAGGTTGTGGAAAAGGAGTCTGGTAGGGGGATGGGGTAACTGGGTGATGGGCATTAAGGAGGGCATGTGATGTGATGAGCACTGGGTGTTATACTGAACTGATAGATCATTGACATTGTATCAAAAACCAATGACATACTATACCTTGGCTAATTAAATTTAAATAAAATTAATAATTAAAAAATTTAACAAGTTTATACTGGATGTCATTTTTTTCACCATACCAGAGGGATAGTATGTATTCAATACTAGGTAGAATAAATGCTATTATCCACTTGGTGATTAGCTTAATATTATGTTTTCCTAAGTGGATTACAAATTATTTCAACTGGAAAATAAGTGGTATTGTACTTTTTATATAGGTTCACAGGTGAATCTTGTAATAGAATAGAGATTAATAAATTATGAACTTTTTTGAGAATTTTTGTGTGACTAAATGATCCATTACTTGCACATGCAAGCAAATCAACAAACTCTTTCATATCTATCATTTTCATATTTTAATACAGTATAAAATATTATTTTATGAGACAACAATGTATGTATATTTATATTATTATTGGAAATAAATATTAATTTCAATCAGTGACTATTTGCTGGATACCAGAGACCATGCTCAGCACTGAGAATACAGCTACAAATAATACAGACACAGTTCCTGCCCTCATGGAGCTTACTTTTAAATGGAAAAGGGAAACAATACATCCTTAATATACTCCCAAAACTCCTACAGATTATGATAAATTCTATGAAGGATTTATATCAGGCATGTATTAGAGAAAAAAGCCTGACTTTCTGTGTAGTTCAGAATTGTCTTTCCTGAGGGAGTGAGATCTCTGTTGAGATCTGAAGAGTGGGCAGTGCAGTAGACTGAATGTTTGTGTCCCCCCAGATTTACACGTTGAAACCTAATCCCCAAGGTGATGGTATTAGGAGGTGGAAACTTTGAGGGGTAGTTAGATCATGAAAGTGGAGCCCTGTATGGGTTTAATGCCTTATAATAAGGACCCCAGGGAGCTTTCTTACTCTCCTACTGCCATGTAAGACCTATCTACAGGAAGGACAGCAATTCTAAATGTATATATGCAACAAGAAACAGAACCACACATGTTTGAAACATATGGAACAAAAGAGAAATTGAATTACACAGTTATTATCAAAGACTTCAACCTCTCTCTGTCAAAAATTGATAGAACAAACAAGAAAATCAGGAAAAAAATCAACAATATCAAATGACTCTATCCAATTGACATTTATAGAATATTCCACTAACCAAGAGCAGAATTCACATTTTCTTTCAATTTTCAAAGAAGTTCCATTAAGAGAGATGAAAAACTAGGCCATAAATAAAATATCCAGTAATATACAAGAATTAAAATCATACAGAATGTGTCCTCCAACCACAATGGAATCAAAGTGGAAATAAATAGGAAGATAATAGGAAAATCTCCAAATATTTGGAAACAATACATTTTTAATCTAGGATAAAAAGAAAGTCTCAGGAGATTTTTTTTTTTCATTTTACTTTTTTATTTCTTTTCAGTGTTCCAGAATTCATTGTTTATGCATCACACCCAGTGCTCCATGCAATAAGTGCCTTCCATAATACCCACCACTAAGCTCACCAAACCCCCCACACCCCTCCCCTCCAAAACCCTCATTTTTTTTGTCAGAGTCCACAGTCTCTCATGGTTGTCTCCCCCTCTGATTTCCCCCAACTCACTTCTCTCCATCTCCTTTAAAAAAATACATTGAACTGAATGAAAAGGGCATACAGAATTTCAAACTATCTAGGACACAGCTAGTGCAGTATTGAGAAATTTACAACACTAAATACATGCACAAGGAAAAGTCTCAAATTAATCTAAACTTCCTTCTCAAAAACCTAGAAAAATAAGAACAAAATAAAAAGGCATTATGGATACAAGACTTTTGTCATATATCTTTCTTTTTTTAAGATTTTATATATTTATTTATTTGACAGAGAGAGAGAGATCACAATTAGGCAGAGCAGAATGCAGCGGGGGGCGGTGGAGGGGAAAGCAGTCTCTCCACTGAGCAGAAAGCTGGATGTGGGTCTTGATCCCTGGACCCTGAGATCATGATCAGAGCCAAAGGCAGAGGCTTAACCCACTGAGCTACCCAGGCGCCCAAGACTTTTATCATATATCTTATTTACAAATATATTCTCCTAGGTTTTGCTTTCTATTTACATAGTATCATTTATTTAGAGTTTTTAACTTTGATAAAGTCCCATTTTGCAATGAATGCAAAATAGTGGCAATAATCTCATTTACAGAAAGAAAGAAAGAAGAAAGAAAGAAAGAAAGAAAGAAAGAAAGAAAGAAAGAAAGAAAGAAAGAAAAGAAAGACGAAAGAGAAAGAAAAGAGAAAAAGAAAAAAAAAAAGTCCTGAAATTCCATCCTAGGTGAAATTTACAGGAGCATTGAATGATTAAAGAAGAATATCACTTCTTTTCAGGGCCACCAGTACACATTGATGAGATGTGGGCGAAAGAAGAAAAATGAAGGCATTAAGACTTCTGATGATTAAGACCGAATCTAAAAGTTCAGCTCCTGATTGAGCTTCTCATGCATACAAACTGTTATCTAAAAGCTATCAACTGTGGTACATTACCATATAGAAAGCTAAGACAGTTTGGGATTTGGCAAGCAAAAAGAAAGTAAATATGATGCATTCCTAGAAATTAATCAGATTGTTATAAAAAGATCACAGATACATTATATTTTTTAATTTAATGTAGACTGTTTTTGCTATCTTTATTCTCAGTGGACAAGAGTCTTCAAATTTCTCCCTTATTACTTTGTTACTTTTGTTAGCAATGGTTTGCAAAAATTTTTCTCTCCTTTTACTTTGCAAGCCTGTCGGTGAGAGCCTCTCTCCACCTTCCAATATCACTCACCACTGTTGCCACACTGATGGGCGTGGAGTTAATTATCTGTTTAAATCTCAGTGTTAGGATCACACTTATCTCTGGATATTTGCGGGTATGATCTTGTCAATGTTCTTATCAACCCCTCTCCCCCATTTTAATTCCTGGGATCAGAAGGCAGAATGTCCTTTCTTCATGAATAGAGGGTTCTTTCCTTTTTTTCTTTTTCTCTCTTTCTCAAGTATGAAGTATTTTCAAAAGAGTTAAAAAAAAATCCTCTTAGTGTCTAAAGTAAATAAATCATTTAAATACTATTCTTTACCTCATAAGTTAACAGCTGAAATTTTATTACAACACTCCTCATCTCTCCATTTAGTCCTGAAATTCTATTCAATAGTAAGGCTAAAAATGTACATTTTTAACCTAGTTTATATTTTCAGGTGGGTTTTGTTGTATTTAATGTTTTAGAAGATACATTTTATTATTTTTGAAATTGACATGTAGTATGATTAAGAATCATGAAGTTATGGTTAGAATAAAAATGCCCTAATTGTTCTATATAATGATTATTCATGTTATATACTTGAGAAATAATCTATTCTAAAAAGCAACAAGTCTATCATTTTTGAGTCTCTTGGTCAAAATTCACTTAAATAGAAAAAGGCACAAAATAGACACTTAAATAGGAAATGTAGTTCACTTAGTTAAAGATACAAAATTAATGAGAAAATGCTAACTTACCTACATGATATAGAAATAAATGATTGCCTGAGGGAAATATTCAGAATGGGAGAAGTTTCAGGGTACACAGATAGAATTTTTCTCACTCAAAAATTCTTTGGGAGGATTAACTCTTTCCAGACTGAATAAAAGTCAATATACATTAAGAACTTACACTCTTAAAATAAACTTACACCCTTAAAATAGGTCAGTTAAAATCCCAAATGGAAATAAATATACATTTTTTACCTGAGAGATGAATATACCTGTCATCATTATAGTGGATAAAATTGTTAACGGATAATATCTCAATTTCCAACAACTTTTGTTTGTCACCAATAGCCTTTTCAGGTTTAGAGTGAGAGTAATAGAAGGAAAAGGGAGAAGAGGGGAAGAGATAGAGAAGAAAATAATTTAGTTAGCTGGGTAATTGAGCAGTTAGTCCATTTTTAATTTAATGTCCCTCAAAGTATTAAAGAAGTTTTTATTTCAAATTTTTGCTTTAAGCCAAGCACTATATTCTTAAGGGAAAAATTATGAAGGACTATTAAGTGGGTACATATATAATATAATAGCCATTATTATCACATGATACAAGAATCAAAAGTTCAATATTCTTTATAGGAATACTAATGGTTGTCTTCGGAAAAATTATTGCTAACTATACAAAAATGTGCCCCATTTACCTACTTTTTTTTCCCCTCACTAAACCCCAAACTGTCTTAGTTTATTATGTGGTAATGTGCAGCAGTTGACAGCCTACTAGAGGTCGGTCCATGTGCCATGAAATCTCACCCTTTGGCTGGCCTTGTAGTTTGATCTGTAATAATTGGAATGAGTTTCCTACCATCTTTATTTTCCCTGTTTCTCCCCCCTCCCTTTTTTTCCATCTCCTCTGTGTGTACTGGTAGCCCTGAAATGAATTGGTAAGCTTCTCGGATCACTGCTCCTTCTCTAAATCCTACCTGGTGTGGAAATCAAGAACTTTTTCTACAAATGGAATTGCTTCCAGGATTTTGCATTTGTACATTAGATGTACAAGACTTGGCATGCTGTATTCTGAAAATACATACTACTAACTATTTTTTGAAATTTTTATAAAACATATTCAATACTATGAATTTCCAGGAATTATACACAATCTCACAATAAAAATGTGGTTTCTGATTATACTGACTTTTTTTTTATGTTGATGTGATATATGTTTGTGTCTTTGTATGTATGAACCAATAGTTTCTGAATTTTTTCTTGAAGAGAATGTGAGGAGAACAATTTCATAGCAACAATATGTTCATACCCTCTAGGTTTGTAGAGGAACAGAATTTAGAAGAAAATTAAAATGTATTGTTGATGGATTCTCCAGCAGAATATTGGTATTAGCATACATTCCAGATTCTTTATCATGGCATTCTACTGTAGCTATGAAAACTGATGTTCTATCAAATCTCTTCAGAACACACTATCCCTTCTGCCTGAAGAAACATATTTGGATCTCTCTGTTTGGGCTGGTATAATGCCGAGTTTCTCAAATTTGGCATTATTGACATTTTGGGATGGATAATTCTTTGTTGTGGGGAATAGCATGTACACTGCGGAATGTTTAGTAGCATTCCTGGCCCCTACTCAGTAACACCAATAGCACCCCTCTCCCATTTGTGACAACCAGACATATCTCTAGACATTGTCAAGTGTACTCCAGGGGACAAAACTGCCCAGTTTAAAATCACTAGTGCAATGGAAAGAAGCCAGCCCTTGGTGTTAGTTAAAACTAGATTTAAATCTCTATTTTGCTGTGGATGCATCTTGAGCAAATTACTTAACTTCTCTAGGCTTCAGTTAATAACAGATAAGTCACATATTTGCTGCAAGGGTTAAACAATGTACAATATACATATATTAGCTTGTCCACTACCTGAAATATGGCAGTACTCCTTAATTATTTCAGCACTGGGACAAAGGCCACTTTTCATAAAGGATCAATTCAGAGACACATTTAGAAGCCTTATTTTACTCCAGACCTCTTAGCATATAGTATATAATGTTCTTTATAATTCACATCAACTCCTCACAGGGCTTAGTTGTTCTCTGTCTGAGCTTCCATAGCCTCTGAGTCCCAATCTATCATACCATTCCCCTCACTGACTAAATGTAAATTGCTGGGTTACGTTCCTATGTATAGGTCTACAGGATGACTTCCCAGAAGATAGAGAAGATTCTTGTTTATCTGTGTTTTTCTTTCTGCTTGTTCCTCAGAGCTTGACCAGTAATACATGAAGGTATGTATGAATAGGGCATTATCCATGTCATGTATTTCATAGAGCCTTGCTAAGTGGCCTCTTTGGAGGCTGGCATCACCAGTCCCTCAAAATGAGAGGCTCTGTTATGTTTCATATTCACAGTTTTAGAAAATAATAGGCCACAAAGAAAAAAAAAATAAGGGAAATGACAATGAATACAAGAACAATAAAACACATATTTTTGCTTTCAAGTGTTTTGAAGCTACCCTTTTTCACAATACTCCATTATTACATCTCTATGTCTTGTTTTTTCTGGACCCTTTATATCAGCCATATGATTTGCAATAATTCCTTTGCTATTACCCATTATGTTAGTTTGTTGTTTTGTTTTGATTTGATGTCACTTGTGGTTATCAAGAATGACAGAATTACTAAGTAGTGACGTAAATGTACCAGACTGTGGGGAAAAAAGACCTAAAGGGGGGAAAAAAGGACAGAAAGACACAGAAAGGATCTAGAGGGATAAATCAGAGATTAAAAAAAAGAAGAAGAAGAAATGAAAAAAAAAATAAGTATATCATCCTTCCAGTACCAGTTGTTGAAAATATATTCTTTTTGCCATTGAATTTTTTTTACCTTTGTTTCAAACCAATTTATCATACAAATGTGGATCTGTTTGAGTTCTCCATTTCATCCTTACTTACCCTTATGCAGCTACCAGATTGCTTTTACTATTACATTATTAAAGTAAATGTCAAAATCAGTTTAGTATATGTCCTCCAAATATGCACTATATTTCCAAGTCGCTTTGACTGTTCTGAGTCCTTTGCATTTTCTTTAGCATTTTAAAACTCTTGTCAATTTCTTTTTTAAAAAGTCTCCTATGCAAACTGAGGGTTGCTGGGGGGAGGGGGTTTGGGGGAAGGGGGGTGGGGTTATGGACATTGGGGAGGGTTTGTGCTATGGTGAGTGCTGTGAAGCGTGTAAACCTGGCGATTCACAGAACTGTACCCCTGGGGATAAAAATACATGTTTGTAAAAAATAAAAAATAAATAAATAAAATTTTAAAAAGTCTCCTATGATTATAATTCATATTATATTGAACTAATCAATTAATTTTGAGAAGTAATAACTGAAATGATTAAATCTTTCAATTATGAACACAGTATATCCCTTCATTTATTTAAATGTTGCTTGATTTCTCTTAGGCTTGTTTTATACTTTTCGAAGTACAAAACTTGCACTTATTAAGTTCAAATTTCCTATGACTATTTTATGGTTTTTAACACTATAGAAAATGGAATTTCAAATAGTTCCAATTAATTGTGGTTTTTTAATAGAAATACATTTTATTTTTGTTTACTGATGTTATATCCTGAGATTTTGCTAAGTTCCTCATTTTCATAGTTGTTTGGTTTTTAGGATTTTCTACTTAATTATGCCATCTTCAAATTGAGATAGTTTTAAATTCTTTATTCCTAATTATGCTTTCAATTAACCTTTATTCTTATTGCTCAGGATGATGATTAATACAACTGTTGAAGACAGACATCCTTGCCTTTCTCCCAATAATAAAGAAAATGTATTTAATATAAAGAGACAGGCTAATAAATCTGAATAAATGAATTTTGCTCAAAATGTGTAATTAAAAATGACACAGAGTACAGGAAAAGATTTACAAAATCTCTTATCCTTCAAAACTTTAATACCATCACTATATAAATAGTTGTGCCTAATAAAAGAAAAAAATGAACACTGAAATATAAAATCATATAAATATCAGAGGCAATCCTTCTTTTTATTACCTTTTTTCTTAAGAGAGGAAGAAACAGGGGAGGGGCAAAATGAGAGAGAGGGTGAAAATCTTAAGCAGGCTCCATGCCCACACAGTGCCCCATATGGGCGGGGCTCATCTCATAACCCAGAGATCATGACCTGAGCCAAAGTCAAGAGTCAGACACTTAACCAGCTGTGCCACCCAGAAGCCCCAGAGAGGTAATTCTTAAAATAATAATACAACTTGCTTTAAAATATATATAAGAGCATATAATACAAGAGAGTGAGATAAATTCTGCTATTTATATTGATAAAGAAAAAAGAACACCAATGTGTATAACTGTCTTTAGAAATACAGACTTTCATATTCAAAGTTTTGGGTATATTATCCTTTAAAACATCTCTGTAGAAGGATTTAGAAATATATAACAAAATCTATTAAAACAGTAAAGACTTTGGACCAGTAGTTAAAGTAGATCATAACGGTTTGAAATAAGATGATTTAACAAATATTTGTGAACAAGGATGTCTACTGAAAGTTATCTTTGATAGTGATATGAAAAATATAAATATCTAATCAAAAAGATTGTTAAAATGTGTAATCTGTAAGTGAAGAGGGATATTATATGGTCTTTGATGTTCAACATTGCAAGTTATTTTTATCTTTTTAACAAATATGTAGTAACTTTCTTTAAAATGAAGAAAGTCCGAGAACTTACTTAAGCCCAGGTCAGATGTTGAAAGGTTTGAAATGTGGAGACAAAGAGCTTAAATTTATTCTTCAAATTATGGATTCCACCAAACATTCTCCAATGACAGGCCTCCTCTTAGTTCACGACTCTTCTGTTCTTTTTGCTCAAGCCACAGACTGTGGACTCACCCTTAACATCTCTTTTTTTCTCATTTCTTACATTCAAATAAATCCCACTGTCTCCTTGTTGGAAACATATGAAGTTTCTTAAAATGTCTTACTGGCTGTGCTGTTATTCCCGTGGTCTAGGCTCTGTCCGTTCTTGCCTATAATAGTCTCCAATAATACTCTTTGCTTCCATCCCTGCCTTAGTCACAGATTGGTTTTTCAAAGTGAAACTACTCCTCTATCCTAATCCTTGTATCACCTCCAAATTTATTTTATAATATCTCCCTTTGTCCTCACAATGGCTGTAAAATCCTAAATGATTTTCCACTAACATTTTTGAGTCCTGTCTAGCTATTTTTCTTTTTGCTTTCTCAGGTCTTGTTATATTAATCTTCTTGAATACACAAACATACTCTTATTGTAGGATTCTGATCAAACTGTTCCAAGATACATGCTTGGCTAGATCCCTCCTTTACTTCAAGTATATGCTCAAACTGTATCTTTTCACAAAAGATTGATCATACAATTTAATAAGGCAACTCATGCCACCTACTTCCACCATAATTAAAACTCCCAATCATCTTTAGCTGGTCCACTGTTGCATTGTTTTTCTCTAAAATGAATTACTTTCTCCCATACTATATAATTGATTTATTTTCAGAGTTTAATATTTCCTATTTATCTTCTGCTTGCCATGCTCCTCATGGGCATGAATCATTATGTTTTATTTTTTCATTAATGTATCTCAGGTCCTAAATGACTATGTGGCACATGGTAAGGATGTGATAAATATTTACTGAATTAATGAATGAATGACCTCTTTATCTTTTTTTGATGACTTCATACTTAAGTATTCATAATTGATTATGTACACAGTGCATTTAGTTTTCAATTGCTGTATCTTTACTGTCTCATTTTAGCTTTTTTTACCTAGTTAACTTATTTTCCCCAAATTCACACAATTCTATTAGTGCAGACTTTAACTCTACTCATAATTATAATAAAAGTGATATACATAATCTACCAGAAGTTAATTTATACCAAAATCCCCATACTTTCTTTTGAGAGTTTTTCAGAATTCTTCTGGACCATAAGTAAGAAAGGACAGACTGAGGACACGCAGAATCCAGCTTATAAGGAAAAGAAGTTTTGTCCTTGATATCTGATTCAAATGAAAATCACACGTTTGTGTGTGTTATTGAAAGGATAACTAAATATGAATTTCAAATATGGTTATTAGTATTATATCTAAATAATTAGCCTTTGATGATAGTTTATTTGAGTGGAGCTGGAACACTGGGGAGCTATTTGTACATCAGTAATATTCTTAGAATCTGCCAATATATAGCAAATACTTGCATCCTTACAACTACCATGTAGCCTGAACTGTTTTGTGTGTACTAATTTTTTTTTCATATATGAATAGTTGCATTCATACATACTAAAATCCTTACAAGATAGGAAAAGAAGCTGGTGAGGTCTTGAAATGAGGCAAAAATACAGAATAATTCTTAGAGTGGGGAATGCATGGGCATAGAGCTCATCTTGTTGCAACTAAGGGTGGATCATTGAATACCCCAGCATTGGGCCACTGTAAACCTGGTCTAAATTAACATTACAGTTTAGATTGACTGACTAGGTCTAAGTAAGAGCAGGCATATTATATTAATTAATCATTTATGCTTTTTATTTTATTTATTTTACTTTATTTTTTAGAATTGACATCTGAGGACAGTGCAAAGGATGTGGGACAAAGGGATTAAGTAATCTCATGGGATTGGGTACATAGTTTGAAGAAACAAAAAGATATCCTCAGTTAATTCAGTACCACTGATTCCCATTTCTTTTCCAATAAAACTACTTCCAATTTTTCATCAACTTCCTAAAATGCAAATGTATTTGCCACTATTACCCAGTTGACTTTAGCATTTTATACATTTTTTTTAATTTTTAATTTTTTATTTTTTATAAACATATATTTTTATCCCCAGGGGTACAGGTCTGTGAATTGCCAGGTTTACACACTTCACAGCACTCACCATAGCACATACCCTCCCCAATGTCCATAACCACACCCCCCCTCCCAACCCCCCTCACCCCAGGAAACCTCGGTTTGTTTTGTGAGGTAAAGAGTCACTTATGGTTTGTCTCCCTCCCAATCCCATCTTGTTTCATTAAATCTTCTCCTACTCCCTTAACCACCCATATTGCATCTCCACTCCCTCATATCAATTCTCCGATTGACTTATTTCGCTAAGCATGATACCCACTAGTTCCATCCACGTCGTTGCAAATGGCAAGATTTCATTTCATTTGATGGCTGCATAGTATTCCATTGTGTATATATACCACATCTTCTTTATCCATTCATCTGTTGATGGACATCTAGGTTCTTTCCATAGTTTGGCTATTGTAGACATTGCTGCTATAAACATTCGGGTACACGTGCCCTTTGGATCGCTACGTTTGTATCTTTAGGGTAAATATCCAGTAGTGCAATTGCTGGGTCATAGGGTAGTTCTATTTTCAACATTTTGAGGAACCTCCATGCTGTTTTCCAGAGTGGTTGCACAGCTTGCAATCCCACCAACAGTGTAGGAGGGTTCCCCTTTCTCCGCATCCTCGCCAGCATCTGTCATTTCCTGACTTGTTAACTTTAGCCATTCTGAGTGGTGTGAGGTGATATCTCATTGTGGTTTTGATTTGTATTTCCCTGATGCCCAGTGATATGGAGCACTTTTTCATGTGTCTGTTGGCCATCTGAATGCCTTCTTTGCAGAAATGTCTGTTCATGTCTTCTGCCCATTTCTTGATTGGATTATATGTTCTTTGGGTGTTGAGTTTGCTAAGTTCTTTATAGATTTTGGACACGAGCCCTTTATCTGATATGTCATTGGGTAATATCTTCTCCCATTCTGTCAGTTGTCTTTTGGTTTTGTTATCTATTTCCTTTGCTGTGCAAAAACTTTTGATCTTGATGAAATCCCAATAGTTCATTTTTGCCCTTGCTTCCCTTGCCTTTGGCGATGTTCCTAGGAAGATGTTGCTGCAGCTAAGGTCGAAGAGGTTGCTGCCTGTGTTCTCCTCAAGGATTTTGATGGATTCCTTTCTCACATTGAGGTCCTTCATCCATTTTGAGTCTGTTTTCGTGTGTGGTGTAAGGAAATGATCCAATTTCATTTTTCTGCATGTGGCTGTCCAATTTTCCCAAGACCATTTATTGAAGAGGCTGTCTATTTTCCATTGGACATTCTTTCCTGCTTTGTCAAAGATTAGTTGACCATAGAGTTGAGGGTCTATTTCTGGGCTCTCTATTCTGTTCCACTGATCTATGTGTCTGTTTTTGTGCCAGTACCATGCTGTCTTGATGATGACAGCTTTGTAATAGAGCTTGAAGTCCAGAATTGTGATGCCACCAAACTTGGTTTTCTTTTTCAATATTCCTTTGGCTATTCGAGGTCTTTTCTGGTTCCATATAAATATTAGGATTATTTGTTCCATTTCTTTGAAAACAATGGATGGTATTTTGATAGGAATTGCAATAAATGTGTAGATTGTGTTAGGTTGCATAGACATTTTCACAATATTTATTCTTCCAATCCAGGAGCATGGAACATTTTTCCATTTCTTTGTGTCTTCCTCAATTTCTTTCATGAGTACTTTATAGTTTTCTGTGTATAGATTTTTAGTCTCTTCGGTTAAGTTTATTCCTACATATCTTATAGTTTTGGGTGCAATTGTAAATGGGATGGACTCCTTAATTTCTCTTTCTTCTGTCTTGTTGTTGGTGTAGAGAAATGCAACTGATTTCTGTGCATTGATTTTATATCCTGACACTTTGCTGAATTCCTGTACAAGTTCTAGCAGTTTTGGAGTGGAGTCTTTTGGGTTTTCCACATATAGTATCATATCATCTGTGAAGAGTGATAGTTTGACTTCTTCTTTGCCGATTTGGATGCCTTTAATTTCTTTTTGTTGTCTGATTGCTGAGGCTAGGACTTCTAGTACTATGTTGAATAGCAGTGGTGATAACGGACATCCCTGCCGTGTTCCTGACCTTAGCGGAAAAGCTTTCAGTTTTTCTCCATTTAGAATGATATTTGCGGTGGGTTTTTCATAGATGGCTTTGATAATATTGAGGTATGTGCCCTCTATCCCTACAATTTGAAGAGTTTTGATCAGAAAGGGATGCTGTACTTTGTCAAATGCTTTTTCAGCATCTATGGAGAGTATCATATGGTTCTTGTTCTTTCTTTTATTAATGTGTTGTATCACATTGATTGATTTGCGAATGTTGATCCAACCTTGTAGCCCTGGAATAAATCCCACTTGGTCGTGGTGAATAATCCCTTTAATGTACTGTTGAATCCTATTGGCTAGTATTTTGGTGAGAGTTTTCGCATCTGTGTTCATCAAGGATATTGGTCTGTAGTTCTCTTTTTTGATGGGATCCTTGTCTGGTTTTGGGATCAAGGTGATGCTGGCCTCATAAAATGAGTTTGGAAGTTTCCCTTCCATTTCTATGTTTTGGAACAGTTTCAGGAGAATAGGAATTAGTTCTTCTTTAAATGTTTGGTAGAATTCCCCCGGGAAGCCGTCTGGCCCGGCGCTTTTGTTTGTTTGGAGATTTTTGATGACTGTTTCAATCTCCTTACTGGTTATGGGTCTGTTCAGGCTTTCTATATCGTCCTGGTTCAGTTGTAGTAGTTTATATGTCTCTAGGAATGCGTCCATTTCTTCCAGATTGTCAAATTTGTTGGCGTAGAATTATTCATAGTATGTTCTTATAATTGTCTGTATTTCTTTGGTGTTCATTGTGATCGCTCCTCTTTCATTCGTGATTTTATTTATTTGGGTCCTTTCTCTTTTCTTTTTGATAAGTCTGGCCAGGGGTTTATCAATCTTATTCTTTCAAAGAACCAGCTCCTTGTTTTGTTGATTTGTTCTATTGATTTTTTTTTTTGGGGGGTTTCTATTTCATTGATTTCTGCTCTGATCTTTATGATTTCTCTTCTCCTGCTGGGTTTAGGGTTTCTTTCTTGTTCTTTCTCCACCTCTTTTAGGTGTAGGGTTAGGTTGTGTACCTGAGACCTTTCTTGTTTCTTGAGAAAGGCTTGTACCACTATATATTTTCCTCTCAGGACTGCCTTTGTTGTGTCCCACAGATTTTGAACCATTGTGTTTTCATTATCATTTGTTTCCATGAATTTTTTCAATTCCTCTCTAATTTCCTGGTTGACCCATTCATTCTTTAGAAGGATGCTGTTTAGTCGCCATGTATTTGGGTTCTTTCCAAATTTCCTCTTGGGATTGAGTTCTAGCTTCAGAGCATTGTGGTCTGAAAATATGCAGGGAATGATCCCAATCTTTTGATACCGGTTGAGACCTGATTTAGGACCGAAGATGTAATCTATTCTGGAGAATGTTCCATGTGCACTAGAGAAGAATGTGTATTCTATTGCTTTGGGATGAAATGTTCTGAATAGATCTGTGATCTCCATCTGGTCCAGTTTGTCATTTAAGGCCTTTATTTCCTTGTTAATCTTTTGCTTGGATGATCTGTCCATTTCAGTGAGGGGAGTGTTAAAGTCCCCTACTATTATTGTATTATTGTAGATGTGTTTCTTTGATTTTGTTATTAATTGGTTTATATAGTTGGCTGCTCCCACGTTAGGGGCAGAGATATTTAAAATTGTTAGATCTTGTTGGACATTTCCTTTGAGTATGATATAGTGTCCTTCCTCATCTCTTATTATAGTCTTTGGCTTAAAATCTAATTGATCTGATATAAGGATTGCCACTCCTGCTTTCTTCTGATTGTCAATTAGCATGGTAAATTCTTTTCCACCCCCTCACTTTAAATCTGGAGGTGTCTTCAGGTTTAAGATGAGTTTCTTGTAGGCAACATATAGATGGGTTTTGTTTTTTTATCCATTCTGATACCCTGTGTCTTTTGATTGGGGCATTTAGCCCATTAACATTCAGGGTAACTATTGAGAGAGATGAATTTAGTGCCATTTTATTGCCTGTAAGGTGACTGTTATTGTATATTGTCTCTGTTCCTTTCTGATCTACTACTTTTAGGGTCTCTCTTTGCTTAGAGGACCCCTTTCAATATTTCCTGTAGAGCTGGTTTGGTGTTTGCAAATTCTTTCAGTTTTTGTTTGTCCTGGAAGCTTTTAATCTTTCCTTCTATTTTCATTGATAGCCTAGCTGGATATAGTATTCTTGGCTTCATATTTTTCTCGTTTAGTGCTCTGAATATATCATGCCAGCTCTTTCTGGCCTGCCAGGTCTCTGTGGATAAGTCTGCTGCCAATCTAATATTTTACCATTGTATGTTACAGACTTCTTTTCCTGGGCTGCTTTCAGGATTTCCTCTTTGTCACTAAGACTTGTAAATTTTACTATTAGGTGACGGGGTCTGGACCTATTCTTATTGATTTTGAGAGGAGTTCTCTGAACCTCCTGGATTTTGATGCTTGTTCCTTTTGCCATATTGGGGAAATTCTCCCCAATAATTCTCTCCAATATACCTTCTGCTCCCCTCTCTGTTTCCTCTTCTTCTGGAATCCCAATTATTCTAATGTTGTTTCATCTAATGGTGTCACTTATCTCTCAAATTCTCCCCTCGTGGTCCAGTAGCTGTTTGTCCCTCTTTTGCTCAGCTACTTTATTCTCTGTCATTTGGTCTTCTATATCACTAATTCTCTCTTCTGCCTCATTTTTTCTAGCAGTGAGAGCCTCCATTTTTGATTGCACCTCATTAATAGTTTTTTTTTTATTTCAACTTGGTTAGATTTTAGTTCTTTTATTTCTCCAGAAAGGGCTTTTATCTCACTGGAGAGGGTTTCTCTAATATCTTCCATGCCTTTTTCAAGCCCGGCTAGAACCTTGAGAATCGTCATTCTGAACTCTAGATCTGACATATTACCAATGTCTGTATTGATTAGGTCCCTAGCCTTCAGTACTGCCTCTTCTTCTTTTTTTTGTGGTGAGTTTTTCTGCCTTGTCATTTTGTCCAGATAAGAGTATATGAAGGAGCAAGTAAAATACTAAAAGGGTGGCAACAATCCCAGGAAAATATGCTTTAACCAAATCAGAAGAGATCCCATATCATGAGGGGGTAGAAAGGGGATAAAAAGAGGTTCAGAAAGAAAAAAATAAAAAGAAACAATTTAAAAAAGAAAATGAATAAAGAAAAAATATAAAAAAGAAAAAAATATATATATATTAGATATACTAGTTAAAAAACGTTAAAAAAGAAAAACATAAAAGTTAAAAAAAATAGCAGATGAAGAGAAAAAAATATTGAAAAAGAAAAAAAAAATTAAATTAACTGCAAGGCGAAAGAATCATGGGAAGAAAGCTATGAGTTCCATGCTTTGCTTTCTCTTCCTCTCAATTCCGCTGCTCTCCTTGGTATTGAAACTGCACTCCTTGGTAGGTGAACTTGGTCCTGGCTGGGTTTCTTGTTGATCTTCTGGGGGAGGGGCCTGTTTTAGTGATTCTCAAGTGTCTTTGCCCCAGGCGGAGTCGCACCGCCCTCACCAGGGGCCGGGCTGAGTAATCCGCTCGGGTTTGCTTTCGGGAGCTTTTGTTCCCTGAGCACTTTCCGTAGAGTTCTGGAGGACGGGAATGAAGATGGCGGCTTCCCAGTCTCCGTCCCGCAGGAGCCGAGAGCCCGGGGCCCCACTCCTCAGTGCGCCCTCAGAGAACAGCACCCAGTTACTCCCGTCTGCCTGGCCTCCGGCCGCGCTCCGAGCTCACCGAGCCTGCGACCAGTTCAAGGTAACCCCAAGCTTAGAGCTCACTCCTCGGCTCTGTCCCCGTAGCCGGCTTCCCCGTTCTAATACCTGCAAGCTCTGCGACACTCAGACACCCCCGATCCTTCTGTGACCCTGCGGGACCTGAGGCCACGCTGACCCCGCATGGCCTTCACCTCGGTTTAGCCTCTGGAGCGATGTCCCTCAGCGGAACAGACTTTTAAAAGTCCTGACTTTGTGCTCCGTTGCTCTGCCGCTTGCCGGGAGCCGGCCCCTCCCCCCGCGGTCTATCTTCCCGTCGCTTTGGATTCACTTCTCCGCCAGTCCTACCTTTCAGAAAGTGGTTGATTTTCTGTTTCTAGAATTGCTGTTCTTCTTCTCTTCGATCTCCCGTTGGATTTGTAGATGTTTGCAATCTTTAGATAAGCTATCTAGCTGATCTCCCGCTACCTGAAGTAGTCTCAGCTGCTACTTCTCCGCCATCTTGACTCCTCCCCCAACATTTTATACATTTTTTATGACTGTAAGCATAGTTTAGGATTTTAGCTTTACTTAGCTCCATGAACATAACTATTCCCACTCTAGAGACAGTATAGCTTTTAAGTGGACAATTTGTCTCCTCCTCTTAACATGGCCTATGCTTCTCCAGTTTTCTCCCACTTAATCTTATTATATTTTCAGTGTAGTCTGGTTTCTGTGTTTCTTCATTCTCTATTTCACCATAGCACCTTACATGTAATAACCCAGTGTGCAATGAAAAATATTTTTCTATCTGCCACTTAGTGTGCATCCTTGAAATCATACTCTACTTTCATTTTTGTGAACAGCAGAATGTCACTCACCACAATCATCCCTGCACATACAAGCATACACACACACACAAAAAAAAAGAATACATGAATCTAAGAAGGATTTTTTTTTTTTTTTTAGTTTTTAAGGATTTCGATGTTTTTGGAAAATTCTGATTTACTGTTATCAATAACATACCCTAGTGTTTATTTTTTTAATACAAATCAAGATTATTGTGGAAGAAAAGTAATTCATCAAGCTCAAAATATATTCATACGCTACTTGTTCAAGAAAACATGCTTCATAGATCAAATACTATATTGAATTCACTTATTTAATTTTTTAATTGATGACAAATTAAAATCAATTGAGATAGCAATTCTGGTACAAAAAGAAATACTTTAAATAAAGTAGTGAAAAATTAAAATTGACTTCATCTAATTACTTCAATTATAACATAATTATAATTTAATTATGATGTAATGATAACAGAATAATGTTCTCCATTTAAAGTAAATGGAAAAAAAAGTTATTTTTTTTCATGTAAGAACAGATTGGGATTCAGTAGCGTTACAGTTATATAATAACAGATTTCTTAAGTTTTCTGTTTTGAGGCTTATTATTTGTAAGACAAAATAACAATAACAAAATAACAAAATAACAACAATACAAAAACAATAACAACACAAAACAATACAAATACAATACAAAAACAAAAACAACATAAAAACAATAACAATAACAATAACAAAAAACAAGAACATTTACATGTGCATATATATTATATATAGAAATAAAATACAAAATATATATACATAAGTATACATGAATACATATTATCTCATAAGTATAAGATCTATTCTTTTTAAATAACTTGTGATTATTATAACCTTTTTAAAATAAGAATAGTTTTATTTAGCATTTTTTTGGTTATAAAATTTTACAGACTGATTTTCAACATTTGTGCAATAATTTATTTGGGGTGCCTGGGTGACTCACTTGATTGTGTCTGACTCTTGATTTTAGCTCATGTCATGATCTCAGGTGATAAGATCAAGCCCTGTCTGGGCTCCATGCTGGGTGTGGAGCCTGCTTAATATTCTCTCTCTCCCTCTCTCTCTACTTCTTTCCCCATTACCAATGTAAATAAATAAATAGATAAATAAATCTAGTTTGTTGAAATATTTAGGAAAGGCTTTTAGAATAGTAAAAGTGACTTAATATGTAACTTAATCATGGTTAACACAATATAACAATAAAAAACACAGCTGTATTAATTTTTAGTTAGAGGACCCACTGAAAGCAAAGTGTATATTTTCTCCCTCCATCATTTAGAACCATTTAGAATACCCAAAAGGATAATCAGCCCTTTAGTTAAATTTAAAAGTTCCCCTGATGTGCACAAAGAGTGCTCTGAAGCCAAGTTTTTCATATGAAATTATCCATGTTTTATGACAATTTTCTGACATTTTCTTCCATGATTGGAATCTAAACACTGAGTTGAATAATTATTGATATGAAAAATGAGGATGGCCTTTTATAAGAAAATGTACAGATTCTTTCAGACGTCTTTAAATTGACTTAAATTACCTAGTAAATACCTTGTGGCAATTAGCAAAATTCTCAATAAAAATGGATCTTAAAGATGGAAATACTTTTTATTTTATTCAATTTTTTTATGTCTTTTTTAAAATAGTAAAGTATGCTTGTCCAGGAAACATTCAAAAAAATATTCACATGATTGTTTTGTTTCACTGAATATTAGTTTTCTCTAGTAAAGAAAGGTTTAGAAGGGATGCTCTATTATTGTCATATTGGTGCTCATGAATGCAATGAGAGAAATTAATGAAGTTTCAAGAAAAAAAAATCTGTGCTTTATGAAAGATTGTACTATCCAAGTCTATAACAAAATTGCAAATGTTTTCATATACTTTGGTTTTCCATAACTGGTGATAAATAAAAATGTTTTGATTTTGCTTTATGTTTTCCAGCTCCTAACATAAGACAAAATTATAGAAATCAAGGTTAAAAAATAAAAATCTTGTGATGCGCCTGGGGGACTCCATTGGTTATGCAGCCAACTCTTGATTTTGGCTCAGGTAATGATCTCAGTTTTGACTGAGCCCTGCTTTGGTTGTGCACTCTCTCTCTCCCTCTGTCCCTCCTCCCTCGTACTTTTTCGCTCTCTAAAATAAATAAATAATCTTTAAAAACAAAACAACAAAACAAAGACTTCATCCCTTAAACCTGATGTCAGAAGATGGAAATTTCTATGATGAAAAACAAGGTAGGAAAAAGGCTAGGAAGTGTTGAAGTGTCACTAGGATATTATTTAGAGTGCAGGAACTGATCACCACGAAGTTGACACAGCTTCCTATATGAAGAGATCGACCAGGAAGAAACTCAAGCAAGAGTATTCCACACAAAGGGAAGAAAAATACAAATGTCCTGAGTGCGGAGTTTGTTAAATATTTTTATGGGGAAATCACGAAGAACAAAGTGTGGCTGGAAAAGAATAGTAGATGGGTTCAAGTAGGGATGGGAAGTCAAAATGTGTAACGTATTATAGATCTTTCTGAGAAGAAATTAAATGGGTGATGATGGCAGGATTTGATACAAAAGTGTAACAGGATCTGTTCTTAATGTAGTGTTCTTATTATAAGAACATTCAGGATGTTGTACTGAAGAGAGACTGAATGAGACAATGGCAAAGGCTGGGAGATCAATAATAACAATATACATTTACTTGTTTTCCTTAGATTTAGATAGTATATTGGGAAGCAAGATGGCAGTTGGTATTTACTTTTTTTTTAAATATTTTATTTATTTATTTGACAGAGAGAGATCACAAGTAGACAAAGAGGCAGGCAGAGAGAAAGAGGGAAGCAGGCTCCCTGCTGAGCAGAGAGCCCAATGTGGGACTCCATCCCAGGACCCTGAGATCATGACCTGAGCCAAAGGCAGCGGCTTAACCCACTGAGCCACCCAGGCACCCTGGTATTTAATTTTTAAATTTGTTAATTTTCATTTGATTATCCGAAATGTGTTAGACTTTCATTAATAAAGGTTTTGTTTTAAAATGTTTTCTGTTTTATAGTTCTAAAATATAAATTCACACAAACTATTAGGAGGTGAAGACCCACAGAAAGGATTCAAAATTGCATGAAGCTTCAAATAACCAGAACATCAGAAAACTTGTGAAAAAGCACATCATCTATTAAATTACACTTAGTAATATCTGTGTATATGGATATACCATAAATAAATGAATAATAAGGATAAAATTTCAAATCTGTGCATCTAATTTTTTTTAATTTTTTATTTCTTTTCAGCGTAACAGTATTCATTGCTTTTGCACCACACCCAGTACTCCATGCAATCCGTGCCCTCTCTAATACCCACCACCTGGTTCCCCCAACCTCCCACCTCCCGCCCCTTCAAAACCCTCAGATTGTTTTTCAGAGTCCATAGTCTCTCATGGTTCACCTCCCCTTCCAATTTCCCTCAACTCCCTTCTCCTCTCCATCTCCCCTGGTCCTCCATGCTATTTGTGATGCTCCACAAATAAGGGAAACCATATGATAATTGACTCTCTCTGTTTGACTTATTTCACTCAGCTTAATCTCTTCCAGTCCTGTCCATGTTGCTACAAAAGTTGAGTATTCATCCTTTCTGATGGAAGCATAATACTCCATAGTGTATATGGACCACATCCTCCTTATCCATTCGTCCATTGAAGGGCATCTTGGTTCTTTCCACAGTTTGGTGACCGTGGCCATTGCTGCTATAAACACTGGGGTACAGATGACCCTTCTTTTCACTACATCTGTATCTTTGGGGTAAATACCCAGTAGTGCAATGGCAGGGTCATAGGGAAGCTCTATTTTTAATTTCTTGAGGAATTTCCACACTGTTTTCCCAAAGTGGCTGCACCTAAATTTGATTTCAGTGTATGTCAAAGGTTCAAACCTTTTTCATTTAGTAGAGTTCTACAAAATCATTGCTAAATGTTAATTTGCATTGTAATTGTAGAATTAAAAAGACTTTACTTCAAAGATAAGGGTCAAAGTATAATAATAATTTTAACTTGGAACAAGTTCAATGAATGTCAATATTTAACTAAATGGAAAGGACCAAAGGTTGGTTAATTGAATCGTTATCCGATATTAGAAGAAAACTAAACCCTACAATCAACCTGTCCTAATGAAACAACTGATAAATGGATCTTCACCATAGAAATCAAACAGTGTCATGGCATGCAAGATGCTAATTTGAGAACACAGTAAAGCCACTAAGACTTATTAAGCCCTCTGTCAATAATATCAGAGATGTCAACTCTCAATGGATTACAAAACCGTGATCTATATCTGTGGAAGGACGTGGGTGATGTGTATGAGTGATAATCAAATTTAAGGAAGAATAGGTGTTCCTAATAATTTGGTGGACTGATAAACAAACATTTTAGTCTATGCTTAAAATTTCATCCTTGACTTGTATGTGTGAAGAAGAAAGCAAGACTCAAATATGGTAAATAACTTATCAAATGATTATTAATGAATAAATTTTAGCATCTAGGTAAATATTGACTGAAATATAATTGACATTATGCAATTTCCAATTCACTAAGCTATATCTCAGATAAGAATGACTGGGATAAGTTTAATGAAATTGCTGTGTGTGATAAGTTCAATAAAAATGCATCACTTATATAACAGCTAAGAATAAATATTTTTTTTCTTCAATTATGTAAGAGCAAAGACATGACTCAAAGGTTGATATTCATTTGGAGGAAAAGAATATATCTGATTTGGATTGAGTCTGCTATTACCAAACAGGAAATTCATGTATTTAATAAGGACATTCAGCAATTACATAAACTATTTTTTGCAGATTTAGTTATTTATTTGAGAGAGAGAGAGAACTAGAGAGAGTGTGGGGGGGTTGGAGTGGGGAATGCAGAAAGAGAGGAAGAGAGAGAATCCTAAGCAGGTTCATACTCAGCACAGAGCCCAAAGCAGGATTCAGTCTCAGGACCCAGAGATCATGATCTTAGTCGAAACCAAGAGACAGATGATTAACTTAACAGAGCCACCCAGGCACCCCAACATAAACTTCTACATATGAAGTAATGTGAAAGACATTATTATATTCTTATTCAAATTTGACTTTGTTCACAACTGCATCTTATTTATCTTTTTAAGATAGTAAAGAGTTACTGGCAGAATATTAATTTTGATTATCTCATTTCTAATACTGCTATCTTTCTTTGGAAATTTCTTCATTTTCTGTGCTCTTTTACATGCTAAAGAAATCAATATACCTGATGAAGCATTTATTCATTTAAGATAATTAAAATTATAGTTCATCATAACAAATAGGGCAACAAGAAATATTACTTGCAGTGATTTGAAAAAAAATCTATGCAATCATAAACAAGCTTCTCCAAGGAATGATAATATCAGATTTTCAGAACCAGGAAAAAGATTTTCAACCAGGAAAAAGGTCAGAGCAAAATTTTTTTTTTTAACTACCTCATTATGCTGACTTTGATCAAGGTCTCATGGACCTAGTTTAATGAAAGGATAATGACAGCTCATCCTTTCCCATTTTTTGCTCAGTCCACTCAGTATTGTTCAAAAATCCCTCTCTTTTTTGGAAATTCAATTACAGAGTTTCTTTTTTTCTTTACATTTTAAAGTACAATCATCTCATTTACTTAGATTTGTTAACTATATGACTTCAGATGTTCCATCTCATCCTTAGTATAAGATTGGTAATAGTTCCTACAATATAAAGTTGCTAATGATTTTTAAAATTAATTAAAGTACACAAAACATGTTTCTAGCACATTGTAGAGTTTGAGAAATCTCATGTATTTGCATTATTATTGGTAATAAGGATAGCTCTTAGAATACTGGTTTAAATGATTTCTAGGTTGATGTGCGAGACATGAGAGTAGAAAAGGAAATGATTTAGAATTGGCTCCCCACCTTAAAGAAGCTTATATTCTGGGAAATACAAATATATAAATATTCCCATATAAATAACTTAAACACTGGGAAAAAAAAAACAGGTAATTTTGAGTTTTGTTGGTTTACTCAGTAAAGTGTGTTAATATTTCAATTAACGTACCCAGGGTTCTCTGATAATGCTTATTCAGTTTCCATTAAAACTGTCCCAGGTAGCAACTCTGACACTTTCACTGTCTATACTGTGTTACATTCAAACAATAGTCTCATTTTTCAAGTGAGATATAGCATATTTTTTTACATCCTTATGTTTCTATTTTTACTTTTCATAACTGTTTTTGGTGAATATCAATAATAAATATAGAGAGAATGAAATCTTTTAAGACATAGATAGGAACAAAAGTCAAGTAATAAATAATGGGTGATGGAAATAGATGCATGAGGTAGGCAGGATATATTAAAATAATACATAGTTGGTTAGAAATAGAAACAGTTGTATAGATCACCTCCATGGCGCTGCTTTTGTCTGCAGATGCTTAATGAGGTAAGGTCAGGCCAAGAAAATTCAGGTTTGCTGCTAAAATACTGCTACCAGGTTCAAATTCAACCCTCAAAGTCTAGCACTATAACCTGTGGATATTACATTCCAGTCAAAAGGCCTAAATGTAGTGGAAATCATGCATTAGTAAACATAAAAACAAAAACATAAACAAACAATAAATACAGAGTGACTTCTGAAAATTACTTGTTTTTCAGTCAAACTGTTTTGATGTTTGTCAGAATAAAAATTTTTAAAAAACATAAAATGTTATCTCAAATCATGTTATCTCAAATCATGAAATGAATTAATCTGATGGATAGACTAGTTAAGTATTATCCATCTGGATAGAGAAAAAGATTCTGCCAATATCAACAATTCTGATTTTGAAATAGTTATTATTGAACTGTTCATTCTGATAGTAATTGACCAACATGTTCCATTGTTTCCAGAAACCACCCTCTATTATGAGAGAAAGACCATATCATCAGCCCCATGTGACTAAGAAGATGCTCATTGTTTGGCTTCTTTTAGATGCAGGGTATATTTTCAGTTTATCTAAAAATATACTTACGTATAAATTGAAACAAAGGATAGTTAGGGAGTACTTTTGTTTTACTCCATTCTGTTTGCTCTGTCAAATTCCCATGACTTCCAAACCATTTTTGTTGTTGTTTAAGTGGTAACCAATTTCCCTGTTTAAAATTACAATTCTCATAATACAATATTTGAAAAATCCATAAAGATATAAGTCTTCCATAAAGGTATAAGTCCTCTCTTATTCCTAACTCTTCCTGCTCATTCCACTTTTCCTCTCCCTCCTTCCTGCCTCTTCTCCTGTCTCTATTATCTCTCTCCTTTTCCCTCTCTTCGTGGAGCAAGTAATCATGTGTGGACATTCTAGGCAATAGTAATAATTTTAAAAAATTATTTTGGCAACAAGTAATACATTATTTTCATTAATAGTCGCCTTGGAACCCGATGTACTGTTTCAAAGATACCTCAAACAGATAAGTAAAGAACTATCAGAAGTGCAAGAATAGTGGCAGAGGGATAAATCTGAAGCCTTCTGCAGACCAGAAGCCTTTGGATATGTGGATGAGTTGAAAAATTCTAAGTTTTTTAATAAAAATAATATTGTGAAGTTGCTATAAAATGCCCCCAGCTTTACCAAAAAAAAAAAAAAAAAAAAAAGGCATCTGATTGTTACAACATCCCTACTTCTAACAAAGAAAAATGATTCCTTCTAAATTTCATCCAGTAAAAATATCTGCCATTTGGAGCAGTACAAAATAAATGTCCATCCTCTTCTATTTGACAATAAAATACTTATCATATTTTTTAACCTTTAAGTCTTATTTTCAAGTAATTCCTTGATCACATTTAAGAGGGTGTAAAACATATATCCCTTTCAAAAGTAGTACATCTCTAGAAACTCCCTGTGTAAACCTTTCCATCAAGACATCAAGACATACTTGTGCCTTTCCAGGTTAACCACCATCCTGATATTAGTAATAATTATACCTTTTTTCTTTCTTTTTTTGAGCACCCATTACATACATGCTTGATCAGTACATCAATAGAGTTCACTTCAGCAAGCTTTCTAAATACATATTGTATGTTTAAAAACATATATAGAACCATATTGTGCTTTACAACTCAAGATTTTATTTCTTTTCTTTTTTTATTTGAGAGAGAGCACATATGTGTGTATGTAAATGGGGCTGGGGTGCTGGGCAGAAGAAGAGGGATAGAAAGAATCCCAAGCAGGCTTCAAGTTCAGTGAAGAGCCCTATGCTGGGTTTGATCTCAGGACCCTGGGATCATGACTGGAGCCAAAATCAAGAGTTGGACACAATCAACTGAACAACCCAGGTACCCCCTCAAGATTTTATTTCTAAGAATTAGGCAACTGATTGTGTATGGCTGCAGTTAACTTTTTCTCTTTACTTTGTAGTCATCCGTTGAATGCAGCTACCACAATTCAGCTGTGCATTTATCATTTAGTCTACTATAAATAATGTTGCTCTAATCATTCTTGGATATAACTGATGTATAATTTAAGGTACAATCCACAGAATAGAATTGCTGGAACTTAGGGTATTAGTATCTTGAAAGCTACCATACAATGACAAATATTGACCATAATGGTTATACCCTTTACACTTTCATCACAATATAGAAACGTCCCATCACATAGTATGTGAACCATAATTTGGTCATGTCATATATAGATAGATATAGATATAGAATAGATATATATGGCACAAATCTGGAGGCAATGAAATCATTTATTTTGGCTTCAACTTGAATTTCAGCCATTATTTAATAATAATTTATAATTTTGATAAATATTGGGAAAATTCTCTCCAATTCTCTCCCTGACAGGGGCACCTGAGTGACTCTGTCAGTTAAGCACCAGACTCTTGATTTTGGTTCAGGTCATGATCTCAGGGTCATGAGATCCAGCCCCTCATGTGGCTCCCCTACAGCAGAGAGTCTGCTGGAGATTCTCTCTCTGTCCTTTTTCCTATCTCTCTTTGCCCCTCCTCCCACTTATGCATGTTTTTTTTTTTTCCTCTCAAATAAGTCAATAAATATTATTTAAAGCCCTGACAATTTACATTCAACCAGAGTGTTTATGAGAATAACTATTTGTCTCAGCCTTAAAATAACAAATATATTGATTGTATATTTTGGCAAAATGATAGGATAGTAATTATATATTAATTTTGCTTAATATGCATTAACATTATACGACAGTACTATGAACTATTATACACCAACAAGCTGGACAACCTAGAAGAAGTGGATAAATTACTAGAAACATACAACCTACCATGACTAAATCATGAAGGTATAGAAAATCTGAACAAACTGATTACTAGTAAGGAGATTGTGTCAGTAATCAAAAGGCTTCCAGCAAACAAAAGTTTAGGACAAGATGGTTTCATTGGTGAATTATATCTAACATTCAAAAAAGAAAAAAAAATGAATACCAGTCCTTCTCAAACTCTTCCAAAAAAATAGAAGAAGCAAAAACTCTTCCAAACTCATTTTATGAGGCTAGCATTACCCTGATACCAAAACCAGTCAAGGTTGCCACAAGAAAAGAAAATTATAGGCCAATGTCCCTGATGAGCATAGATGTAAAAATCCTCAACAAAGTATTAGCAAACCAAATTTAACAATACATCAAAAGGATCACACAGAATGCTCAATTAGGATTAACTCTAGGGATGCAAGGCTTGTTAACACCTACAAATCAGTGAATGTGATTTACCACATTAACAAAATGAAGGATGAAAATCGTTTCACTATTAGGACACAAGTCTCCATGTGTCCCTCACACTCCTTGATATTTAGACATGCACACCAATTTGCTCAGATAGTAAAGGTAAAGAGTTCTCTGTTCTCTCATCAGAGACCATTTGCTCACTTTCCAGAGTACTAAAAAGAATGTTCCTCTCCAGGAAGGAATAGTGGGAAGACTTGCCAGTAGCTTACTTGTATGTAACTGTGGAGCTTTCTTAAGCTCAGTGTTCCATTGTTGCCACACAAACCCACTGTGTGCAAGGGATCCACAGACCTGATTCTGGATCACTTCCGCTGATTAGGAAAGGGGAACAAGGGGAACCAAGACAAACATGAAGCTCATGCTTCATGCTCTGCCATGCATAATAAGGCCCTTTGTCTCTGATACAGATATCTATGATTCCTCAGAAAATAAGACAGGCTATCCAGGTAGCTTTCAAGCAGGATACAATCTCAAACTCCTCAAGAAGAAATGAAAAACATGACACTCTTTAATCTTAGGCACGGAACAAGCTTAAAACATGGTTGGGGGCGTGGGGAGTGGGGGAAGGAAGGAAGAAACAAAGAAAGGCAAGAAACTAAAAATACCAGCAGATTCAGGTCACCTCTGTAGAGTTATCCTCTGTAGAAACTTGGTCACTCTAGTCCTTGATGCTTCAATAGCTATTTGGTGCCTTTAAACACATTACATTGGTATTAATACTTTACTTTTCTATTTCTTATAGACATTAATGATCTGCCAAAAGTTTCTCCATCCTATTTGATATCAGAAATCATTACAGATTAATTTAGTAATTTAGTAATAGAAAAGAAATTCCTTAACTTTATAAAAAGTATTCATTGAAATCCTACAATATACATCACCCTAAAAGTTTAGGGAAAAAAATAGTGAGGATCATTCTGAAAAAGAAGAACAGACAGAGGGGGGATTATCACATCAGATACAAGGTTTTATTATAAAGCTATATTATTTAAAACAATATGGTACTTATACAGCCATTAACATATTGACCAATAAACAGAGAGAGAGAGCTCTGTGAAAACCATATATGGAAAACTGGAAGCTGCAAGGTAACTTTGCAGATCAGTTGAGGAAGAAGGTCACCTTGCATTAGGTCTGAAATAATCATAAGAAAAATACAAGTAAACTCATAAATCACAAATAACTCCTAAATATACTTCACACATGTGTTTTCATCTTTAATGTGAAACAGAATATTAAAAATTTTGTTAAGAAATATTTGCACCTTAAGGTAATAAAGTATTGTTGTTATTTTTTAAAGCTATTTAAAAAAATGCAAATTTGATTTGACAAAAATTCAGACCTAAATTTTGGGTATTGTTCTATACTAGTAATATACAGAGAACTTCTACAAACAAATATGAAAATCATAAACAACCCAATAAAAACAGGTAAAGACATGTACATAATTTAAAAAAATAAAAATATCTAGGAAATAATTTTTATGAAAAGGTACTGAACTTGATTACTAGCCTGGGAAATCTTAATCAAGACCTCATGGCTATTATTTCAGATATCATTTTGTCAAAAATTGAGTCTTGACAATGCAGTTTTATTAAAAATTGAATTAATTGAAATTTTAACACAAAATGATATTTTCTTATTTATGTATTTGTATATTTTTTGTTTCTCTACAATGCAAGCAAACATGAAATTGTGAATTTTGTCTGCTGTGTTCAATACTACATTTCAAATACTTAGAGTGCTTTGACGCATGAATATAGAAATATTTATCAAATAAACAACTATGAAATAACTGTTGAGTTCCAAATTGAATGGTGGTGAAACATATTTAGACTACGCATCTTTTTTTCTTTACTTTTCATTTTCTTAGTTTGACAGTTTTTAACTTCTGCTTTTAAAGATTTATCATTTTAACATTTACTTCTATGACAATCAACAGTTGCCTTCATTTAGTTCAGTATTCCATTTACTGATGTATATCCCATAGTCCTTTGTTACTAATGCTCCTTCAACCCATGAGTACTACTTAAACAATAAATCCCAATCTGATTCATTTTGGAAGGCTTTATTTTGTGCCCATAAGGTTTATTTCATTTTTTAAAGAATAGTTCACAAATTCTGTATTTCCCAAGTTCTCTTTTTTCTATTTGTTTGTTTTTTGTTTGGCTTTTTTTTTTTTTTTCACCTATAGCATATTTGGCAGGAGCCATTTGGCTATGATACTTATAATAGTATATAAATATAACACATAATTTTACCATGTGCCAAACAATATTTAAAATATGGAAATACATTAATTCATTTAATTTTCACAACAGCCATATCAAGTAATACTATTACAATCAGAAAGCAAAACACTCATGGATCAGTTACTGAAAAGTTGGATTCCCCCAAGATATAGACAAACATCTTACTGCAAAATGATGCAACTGTAAGTTTTCTATTTACCCTACTGCTGTATTGTCTTGGATTCAGGAATGTACTCATAAACTGCTTATGATTCCAGCATTCTCTGTTAGGATTATTGGAATAATGTCATTTATTAGACTTTTTATTTTAAATAAATAACTTCACATGATGTTACAGATTTCATTGTATTGGCCCCTGTTTGAATTATTTGCTTTTTTATGTGCGATGCCTCTTATGTAATGTAATGATTCTTTAAAAATTTTTTTTTCATTATTCTTAGCTGAAGATAGAAAGGGAAAAGCAGTAGAAATTATTCTGCCAAATTCAATGATGATTCCTCTGAATTACAATTTTTCCGTCAATACTGGGAACTATGTTTCAATATATTATCATATTGTATTCTTATACCTAGCAAAGATATAACACTATTTGATTTCTTTTTTTGTTTTTATTTTTGTTTTTTAATATCTGGAATTTATTCTTTTGAACACTTTGTCCTAAACAATCTGAGAGATAAAATGAGAAAGCCTAACTTCCTTTTTCAAGGAGCTTGTCAATTTAATTTCTTGAATATCAGGAAGCGGAATAGATAGTCCAAGTCTAGCTGTGATAAAGGCAAAATAGATGTGTCTGAGAGTGGGTTTCCATCCTGTGTGAAGCAGGAAGGTCCATAGCATAGTAACTAATTTCTACCTATGTTTGATTCTGAGATTTGAAAGGTGAAAAAGAATGTAACCATTTTGAAAGTAATCAACTGAAGCCAGATTGTGTTGAGATAGTCTCCATTTGCCCCAAATCCTCTCTCTCTATCCTATCCTTTTCCACTGTACACTATGCTCCAAGACTTTTATGGGTTCTATAAAGTATCTCCCCTGTTCTCTACTTTCAACTGGGTTCACATAAAGAAATACCAAGAGAATAATGAGGCAATATGGTCTTCATTAGGAATGTGTCCATTATATATACCTGAATGTATTCCTGGTGAGGCTGCTGTAAAAGATATTTATGATATTCATTTATTAATTTAAAAATGCCTTAATGAGATTGGTCTGTGTGACAGGTATTTATAGTCTTGAATAATGTTTTCAAAAGTGCATGGCTGAATAAGACTAGGTATCACTATGAACATGTGAAGTTTATCTTCTACTAAGTATAATGAGAATATCTTATGAAAGAAAGAGAATGAGATTTTAGCACTGTGAAATCCAATGCATATGTGGTTTTATGGACCCTAAAAATAATTTTAGAATTTTCACTCTTGAAATGTTAGTGAGATTTAACTTGATATATTGGCATTTGTTTATTTAGCAGATTGATATAACTTAATGCAAGCACACATTATAGTCTATATGAGCTTATTTCAATACATTTACATACACTAAATTATGCGAATACTAAAATGATAGTTAATAAGAATATGTTTTATTAATTAGACAGTTCAGTTATTAAGGAAATACCCTATATTTTGTAAACTGGGAAATTTGGTTTTTTATTTTTCCAGAATGCAAAAGATGTTGAATCTAAATATTTGAGCCTCTTAAGTTCTCCAAATTGTAGAGTTCATGGCATATCATCTCAGGTCAAATTCAAAGAAGCTGATTATATTTAGCCCTCTGGAAGAATACTACATTAATTATAAGTGTCCTAATTAAGGCTGCTGGTGAGAAGGGCAAGCTAATTAAGTTATAGGAGCTTCCCTCTCTTTACCATAAGTGAAGATATATCATTTAAGTTTGTCCTGGTTTAAATGTGAAAAAAAATGTTAATGCTTCATATATTCTTTAAACTATTTTTACTTAGACGTTAGCTTTCTTATTTTATGGGATAACTAGATACGGAAAAATGTGCATGTTCAAAATCATAAAAGAGCAAAAAGTGGTATTAACTTTCTAGTAAATACAGTACCATTCAAACTGTAATGATTTTCTTTTCTTTTTCTTTCTTTTTTTTTTTTTTCCTGATCTAAGGTAAACACATGTTCACTTGGTGAATCTGCAATACCTAATTCATGGAACATTCATGTTTTCAAATGAACTACTTGAAGAAGGACATTCATATCAATTCACATAAAGTTAATTTCTTTTTCAGAAAATGTTTACTATTTGGTGAACTATTTTCTACATGCTAAAGTTTGATTTAAGTTTACCTCAGGTTGTATGCAGAAAATCCCCATGGCATGTAAGTTATTCTCCTTTTTGCAATGCCATCACAGTTTTCACACAAATCACTTGTCAACTTAACATTTTCCCCCAGCCCCTGGCTGTTAAGTTTTCAAAGTTATGTGGTTTTCTATGGTTCTTCCAAAATTCTGCCTGCCTATCATAAAACTTCCAAATGGATATTTTTTGGAGGGGGTATGTGGGAAGTATTTTTATTTTTAGATTTAGAATTCTGGAAACTAAGGATCACATTTATAAACAAACAACAAATAAAGACAAAAATTAATGTAAAGAAGAAACTAGACTGACATCACAGGTTGAAATAATTTAGAGTAAAATTATTTCTTCTTGGAAATTGAATACTGTCATTGTTTTGGAATGGATAAATCAGAATTTTTATCTTAAAAGAATTTTGTGTATGCTTTAGTATTCAAACAGATCACTACAGTGCAAACTGTAGCTTGGCATGTATATTTTAAAAAGTTAGACAAACCTATGTAACCTAACCATATAAAATAAGATTACCAGCTACATATATATTCTTAAAGTATCTGCCAAAATGAATTAGCCAAAAACAAGCAATGATAAAATATAGCTGGGTTCTCTATTTTGTGCAATGGGGCATGTTAGGTATCTGTAAGGAAAGCATATAAAAATGCTGGGGAAGTACTACAAAACACATTTCTAAAATCTCCCAAAATTTTATGAACATATGTGAACTGAAGATGCAAACACAGATTGATAAAATGAGTAATAAAGTTGGTTTTGCTTGAGAATGTTTGGTTACTTTAGTGATGTTGTGCTTACATGGCCCTCCTGGCATACAAAAGACAGAAAAATTAGTCAACAATACACTTATAAAAGGGTGTCTAAAACTGCTGGGGATATGGAAGAGGGAACGAGGGATAAACCTGGGTCCTGTATCCCCATAACAGAACAACAACATTCCTGCATGACATGGAGCAGGGAAGGCAAGTGAGGGAAAAGAACTTTCAAAGGTGTAACCATGAAACAAACATAGTATAGATTTCTCAATCAAATTGTGTGTTGAAAACACTCATGTCTTAATTCTAGATTAAATTTTCCTTGGACTGGTGGTGCCTGAGTGTCTATTAGAAACAAATCCAAATTCTCTCTGGAGGAACATAACTTCCTCCTAGGGCTCATATGCTGCTCCAAGCCTTTTCACAAAGAAACAGTAAAAAGTAATCAAGCACATAAGGAACAAGTCACTGCTTCTTTTGGAATAGAACCAGCGGGATTGGGGGAGCAAAAGATCTATAGATCCGTAAATACAAAAAAAAAAAAAAAAAAAAAGAAAGAAAAAGTAAAATAACTATGCTTAATATGAATAAAGCAGTAAAAAGTCAAGCTTAAATATTGTCAAGAACAAGAAAAATGGAACAGCGACAGTCTATTTGTTGAAAAAGAAAACTTATCCAATTGAAAAAATGATAAGCTTTCATTTGCTATGAATTAAAAAGTAATTGAATGACTATAAGACATATTAGTTACTGCTGATGACAGAATTAAATTACCGTAAAACAGTTTGAAACTTAACTAGAACTAGAGACCTACATTTTCAGAAAATATGAATGAAATATTGATATAAAAGGGAAGAGAAGGCGTAATACACTTTTAATTGGTGTTCCAGATGGAGGAGAAAGAAGAATGAGGAATTTTATGAAAAATAGCTAATAAATGATGAAATGTGCTACTTAGAGGGAGAAAAGTTAACTTAAGGTTTAAAAACCACAAATAAACATATTTTAAAATTGAAGAATCAAATAAAAAGGAGAAAATATTAGCAGCAGTCAAGGTAAAACAATTTTTAAAGAAACTTGAAATAAGCAGCTCGAGAACAAATCAAATGTAATATAGGATGATATATCTTTAATGTATTGAGAAAAATAAATCCCTTGGTATTTTATCACACATTTATATTACCTGATATTCATGTTTGATGGTGGGTATACAAATTGATAAAGCTTTGAGAAAATAGTATGTATACCTTTCTATTGCATGAAACGAATTAAATGTGAGTTTTGAGATTCATTAAAGAATACCCAAATACATAGAAAGAGTACCATGTTATTAGATTGGAATAACCAATAATGTAGTAAATTTTTATTATCTACAAATTTATTCTTAGATTTCATTAACACCATCTAAAATCCCAAATATTTCATTGTTATGTGTGTGAACCTTAACAAGTTGATTTTTAGGATACCCAGCAAAACCACAATTTGCTGATTGTGAAGTTTCTAATAAAGATAAATACATACAACACATATATACACCATATGGCACAATATAATCACTCTGCTGCCATATTTATAATAGAGTCTTTGCTAATTCTAAATCATGAAATTATATCTTATGTTTTCTTGCAGAAATTTAAGTTTTATATCTATGTTCATGGTCTATTTTGCTGTAATTCTGTGTGTGGTTAACAGCATGAATCAACATTCACTTCTTTGCTTACAGATATTCAATAGTTTCAGCACCACACTGAAATATTTGATCTTCTCCCACTGAATTCCCTTCCTCCAAATGAAAATCAATTAACTCTATCTGTGCATTTGTATTTATTTATTGGCTCCTTCTGTCCCACTTACTTATCACTTATGACCGTACTCCCACTTCCTTGATTACTGCAGTTTGATAGAATATCTTGAAGGTAGGTCAGGTTTTTTCTCTTTCTTAATGCTTTTTGGCTACACTTGTTTCTTTGGATTTTTCTTAAAAACTTTAGAATCACTTTGTCAATTTCTACAAAAATTCTATGAAAGTTTTCCTAGTTACTTCTTGGATTCTTTAAAGAAAATATGGGGAGAACTCTCATTTTAAGAGTATGGAGCTTTTCAATCCATAAAGAAGAAATATCATTTCATTTATTTTGTCCTTTAAAATTTAACTAATGAATTAATTTTATCCTTCAAATTTTAAACACGATATTTTATAGGTTTTAGCATGCAGGTGTTACATATATTTTGTTATATTTATCTTTAAATATTTCATATTTGACCCTATTTAAAATTGTATTTTAAAATTTCAATTTCCATCACAGTTTATTTCTACTTTATAGAAATGTATTTTATCTTTGCATATTGATTGAAAGACAGATAAATTGGACTTTCATCAAAATTGAAACTTTTGTCCTTCAAAGGCAGTATCAAGAAACTTAAAAGAGAACCTACAGAATAGGAAAAAATATTTGTCAATCATGTATCTGACAAGGGAACTGTACCTATAATATAGAAAGAACTCATACAACTGAATCATAAAAAGACAAATAAACCAACTAAAAACAGCAAATGCAGGAATAAACTTTTCTCCAAAGAAGACATAAAAAATGACCAGAAAGGAGTACCTGGGTGGCTCAGTGGGTTAAAGCCTCTGCCTTCGGCTCAGGTCATGATCCCAGGGTCCTGGGATGGAGCCTGGCATTGGGCTCTCTGCTCAGCGGGGAGCCTGCTTCATCCTCTCTCTCTGCCTGCTTCTCTGCCTACTTGTGATCTCCTTCTGCTGAATAAATAAATAAAATCTTTAAACAAAATTTACCAGAAAGATTGTGAAAAGATGTTTAACATCATTAATCATCAGGGTAACACAATTCAAAACCACAGTAAGGTACCACTTCACATCAATTGGGATGGTCATCATAAAAATGAGTGTTCGTGAGGATGTGGAGAAAGCAGAACCTTCTTATACATGGGTGGGAATGTAAAATGGAACAACAACGCAGTATGGGAATTCCTCAAAGTGTTAAACATAAAGTTGCCTTTTGACCCAGTAAATCTACTCCTAGGAATTTACTCAAATGAAATAACAAATTCCATACAAAAAGTCATACACAAATGATCATAGCTGCATAATTTCTAATAGCCAATAGTGGAAAACAATCTAAATGTCCATCAACTAATGAATGGATGAACAAAGTGTAGTTTACCTATCTATACAATAGATATATTGTATGTATGGTACAATATAATATTCATCCATAAAAATAAATGAAGTACTGTTACATGCTAAAACAAGGATCAACCTTGACAACATGTTAAGTGAAATAAAACATACACAAAAGATCAGATACTGTATAATTTCATTTATATGAAATGTACAGAATAGACTATTGAAACAAAAAACATATTAGTCATTGCTTAGGGCTGGGGCGAGGAATGCAGTTAGGGGCTGATAGATAATAAGTCCAGGGTTTCTTTCCAAGATGATGAAAACATCTTAAATCAATGATGGTGCTGGTTGCACAAATCTGTAAGTACACTAAAATGTTGTGTTATACACTTTAAGTGGGTGCATTGTACCTACATGTGAGTTATATTTCAGTAAAGTTATTACTAAAAATATCACATCTTAAGAGAAGCTAGAAAATACTCTCCTTTACTTTTCCACTATTTTATTTATTTACAGACGTATTTGTTTCAGGAATTTCCTTTAAAAGTTTTGCAGGATAATTTTCTTACATATTTTTAAAGCAAGGAATAATAAATAACTTTTTTTTCAAAATTCCCTTGTTTCAGAGGAATTTTTAGGTTACTATCTGATATTATGCTTAAACCAGATATTTCGATATTCCTTTTATAACAAGATTCTTGATTAAAATCACTATTTCCTACTGCCAATAAAAATATGTACGTAATTTTTCTAACAATACAAAGACTAAAGACAACCATTGTTTTAGTTTAAGTGAAATCTAACCAAGCAGTTAAAAATAGTTTGATCACAATAAATCAAAGATCTTTAAATTGTAGGTATGTTCAGCAAAGTAAACTAATTCTTGTAGAATACTAAAATATGCTATAAATCAACGTTTATATTTCCAAGTTTTGAATTTAGTCAAATGTGGATTTGTAATATGGCATTGTAAAGTACCAGCAATGTGATTTTATCAGTTAGATGCTCCATCTTCATGTTCCCTCAGATAAAATGGTCTGAAAATATCTCCTCCTTACAAGGACACATTTAAGATAACTCATATTATATATTGGGTCTCAGTTTTATTTTCTATTATTATTGTTAGGAGTAGAATAGTACCAGTATACTTTAAAAATATAAAGTATGATTGTCCTAAAATCTATACATTTTGATAAAAGCCTCGCCTGGGGCACCTGGGAGGCTCAGTCGGTTATGCATCTGCCTTTGGCTTAGGTCATGATACCAAGGCCCTGGGATTGAATCCCACATTGCTCTCCTTGTTAAGCAGGGAGCCTGCTTCTCCCTCTGCCTACTCTTCCCCCTGCTTTGCTCTCTCTCTCTCTTTGTCTCTCTGACAAATAAATAAAATCTTTAAAAACAAACAAACAAACAAAAAAACCTAGCCTTCTTGAGTGATTAATGCCACTTTATGGAAGTCAAACAATTAAAATACATTTCTTAAATATTATGGTTCTCTACAGGGCTCCCTTTTTAAAAGATTTAATATGGACTAATCTGGATAATTGTTACTTTGAATCATAACATATGAAACACCTTTTTTATTTTTTTAAAGATTTTATTTATTTATTTGACAGAGAGAGAGAGATCGATCCCAAGGAAGCAGAGAGGCAGGCAGAAAGAGAGGGGAGGTCGTTTCCCTGCCGAGCAGATAGCCGGATGTGAAGCTCAATCCCAGGACCCTGACTGAGATCATCACCAGAGCTGAAGGCAGAGGCTTAACCCACTGAGCCACCCAGGCATCCCTGAAACACCAATTTTATAAATAAGACTTAATAAACCTATTTCGCATTTCTATTTGGTGCCTTTAATTATAAATGTGGTTTTCACAATGTACCTTAGTGTCACCAAACACGTGACATATTTGGTCCCTTAAAATATTTATTTTTGTTCTAGGATGAGTCAGCATCAAGAGAAAATTAACAATTGATGTATCATGGGATTTCTCTCACAAAATACTTATTGGAAGAACGCTTCTCTATGTATTACTAGAAAGAAACAATTATTCACATAATTCATTATTTTTCTTCCTGGAGTCTGAAAGCTCATGTTTGTGTTTGATTTATTTATTTATTTACTTATTTTGCAGTACAATAATTTATTTACTATTAAGACACCTCATCCTCATTAGTATTTTCACCTTGAAGGAGAAAATGACTGCTCAAACCAGGTAATTTTGCCTTAATGTTGAAAAGAGTTTTGACAAAGGGACAGCTCCAACTGTATTCCAAAATTAGATTTGGGGTCGAGTTTCACCTTTACAATATTGCCCCCTTAGCCCCAGTGGAATAAATAATACTTGGCTGGACAGACAATTCAAGCAACAAGTAACTTCTTTGATTTTAAAAATGATGTTCCCCAGTGTGTCTTATGTTGCAAAACAGTAGAAGCCATAGTTTATTTATTTTTTATTTTTTAAATATTTTATTTACTCGCTTGAGAGAGTGATAGAGTGAGAGCAGCTGGAGAGGAACAAGCAGAGTCCTGCTGAGCAGGGAGCCCCTAAGGACCACAGTGACCACATGGGGCTCAATCCCAGAATCCTGACACATGACCTGAGCCCAGGGAAGACACTTAATCAACTGAGGCACCCAGACACCCCTAAAGCTATTGTCTAGTTTATAATTGAGCTGAAATCTAAGTGTAAATGTGGGTGCTATGGAGTCATACTCACTATCATATTTCAATGGAGGTAATCAGAAAGAAAGACAAGCTAAAATTCTAGTGAAAGTTTTACATGTTCATAAAGTGGAGCACCAGATAGATAGACTGTATTTTAGCTTTCATACATTTTCAACTTCAAGTTCATCACAGGCAGAGGAATTCAGCTTAAGAAGGAAACTAACCATCTGGCTAGAAATTTGTCCAAAAAGGAATATCCGAGAGTGACAGGAATGACAACACCACTTGTGACATTACTACTATATTAGATAATTAACAACAAGTAAAATCACTGAAAAAACACTTGATTAAACAATCTAGTCTTTATGTAGATATCCTTAGTCCCTGAGAAATAGTAAAAGTAAATTACATTTTAATACAACAAAAATAAATTTACTCAGTATTAACTAATTACTCAATATTAGCTAATTCTCAATATTAGCTAATAGAGCAAAAGTATACATTTATATATTTCCGATATTGACCTATATTTATCTATACCTATATATTGCTGCTTACAAGAACTTATAAAATGAATGCTTTTGAGTAGCTAAGTGAAATATATGTTGTTTTAATTAAAAAAAAAACAAAGAAGAGTATGGACATATTTATTGGGTAACTTAAATTATATTATTAATAAATGCAAAATATGAATGAATAGTAAAAATTTGGGTTCAAGCTTTGCCAGGCTTTGAAATAGAAACATATTGATACAAGTGTAAACGGAAAGATATTGGTCAAAGAATGATCAAGAATTGAAGAGGATAACAAACGTAAATTTAGACAGCCATACAGACTTGAATTTTTGATACACAAGATTATTTAATTATAGTAACTGAGGGCACAAATACTAAAACATGCTGCATTGGCTTTAAATTCATTTGTGTCCTTATTAATACAGTTAACCTGGGCAGGTGACTGAATTTTCTGTGACTCTGTTTCCTCAAACTTAAAGTGCCCATGGCAATAGAACTTATTTCATGATAAAGTTTGAGAATTCAGTGAGTTAGTGTGGTAAAGCTCTTAGAATGATGACTGGGATCCCTCAAAAAAAGGCTATGTGTGTGTTATGTGTGGTTATTCTTGTTGAGACATAGAAAGGTGGCCAAAGAAGAGGAGGACTGAGTAAAAGATCTCAGAAATAAAGCAGTTACTTGCTGCAGACAAAACCCTGGAGGGATTCTACTTCCAAGTAATGCAGAAAATTATTTTGTTCTTAAGGTAATTAAAGAATTAAAAGTTGATGTTTTTAGCTATAACATATTTGATGATATCAGGTTTTATGTTAATGGCATGATTTAGGGTAAGAAAATAACACTTTTAGTTGGCTATTAAAGATTTTGATGGATGAAGTTTTTAGGTTATAACATGTATGTAAAGAGAGTGATAAAGAGAAATTACATGTGACCCAAAAGAATAATGGTTTCATATGACAAAGGAAGAGTAATAATTTAGAAGTGCAGAGGGAGGAGACCGTTGCAAACTCAGGCCATCAGGAAAAAAGAACTCTAAAGACGAGAAAAGCTGCAGAGAAAAGCATCTCAAGAATAGAAAAGAGTTTCAATTAATGTGTGAATAAAAATGTGGATGCCACTAAGTTTGTTAATATTGTAGCAGAATTTCAGATGTCATATGGAAAAATTGGGGAGGATGGAGAATCAGTTCAGGGAAGAACTAGAGGTAATAACACAGCCAATGTATTTCAAACAGTGACCATAATTGGATTGAACATAACTGTATTGTCTTATGTGGTAGTTGGTGTACCTTTAGTTAACCATAATGATGCAAGTTTCACAAGTCCTCAGATAGAAGAGGTTTAGTATTCAGATATTGCCTCAATAGATTATACTACCTAGAGAATGTTTTCAATTGCAGATTCCAGGAGATATCCTGGGTGTCCTGAATTTGCAGGATCACATAAGATTTGAGGACTGGATTATACCAGATTCATAGAAATTGCTGGTGGGATGAACTGAATGGCTAAGTATATGACTAAAGGCAGTAATATTCCCAAAGGAAAGAAATTTAATGAGTTAAATGGGTCCTGTGTTCTTGAGCATTTTCTTATATTCCCTTAATCATATTTTTTGAACAAATAATCATGCAATTTTTTTGGTGTGCATTTTTGTAAACATCCCCTTCCTTGGGTAGGTTTGAAGGAGAAAACAATGTTTATTTCAGTTTAACCTGCTATCATAAATGAATTGTTAAGATGATTTTCTTTTAGCAATGTACTCTTTAGTTTTGGGTAGGTGGGCTACAGTAAAATGCTTCACAAGGTATCAAAGATACCAGAAATTAGAAATTTGTATTGTTGAATTAAAACCAAGTGTACTTGAATTATTAACAAATTCTTATAACTAACATAGGAAAAGTGCAACACTAAACCAATATATATAAATTGAAGAGTCAGAATATAAAAATGAAATTGCAAATTCTTGTTTATTTTTCCAGTGACTATATTGTTCTACATCCTTTTGTTGCTATTAATTAAGTTTTAGTATTAAGTTTTAGGAGGGAAGGCCATTTTTGTAAAAGCTTCCACAAAGAAATTATTTCAAGTAAGTGTTTTTCTTCTATGACATAAGTTAGTCAATTGCAGGAAATAATAGTGACATTCAAGTACTAAGTTTGTCTCTAATAGAAACATTACAATCATTATATTTTTCTTACAAAGTCAACTTTGATTTAGTCACCTTAATGACAAATCTAAACCATGACCACTGGGTTCTGGGAACAAATTTTAATCAGATTTTAAAAAAGAGCTATCTTGTTATATGTAGAAAATGAATTAAATAAACTTAGGTACTTACTTCCATTTTAGGAAGTAGATCTCCATTAAAAACACAATAGAAAATATAATTGAGAGTGCTGTTCTTTGTGATAGATACTTCCAATGTCCAAATTCCTATTAATGATAGCACTTAACTCTGATACTCTGCACTGAAGACAATACAAAAGGTAAATCGTTTGCTTGAGAGACCAATGTCTACCATTGCCATGAGTTGTCAATAATACGTTATATGACCTTAGATAAAAATATACTGTATTTCTTTTGATGATTGGAAGGATTATATGTTCCATGTTAAAAAGCTGCATGCTATTTTAAAAATATACAACAGCACTCCTACTATTTTTTAATATTCACATTACTGGTACTAGCATTGTAAATTAGCTTCAGAGTCTCTCTCTCTGCCTACTTGTGAGCTCTCTCTCTGTCAAATAAATAAACGGATCTTTAAAAAAAAATTACTATTCAATGCAGGGGTTTAAACTATAAAATATGCATGACTCAAACTAAAATAATGCACATAGTCTTTATGTAGAAAAATACAGAATGCATATGATAACATAAAATAAGATCTGAATAGGGAAATAGTCTATGCTTATTAATGAGAAAATATAACATAAATAATATTATTTAAATTCTACCCCAAGATTTTCCAATTCAATAAAATTCCAATCAAAATTCTCGCTTTTTTACATTTGTTAAGTAACTGCTTAAATTCATTCTATAATTCACGGTGGAGTAAATATGTATAAGCAAATTAAACTCTAAAACAGAAATGGATAGACAGAAAAATATACCTACTAAATATTTAAAAACATTGCAAGATGACTATGCCCATAAAATGACAAAATTAAGAAAAATACATATTAAAATATGTTATTAAGAATTTGAGAAAACAAGAATTTTTGTGCACTGTAAGTAGTAGCGGAAACTATTTGCTATTTTATGGAAAACGGGCAGTATTTAGTAGAAATAAATACATGTATGACCCATAAACCAAGCATTCCACTGATGTGTAGGCATCTCAAAAAAAAAAAATCACAAACATTTACAGGATTATATATTCAGGGATGTTAATTATGTGTGTATTTGTTTTTAAAGATTTTATTTATTTATTTGACAGGCAGAGATCACAAGTAGGCAGAGAGGCAGACAGAGAGAGAGGTGGAAGCAGGCTCCCTGCTGAGCAGAGAGCCCAATGCGGGGCTCGATCCCAGGACCCTGGGATCATGACCTAAGCTGAAAGCAGAGGCTTTAACCCACTGAGCCACCCAGGTGCCCCTATGTGGGTATTTTTTAAAGATTTTATATATTTATTTATTTGAGAGAGAGTGCATGCAAGCATGAGTAGGGGGAGGGGCAAAGAGAAAGGGACAATTAGACTCCCCATGAGTGGGGAATCGATGTGGGGCTTGATCCCAGAACCCTGGGTTCATGACATGAGCTGATGTCATATGCTTAACCTATGAGCTACCCATGTGCCCCCATTATGTGTTGTTCCTAATGAAGTAAAGAATGTAACCAACTGGTGTCATCATGAAAGAACCTGTGAGTGGTATGTGACAGCTTCAGGGACAATATTCTAAGAACTCAGTAATATTCTCAATGCTGAAACTGAGCATTCTTAATTTAACTCTGAAAATTTATGGCAATCTATTTCATTATTAGCATCACAGGAACAGATGTTAAAATATTCATATTTATGGTGCCAACTGGGTGGCACAGTTGGCAAAGTGCAGGACTCCTGGTTTCAGCTCAAATCATGATCTCATGGTCATGAGATCCAGCTCCATGTTCAGCTCCATTCAGCTGGGAGTCTACTTAAGATTTTCCCACTCCCTCATTCCTCTACCCAGTGCTCATGAACACATACATGCTCTCTCTCTCTCTCAAATAAATAAATATTTAAAATATTCATTATTTAGAGTAATAATGTCTTTTTTTAGTGAGCTATCTCCAGGGACAAAGAAAATTTAATTTATATATATGCTAATAAGCATATGACCATTTGTCCTCCCATTTGAAGATGCTGCATTCAAGATATCTGAAACTAAACTTAGACCAGTAACACCTGCAGTTTCACTGGAATTAGAAATCAAAGCTCTTTGCATTTATAGTATCTGTGACTTCTCTTAAAAACTATCTGAGACACTAACTAATCCTCATATTATTGATCTACACAATAAGTCATTGCATTAATCTATTTCTTATTATAATTTATTTATATTTATATTATAATTATATATTTAACTATATATATATATATATAAGTTTAAAACAAACATGAAGATAAATTACAAATACATAGAATATTTCTTAAAAGTAAATTATATGTTTACATATAACTGGCACAAATATCAATAATAGTCCTGAATGTTTTAAAGATTATTTGGCAAGAGCAGAAATTAGTCCAAATATAGTCGGTGCACTTGCCCCTGAAGGAAAGTAACACAAAATAATTAGAGGATAATAAAAATTTTATCAAAAGTATATTATTCCACAGAATGTGTGAAAGATAAATTCTTCAGCAAAATAAAAAAGAACATCAAGTAGGCTCAGGTAGTTCTACAACTGAAGACTTAAAGGTCTAAGTCCTTAAGGACACAACTGACCCACAGTCAACTAAATTCAGTATGTTCTTCCCTTTCATGGGTCTTAGGACTGTTAAAGCCATTGTTTATCCATTTCTTTAATAAGGGACTTTTGTTTTAGCTTTATCCACAAGTCACTAAGTGACTGTCAACAGGACTTTACCTGGAATGGGCTGCAGATCTCTTTTATTGGTTCTTAGATCTGCTCTGAATTGAGTTTAAAGTGTCTATTAACCTATTTAACAAGAATGTCTAAATGCAAAATCCATGTACTTTATGTGATGCACAAATATTGCTTTATAGGCCACATATAAATTCGGTGAAAAAGATGTTTGCATGATAATAAATCGAGATCATTTGGTTATCACTACCATTTCTAAAGTTACATTTTCATACCATTTAAATTAGGTTAAAAAGGAGAGAGTAATGTTAACAATGCATTGGAAGAAACCAAAATCCACACACACATGATTTTAATAATAGTCGATATTGTGGTAAAATGAAATTTTAGTATCATATGTAATAATAAGTTATATTTACAAACATTGTATTTAATAATGACATATATTTAAAAGCTATATTGGAGGTATCACCAAAAAAAGAAATAAGGTATTAAAAACTCCATATTCAATGTTAATTATAGTCACACGTACATATGCCATCAAATGTGAAATGTTGAGGAGACTATAAAGCTCAATTTTTAACAGTTTTAAACCATATGACCTTAACAAATTAATATGTTTGTTGACAATTTAGGGGCACCTGGGTGGCTCAGTGGGTTAAGCATTGCCTTTGGCTCAGGTCATAGCCTCAGGGTCCTGGAATTGAGCTCTGCATTGAGCCCCAACATCATGGAAAGTCTCCACCCAGCAGAGAGTATGCTTCTCCCTCTCTCTCTCCCTCTGTGCTCTCTCTCTCTCCTTCTCTCAAATAAATAAATAAAATCTTCAAAAAAGTATGTTTGTTGACAATTTAAAGAAGGTACAAGTAGTTTTCTCTCAGGTGACAGTAACAGCAGGGCTAAGTACGTAACATATTTGCATTAGATATTCCTGTGGAAATTCCATGATTAAAAACTTAAATACTCGGGGCACCTGGGTGGCTCAGTAGGTTAAAGCCTCTGCCTTTGGCTCAGGTCATGATCCCAGGGTCCTGGGATCGAGCCCTGCATTGAGCTCTCTGCTCTGCGGAGAGTCTGCTTCCTTCTCTCTCTCTCTGCCTGCCTCTCTGCCTACTTGTGATCTCTGTCTATCAAATTAAAAAAAAAAAATTAAATACTCTATCTCCTTTGGCAGAGTGTGTAACAGTACTTACTTGTCAGTCTAATGCAATAATCAAAAATGCCACGGACCACAGGAGAGTAAAATAATCTCTGCTAGTGATTATTTATTTATTTATAGAACTTCTATAACTTTTCAGCTACCTGTTTGATATCACCCCAAGGATATCTCACCAAAATATCAATTTTTGAATGTTCCTCATAAAATCATCATTTCTTCCCAAAGCATTTTAACATCCTACACTTTTCCAGAGTTTCCTATCTCAAGCAAGTATACTATCATATTATCCATAAACAATCCATCACAAAGTATTATAGAAGACATTTAATAAATATTATTACTTTAATGCACAGTTTCACCCTTTCTTTGCACATATACCAATGATTTTCTTTTCTGAATTTTTGTTATTTCTTCCCTGAACTAATGCAATAGCTTTCTGATTGGACTCCTACACATTTCTGGTCCTCTCCAACCTACATTCAGTAATTAAGACAGAGAATCATATTATCACACTCAAGATCTTCAAACTAGAAATGTTTAATCAACACGAAATTCTGTATTTTTCTATGGTATTTGAAATGTGCCACAACTTTGTAAAAATAATAAAATAAAATGATTAGAGGAAAATAGAAATGACTCCAAGATCAAATATGTAATATTAGAGTAATCTAACCTAGAATCGAGAAATATTTGGAACACAGGTTTTGAACTAAATGGCTTCTACTATTTTGTAACTTTCAGTGATAACACGATCTATAAATGCTTTTCCTGGGCAGATAATGAAAATCTAGCTCTCTAGAAAAGTTTAGGAGGTTAATTCTAAATGGAAATTATTTACAGTCATAGGTCTATAGTAAATATTTCCTATGAAATATTTTAGATATTTCTCAAATTGTAGTCATACAATATGCTTTCACCTATTTATTAATATAAATTCTGATTATAAATTGTCAATGTATGTCATCCTTCCATTTCTGCTTTAACAATTTTCAGCCTAAAAACAATGGAACAAAGCAATGCCATGGCTCATTATTAAAATAATGCTGCATAATCAATATGTAAAATGTCATTTTTATAAGTTTCTCTTCCTGATTTTGGCAGATTTGAGAGATTGGAAAAATATAGTATGTTGAAAAATAGTAACAATAAAAATAACTATGCCCTCATGCCTGGAACCTGTGAATATTATCTTATGTTGCATAGTAGAACATTGTAGATGTGATTAAGATGAAGATCTTGAGATGGGGCGAGTGTCTTGGATTATCTGGGTTGTTCCTATGTGCAGTCACATGTTTCCTTGTAAGAGGCAGCCAGAAGTGGATGATTTCACCACACAGAAAGTAGTTTGTTACTGAGGAAGAGATATGTGATGAAGACTGATGTGGCTACAAGTAAAGGATTGATGGAAGCCCCCACAAGCTGGAAGAAGAGAGAAAAAGACCCTTCCCTAAAGCCCTGTCGACACCTGAAATCAGCCCAGCGAAACTGAATTTGGACTTCTGACCTCTAGAACAGAGAGAGAATAAATCCCAACAAGTTTGTGGTAATTTATTACAGCACCCATAAGAAAAAAATACATGTGATAGGCAAAGTAAATTGTTATCTTACTAGTTGATTTTCTTAACTTTTCTTGGCTTTTCAGTGGTATCAAAATGACTTTAAATCACATTTCTCATTTATCATTTATGTATCTACTCCCCTCTAATGCATATCTTTTCATTATAAAATATCAATATTGTACATCTGAATGCAAAACAAATATCAAACATTTAGTGTGTGAGTGTATCATGTTTCAATTATTCCTCCAAAACTGAAAGCTAATAATTGTAATTAGAATATCCTATTGGTAATATTAAAATAAAATATAAATATTCTCCTTCTTCCTCTCCTTCTGTGATCTCTCTCACTTTCTCCCAAATAAATAAGAAAAACATTTAAAAAAATAAAAATAATAATAAAATATAAATAATTCCTGCATTAATCATAGAGCTGTCTTTATTTCATTTTAAAAGAACTCTTTTCAGGTTCTCTTTCTAGCAATTGCAAGATAGGCTTTTTCAGGTCTACTTTCCTGCTAGTATTAACTGTAAAACCGGGACAAATTATTTTCATCTAGCTGAAAGCATCACAAAACTAATAATATAATCAGAATTTATAAGGTAGGGCCGCCTGGGTGGCTCAGTGGGTTAAGCCTCTGCCTTCGGCTCAGGTCGTGATCCCGGGGTCCTGGGATCGAGCCCCACATGGGGCTCTCTGCTCAGCGGGAAGCCTGCTTCCTCCTCTCTCTCTCTGCCTGCCTCTCTGCCTACTGTGATCTCTCTCTGTCTGTCAAAAAAATAAATAAAATCTTAAAAAAAAAAAAAAAGAATTTATAAGGTAAAAAAAATCCAAGAAAGAAGGGAAACCAAAAGAGGTGATCAAGGCATTTGGTGCTGTTTTTCTCCTTGGGTCATTTGATGATTCCCAGGGTTGAAAAGAAGAGAAGCTGAGCAGGGTCTTTTTTATTTATTTATTTTTTTATTCCCAGAATGAAAGAACTGACAATAAAAATGTGTTTCAAATGTGCTAACCTTGAGAAGGTCCTAGTGAATACTGCATGTTTTCAGGATTACACCTTTTGAAGAATGTTAGATTATATAGTGACTGAAGCTCAGGGCTGCATCATTCTTTTTTTCTTTTCTTTTCTTTTTTTTTTTTAAGATCTATTTATTTGAGAGGGAGAAAATGAGAAAGAGAGAAAACACAAGCTGCGGAAGGGGCAAAGGCAGAGGAAGAACCAGGGTCCCCATTGAGCAAGGAACTGGACGCAGGCCTCTATCCCAGAATCCCAGGAACATGACCTGAGCTGAAGGGAGATGCTGAAGCCATTGAGCCACCCAGGTGCACCAGGACTGGATCATTGTAATCTTGGAATTGATTAAGATGATCAAATTTAGTAGTGTGTCTCCTCCACTACCTGCCAGAAAGAAATATGAACTGTTTAAGCCAGAAAATAACACCATTCAAAATCACACATATTATCTACACACTTTTTATATGTAATATTTAACATTATCTCAGTAAACTAGAAATAGAAGGAAACTGCCTCATATTAGTAATAGACACTTAAAAATACCTTAGAACTAACATCATACTTAATAATGAAAGACAGGATGGTTTCCTGAAATCAGGAAACTTTCATGGATGTCTGAAATGATCAAATTTATTGAACATTGTGCAGAGTCCCTAACCAGCATGATAAGGCAAGAAACAACACAAACAATCTATTCAGATTGACAAGTAAGATAAAAATCTATTAGACAAGAAACCAATCTATTCTAAGACATTAAATAATTGTCTACACAGAAAATCCTAAAGAATTTATAAAAATATTGCTAGCAGACACGTGAAAAAATGCTCAACATCAGTCAGCATCAGGGAAATACAAATCAAAACCACAATGAGATATTACCTCACACCAATCAGAATGGCTAAAATTATCAATTCAGGAAACAACAGATGTTGTCTATCAACTGGAGAGTGTAGGAACAATTTGTAGTAAATTTAAAAATGGGAGTATTTTTCATCAATAAGAGAATGAATTGCTAATTAATGCAAAAACATGAATAAATATTATTGTAAGCACTGCATTAAATTAAAGTTTAGAGGAATGAAAGGCTACATAAAGTATAATTTCAAATATTGACATTACATGAAAGGAAAAATTACAGGGAAAGAGATTGAGGCTGAGATGCTGTGGAATACTCAAAAGAAAAGAAACATTAAGAAGCTTCCTGCTAGAGTGGCAATATTTTATATTGTGACCATGGTGGTAGTTACATGACTAAGCACAATTGCTGAAATCCATCAAACACTACATTTAACAGGTTTAATGTTAGTGTATGTAATTTATATCTCAATAAATATCACTTAAATATATAAAGAAGATGTTGCTAGGGAAATTAAAAGGCAAATCAAAACTTAAAAGAAAATGTTTGGTAAGGAAGAAGCAAAATTTGCAATATTTGCAGATACATCATACATGATACTATGTACAGAAAACCCTGAAGACTCCACCTAAAAATTACTAGAACTGATGAATGAATTCAATAAGTTGTCAAGATATAAAATCAATGTATGGAAATCTATTGCACTTTTCACTAATAATGAAGCAGCAGAAAGAGATATTAAGAAAACATTCCCATTTACAATTGTTCCAAATTTAATTAAATATCTAGGAATATACTTACCCAAGAAAGTGAAAGACCTGTATTCTGAGAACTATAAAACATTTATGAAAGAAATTGAAAATGTTGCAAAGAAATGGAAAGATATGTCATGCTCATGGATTGAAAGAACAAATATTTTTAAATGTACATACTATCTAAAGAAATCTACACACTTAATGCAACCCCTATCAAAATATCAACAGCGTTTATCACTGAACCAGAACAAATAATTTTAAAATTTGTATGGAATCACAGAAGACCCCAAATAGCCAAAGTATTCTTGATAAAGAAGAACAAAGCTGGAGGAATCACAATTTGGACTCCAAGTTAGATTATAAATCTGTAGTGATCAAAACAGTATGGTTCTGGCATAAAAATAGGCATATAGATCAATAAAACAGAACAGAAAACCTAGAAATAAATCTACAACTATACAGTCAATTAACTTCAGACAAAGCAAAAGAGAATATCCAAAGGGGGGAAAAAAAAATCTCTTCAACAAATGGTGTAAGGAAAACTGGACTGCTATATGTAAAAGAAAAAAAAAAAGGTAACCAATTTCTTACACCGTACACAAATATAAATTCAAAATGGACTAACAACCTAAAAGTGAGACCCAAAACCATAGTAATCCTAGAAAAGAACACACGCAGTAACTTCTTTGACATTGGCCCAATAAACTTTTTCTAGATATGTCTTCTGAGGCAAGGGAAACAAAAGCAAAAAATAAACTGTTGGGACTACATCAAAATAAAAAGCATCTGCACAGCAAAAGAAACAATCAATAAAACTAAAAGGCAATGGAATAGGAGAAAACGTTGCAAATGATATATCCTGTGAAGGGTTAGTATCCAAAATACATACGAAATTAGAAAACTTAACACTCAAAGAATAAATAATCCAATCTCATGCCTGCCAGAATGGCTAAAATCAACAGCACAAGAAACAACAGATGTTGTTTAGGATGTGTAGGAAAAGGAACATTTTTGCACTGTTGGGAATACAAACTGGTACAGCACTGTGAAGAATAGTATGGAGGGTCTTCAGAAACTTAAAAATAGGGGTTCCTGGGTGGCTGAGTGGGTTAAAGCCTCTGCCTTTGGCTCAGGTCATGATCCCAGGGTCCTGGGCTCGAGCCCCGCATTGGGCTCTCTGCTCAGCAGGGAGCCTGCTTCCCTTCCTCTCTCTCTGCCTGCCTCTTCGCCTTCTTGTGATCTTTGATAAATAAATAAAATCTTACAAAAAAAAAAAAAACTTAAAAATAGAACTACACTACAATCCAGCAATTGCACTACTGGGCATTGACCTAAAGAACACAAAAACATTAATTCAGGGGCACCTGCGTGGCTCAGTGGGTTAAAGCCTCTGCCTTCAGCTCAGGTCATGGTCCTGGGGTCATGGGATCCAGCCCGCATTGGGCTCTCTACTCGGCAGGGAGCATGCTTCCCCCTCTCTCTGCCTGCATCTCTGCCTACTTGTGATCTCTGTCAAGTAAATAAATAAAATCTTTAAGAAAAAAAAGAAATATTAATTCAAAGGGGTTCCTTCCCCCACCATGTTTATAGCAGCATTATTTACAGTAGCCAACCTATGGAAGCAGCCCAAGTGTCCATCGATGGATGAATGGATAAGGAAGTGGTGTGTATCCAATGGACTATTGTATAAATAAAAAAAAAAGAAAAGAAAAAGAATGAAAAGCCATAAAAAGAATGAAATTTTGCCATTTATAATGACATGGATGAAGATGAGTGTATAATGCTTAGCAAAATAAGTCAGAGAAAGACAAATACCATATGATTCCACCCCATATATGGAATTTAAGAAACAAAACAAACAATCATGAAAAAAAAAGAGAGAGAGAGAGACAAACCAAGAAACGGACTCTTAACTATAGAGAACAAACTTATAGTTACCAGAGAGGAGGTGGGTGGGGAATGAATTAAATAGGTGATGGGGATTGGGGGAGAAGTGCACTTGTGATAAGCACTTGTGATAGGAACTCATTCATCACTGGTGGGAATACAAAATGGTAGAGCCACTTGGGAGAAGATTTGGTAGCTTCTTAAAAGCTAAACAGTCTTACAATACAATTCAGCAACCACACTCCCAGATATTTACCCAAATAATCTGAAAATTTACACCCACACAAAAAAACTGGCATGTGAATGTTTCTAACAGTTTTATTTGTAGTCACCAAAAACTTGAACTAAGATGCTTTTCAATAGATGGAAGATTCATACTATGGAATAATACTCCATGATAAAAAGAAATAAGCTACCAATTATGAAAAAAAAAACATAGATGATTCTTAAAATGCATATTGCTTAGTGAAAGATGCCAGTCTATAAAGAATATATGATTGTAATTATACAGCATTCTGGGGGGAAAAAAAACATAGTAATGGCTGGAGATTTAGGGGAAAATAATATAATGATGCATATAACCAAAACCATGCTCTGTGACCCATTATTCATTTCCTGTTTATACTTTCCCAAAATGTGTACATTACTCACCAAAAGACATATACCATATATATACTGGCATGTTCGTAATAGCATTACTGTTAGAGTCTGTATTTAGGGAAAACACAGGTAAAAAATAAAACAATGTTTAACAATAGGAGAATGCTAAATAAAATGTGTTGTGTTTATAGAATAATTCTTTTAATGTATACCATGTAGTACAAAAGTAAACTAAAATTTGCTACATATACCTAATCGATGAATCCCATGAACATAATGTTGAATGACAAAAGCCAAATATAAAAGAACACATTCTATATGCTCTGTTTTATGTCATCTATATGCTCCATTTATCAATTTTAGAGGGTCACAAGTAAGCTGTGAAGCCAAGTTCTAAAACAGGTTTACCACACTTATTTTAAAATACACTCAAGTCAAATATACCATGTTGGCAGTAACAAAGTCGAGTAATGTCAAAGAACATTCCATGTGGTGGATTCATTAAGGAGAGATTCAGAAAATTAAATCAAAATGTCTTGCTAATTATGAAGTTGTCAGTGTAAAGGTAAAAGAGGAATCATCTGTGGCAATCAGATTTCTGCTTTGTGTAAATTGCTGATGAAATGATGGACAGGAAGAAAAAAAGTTTGGAGGATGAAGTTAGAAGCAAAATTTAATTTTAGAATATTAAGTTGGAGCTTCTAGGGAAATACTTAAGTCCATGTTGACACTTAAGTTCGCTTCATCGTAAAAATATTTTTATTATAGACTGTTTATTTTTGTAAAAGGTATCTAGTGTTTTGCTTGGTTAATAAGAGAAAAAATATCCTTGATTCTCTCAGACCAAATATTATTTGATTTGTTTTAACATTTCATTTTCTCAATCTAAAAATGCATATAATTAATTGTGTATATTAAATATTTTATATAAAAATTCATTTTATGTCTATTCCATTATGTTATCTGATTAATTGAAAATGCAATCTAAAATATTTTTAAATATTTTCAAAAGCTCTGGTTGATCTAAAAATGTATTAATTTGATGACACACCAAATCTAAAAAATATACTTGTATATATGCTCTCTTAGTGACTATAATCAAAGCGTTATAGTATAGTTTGCATAAGCTGAAGTCATTTTTGGCAAGAAAAACTGTCAAAATATATAGTAAGCTTAAAGTGTTCTAGGTCTGACCAATATTGACCCTTACTTTGGTAGAATAGCTAAATATTTTCTATTCAGCTCTACCCATACTGGTTATTATGAAAGCATTTAAATATTCATTAGAGATAATATTTTTTTGGAGAACTTCCTACTTTTCTTCCACTTGTCTTCATCCAGGCGTTTAACTCATGCTTATTATGGGTTCAGCTCTATCCTAGTCACTGTAATTAGAATGCTGCATAATATTCCCTGCTCTCAAAAAATTTACAGAAGATTAGAGCAACAAATAAGCACACTGCAATAGTATCATCATGTAAAACATGTAATAATAGGTATATTCTTTGAAATAGGGGTAAACAGAGGCAGAAAAGCCAACATAATGTATGTATCAGTATCTCAATGGCTCTTGAGGATGAGAGGAATTTGTAATAAAAATAGAAGAATGAAAGAGAGTTATTGGCACAGAGAGCAGCACATGTAGTCACCAGAAGAGAAGATAAAGAATGGCACATTTGGAGAGTAGTAAGAAAGTCACAATAAATTTAGCACAAAGTAATAGCGGCCTATAAAAGACTATAAGGATAAACATGGGTAAGTTTATAAAGGAATGCTTATATATATGGCACACTAAAATGTCTGGACTTTTTCCTGAGGGTAATGGAAGCTCTTAAATACTATTAGGCAGACAAGGGGAATGGAGATATTTGCATTTTAGAACCATTTTTATGTCTTCACTAAGAAGTATATATATTACAGGACAAAAGAAAAGCAGTAGTAAGAAGAATCTGGAATGGCTGTGGGAATCCAAGTCAAAAACAATAATGTTGCCACACAGGAGTAAGGGACAGGTGGTATGTAGAAAAGTGAATGCACTTAACAAATAATTAGCAGGTAGAATCAGTGGAATTTGATAATTAATGGGCTGCCAACATGATAGTAGAGGAAGTTGTGAAGGGTGAGGCTTAGGTTTCCAGCTTGTGTAATTGTGGATGGAGATGGGAAACACAAGAAAGTAAAAAAGATCTGGTGCGTAGAAGTCTGCGACTTGTTAAGTTGAAATCTCTTGGGAATTGCTCAAATGTATTTCTTGAGTGGGTAGTTTAATTTATGGCTTTACAATAAGTCAAATATTGAATATGGATAAATATGTGAGAAAAAATAAATGTACAGAACGTAGCTAAAAAAATGCATAGGACCATCACCCAGAAATGATGCTCAGAGTAGGAAGGGGCTTAAAGGCTAAAAACAGGAAAACCAGCAGAAAAGTGCCAAGAAAAGGAAGACAATTGTGATAGTTTAACAATAGCAACATAGACAATAAACGTTAAGTAGAGGGATAAAAATTATCTACCGGGTTAGAATTTGTAAGTTCTTTAGTAATTATGTCAGCATCAGTTTCAGCAAAATCATTCCGATAGAAATGAGCCTGCAGGGGCATCCAGGTGGCTCAGTTGGTGTCTGCCATTGGCTCATGTCATGATCTAGAAGTCCTGGGATCGAGCCCTGCATCAGGCTTCCTGCTCAGCAGAGAGTGCTTCTTCCTCTGCCCCCTCTACCTGCTTGTGCTCTGTTTCTCCGTCTCTCTCTCAAATAAATAAATAATAAAAAAGAAGTCAGCCTGCATTATAATGAGAACAAACTAAGAAGCAAGGCATTTGATGGTAAATTACAGATTCCACTGATATGAAGCTTACTAAAAGGGGAAGGAAATGGATAACAGTAAGTAGAGATTAATGGCCAAGGTTTTTTCTTAACGTGTAAAATGACAACTTGCGTTAATTTCACATGTAAAAATAAATTAGAAAGTTCACTGAATGAGTGGGACTTCTGGAAACTTAGGATATCTCTTCCCTTAAAAGGCAACAGCAACCTGGAGAAAACTTTCAAAACATCCATTCCTGGAACTAAGTAACTGAACAAAAGCATGCGACATACAACAAACTGAGGGGCATTTATTTAAAGAACACTCGGAACTTCCAATTTCCTGTTCTGCATGTAAGGACCTTCGAAGTCACCACTCTGTCCCAAAAACAAGTAACATGTTGAACAGACTCAAAAATCAACAACTCTTCTTGGACTTTGTGGGAGGGAAGGAGAGAGGGCAAACTACTGTTCCCAAGTTGGAGAGACAGGCAAATACAGAGAGTCATGGCCTGAAGAGTATTTCATGAATGGATTCTTAAGAATGTTAGCCCTGTACAATGATGCGCTATACCATTAAAATAGATTGAATTTATTGATTTGCGATATACATAATGATTTTGGACTTAAAAGGCTAGCCCGCATAGTTGGAGATGACTCAAGAGTTTGAAATACTGACTGAAACTTTATTTTCAATTGTGTTGGCTCAGATTCAATTAGGCTGAGACACTAAAAATGTCCCAGAATAATGAAGAGAAAAAAAAAATCCCGAAGGTTTAGAGAGATGGGAATGCTGGAGTGTAATTATCATATGCTACTGCCAAAACCACCTGCTTGATATACTCTCCAGCAGGTCAAGCATCTATGCAGTTCACTAAAACTTAAGATGCACTGATGAGGGTCATAACGTGTCCTCATGAACTCTATTGTGGCTGGTTTGTAGACCACAAATGATGAAGAGAAATGGCATCACTGAAATGGGTGAGATGATTTCCTTGAGTAAAATTACACCATGAACAATAGACACAAATATTAGTACTTAATAATAAGAGACAAAGTGAGATACCATAATAGACCATAACAATTAAGTGGTACTCAAAATACATTGTTTGACATCATCTTTGCAGTGGCTAATTAATGATGGATGACTGGCAATAAATATGAGATTAATAACCTAATTATTATTTGATATATATTATAGAAAAAATCTTTTGGTTGAGATAAAATTTATTTGTATTGTCACAGTGGAAAGTAATTAAACTATTCAAAGTTCTGTGATCCCTTGAGTTAGTAAGAGGCTAGATTTTCTCATGGAAAGACCCTACAACATTGAGAAATACAAACTATAATTACATTTCCAGGGCTATCTCTAAAGGAACTGAGACCATTTTAAATATGACAGAGTACTAGAAAATGGGAATTATTCAGGACTTTTGAGGTTACATAGACATTAACTTTAATATAATGCAATTTTCTGAGGACCAGAAACAATACTCTGCCTATGGTAGTGAGAGATAGAAGGAAATTTTGAAACAAGGCCATCTCACAGTGGAATAGTAGCCTTGCAGTCTTACCCTGTAATTATTTTATCAGTTCTTAAATGAATAATTAGAACAAACATAATCTATACTATCTCAGAAGCTCAACTTTGGCAGGCATGCCTTACTTTTTCTTTTCCATAATCATAATAGGCATAATCCAAAATCCCAACATTGGATTCTGGATTGATGGATTGAAAGATACTTTTATTTACTATATATTCTCCCCAAACTCAATTTACACCTACTGGGCAGGTGTGACCATTGCACCTGTTTCACTTAGAAACGTGTCCAGGTGTGCTCAATATATGAAAATGTTCATCATAGCTTTTAGACTATGAATAGTGCCATAAATTACTCTTACCAGGATAACGAACCAAATGCATAGCTTATATTTTAGGGAACTGCCGAAATTAGTGCCACAATGAAAGGACTTGGAAGATGGAGAAATGTAGATTCTCATCACACCCCCATTTACTTAGTATATTTCTTATGTAAAAGGAAGATGAAATCTAACACTAAGTTATGGTTTACAGTCTTAATCAGATGGCTCTTCCACTTGCAAATGCTTTTCCTGATATGTTATCTCACCTGGAACCAATTTTACCCAGCACTTAGTTTGCAGCTCAGCTATTGATCTGGCAAATGCTTCCTCTCCTTTATACAAACTTAAAATGTATTACCACAAATTGTTTGCTATTATCTGGCTGGGTATGACAGTACAATTTCATGGTTTTGCCTCAGGACCATGCCAACCTTCCTATTTCCACCCATGATCTCTCCAGGGCTATTTGATGTCTAAATCTATGGATTTATGTCAGTCTTTAATAACGTAATTAAAAGCTTACTTCTATTTAGGTATTTATCTCATTGTGGGCCAATAACAAATAGTTTTCAAATCAGTCCAAGACCATGAGACTTTACTTTCAGAATCACTGTTCAAGTTTAACAAGATCTTAATTATAACCCAAGACAATCACGGGGGCCAATTAAATTCATGATGTCATGCTAATTGTATCTAATTAAAACAAAACAAGAGAAAACTAACAAGTCTATAAGATTAATGTGTCTTACCAATGGTATGCATCTCAGATAATGGGAGAGAAATCCATTAATAATAGGGTCATGCATGAATCCACAACCTTGGTGAAATTTCTCTCCAGAGGTCTTGACCCTCCAAAATAAAAGATTACTTTTTTATATCTTTCACTGACTTTCACCAAAAAAATAGGAGTAATTCTTAATGGGACTTTTGCAAATGTAGAGGTAATATAAGTCATATATAAGTGTGTTTCTATGGTTCACTAGTGAGATAACCATTAAGTTGCCAATTTGAGTAGGGCTCAGAGCAAGAGAAGACTTTGCAGCAATTTCAGTCTGCTATGAAAGCTATTCTGTTATTTTTGCCTCATGACCAAACAGATCTAAATATAATCTATGTACCCTTGACATGTAGAATATTGTATAGAGTCACCATAAAGCCTTAATCAGGGAATCACTAAACCAACTTCCAGAGTTTGGGAAAAAGGCCATACTTTTTCCTCTAGTTGTGAGAAATAGATCTTATCTCATTATTAGAAGAGTAAATTATGAATATCATAGAATCAAATAAACTTCTGATTATTATTTAGATTCTATCTAATCCCAAATGTCATAAAATCATTCAAGTGACAAGAGTAGCCCATCCTCAATTGAAAATGTACATACATGATCAGGATTGAATAGGCCTCTATGAAAAAAATGAATTTCAGTTATGGCTCAGGTTCTAAGTACACCTGACCTTGCTACATATCCTCCTTACCTCAATCCACAGCAATGGACCCATGGACAGTTTCCCAACACCAGTGGATTTAGGTAGAAAAAAAATGGTTTAGATCATGTTAATTGATATGCAGGCATCAATGGAAATGATTTGTGAAGCAATAACATTCTAACTGAAAGTCTTGCTAATATGTAGTAGTGAAAGGAAATGCCTCCTTAGGCAGAACTCTGAGTACTGCATCTGATTGTCCTGTTTTAACTGAAAATATTAATCACTGTGGTGCATGAGCAGTGTTCTGAAGTTTGACCAAGTGATTAGAATCTTAGAAAGACCAGGACTGGAAAACTTTTGACTTGAAGGTCCAGAAAAGACGTATATGGATACACTTCTCAAAGGGTACAGGGGATGTGAAGATATCTGTGGTTATTTGATGTTTGCTAAAGAATATATACTGCAGAGTCAGCTCTTAATAATCAGATGGACAATGTTTTATGACCTATGGATATCAGTTATTCTCTTTAGTTTGTTGTATGCACAATGCACACAGGGACAAAGTGGGCATGACATTAGCCATTGAGAGGCTAAGCATGAGCTTAACAATGTGAAATTTTCCTTTTAAAGTCTGGTCTGACTACTTCAATTTCTGATGGGCAAATCTGCCAAAACTGAGATCATTTCTTGAACTCCACTGGAAGTGAATTTCTCTCCAATAAGAAAAAATAAAAATGAGAGAAAGTAAAAATGCCAGAGCGAGGTCAAATTTTTAGCTGGACCTTACTATGGTTGGTCTTTGATTTTTGCAAGATGCAGTTAAGGTTATGTAATTATGTGTCTTCCTGAAAAAGATTGTAAAATACATTTTAAGCATATCACTCAGGGTCAAATCAGTAAAATGGAAATTGCATGAGGCAAATGAAAGAATTTAATGATAATAGTTTTGCTACACAGAATTATAATCTAATAGTAAGAGATACAACATCCAGTTCAACCACTCAATCCTTGAATCCAAGCATTCCTGTTGCACCATAACATATTAGAAACATCTATCCAGTATGCAGTACTTAAACCTAACAGAAAATTCTACCATAGTATTATACCAGTCCAAAGGCATAAGCACAGTGTTGCATACCTTTTGTTGTTGTGAAAGATTCCTTCAAGAGCAATGCTGAGTTGGGTACCATGAGTCTGGATAAAGCATTCCCTAAATCTACAGGTGATTGTATTAACATAATAATTTAAAGTAAGAAGGCAAATCCACATTACAGTGGAGGCAGATGATTGTCTACTCAAGGAAGGGGTCCAATGTCATTTTCTGCTTTCAGGTGATTGGTTGCTGGTGAAAGTATACTCTATCAGAAGCTGTCTCTCCACTGAGCTCTATTAAGAGACTAGGTTCCATCAATGTCAGTGATTTTTTTTATGGTGTGTATATGAAGAGGGAAATACTATCTCCTTAGGAGTTATCGAAAAATGCAGCATCTCTAAAAGTATTTCTTCAACCAATTCAACCAAATGTAGAAAGAAATAATAATAATAAAAAAGATTCATAGGTGGTCTAGATTAAAAGGTATTACACACTTAATTTAATGCAATGTAAGAGACCTTATTTGAATTCTGAATCTAACAAAGTAAAACATAAATGTGAACAATGACTAGACATGATAATATAAAGGACTTATGTTAATAGCATGATGATTTTTTTAAGTTTTTATGTGATAAAACTAATAATTGGTTGAAAGATGCTAAATGAAATAAAATTGACATTGCAGCTGAGATTTAGATGGATAAGTCATCATATTATTCCCTCCACTTTTTAATATCTTTAAAATTTTCCATAATGAAAAGTTTTTAAAGAATAAAAAATTAAGTCTCTTTGTTTCCTCACCTTTTTAAGTAAAAATTTTACCATTCTGACTTCTAGATATTTGAGGGACAAATACCTTCTAGTATATGTGCTGCCAAAGCGAGCATGGGAAAAATACTTTCTAATTTCCTTGTATAACCCAAGACACTACTTGTATTAGTTTGAGAATTATCAGAGCAAATAATTTCTTTAAGATTTGGTTTCACTATTTCAGTTGAGACATGTTTAAAACCTCTAATAAAATATGGCAGAAAAAGAAACAAAGTATCAGAAAGTACTAACAGTAATTTTTTCTAGACAGAAACAGAATAAAAACCAGAAGGCTTCCTGGTAACCCTTGAGGGCTTTGCTATCAGATAGTCTAAGTAATAGTCATTCCATAGAAAGAGCCCACTTCTTTTTTGCTTAACGAAATTATATTACATTGTTTATAGATTGTATCAGAATTACTGTAAAGGGTCATGTGTAGATTTTCCAGAATGGCATTTTAAATACAGAATGATTGATTCTTTGGTTCATTCTCCCAAACATTTTTATTGTTGACAAAAGCTTCTCGGAATATACTAAAAGCTACAGTTCAGTCACAACAAAAAATACATGTGTGTATATGTTTTCAATTGTCTACATGTATTTCATATAAAAACTTGATCGATCTGACTAGGGCTTTTGTTTAAATTATTAATATATTCCATATTAATATCCTTCACAAGGAGAAATGAGAAACTACATTACATCATAATATTGCTCTGTAACTACTTCCCTGATATGATTTTTTAAATGTCTTTCTTAATTGACTTACTGTAAAAGAAAAAAAAAACAGTTTGGCAAATTGTGTTCCCTATGTCTTTATAAAAAGTACAGAGTATTCACCTTGTGCTTTGTCTTTACTTGAACATATTTCTCATTATTAAAAAAAAATACATGGATCTTTCTCTTCTTAGTTTTAAAACTGAGACTGCATTTGAAATTGAGTATGGAAAAAGTTCAGCAGCAAATGCTTATATAATCTGTACTTCATTAGATTAATTTATATTGATTTCCTGTTTTTGACTTTGCTTTAATAATAATGAGCAATATTCTTAGGGCTATACAGTTTTGGTTGGTTTAAGCATGCTCAGGAGATCCACCCATGAATTTGTGGGTAATAGAATTTGACTCAATTTTTGAGATCACACTTGTGTGAAAGGCTTTCCTATTTTTGTAAATTTTTTTTTTCCTAAGTAAGTAAGTAAATAAATAAATCAAGACTGTCTTGAACCCTCAAATGATTTTTCTTTCTCTCCTTGTTCTCCTTTGTATCCAGTTATATCTTTGATAATCCAATAGTAGGTTTAATAAAATATGATTGTGCTAGTAGAACACAATACAAAACTACTGAATTCGTTTAAAAAAACCATCAGCTATTAACATAACTATTTTGTTTAACTGAATCAAACTGTGTAGTCAAAACGATTGCTCTGGTAGGCTTTTGTCCTTGTAATCTTGTAACTAATACCTATTCTGCATTCCATACAGTGACTTCTGTTAGCAAATAATGTTTCACCTGCTGGGAATCTCATCTCAAGCTTAATCAGATTCTTTTGAATTTTGATTCAACATTGCCTTTTTAACATTCTGACATAAACTAAAATGCTAAATATTATTGAAAGTCAAAATTCTTTCAACATCTCACAAGAAACTGATTTCTGAGCACTTTATTTAAATATCGAGTCTTCCAGTATCTGTGCAAAATCAACCTTGAAAGTTCTGACAGGAAAAGTGAATCAATAAGTAGTGCATGGCCTCTATGAAAAATTCTCCCAGTGGTGGTCTGTTCCTTGTATTTGAAGCCCTGTCAGTTTTTATTTCTCCATAGTATTATCTTCTGCTTAAATTTTTCTTATGTAAAAAGCAAAACAGTAAATTAAATAAAAAAATATTATGTTCAATAAAACTCAGTTAACTCTAAGATCTTGCAAAAAATAAGTATCAATCTTCAGAAATACAAGGTCAAATGTGCTGTTTTGCCCTGAAAAGCTACAAGATTACATCAAATATGTTATTTGTATCCTTCAATTCCTACCCAGAATAATAAAAATGTATGTGAATTGCCACCTATTATAAAAAGTCGTCAGTACTTTCGTGCATCTGTTTCAGCAAAGCACCCAGACAACATCATTTTTTTAAATTAGTTTTCTAATTTTAATTCCAATATGGAATTTTAATTCCAATAAATCCAATAATTTTAATTCCAAAATTTAATTCCAATAAATTGGAATTAAATTTAATTCCAATTTAATTCCAATTTAAATTCCAATTTAATTTTAATTCCAATTTAACATACAGTGTGATATTAGTTTCAGGTGTACAACACAGTGATTCAACAATTCTATAGATTACTCAGTGCTCATCATGATAAATGTACTCTTAATCTTCTTCACCTATTTCAACCCCCATCTCCCTTTTGGTAACCATCAGTTTGTTTGTTGTAGTTGAGAGTTTGTTTCTTGGTTTATCTCTCTTTTTCTCCCCCATTCCCTTTCTCATTTGTTTTGTATTTTAAATTCCACATGAGTGAAATCGTATGGTATTTTCTTTCTCTAACTGACCAGCTTACTTTTTTTGGCATCACACTTTCTAGATCCATCCATGTTGTCACAAACAGCAAGACTCCAAACTTCTTTATGGCTTAATAATATTCCATTGTATATATATACCACTTCTTTATTAGTTCATCTCCTTCTGTAGTTTGGCTATTGTAAATAATGCTATGATAAACATAGGGGTGGATAGATCCCTTTGAATTAATTCTTTTGTATTTGGGGAGTAAATACCCAGTAGAGCAATTGAAGAATCATAGAGTAGTTCTATGTTTAACTTTTTGAGAAGCCTCCATACTGTTTTCCACAGTGGCTGTACAAGTTTGCATTCCCAACAACAGTACATGAGGGTTCCGTTTTCTCCACATCCTCACCAACTTGTGTTGCTTCAAATTGTGTTTTTGACTTTAGCCTTTCTGACAGGTGTGAGGTATTATCTCATTGTAGTTTTGATTTGCATTTCCTTGATGATGAGTGTCTCATGTGTCTGCTGGCTATTTGTATACCTTCTTTGAAGAGATCTCTGTTTATGTCTTCTGTCCATTTTTAATTAGATGATTTGGGGAAGAGGGTTGGTATTGACTTGTATCAGTTCTTTATGTATTGTGGATACCAACCCTTTTTTGGATGTCATTTACAAATATCTTCTCTCATTCAGTAGGTTGCCTTTTAGTTTTGTTGATTGGATGATATCAATTTTTAAAGAATAATCTCAAGAAACTCTTTCAAACATGATAACTCTTTGTACTGTCATTTAAAGTCCTGTCAATATTATGAAGTGCATTAGTGCTAAAATTGTAATAAATGTAAAAAGTCATGAACAAAATCATACAATGCAAAGTATAGTAGAATTTTTAAAAAATATAATGAATACTTTTGTGCATAATGATCCCATAAATTCCTTTTGGAGGAGGTGCTTTCTCAATAGACAGAATATTTACGGTATTTTTTTAAAGATTTTATTTATTTATTTGACAGAGAGAGAGAGAGTGTGCACAAGCAGGGTAGGGGGTTCTGGAGAAGTAGGCTCCCTATTGAGCAGGGAGCCTTACACCTGGCTCGAACCCAGGACCCTGGGATCATGACCTGAGCCAAAGGCAGGCGCTTACTGCACTGAGCCACCCAGTTGCCCTATTTAAGTTTTGTTTTTTTGGTTTTGGGGTTTGGGGTTTTGGGATTTTTTTTTTTTTTTCACTATGATCAAAAAAAATTTTTTTTTAAACTAGGTCATAAGTTGAATGAAAACATAAGTTTTATATTATTTCTTGAGCACTACTAAATAGGGGGAAATCAGTTCAGGAAAAGAAAACCAATTGTGAAATGCAAGATGCTATCTGGATAGCCAGACTGAGTAATCAGCCAAATCTGGCCTACTTACCACATTTGAAGGTTCATGATGTAAGTATATGAACCAGAGTAATTACAGATCACTTTGAATAACAGACCTTCAAATTACTTGCAAAAACTTGAATTAAGAATAGTAGACTTTAAACTACTGCTTTAAATAAAACTTACCAAAAACACAATAAAAGCATTTACAGTACTTTCTGACTGTAACTTTTTTAAAAACAGGGTTAAACAGAAGTTGTTTAATCCTTATATTATTTCAAGTGACTTCAGCAAATATAAAGCAAAACCTCTCAATGGCTTGACAGTGTGACTATTGCTCTTTGGGAGGAGGTAGTCAGGGACACGGATACATACCTCTATCTCAGGTCTCTAAGGAAGGGAAAATATTGGGAAAGCTGAGCTCTAGACTCAGACTAGAAAGGGTGCATATCACTTCTACACACACCCCATTATCTACCCTCATGGCCACACTTATCTGCAGGGGAGGCTGGGGGCTATAATCTAGCATTGTAGCTTGGAAGAAGAGCAAATCTATTTAGTTATTATCCAGCAGTCTCTACCGCCCCACCAGAGCAGAACTTCCTATTTCTATGAAAAGGCTTGGTGAGACATGTGCAGACATAGAGAAGCAATTATGTTGAACAGAAGTCTGAATTCAAATATCGTTTTCTCCTATGCAGAGACAAAGTCTAAAGCGCACATTAATTTTGTCCTGACCTGGTTTGTATGCTTATGAAATCAAATGATAGTAAAATAATAATTAAAAACTTAAAAACTTGACATTTTAACATTTTCAAATGAATGACTCCAAATCAATAACATATGCTCTTCTGGAATATATTTCCATCTTGTTTTCCTGTCACATGTTGGAATCTCAAAGATAGGGCTGTATAATAAAATTATATATATATATATATATATACACACACACACACACATATGTATATACATATATATGTATATGTATATACATATGTGTGTATATATATAGCACATTATGAAGGGTAATAGATCATTTACCCCTTAGTGGTTTTTTTTAACATAAATTAAAGATTGCAGCTGTGCTTAGAGCAGCAGTTTTTATTTTCTTCTCCCTCTCTTATCGAGGATATATACTAACCTATGTCGCCCTTGCTTTTATAGAGGGGAACCTATATGTTTGCTTGATTGCTTATTGTAATTCCAGTTCAGTGCTAACTGTAGTTCTACTTTAAATAATCATTTCATCCTGTTTAGTTTTAAATTATAAAATTATACTTACAGAAAAAATAACAAAATTGAAAAAGTTGACTATTTCTGAATCAGTATTATTTTGGGCTAAAATATGACTGTAAGTCTCAATTAAGAACCATGTCTAGGGCGCCTGGGTGGCTCAGTGGGTTAAGCCTCTGCCTTCGGCTCAGTTTATAATCTCAGGGTCCTGGGATCGAGCCCCGCATGGGGCTCTCTGCTCAGCAGGGAGCCTGCTCCCCCCCTCTCTCTCTGCCTGCCTCTCTGCCTACTTGTGATCTCTCTCTCTCTCTCTCTCTCTCTCTCTCTGTCAAATAAATAAATAAAATATTTTAAAAAAAAAGAACCATATCTATGGAACCAAGAATTCAGTATCACTGTGAAATGCATATGACAAATTCAAGTTACCATTTCAAAGCAAAGGTTTTTTTGCTTTGTTTTGTTTTGTTTTCTGCCTTTTGGGAGAGCACTAGTGTTCCATTAGATTCAACATATTGATATGGCCAAATAAGTAGGACCTAGATTTTCATACAGTAACTACAATAAATCGTAAGAAATCATTTTGAGAAATGGATATCCTACTGAGCTAGGTAAGACCTCTGAAGAGAAGTTTAACTTAAAACAATAAAAGAGCAACTTGTGGTTGGCAATTAATAAGTTCCCACTAAAGTTACATGTCATTATTGGCTCAGTAATACAATTATTAATGTTTCAGCCGGGTTTGGGGTGGAAAAACAGAAAGCAGTCAAAGTGTTTTAATCAGAGGGAATGGGAATAGCAAATCCATTGCAAAATTGTGAGAATAATCTGTGGGGCTGTAGGGGGCAGGGCATCCAGAGAAACAGATAGGAAGAAGGAGAAATCCAGAGAACAGAAGAGCAAATGTTCCAAGGTTAGTGTATATGGGTCAACACCTAGTCTACAGTGGAGAATGATGTCACATTTAATTCTTGATCTGGCTGACAGGTGCAGCTCTGTACAAGCCTAGACCCACTGATACTGTGCTGCCTCTGCAGTGGCTGCTGGGATCCAGGATAAACGCAACACTTCCGCCTAGACAGAAAGCAACAGTTACAGGAATTAAGTCGAAAGATTGTTTCCCCTCCTCCCACTTTATAACTCCAGTTCCCCTCTTACTCTTCTGTTGACTTAGCCCCTCCAGTAACTTTGTCCCAGTTTTCTCTATAGACTTCTCAGTTTGAAATAAAGAGCATAAAGTCTGGGGGCTTGGGGTTTGTTGTTGTTGTTGTTGTTGTTCATTTGTTTTTTCATAAGTAGGGTGGTTTTCCTCTATGCATGGGTCTTAAAAAGCAACTAGGAAACTCGTTCTATCCAGCTCACTGGGTCTAATCAGCATGCCAGCAAAGTAGTAGACAAGCATGATGTTCTTCGCAGTGTGGAAACAATTAAGGTTCATGAGTAAGAATTACAGAAGAGATTTAGAGTATTAATAGAGTGTTGATTTAAGACGGTGGAGGTGGACAGCTGTTCTGGCAAGTGGAAAGTGCCTACTTCTAGCCATCCTTACTAATTGATATGCAGGGGAAAAAGTAGGGGCAGGGAGTATTTCCAGATCCCCACACCAGTAGCTTAATATTAAATACTTTGCTCTGTTAATTTGTTCCAATAAAGAGATCACAGCTTGAACAGCAGCTACAGCTGGGATCACTAATATATTTAGATCATACTCAGTCATGAATGCCTGCAATGAGCACTCACATTAGATACAAATATTCTTATATTTCCTGCCACTAATAGAGCCCATCTATATTTCTCTTTATCAACCTCCCTCTAAACATCTTCCAATTTTGTTCTTTGTGATTGTCTTATCAAACTCTTTGTTTCTATCCTACCAAACTGGTCATGAATCAGAATCAAACTAGTCCTCTGGCTACCTCTCCCCATCGAAGCAAGGAGACAACCAAATATGCTCCTTGACCTTTTGCCTACTAGGAAGATTTCCTTTCTAATGCCTTTGGATGGAACTCCTATGAGGCAACCATAATGCTTCAACAAAGTGCATGTGGAAAGATATTGCAAATAAACCATCTGAAAATTCAGCTAAATATATATCTTTCTTTCAGTGAGACAGTAGATATGGATGGAAGCAGATGGAGCAAGACAGTTAAGTTCATGTCTTGGGATTTTGAGCCACATATTCACTTACTTACGTAAGAATGTAAGATTTGTTTGAGCCAAATCTTGCATATAGTACTTCTAAACGGTGGCGGAATACAGTACACAAGCTCAACTTTATAATTTTATGAACCCCTACTTTATGATTGATAATTCAACTCACAGTTTGATTGGGGGATCCTTGAGGGTAATCTTTACCAGGGCCAGTAGCAAGCCACACAATCTACTATTTTATTTCTTTTTTCTTCTTTTTTTTTTTTTTTTCAAAAAAAGAATATTTTTCTTTTTTTCTTTTTTCTTTTAAGATTTTATTTGCTTATTTTACAGAGAGAGAGATCACAAGTAGGGAGAGAGGCAGAAGGAGAGAGAGTGGAAGCAGGCTCCCTGCTGAGCATAGGGTCCAATGCAGGGCTCAATCCCAGGACCCTGAGACCATTACCTGAGCCAAAGGCAGAGGCTTAACCCACTGAGACCCCCAGGTGCCCCCAAAAGAAAATATCTTTCTGCACAAAACTGGATTTCCTTCATGATCCTAGAGTCTGACCTATGCTTCTCCAAGTAGGATAGCTAACAAAGCCAACTATCAATGGTACCTAGATGTGTAGATTTTAGAGGGTTGTAGACATAGCCAATTATCCATTACATTAATGTATTGAATATTTACTAACTGACCTGAGACAAGATTAGGCACTATAAAAACATAGGTAAATTAAGAAAAATGAGCTTTGCTTCAAATAATCATATTCTATCAGTCTGATGTGAGAAACAAGATATTTTATAAATTCAAATGTGATACATCTTATATAAGAATTGGAGAGATATGGGAGGAAAAATGAAAAACTCATGGTACAGACCAGCTAACAGTGGTGAGCAAAAATACACATGGCTCCCACCTTCATGGAGCACAAACCAAATAAAAACGCCTGAATAGAGGGTAATTATGTGAATCTGCACCAGCTGAAGCTACAACTGTATCCAGGGGAATTTCCTAGATACCTCATTGACTACACTATGGGGCAAAATCTTTATTCATTTTAAAAACTATTATTCAACTTTCAAAGTGTTACTTTAGTGATTATCATGCACTCATCTGTCTAGAGTCTCTAGACATGGATTACATTTTCCTTATTATTTTACAAAATCATAAGTAACATCACTAATACATAAATTAATAGTCCTTTAGTTTGAAAACCCAGAATATAATTCACTGGTTTCTTAAAACCTATCATATCAAATGGTATGATTTCTATATGGCAAAGTCTAAGCTAAGAATCAGGAAAATAAAAAAAAAATATAGGGGGGAGTGTATGCTGCTATTAAATCATTCAACAAAGACCCTAGATTAGAGTAAACAGGAACTGTCTTTACTATTCTCTATTATATTATTTTTTCCTAAAGAATTTAGAGTCATTTTTCTCTCTATAAATGGGATGATAGTAAGCTGCCCACACCTCAGTTCCAGTAATCTCTAAAGCACTTAAAATATTAAATCCATTAAAAAGATAAGGCAGTTACACCATGTTATGTTCAATGTTGCATTCCTCAATAAAGCACCTAAAATAATCTTCTTGTTATTGCATATATGTGAAAATTATATGATTATTTAAAATACCAAAAAGCTGAGCATCGCATAAACAAAGCAATTTCTATAAGTAAACAAAAAAGTGTAAAATTTTACAAGCATAAAAACAGTTTCAAAGTCATATCTCAGATTTAATTTCTCTAGTTTATCAATGTAGTTTTATAAACTAAGGAAGTGTCATCTTCAAAAAATTAATTCTCGAATCTCTGCCTATGTTTACTTTACAATTATAGTTAATATCAATTCAGTAGGAAAAAGTATTAGTCATAAATATTGAAGTATAATAACACAAGTTTATGGAGCCATACACTGAAATTTAGAAATGTAAAACTAATTACAGTATTAGGATAAATTTTAAATGATGCAGTAGTCTGAAACCTCATGCATGGCTCAGTATAATTCATATAAAGTCTATGTACTGAGGGAAATATATGCTTCATCATACTATTTTAGAATTGTTTTTAAGTATTCTCTGAAACCGTCTACTTGCTAAGAAAGAAATAAAAGTCAAATGCAGAAAGATATCCATAATGTATTCATGTCCTTCAGCACTCAGTAGATAAATCATTCTTATTCAAATGAAATCCTTGACTTATTATTATTTTTTCTGCTCCTATGTTCAGAAGATATGCTAAGGGTATATGAGTCCTCAGAGAACACTCTGTCTCTCCATTTTTTTTTTTCCTTTGAGAATGAAGAATGAAACTAATGGGAAGAAGGCAACCTAAAATGAAACCTCAAAGGATAATTTGTTGAAAAATGATGCAGGACATGGACTATTTGGCAGAGAATTTTCACATGTCTTGTTATTTCTATCCACAAAGTCCTGCGAGATTTTTCTCCTTATCATACAGAATGTTCAACACACTAACTATAAACTTAAGGAGAATTGAGACATTTTATAACACTCCTATTACTGCAGAAATGTTATTTTCCTCTAAATTGGCTGAACAGTGATTGCCCAGGGACCAGTTTGAGGTATCAGAAAAAATAATAATAACTACAGCTCGTATTACCTACAGTGTATGGGTGGGACAGAATTATTCACTGGGAAAGTTGTGACAGATTAATGGAAGCCAGCTTGTAGAAGGTGTCAAATGCACCTTAACAAAGTAATGTTAGTGTTACCATGTTTTTAGAAATAGTGTTAAAATTCTTAATAACAGGAGGGATATGCTTGTGTGAGTGTGTGTGTGTGTGTGTGTGTGCGCGTGCGCATAGAGCTAGAACAGATTATCTAGAAAAAATAATAATAAATACATTAATAATTAAAAAAAATTAACCCTCACTTTTGCAATACGCACTCCTTTTTTGAAAGAACTACTGTGACAATCAATAAAGTTCTATGTGTAGCATGGGAGACTGAGTGGCATTATAGTATAAACAACGGGCCAGAGCAGCCCACCTTGCCCTTTTAGTCTAGAAACGGAAATGGTAGAATGTCCTTCAGCATCTGGTCAATATCTGAGACAGTCACCTTTGCAAGAGAAACCAGCTAAAGAGATTTTTTTCCCCCTTTCTATGGGGGGATAGCTGAAATTCCTGTCGAAGAAGAAGAAACACCAGACTGAGGATATTCAAAGAAGTTGCAGGAATAAAGGAAGGATTTGAAGAATATTACTACAATCTTTGGCATGCATTCATTTTGTATTTGCATTAGAATCCCAATTTACCTCTTTTGAAGATTCTACTTGGACAGTTTTGTACATCATCCCCGAGTTGCCAGAGTGACTCACCTGAGACAGCTGAGAAACTGTTTCTGAAGAAGCAGATCCTTCATCGTCTGCTCAAGCCATGCATCTCTTTTCCCAGCTTCTGGAGTAAATCTTTTTTTTCTACCTGAACCGTCATATCCGCCAATAATTCTCATGTAACAGGTTCTGACAAGGACACTATTAAGGAATACAACCTGACTTTATATGTAGAATCAAAGCTCTCTACAAAGCCCTTTCAAGAAAACTGGCTCAGTGTCTGGCATCCAGGGATTCAATCTCCCTGGTAAAGCCACTGACTGGCTAGAGACTTTAGCAGAATTCTGAAACCTCAGTAACAGAGAAATTTAGCCACACTTACAGAAACTAAAATCTGGTGTCTGGGGCTTAGTTTTCTAGCGTCAGACTAGAGGCGGTAATCATATAAACTTAAAAAAAAATCCAATCTAAGATTCCTTGTGAACACTGACAAACAGAAAGCTTGAGTTTGCTGAATAATGTATGCCCCAAATAACTTATATAAATTAAAACTTAAATTAAAATTAAACAAAGAGGCCATTGGACTGTGGTGGCTTTAAGGTATTAGTAGTATACCTAAATAAACCAAAACCTAAGCCTGTGATGCTGCCATGTCAGGAAACAGAAGCCTGGGGCGCCTGGGTGGCTCAGTGGGGTAAGCCTCTGCCTTCGGCTCAGGTCCTGATCTCAGGGTCCTGGGATCGAGCCTCGAGTCTGGCTCTCTGCTCTGTGGGGAGCCTGCTTCCCCCTCTCTCTCTCTACCTGCTGCTCTGCCTACTTATGCTCTCTCTCTCATCAAATAAATAAATAAAATCTTTAAAAAAAGAAAGAAAGAGAAAGAAAGAAGGAAACAGAAACCTGAGAACAACCAAACACAAACAGCTAATGAGGCCTTCTCAAACAAGACAGCACTTAGCTGAAGCCCACTAAATAATCGCCTTGCTTTGCTTCAGCCTTTTCTCCAAAAACGTCTTTTCCTCAGCTCCAGTGGGTGGATGGCTCCTAGCCACTTCCGGTTGAGCACTGCCTGATGTGACTAGATTTTTGCTCAGAGTCTTAAAGTTTTTAATATGCCTCAGTTTATTTTGTGATAACAGTGATCAATACTTTTGCTGTACTTATGGAAATAAATAGGCCAGATCTAATGAGGACAGCCCCCTGTGATCAGGAATAATTTCTGCAGCTTTTTTGTGGTCACACAGGGTTAGACTGTGAGAGTAATTAGCAGAACCTGGGAGTAAACTGAAGTGATTGCTGTTTTTCTCTTCGATGTTATACTGGGTTTTCACCCTTCATTGATTTTCTATGTACTGAGCTCTCTTACAGCTTATTTTATAGCTCTGTAGAAGCGGAGGTTAAAATGTATATATTTATCAATGATTTCTGTTCAGTGAGAAAGAAAACTCCAAAAGTCATCATTTATTGCTCTGTTGTTTAAACAGTTTTAAAACTAATCTGACATTCTTTTCCTAAAGAAACTGTATTAAATAGTCTATAAATAATACTTGAAATGCACCTAAAACTGATTTTAACAATTCCTTGATTAATGAAATCTTTGATTCATAAAAAATACAGATTAACATACATTAAATAATACATATGGTAATAATTCATATGTAAAGGAAGCATGTATTTTCAAAAATAAAAATATAAAAAATATTAAGAAAAATAAAAATACACTGTAAACAGTACAGTTCCAAAATAAAAATAATAAATGGGGAGAACCTGGCTGGCTCAGTCTGATGGGTGTGCAATTCCTGATATTAGAGTTTGAGCTCCACATGCAGTGTAGGGATTACTTAATAAAATCTTTGAAAAAATAAAATAAAATAAATGGCTCAATAGATACACACAGCATGCAAAGTTTTTTTAAATATCAATATAGTGTTCTTATTATAAAGTAATATAGACAGAATATTTGAATAAAGATAGAATAATTTATTAAGTATTATACATGAATAAATGCAAAAGCAGATATTTTAAATATGAAAATTGATATAAATGATTTATAAAATTAATAAATTAAGATATTTAAATTTCCATATAGTAAAAAAAACTGAAGGAAAATGTTAAATTAGATAAAAATATTCAAGACACATATGGGAGAAAATTTCATTTTCTCCCATATGGTTAAAGAGAAATTGGTTAAATGGTTAAAGATAAATAAATGGTTAAAGATAAATGGTTAAAGATAAATAAATAGCTTATCTAAGAAAATAAGGTTGACTGAAGGCTAAACACGAAGTCACAAAAAAATATTAAAAATATTAAAAGAAAATTCTAGGTTCTTATTTAGCTAAGTAAATGTAAAGTAAAACAAATATTTTGCAGGGTTTTAAGATTTTAGTTTCTTTTCAAATTGTAGTCAGGCGGGTGGGCGAGATAGGAATTTCATGTGCTATTGCATCAACCACTTGTGCAAATGGAATGGAGCCTGCAGCTCCTATAGTACCAACTAGAAATCTGTATAAAACTTTTAGGAACATTTATTTTATTTGACTTATGTTAATTTGGAGGAATTAGCTAGAAACATGCATCAGATTTGGTATACAAATACTGTGGCATTCTTATAATAAAAAAAGAATCAATGTGAAAAGCTATTGATTATATAAATTATGTTAACCTATTAAAATTCAACGAAATTCATGTTAATCCATTAAAATTCATAAGAATAATATTGCAAAATATTTTATTACAGAAGAATAGGAAAACATAGCATAAATTGGAGGAAAAATGATTATCAATTAGTATATAAATTAGTGTATAAAGAATATTTGTATGTAAATATTTATGTAAAAGTGTTTATTTGTATATTTTATATGATTCCAGCTGTAAAACTTAGTGGGTAGAGTTTTCATAGATAGATAGATAGATAGATGACAGTTCTCACATAGGTATAGATGAAAAGTCAAAAATTAAAGGATAGGAAACACTACTTTAAAAAATTATTTTGTACTTTCTTATAAAATTAAATCTATTTCTAGGCAATTATCTAACCTACATGAAAATACATATCCACAAAAAACTTGTACACCAATGCTCATAACAACTTCATTTATAGAAGCAAAATTCTGAAAGTAACTCTAAAACCTATCAGCAGATGAATGTGTAAGTGCAGCATATCCATTAAATGGGATATTCTTCAGTAACAAAAATGATTGGATATTGACACATGCCACAACGTGGATGGATCTCAAAATAATTATGCTTAGCAAAAGAAGGCAGACACAAAAAGTATATTCTGAATAATTTTATTTATATGGACATCTAGAAGATGTAAATCAGTCAATAATAATGTAAAGCAAATTAATGATTGTCTGCAGCCAAAGATTCAGTTTAATTGATGATAAGGAACTATGGGAGAATTTTTATGAGTGGTTGGTAGAAATACTCCATATTGCAACTGTGCTGTTTAAATTTGTCAGAATTCATTGAAATGCATATGCTAAAAAATGTTCACAGTTTATTATATGTAACTTATTAATAAATACTATCAACCTAGGAAGATTATCACCAGGAAGGCTAATTAAAATACTTTCCAAGTAAATAACAAATATATTTAAGAATATATTTTAATTTGCCTTGGATACTTTTTACATGTTTGCCATTATAGAAATATTTACTAAACTGGAGTAGTTCCAATTTTGTAAGACTGAATGAACACCACCTCCATCATCTTTCACCTATTTCAACTATAGATTTCTTTTCCACCCATTAGAATCTAATGCACAAATTAACAGGGGAATTTAGTCACTAGTAACTTCTCAGAGATCAGTAATGCTTATAACAGATCAAATGTTTCTAACAGGTCGAAAATTGCTGAGATGATTGGTTGAGAAATTTTAAGAGAACAGATTTAGAGAAGAGCAAATCTGTCTGTGTTCAGTGATGCTATATGGTAAATACAAATCAAAACGACAATGAGAGCCATCTTACACCTGTCAGAATGGCTAAAATTAACAACACAGGAAACAACTGATGTTGGCAAGGATGTGGAGAAAGGGGAATCCTCTTATATTGTTGGTGTGAATGTAAACTGGTGCCACCACTATGGAAAATAGTATGGAGGTTCCTCAAAAAGCTAAAAATAGACCTACCAAAAAAAAAAAAAAAAAAAAGAACTACCCTATCACCCAGCAATTACACTACTAGACATTTACCCAAAGGAAACAAAAACACCAATTTGAAGGGGCATATGCACCCCGATGTTTATGATAAAGTTATAAACAACAGCCAAATTATGGAAAGAGCTCAAATGTCCATCAACTGATCAATGGATAAAGAAGATGGGATGTATACAATGGAATATTACTTAGCCATAAAAAAGAATGAAATCTTGCCATTTGCAACAACATGGATGGAGCTACAACATATTATGCTAAGTGAAATAAGTCAATTAGAGAACAAATACCATATGATTTCTCTCATATGTGGAATTTAAGAAACAAAAGAGATGAACAAAAGGGAAGGGGGCAAATAAAGAGAGAGAGAGGGAAGCAAACCATAAGTGTCTCCTAAGACAGAGAACAAACTGAGGGTTGGTTGATAGAGGGAGGTGGGTGAGGGATGGGCTAAATGGGTGATGGGTATTAAGGAGGGCACTTGTGATGAGCACTGGGTGTTATACATAAGTGATGAATCACTAAATTCTACACCTGAAACCAATTTTTACCATGCATATTAACTAACTACAATTTAAACAAAAAATTGAAATAAAAAAAAAAAACCTAAAAAAATATTCTTCCAAATTTAAAATAAAAGTATCATGGCATTTTAACACATGATATAACCTACGTGTTCACATGAATCATTCTTATATTGCCTCTTTGGAATCATCCTAACTTGATGTTGTAGATGTTACACAACTACTAATGCTGAAAGTATATTTTCTCTGAGGTTCAAGTCACAGACAATTATTCAATGACAACAAGGAAAAAAATAAATGCAAAATAACAATCAAGCATTTGCATGTCACTTGCTCTAAGGTAATAAAGAATTATTCATAATACAAACTAACTTTTAATCTAACTTTAATATCCCAACTTGAACACAGTGTATTTTCAGTTGGATGTGATTGCAAGTGTCCTGTTAAGATTCTCTTGTGTGTCCTTGATTTTTTTTTCTCTCCATATTTGTTGAGTTACAACACTGAATTCAATATTAAATATCCATCTTACTCTTCTTGCAATGACAGAAAAAACTGTTATAGTGACAAACATTTCAATTAATTTCATGCTTGAAGAAGAGTGATGGGAAGCATTCATTTATTATGCAGTTATTCAATTATGTTAAAAGCACAGCAAATATAACACAAAATCAATATTTCCAGTAAAATAATAAAAGTGAAGAAATTCAACTAAAAGACAAGTATTAAAATGTTAGAAAGTATTACTATTATTCAGAACACTGTGTTTCAGAATGATGTGAACATCAGAGAAAAATATTGGTATTTTGAAATTTTGCATAGTTTTTGGTTTCAAAAAATCATAATTTTATACTTCAATTTACTTAAATTTAAAAATGGAATTAAACTAAAGTTTAAAATCCAAAAAAAAATGTAAGGATAGCATTTTGTCATGGACATTATTGTTGAAAGCTAGCAGCCATTTTACTCTATCTTCTTTACACGATGTTAATGTGTCTGTCAGTATTTAGTTTATGAACATGATTGAAATTTGGAAAATTGTAAGTATAATCAAAAAGTGGCTAGAAGTCCTGATGATAATTGTTTCCAATTTTCAAGTCATATATGTAGAAATATATATATGCATGTGTATATATATATATATATATATATATCCCCCTGTCTCTTTAAAATTGGAAACATTTAGCCTCATTTTTTTATTGGTAGCCATCCTACAACCAGGAGATTAAAGAACTTCAGGACTGATCCAACATTGTGGAAAACATATTGAGTCTCAGAAACACCTGTGCACCTTGATTATATCATTAAGTTACTGAATCAAGCTGAATACCTCTCCTCTTCTGGACTTTATGGCGAGTGAGAATATATTTCCCCACTGTTTGGGCCACTGTGAGTTCACTATTATTTTGTTACAGAGAAAAGTTTTCTGACTGATAAAGAATTAAGACCAAGAAGAAATGGCACTGTAACCATCACACAATGGAATGAATTTGTCAAAACAAAATTACACTGTATAAAGTTAAACAGGCAAGGGAGACATTCAAGGCCTTTACAGTAAGAGATTGAGACCAGAATTCAGTCTGAACTCAACTTTGCTGAAATAGAGTTGGAGAGTTTTAAGAGCTGAGGTGGGGACATCATAGACCACCTGTGTTTCCTAATCAGCTTTACCCAAAGAAAAGGGAAAAAAATAAAAAATAAATAAATAAAAATAAATAAAAATAAAAAAGACCTTCATGACAGGAGGTAGTTTTACAACAAGGAGCAAGGTTCTCACTAATGTTAAGCTCTTATCCTACCACAGAAAATGGGAGCCAGTTGCACAATCTTCCTTGATGATTACATTACAAAGGGTTGGCTCCAATTCCCTAAGAAAGACATCCTTGGGTTGGAACACTGACCAGAAGCTTTTAAAAAGATGTGTATCTCAAAGGGGCATAGGAAACACTTACAAGTTTTCTAAAGTAAATGCTCTAAAAAAGATCGTAGATCTAGTGTCAGGAGAAACCTGACTTAAATTTAATCATAGATTAAATTTAAATATATATAAAAATATAATAAAATAAAAAAATAATAAATAATAAAATAATAAATAATAAATAATCAAGTGCATAGAATGAATGATTGTGTCCTTCAAGAATCATATCTTGAATCCTAATTCCCCATTGTAATAGTGTTAGGAAGTGTGCCTTTGGGAGGGTGGAGCCCTTATGAATGAGATTAGTGCCTTTATAAAAGAGACCACAGAAAACTACTTTGCCTCTTTCTGCCATGTTAGGTTACAGCCAAAAGATGATTGTATAGGAGCCAGGAAGCACGATCTCACTAGACATCAAGTGTGCCAGCACCCTGATCTTAGACTTCCCAGACTTCAATTTATTGTAAGAAATAAATCTCTGTTGTTTAAAAGCTTCCCAGTCTATGGTACTTCAATAATAGCAGCCTGAAGGAACTAAGACAAAGAGGAACTTTAAAGTCATCTTGGTCAGACTGAATGGAGGAAATAGAGCAGATGGTAGTGAGGACCTCACCATCCTAAGCTAAAATGTCAATATTGTTATGTTGTTGAGAAACTACTGACTAAACTATAACCTGGTATTTGTTTCCTATTTACTACTGGCAATAACAGTTGGAGACTTGGCATTAACTAAATCACTAAATACATATATTATAATGCATTAGGTATTTCTTGGGACATTCCATATGTCACTTCATGTAAGGGACACTTGAAGACAGAATATAGAGGAAGCATGGTTTTTCTTAGAAAGCCTGTTTCCAAGGCTACAATAGAAAATATAAATTTGATAATCTGGCATTCTATATAAAGTAGACCAAAAGAAATTTTCTAACCCAATAATGGGGGTACCAGCATATAGAGGGAAGTGAGAAAAGGAGAAAATGTTACTGATGGAAAAATCAAGTCTGATCATCTTGGCTTCTCCCCTGGTTTCCTTCTTTACACATGCAAGCATGCACATGCACATACATATATGCACACACAAGCCAAATACTCTTGTTATGTCAATGCTCCAGGGAGATGTTCTCAGCCAGTTGCCTCCCCTGTCAAGGGCATAATTTCAAACACCTCAATTCGGGAAACTTTAACTCAAAATCAGCATGAAAACATGGATAAAGCTGAAGAAACAGGAATTCTATGGATCAAAAACACCTTCTAGAATACTTATCTGAGTAGCTTTCATCCCATGAAACTGATCTAAAGGATTGTTTCTGTAAATGTGGTTCACAAACTGGTGCAGACTTCTGATTTGTCTGTTATAGGTTTGCTCATAGCTTGACAGTAAGTATTTAGAAACCGTCATCACATTTTGATATTGCTTCAATATCCAATACATTTTTTAATTTATTTTTTCCTAGTAATTCACTTTATACTAATTTTTTAAACTACCATTCTATAAGAGATTTTTTTAAAAAGTGGCCCTTTCACAGATATATCTAGAAACATGATCAAAAACAAGTATTTCACAAACATTTAATAAATTCCTCAAATATTTAAGGAAACTAATTGTCAAAAGAAATCCCAAATCAATAATGTTTAAACTTCCAAAACAATTCTTGGAACTCCAAACTCATATCAACAGAAAGTGTCCTAATAATGCACAAGACCCAGGATAAGAGACCTGGAGAAATCTAATCCTAAATAAGGCCCAAGAGAAAAACATTCAAGCAGAGTCACAGAGAAACCAGATCCTGGAGATACCTGGTTGGCTGACTGCCTGTTCTCCAAGGGGCAGACAGGTTGAAACACATAGACTTTAAATGAGGAAATAACTGTGTGAAAGGAAATAGGGATGAAGTTGAAAGGAGTTGAGAGGGTTGTTGGATCATGATTCAATTCTGACCATGAGTGAGGAGAGAGGAAGAGCAGTTTGGGTGGAAGCATCATCAAAGTCTCCAGGGAACCCTTGAGTTTTGAGTGGACTGTCAAAGGATTCCTGGTTTCCCAGGAATGTACCTGCCTCAATAACCCTTCTGCTCTCTGTCACTGCCTGGGAGCTGCCTAAGGAAGCTTGGTAGTGGATTTTGGGATACCACAGCTGGGGCCTTTGTTCAATTATCAAATGAAGCAATTCTCAGAACCCCCATAGTTCCCCTTTGCGTGCACAGACCTACCTACTTCATGCCAAGTCCAAGTAGCAGCTCTTGCACAGCTCCCGCAGGCTGTTCTCTCTGAAGGAAAACTCCTAAGCAGGAGATTAGTGGGACGATCTACAGCTCCCACCACTCCATTCAATCTCAGGGCCACAACAGGTACTCTTCCTCTCCCCCTTCACTATAGATTCACAATTTTCTCCAGGCTCAGCCATCACCAAAGCAGGTCTTGGTAGCTTATTTGGTAACGTGATACAAGCCTTCATTCCAGAAGCTTAGTCATACCCTTCTGAGTCCAGGGTGACTGCACATGTCCATTCACAGTTACAGCAGGGCAAGGAGTAGTCATGAGGTATGCAAGGTGTCCTCAGACCTCCGTTATGTAGAAGAAGCCCTACCTCAGCTGCTGGTCAGTGTCAAATAGCAGAGCCATTATGATGATTCCTCTTCTGGCCTGCTGGTTTCCCAGATGCAAGGAATCCAAAGGACCCTGGCAGCACCCATAATTTGTAATGGCTGAATCATGCCGAGTAATGAAGATATCCCTCATGTTAGGGCTATCCTGTCCAGAAGGATGTAGAAATGATGACGGGGGAGGATAGGGCAAGAGTTCATGTGCATATCTTGGATCCCTGCTTGTGGTTTAAAATCAAGGGAAGGAAGTGGTAGAAATATTGAGAGAGGTTTCAGAGAATCTGTGAAAAAGAGAGCTGTGTCCCACTTTACTGGAGTGATAAATGATAGCCTTCAAGCCTTCTCAAAGAAGCTTGGAATGGCATTCTATTCTGCAACTTATAGTGGAAGTAAAGCCGGAAAAGTTAATTAGGTAACCAGTTGGGCCATAAATCTTTCAGTTTTGTTTAAAGAATGTGGCCAAATGTAAGACTGGAGAAAAGCTAGGCTGCCTCAAGGATCTGGGCTGACTCTGTTCTCTACTGTGTTTGGAGGAGAGCCTCCGTAGGCAGGGTTGGCTGAGGTGCAGTCTGCCTTGGACTGGCTGCTGGAGTAACCGACTGGCTGACCAATGGACTGATTTAAATTGATAGAAATTTGGCTGTGCAACCACACCATGTTCGGGAAAAGAAATGTGAAGTAAAAACAACTGGGAGGGGAGAAATTACTCTGACACACTGGTGATAATACACATTTTATTTATTACAAACTATTAAAAAGTGAGAAAACTTTACTTGGCAAATCAAGAATTTTACAACATCAAGAAAATCAGCCATAAGGAGGTTAATAATAGACAATTATGACAGCCATAAAATTAGCTATAATTAGGTAAACCGGTTTTTAAAAAAAAACACATTTCGCACATCTTCGCTGGGACCACTTACTATCTTTCTACAAGTACAAGAACTATTAGAAACATGTAATGAACATGGAATTCTCTACCTGCTTTTATCAGGCCTGAGAGAGAGAGAGAGACCAAGAGGGTTGAGGGGGAAAAATAGATACCTTAAATTTTTAAAACAATTCTGTTACTTAAATGATTCATTCTAAGGGTTTATGTGTTTCCTTAGTTAGGACACATATGTATATAATAATTCTATCACATTTGAATTATGAAATTAAAGAGATTGTGCAAGGGATAGTTAAGAGGCAAGGAAAGTGAATGATCACTTGAGATATCAAGGAATATGGTAATCAGGTCAATTGTACAGATAATGGCTTTAGCAATTTTGAAGTAAAAAAAAATGTTTAGTTATAGGCTATATTAAAAACAAAAACCTCCCAAATCTCCAAACAATTCTATTTCTCATTTTAAACCCAGAAGCAGTTGAGGGCAGAAAAATACAAAGTTATATCAGGAAAAGCAAAAAACATGGACATTTTCAAATCCTCTTCTGTAGAAAGACTGTATTTGTTTCCTAGAGCTGTAGTTAACAAATCACCACAAACTGGGTGACTTAAAACAAGAGAAAATGTATTCCTCATAGCCCAGAGGCTAGAAGTCTGGAATCAAGTTATTGTCAGGGCAATGTCCAAACTGAAAGACTAGAGGAAAGAATCCTTCCTGGATTCTTCCTAGCTTCTGGTGGTTGCTGGCAATCCTTGATTTTCCTTAAATTGTCTTCCTCCATCTTCACACAGCCATCCTGTGTGTGTGTGTGTGTGTGTGTGTGTGTGTGTCTAAAATTCTCTCTTAAGAGAGCACCAGTCATTTTGGATTTAGGCTTCATCCTAATCCAGTATGACTGCATCTTAACTTGGTTACATCTGTAAAGACCCTATTTTCAAATAAGGTCACATTCATAGGTTTCAGGTAGACATGAATTTTCAGGTGACATTATTCCAACCAATCAGTTAAAACATTTGGAAATAATCAAGGGTTACAACATAAATCTAAGATGGTCCAAATATCCTTAATAGTGCCAAGAAAATATAAAAGTTGGTATAAGAGCTGGATCCTTGGTGAACAGGAAGATTCAAGAATATTTAGAAAAGAAAAAAATGTTCCAGCAAATTTTCCTTTTATTTTAGTTGTTTTGAATATTCTCTAGTTAACTTTATATGAGGATATATTGAGTTCATAGAAACATGTTTTTTAAGTATATGAGAAAATATGGGATAGATATTCACCATGAAATTATTTTGATAAAGCATGTTCATTTAATACTCTAGCTAGTAGGCAAAACAACAAACTTGATGAAAATCTTTTCAATTCTTAAGTGATAAAGAAAAACTGCAAACAGTAAGATGCCTTTTCATCGACCAAAAATGGACTGATTATTTTTCTCTCCTCCTCTTCCTCAGGTCAATGGATTATCTTTAACAACTTCCCTCATTCCTTTGATCATCTCTCAAGGTCTACAGAAGGCAGTAGCCTTCTGTTTTTACAGTAAAAGGTCCCTGAAATGATCCCTTTTAATTCTACAATTTCAGTCTGTATCTGCATACTAGACCCTTCTGAGAGGTTTCAAAGCAACTAAAATTATATCCCAAACCAAATATTCCCTTCTCGGGGAACTGAATATTCTCAAACTCTACTGTCTTTCTAGTTCACACAGTTTCTGAACTGACTCCCAAAATCAGAGGTGACTGACCATCTCTCCCACACTCCCAGTTAAATTTCAAATGCTGATGTTTCTACCTTCTAGATTTATTCTGTTTCAAATATATTCTTACTTCTCTAGATTGCCTATCATCTGTTTACTTGGTACTAATTATTTCCTTAGCTCCAACTTTCCATTAGGGATTAAGCTCTGTGGCTATACTGTTCACAATGTCAAAGGTAAGGTTCCCTGGGACACAGACTGTAAAATTCAGAGCTTTGTGAGTGGGAAGCTTCCTGGGCCCAAAACCTATGAGGGAGCAAGACAAACATGATCGGGAAAAGGGCAGGGGGATCTGAACCATAAGGCAATTTCAAAGTATTTCAGATATGTCTGAATTGAGACAGTCCCTATGTCTCCCCTCCTGTGTCAACTAGGGAAAATGTTCATTAGAATAGTTCCCTTTTGCTGAAGGAAGTCCTCAGTGAGAGACTCAATGATAAGCCATCAGTAGCTACTGCCCCTGGCAGTCAGGTAATGGGTGCCTTAATCTCAAAGTAATGGGGGTGGATCAGGGCAGCACACCACAATTTTTTATTAAATTTTCCTCAGCTGTAAATAGTTCTTTAAGGTTTGTTAGGTTTCTTTTCTTGTGGAACCTAACACAAGAAGGGCTTTCGAGATATCTTATAATTGTTTAGTCGCTGGTCTTAGAACAGCAACTGATATTTATTAGCTCTCTCTTCTTAAACCCATTCTGGCTAAGTTTCCATTATTCTCAGGTAGTACTTCCACTAGTCTCAGTGGCTCACCTAATAGAATGATTTCAAGGATCTGAGTCTCTAATCTTCGGGAACTTCTCCAGCCAATGTTACTGTATGTGGCAATTTGCAATCAAAATAAGGCCAGAGTGTCCCAAAAATCTCCGTTGTGTCATGTGGTATCAAAATCTCCTTCCCTGCCCTCATTGTGTAATAGCTACTCTACCTTTGCTACAGAGGGAGATTAATCCTTTCCTTGATTACTGGTCCCTTGCTTCTTCTCCCTGGTATAAGTAACATCTCTATGGAAATAAGAAAACATCTATATGCACAGAGTATGGAGGTGAGGGGAATGATTCCCAAGTTTCCAAAGTGGATCACTGGGAATATGGTAAGTAGAAACACTCTTGTATTTTGACTTCTGGACTCACATATTCTGCCTATTGGGACAAAGCACCAAATAATCCTTTGATACAATGGTCTTCCTGAATCCTGATGGTGTGGTTCCCCACAGACTCAGAGTACCCTTCAGGCTATTATCTCTGAGCAGTTACTCACATGCTCTTCTATTATTATCAGGTCTGTGTTTTCTCATTATTGTTAGATTGTTAGAGGTAATAAGATCACTGAATCTCATGTGCCCACTGTATCACCTCCTTTGCAGAAAGTATGATCCTAATACAAGTATCCTGTTTGGGTGAGTCAAATACTCTTTAACCTCACTTATGGTTGCTATATGAGACTCTGAAGGAAAAGTGAAGTTAAAACTCATCAAAAGTAATCACCGTTCTTCTATGAAACAACTTGCTACCAATTGGATGGTTTATTTTCTCAAGATATGGTGCAGTACACTAGCCCTTTATCTGATATGCCATTTGCAAATATTTTCTCCCATTTCATAGGTTGCCTTTTAGTTTTGTTGACTGTTTCCTTTGTTGTGCAGAAGCTTTTTATGTTGATGAAGCCCCAATAGTTCATTTTTGCCTTTTTCCCCTTGCCTTTGGACACATGTCTGGCAAGAAGTTGCTGCAGCTGAGGCCAAAGAGGTTGCTGCCTGTGTTCTGCTCTAGGATTTTTATGGATTCCTGTCTCATGTTTAGGTCTTTCATCCATTTTGAGTTTATCTTTGTGTAAGTTGTAAGAAAATGGTCCAGTTTCATTCTTCTACATGTGGCTCTCCAGTTTCCCCAGAACAACTTAGTGAAGAAATTATTCTTTTCCCATTGGATCTTCTTTCCTGCTTTGTTGAAATGTGACTGATCATAGAGTTGAGGGTCCATATCTGGGCTTTCTATTATGTTCCATTGATCTGTGTTTCTGGTTTTGTACTAGTACCATTCTCTCTTGATGATTACAGCTTTGTAATATAGCTTAAAGTCTGTCATATGATGCCATTAACTTTGGTTTTCTTTTTCAACACTTCTCTGGCTATTCAGGGTCTTTTCCTGTTCCATACAAATATTAGGATTATTTGTAGCAGCTCTGTCAAAAATGTTGATGGTATTTTGATAGGGATTGCTTTGAAAGTATTGATTGCTCTGGGTAGCATAGACATTTTAACAATATTTATTCTTCTAATCCATGAGCATGGGATGTTTTTTTTCCATTTTTTTATGTCTTCCTCCATTTCTTTCATAAGTGTTCTGTAGTTTTTAATGTACAGATCCTTTCCATCTTTGGTTAAGTTTATTCCTTGGTATCTTACAGTTTTTGGTATAATTTTAAATGGAATTTATTCCTTAATTTCTCTTTCTTCTGTCTCATTGTTAGTGTATAGAAATGCAACAGATTTCTGTGCATTGATTTTATATCCTTCCATGTTCCTGAATTCCTGAATGAGTTCTAGCAATTTTGGAGTGGAATCGTTTGAGTTTTTCACATAAAGTATCATATTGGGACACCTGGGTGGCTCACTTGGTTAAATATCTGCCTTTGGCTTCAGTCATGATCCAAGGGTCCTGGAATCAAGCCCTGCATTGGGCACCCTGCTTAGCAGGGAGGCTGCTTCTCCCTCTCCCTCTAGCTGGCATTCCCCCTGCTTGTGCTCTCTCTCTGTCAAATAAATAAATACAATCTTTAAAAAAGTAAAAATAAATAAAGTGTCATGTCATATGCAAAGATTGAGAGTTTGACCTCTTCTTTGCCAATTCGAATGCCTTTTATTTCTTTTTATTGTCTGATTGCTGAGGCTAGGACTTCTAGTACTATGCTAAACATTAGTGATGAGATTGGGCATCCCTGTTGTGTTCCTAACCTTAAGGGAAAAGATGTCAGTTTTTCCCCATTGAGAATGATATTAGCTGTGGGCTTTTTATATATGGCTTTTATGATATTGAGGTATTTTCCCTCTATCCCTATGATGTGGAGAGTTTCAGTCAAGAAAGGATGTTGTATTTTGTCAAATGCTTTTTCTGCATCAATTGAAAGGATCATATGGTTCTTATCCTTTCTTTTATTAGTGTGATGTATCACATTGATTGATTCGAAAATGTTGAATCACCCTTGCAGTCCAGTATGATGTCAATTTTTTTGTAACAGTTGAGGCTTGATTTGTGACCTAAGATGTGCTCTATTTTGGAGAATGTCCCATGTGCACTTGAAAGGAATGTGTATTTTACTAGTTTAGGATGAAGTGTTCAGAATATATCTGTTAAATCCCTCTGGTCCAGTGTGCCATTCAAACCCATTGTTTCCATGTTGATTTTCTGCTTAGATGAATTGCCCGTTGATAAAAGTGGGGTGTTAAAGTCCCCTACTATTATTGTATTGTTATCAATGAGTTCCTTTAAGTTTCATATTGTTTTATGTATTTGGGTGCTCCTAATCTGGGTGCATAAATATTTACAACTGTTATTCTTGTTGGTTTATATGGTGCACTTCTTCATCTCTTTAAACACTAGTCTTTGGTTTAAAATATAGTTTGTCCAATATAAGTATTGCTACTCCAGCTTTCTTTTGACATCTACCTGCATGGTAAACATTTCTCCATCCCCTTGCTTTCAATCTACAGGTGCCTTCGGTCTAAAATATGTTCCTTGTAGGCAATGTATAGATGGGTCTTGTTTTTTTTATTCATTCTGACACACTGTTTTTTGATTGGAGCTCTTAGTCCATTTACATTCAGAGTAATTATTGATAGGAATTTAGTGCCATTTTATTACTTCTTCTGTTATTGTTTATAGAAACTTTCTCTATTCCTGTCTAGTCTTTGTCACTTTTGGTTTCTTTCCCACTCAGAGTCCACATTAATATTTCTTTCAGGATTAGTTTAGTGGTTATGAACTCCTTCAGTTTTTAATTTGTTCTCCTTCTGTTCTAAATAAAAAGCCTTGCTGGATAAAGTATTCTTGGCTGCTTATTTTCCCCATTCAGCATGCTGAATATACCATGCCACATTCTCTGGCCTGCCACATTTCTGTGGAGATATCTGCTAAACTTATTTGTCTTCCCTTGTAAATTAAGGACTTCTTTTGTCTTGATGCTTTTATGATTTTTTTCTTTATCTCTATATTTTGCAAATTTTACTATGATATATCTTAGTGTTGGCCTGCTTTTATTGATTTTGATGGGGAGTTCTCTGTGCCTCCTGGATTCAGATGTCTGTTTCCTTCCCCATATTAGGGAAGTTTTCAGCTACAATTTGCTCAAATAAACCTTCTGTCCCCCCCCCCCATATCCCTCTCTTCTTCTGGGACTCCTATGATATGAACATTATTATGCTTTATAAAGTCACTGAGTTCCCTAAGTCTACATTCATGATCCAATATTTTTCTTTCCTTCTTTTTTCAGCTTCATTATTTCCATAATTTTGTCTTCTGTGTCATATTCATTCATCTGCTTCTTCCATACTTTTGGTCATTATAACCAGTTGATTTCAAGTCTCAGTTATTGCATTTTTCATTTAGGCCTGGCTTGTTTTTAAATCCTTTATGTTTGTGATAAGGGAATCCCTAATATTTTCTATGCTTTTCTGAAGCCCAGCTAGCATCCTTATGACTGTTGCTTTAAAGTTTAGATCAGGCATATTGCTTATATAGCTTCAGATTAGATCCTTAGCTGTGACTTTTCCTTGTTCTTTCTTTTGGGATAAATTCTTTTTGGCATTTTATCTGGGTCTCTGTCTTCTTCTGTGTGATAGGAAATCTTGTTATATCTCCTGCTCCTGAGAGCAATGGCCTTATGGAGACGAAGTCATATACTCTCCAAGGCCTGGTGCTTCAGGATGTGTCTTTGCAGTATGTCACTGTTGTGTTTTGGATGCCTCTCTCTCTCATGCATGCACACATGTGGACTTCTCTCCATGGCCAGGGCTCTCTGCCTTCCACAGCACCCACAATCTGTTTCTCCCCCAAGCCACATCTCCACATCTCCTACCTTATAAGATGTGACCACTTTTCTCCCTCTAGTTGTGCAATTTGTTTCTATTTGTTTTATCACTGCTCAGATTGATTTGATATTTATCTAGCTGTGTTTGAGGGAAAAGGATCTTTCTATTACTCTGTCATCTTAGCTCCTACTCATGCATACTCTTAAAGTTTCAACCTCATGTTACTTCTCTAGACCCTTCTCTCTGATTTTCTAATATTTTCCTTCCAGTCACCTCATCAACCATCTAAACCAATGACTCTATATATATATTACTTAGAGACACTTTGCTTTTCACACACACACACACACACACACACACACACACACACAATATGGATAACAATATACAAATTCTGCCCATTGGGATTTTTTTTTTTTTTTCTCATCTCTCTTCTGTCTTAGAGCCATAGTTAAATGGGACTCAAGGGTAGGAACAGCTTATTTTTTAGATTGTACTCAAAAATGGAGTCTACAAATGCTTAGTGTTCTTTGGAAATTGAGGATATAGGATTTCCCAGTGCATCCACTAAGATGTTCTCAGTCCTTATCTTAAGGTTGCACACATTTGCACAGAAGTTTTTTTGGTTGTTGTTGTTTTATTCTTTTTGGGGTGTGTGTGTGTGTGTGTGTGTGTGTGTGTGTGCCTAAACATCCTCTGCTATTTACTTTTACACAGGTCTGCTTATAACAAATTATCAGTTCTGAGTTACATTTTGAATTACAGTTTGAATTACATAGGCTTATTTGTCAAAGGATACTTTAACTGGGCATAGACTTCTAGGTTGGAAGTACTAACCTTCAGCATTTTATAGATACTGTCCTCTGTCTTCCATTGTTTCTGTTAAAAAGTTAACTATCAGTCTTATTTTGGTTCCATTAAAGTAACATAGTGTTTTGATACCTCCTCCAGCTGATTTTAATATTTTCATTTTGTCTTTCACCAGTTCTAACTTGATGGAAATAAGTATAGTTTTATTTGAATTTATTGTGGATGTGGTCCTTAGATCTTCAGTCTGTCTTGAGATCTTTAGTTAGTTTAATAAATTATCAGTCATTAACATTTTAACTATTTCTTCTACCCTATTACCTCTATCCTAATTTATCTGGGATTTGAATTACACATATATTAGACCCTTCACTACATCCTATGTTCTTGTACTGATTCAAGTTTAAAAAGGATTTAGTTTTACTTTTGTCAGGCAGCTAGCAGATAACATAAATCTAATTAGGTATTGAAGTAATTCAAAGTTGGTCCATTTATGGTTAAACTTTGTTCTTATGGTTTCTCCCTAAGGAGGGAGTATTTTGTGTTTTTGTTTGTTTGTTTGTTTTGTTTTGTTTTGTTTGTATCCCAATTGGAAATAATGGCCTCTAACTTTTCCCTCAATCCAATGAATCTGTCAAAAGTTCTATGTAGCTTCTCTCAGTCACCATATTTTTAAAAATTTGTGCATACCTCAAGATTTAAAGGGCCCAGGGGTACCTTGGCTGGCTCTGTCAGAAGAGAGTGTGACTATTGATCTCAGGGTTGTGAGTTCAAGTCCCATGTTGGTTGTAGATGTTACTTAAATAAATAAATGGACTCAAGGGAAAAAAAAAATGATCAAAGGGCCAAATTTCTGGCTCTTTTGGTTTCTTTTCTTTCCTTATTAATGCCCTGTAAAGTAATTCTTTATTGCCTGACACCTTCCCAAAACATTTGAATAAATTTTTAAAAATGTTTTGCTCAGATTTTCTGGTAGAAGTGCTGGTCAAGAAAAAACTAATCTAACATTATAGTATATCTGTTGGCCATATAGCACAATGTTTAGAAAAAGGGGTTTGGCAGCTAGGAATACTAAGATTGGTTCCTGGTTCCCATATCTACACACAGCTATAGCATGTGTTTAAGAGAACAATGCTAAAACCAGACTGCCTAGGATTGTATACTGAGTCTCTAATTTGTATGACCTTGGACAAGGTTGTTAATGTATATCTGCCACATAACTTCATATATAAAATGAAAATGATATTAGTTTCTACCTATATCCCTGTTGTAAAGAATAATATATTAAAAACAATTATAACATTGTCTAGCATAAATTAAATGCTTAGTAAATGTTAGATTATTATTTCTCCATACTCTCATTGATAAACTCAGGATATGACCTATTAATAGGATTGCTTCAGGAAACAGAGGCTTTAATTAAAAAAAAAAAATCTATGTTCCAAGCACATAGTACACAGTAAATATTATCATATATTAGTATGGAAATAGTAAATGAATGAGCAATAAATAGTAAATAAATGGATTAAAAAGTGGTTTTCTCTCTTGTTGTATCCCTCACCTCCCTCCTGTTTTAGCAGAGTGCCTTGTCAATTTCAGAGTTAAAGGATTGATTGATCCACAGATTTTTGTTTTTAAAATGATTAGATGTCACCAAAATCAAATTAGAAATGGTAAGAAATTAAATAGGCTTTCTCCGTACATTGGAAGGCACTTTTGCATAACTGCATGAATGATCACACATGGTCTAAAGAAAAAACTATGTTTACTATTCAAATCAAAGGTCAGAGATCCAGGGGCAATTAAAATATTTTCTAAGTATTTGGAAGACTTTCAAAATTTTATACATTTAATTATTTTTATTATTTTATTTAATAATTGTACATGTTCTTTTCAAGTAAAAAATTATACAATTTTCAGTAGAAATGATTACGGATCACTTGATAAAAATTTGGTTATGCATTTTTCTGTTTGGTTTCATAATGAATACAACTGTACAGTACTAAATATGAATTGGTTGAACACTGGAAGAACACTGAAGAATATAAGAAGAACTTATACTTTACCCTATGTTTCCCAAGCATTTTATTAATCTTTGAAGAAGCACTTATCAAATGTGAAAGCAATTTCCCCTGAGAAGGTGGTAATAGATTCTGGATGCAATCATCATCATCATTATCACCATCATCATCATCATAAACTGTACGTTAAAAAAAGCATCTGAAACCCTAAAAAATTTTTCTTAAAGTATGTAATGATGTCATTTAAACTCTTGCATTTCGGGTAAGAAAAAACACACAATAAACTGTATCTTCTGTTCTTTGAAAAGAAGAAGAAGGAGGAGGAGGAGAAACCAGAATATTTGATTATAAGAATTTAGAAGACAAATATTAGATAAGTGGACAAAGAGCTTATGACCCTATTTTTGTCATTTTTTTCTTAAATGTAACCTACATGTAGAAGGCATACAATGGTAGGTTTAAAAATTAAAATTCATTATGAGATATTTCAGATTTATAAAGATGAGTCCAGTGGTACAGCCACGTATATGGTCTTCACTTAGCTTAAGTAATTTGGGAATACATAAAGAGTTAAACTTCTGTGGCTCTAACCAATTATACATACTATCTATATACCTCACCCTTACCAGAATTAATTAATCTCCTAAATTTGGTGTTTTTCTTTAATTATTAATTTATTTATAGATTTTATTTATTTATTTGAGAGAGAGAGAAGGAGAAAGAGTGCAAGTAGGCAGAGGGAGAGAGAGAAGCAGGCTCCCTGCTCAGCAGAGAGCTTGACATAGGGCTTGATCCCAGAACACTGGGATCATGACCCTCAGCCAAAGGCAGATACTCAGCCATTGAGCCATGCTGGTGCCCCTAAATTGGGTGTTTTTCATTTCTATGCACCTCTTTAAACATTTACTTTATACCATGATATCCATAAATGTTATCTTCTATTTCACATATCTTAACTGTTATGCTAATACTTTACCATTATCCCCCATGTGTGGCTGGGTTCCTCACATAAGGACTTTGGAAGTCACCACACAGTCTTAAATAAAAGCTGAACAGACTAAAAACAACAAAACAAAACAAACAAAAACTCTCTGGATCCCTATGAGAGAGGACGGCACAAAGGCAAGTCATTGCTCCCAAGATGGGAAAGGCAGGTGAATACAGAAAATAACTTATCAGCACAGAAACTCATGAGCAGAGACCTCCTGGGGAACCAGGGCCAAGGAGGAAAACCTGAACTATAATTGAACAATTACTACAGGCTCAGTCCATAAGGCTGAGTTCAGAACTCCAGTCATGGTTTCAGGGGTCCCCCTTCCCTACCCACAGCATTATTAGATTTACCTCCAGAAGTTTGACAGGTTACCACAGTATTATCTGAGAAAAATCCCCTGGTGCTTCCAGCAGGAGGACAGGTGAAAGAACCATTTCCAAATACACCAGAGTTCTCTGTTCTTAATAAGGCTAGCCCTCAAGAGAAACTAGTTAACAGGAGCCTAACCTGCTGAGGTATTATCAGAACCTAACTAACCTAGGGAAAGAGAAATACCCAACTCCAGCCCACTGTAGCCATCCCACTTAGAAAGGGAGAAAAGAAAAGAAAAAAGAGAACAAAACCCCAAGCCAATCAAACAAACAAACCTCCTGAGAAACATTTGTGAAGTTCACAATCCAGAGCCATAGCCTTATTAAAAGCCTGAGACTTAATCATAGGATTACAGAATACTTCCCCTGCCCCCACATCTTCCCATTTCATTACTAAAGGTCTACGTACAGCAGTTCCTTTTACCGGGTATATCAAGTCTGGGTATCAAGAAAAAAATTATGTGGTACAACAAAAGACAAAAAGCACATTTTAAAGACACAGCGCAAACATCAGAACCAGACATAGCAGAATCACTGGAATTGCCACATTGGGAATTCAAAACAACTATGATTCATATGCTAAGGCTCTAGTGAATAAAGTAGACAGCATGTAAGAACAGATGGGCAATATAAACAAATAGGTGGAAACCCTACGAAAAAGACAAAATTAAACACTAGTGATAAAAACCGCTGAAACAGAACTGAAGAATGCCTTTGATGAGCTTACTAGTAAACTGGACACAGCTGAGGAAAAAGTCTCTGAGTTTAAAGGTATCTCAATAAATACCTTCACAACTAAAAAGAGAACAAACAGTAAATAAAACAGAACAGAGTATCCAAGGATTGTGGGACAACGACAAAACATGCAATACATGTGTAATGGAAATACCAGAAGGAGAAGAAAAAGAGAAAGGGAAGAAATATTTGAAACAGTGATGACTGGTAATTTCATTTTATTAATGTCAAACACGTGATATTTATTTCAAACATTAAATTTATGTGACTTATCCCTGTTGAAATATGCAGTTCTAAGTAATTTACTTTCACTGATAACATTTCATTTTACAGATACACCATAAATTACTTGTGGTGTTTTCTTGTTTCCTGTTTTGTTGTTGATGGTATTTGCTTCCAAATTTGCTGTTGTAATACTGCAATAAATATTCCTTTTAATATGATTGTGCATACATATGAGGGTTTTTCTAGGTCAGTGTCGGCAACAGAATTTTCTGTGATAATAACATATTCTAGGGGCACCTGGGTGGCTCAGTCATTAAGGGTCTACCTTCAGCTCAGGTCACTACCGCAGGGTCCTGGGATCGAGCCCCACATCGGGTTCCCTGCTTGGCAGAAAGCCAGCTTTTCCCTCTCCCACTCGCCCTGCTGTGTTCCCTCTCTTCCTGTGTCTCTCTGTCAAAATAAATAAATAAATAAATAAATAAATAAATAAATAAAATCTTTTAAAAAAATAAATAAATAAGATAAAAAAATAAAATAAAATAAAATATTCTATATTAGTGTTGTCCAAAACTGTAACCACTAGCCATATGTGGCCACTTAACACTTAAAATATAGCTAGTGTGGTAGAGAAATGAATTTTTACTTTAATTTACATAAATGTAAATTTAAATAGTCACATATGGCCAGTAACTATGCTATTTGGAGGTATATAAGAAGTACGGTTAGAGTAGGCAGCTAGGATGTCAGAGGATGCCTGGAGGGGGACTAAGAGGAAGTCATGACCAGCTATCAAGAGAAACAGACCCTTGTCCCAGCTGCAGTCCAAAGAAGTACAAAAAGTACAAGAATCCAGATCAAACCAGAAAGGTTCAAGATAGCCTGTGTCATGACAAGAAAACCCCTGACCAAATAAAGGGGGAGGAAAAAAACACACAGAAACGCTGCTTCCAAGAAATCCCATGTGAGTAGTGAATAGTCCACCTTCTCGTTAATGTGGTCAATAAAAGCCAGAAACCCATACCCCAGCAGTGCACCCACTCTCACATCTCAAGGGTGTACTTTCACTCTAACAAACTTTCCAGCTTGTGCTGCTCATCTGTCTATTGTGTCTGTCCTTGAATTCTTTCTCCTGAAGACCAGCAGCCTCAGGCAACATCTTTGGGACCAGCTGGTCATGGTCTCGGGGCCCAAGATGACCCCAGTTAACCCAACAACAGTATTGGTATACTATAAAAGTACTACTATAAAAGTACTGTGCTTCTCAAAGTGATACCACTATATCATAGGTGCATTCATTTTCAACTTTGCTATTTCATATGGCCCCAAAAAATGTTCAAACAATTCAATTTTTCTACAATACATATAAGAAAATCTGTTTTATTTTCATTATCTTTACCAATTCTAGTCCTTCTTTTTGGTTTGTCTTTCTACTATTTAATAATCTATTTAAGGCTCAGAAAAATAAGGGAAAAAAAGTAATGTAGTTTAAAAACTAAAAAAAAGGAAATGCAGTTTGTCAGAATTTTTATGTGGTTTTGCTTTCAAGGCCTAGTTTAGGAAATATTTTCCTGACTCAAGGTCTTCAAAAGCTATTCTGTATTTTCTTCTAGAATTTTTGTGGTGATGCCTGGGTGTCTCAGTTGTTTGAGCGTCACATTCTTGATATTGGCTCAGGTCATGATCTCAGGGTCTTAAGATTGAACCTGGCATTGGTCTCCACGCTCAGCAGAGAGTCTGCTTGAGATTAACTCTTCCTCTCCCTCATGCCGCCCCTTCACTTGTGCCCACTCTCTCTTTCTAAAATAAACAAATAAATCCTTAAAAATAAAATTCTTGTGTATAATAATTTAATAAATAAGAAGAGAAAACTAACTCTATTTTTATCTATGTGAAAAACATTTGTCCCAATGCCATGTAATCCATTGCATTCCTCTAATATTGCAAAGCCATTTTTCTCATAAATCGAGTTACCAAATATTCATTGATTTGTTTCTAGCCCTCTGGCCTATTTCTGTCTCCTTCCACAAATATTGCATACCAATTGCACTATTTTCATAATTCTTGATAACTGGCAAGAAAAAGCCCTCCATCTTATTCTCAACAATGTAGACAATATTGGAGCTCCTTTTGAAATTATTTTATATATCCTCTCAGCTTAGATAAACTTCCCAAGTATCTTTGTGCTACTAAACCCAGATTTGTCCATAAACAGAAAGTTAGAATTAACCCCTAACCAATCACTCACTAGTACAGAAGCATGAGAGAACAGATCCATTGTAGTAAAATGGAACAACTCAGAGCTAATTTACTTTTGAGTTTTTCTATGGAACCAGTCTCAGTCTACTCATTATGATACTTTGTCAGAAGTCACAGACTTGCTTGGCTCCCTCTTTATCTCTTACTAGTTTCTTGTTGGCACACTTTCTTTACAAAAATCCCTTGCACATGCATACTTATTTTATAGGCTGCTTCTGAAGAACCTAAACTGAAAACAACAGCGTTAGTCCTCTGTTCTTTCATGTACTTATATTCTGGTTGTCTAGTTTCTTACTCACATAAAAATATGAACAAGTACACACACAAATATGTGAATTAGTTAGGGTTTTTAATAGGAAAATAATTGAACTTATAGATTGCTTTATCACATTTTATCTTTATACCCATGAACCTGTGTTTCTCCTTTTATTCAGTTCTATTGTAATTATTCAATAGAAATTTCCTTTTACATAAAGTCATACACATCCTTTATTAGATTTATTCTTAGGTTCTTAGGTCCCTTATGCTTTTGTTGCCTTTTCCAATTACATTTTGTTGGTGACTTAGAGGAACAGCATTTGTGATACTAATATTTACTGACATTACTAAACTTCCTTTATAATTTTTTCCCTCCTTACTTCCTTCTTCTCTTCTCTTCTCTTCTCTTCTCTTCTCTTCTCTTCTCTTCTCTTCCTTTTCTTTCTCTTTTTCTCCTTCTCTAATGTAACCCCTGAGGTTTGTTACTCTGTTCTTAGCTCAGTATGCATTTAAGAAAATTTTTAAAAACGTATTTGCCAACATTTGTACGTGTTATTTTGCTGCAGAATTTTCAGGATTATCTACTTTTACCATGTTGTTAGAAACAAAGAAAATCAAGACATTTTTAGATACTTGGTTTCTTAGAACAACAAAAAAACCTGAACAAAATGCAAACGTTTTGCCCAATTTGTTAGTATTAGTACTTGACACATCTCTGATTATTTAAATGTAAATAAAGACCTATTTAATTTGATAATTTGAGGGAAAGGTGAAAGCCTTATGTTGATTTTCCTTAAAGTGTGTGGTATTCCAACCATGAGCTCTCTTAAACAATCTTCAGATAATTCAACTTTTTAATTTTCCTCTTCTGTGCATTGTCATAAAATACAAGAGTCTTTTTGTAAAAAGTACCTTATATTTGGAGTATTTGTGATTAGATAACATTACCCAAAGACCCAAATCAGAGTTATAACAAATAAACTGCTAGTTAAAAAGGCTAATTCTTGGTAAGAACAAAGTTTCTTCATATTGTATTACTTTAAAAAATTATATTTATTACTGATCATTAAGATAAAACTGACAACTATAATAAAGAACTAATATAAGAGATGTACTGAGAATCCACTCTATATCTCTATCTGTATGCATAATTCAATTTGAAAAATTGAATTATAACCTTACTCTAGCCTTTTCTAAAGCAGAAAATCATACATAAAACCTGACATTGTCCTTAAATCATACCATATTTTTATAGTGGTTTGAAAGTTAACCAAGTACTTTTACTTTAGTGGTCTCATCTGATTATCTTTGTGATGTAGACAAATGGAGACATTATTATCACTTGAACAAATGAGAGACCTGAGCTTCAAAAATGTGGATTAAATCTTCACAACCTTTATTTCTATAATGAGGATGAGGAAAGCAAACTTGGAGTCACTGTCTGACTAACATACAAAATAGCAGACTGCTCAAGCATGCTGTGCTTTCTGGCATATGCTGCAGGAGTTGGTCTAATAAGAAGACCACAATGGAGTAACTCTAAGAAGGATACATGTTCTTTTAGCATAACTGAACAGCTAATCAATAAGATAAATGTACTATTATATAATCGATTTGGATTGAGTAGGCAAATCCTGATTCAACAATCATTTTGAAAGAACACTTTCCATTATAATCAGGGTTCAATGTAATAACTAATATAACTGCATTTTTTGGAGTACTGTTGCTTTTGTTATGGATTTTATTAAATATTTTTCCCACCAAGTATAATGGACACTCTAGTTATATTAGACATAAGGAACAATACTTACTAGTTTCATTTCTTACTTTTTTCCTTCCTTTCATCTTTACTTCCTCTCTTATCTATTTTTATTAAAAAAAATCAAACCACATGGCAACAACAACTAAAGGACTATAAAATATAAGATATTCTAATATTTTTATTATGTGAAAAAATTCAGAGATTTGAAAAAAACTTATAAAAGCAAGTGTGATATATTGTGCTTTTATCTTATCTAAAATCATTAAATGTTTCCACAAAGAAAAGGAAATGTCAATGCCTATATGGTATAAAAAATGAAAAGTTTCTATTTTAAATAGTAGTGACAAACCCTGTTTACTTGTCTTTTTCCTGTTTATGTATATTTCTCCATTCTGCTCCCAGGAAAGTGAAATGTTCTCAATCACTAAATCTATTTCTCATTGTGGCACCTAACCAGCCGTGTTAATAAGGTGAACACGATGATGTGATCCCTATGCCTTATACATCATTGTATATTAAGCCATACCTTATAGTCATTAAAAATTGTGAATTAAATATTTAAATCCCAATTGATAAATCAAGTATGGAAAACAACATGCTTTATTTTGTAGTGTTTGATGAGAATACAGAATGAAACAAAGTCTGAAAACATATTATAATAATCTTTTCTTTTTGTTGATGTGCAAACATAAATAAGGTGTATACCATATCGTAAAATGTATACAAATTTTCATATACATTAATTATAAAGACATATATATATATGTACCAAATATGTGTATGAGTACATAAATGGCAAATATGTTAGATTAGTATAAGTTGGATTTCACTTTACATTTTTGTAAAAGTGTAATTTTTAGTGGAAATGTAATTTAATAAAACTCAGGCTGTGAATGGGAATGCAAATACCTGCTATATTATCTAACTGTTTCACTTTCAGGTAATTATCCAAGAGAAATAAAAGGGTATACATTTAAGGATGTGTACTTGAATATTCCTAGAAGCTTTATTGAGCCCCATACTGGAAATGACCTAAATGATTTTCAACCAATGAATAAATACACTGTAGTATAACCACACAGTGGAATATTATACATCAGTAAAAATAATTGAACTATTAACATAGGCAATCAGCAAGGATTAGTTTTGAATAAATTATACCAAGTGGAAGAAGTAGGGAAGAAGAAAAGTAGGTACTGTATGAAGTAAGTACATAAGTTCTAAAAACTTCAAATTAAAGTGATAGCAGATAGTTGTTGCTGGTGCTGATGCCACAAATGGAAGAGAGGGGTGAGAACAAGGGACATGAAGAAGACACATGGGAGAGTCTCCAAAGGTCAGGAGAAAACCATTATGGATGCTGGGTATATTCATTATTTGGATGTAACTGATGGTTTCAATGTATATACTTATGTGAAAATTTATTTAAGTGTATATTCTAAATATATGCAGATTATATGCTGATGACATTTCAATAAAGTTATAAAAAAATATAGAACCCAACATTTCAATAAAGCTATAAAAAATATAGAACCAGGCCCAAATGCCAAACATTTCCACCTACTTCTCAGATAGAATTATTCCAAAAGCACTATTCAAGAAAGACAGAACCTTTACACAACTGATAGTTGTGTATGCTTCTGTAGTCCCTTAAAATTTTTCTGTAAAAATCCCTTTGAGTTATCTCACAAGTGTTTAAGAGAAAATCTTGTACCCCACAAAGACCCCAGTGGCTCTCCTTGACTATTTTTGTTTCACTCCGCAAGGACAGCTGTATGTGCTGGGTTAAGAGAATTCCCCTCCCCTACTGACATCTACTATACTGACTGTCTTAGGTGAACCTGGCTACAGGAGAGACCATTTCAACTGTTTTAAGCAGAAAATAGTTCACCATCAAGGGATTAGATATTACCAACATTATTAGAAGAACTAGATGAGTGGATTCTAGATTAAGCCTATCCAGGAAGGTAGGAATCAGAAAACTATCACGGGAACTGGAACTCTTCATTTCAATTACATGATGTCTGGGTATCATCCACAGATCATATAGATACTGTCTGTGCCAACGCAAGGACTTTCAACATCAACAAAGCCAGTGATTGTACACTGGAAGGCTGTGGCAAAATGCCCAATATCTTCATGCCTGCAGATAAGCCGGGGGAAAAAAGAAAAGAGCAGCAAGATGGACTTTACCTCATTCTTACGTCACATCTTATGGAGTTGTTTATATTTATACCTGATCTGCCTTCATATCTCTAGACATTTCCCAGACTCTGAGAAATGTAATCTAACCTATGTAGCGTAGGCAACTATAAAATAGTAGAAAGACTGTGGATGCTGAGGGCCATTCACCAAGTCTTCTAAATTATCCATCTCTTCCAGATGCCAGTTAGCGTCTGGGTGTTGCCTAAATGGGAGCTGTGCCATCAGGCATTGCTGAATTGTAGAAGTTGCACTTTATTCCTCCAAAAGGGGGGAAAATACTTGTCTTCCAGTTTGGTTTTAATATTTTTTTCACAAGAATACCAAAGCAGTTATACTAGTGAGGATATGTTTTATAGGATTTCTCTAATCTAAGTTCTGTATCTAATTCTAAATCTATCTGAATGATAAACTCCTTCTTGTACTCTGAATTTTCTCTCAACAGTGCAGGTTTTGTCAGAGAGTCATACTTATTGCTTTACCATATTTAACTCTTGGCTATCCTGGAATGAATTCTCCTCTTCCATAGAAACTGATTTAAAGAGTTTGGCAGATCATGTTTCCTAAAATAACATAAAAACTCCCATTTTCCAATGTGACCTTGATGTTCTCTGATCAAGAGGTGAAGTCTGTTTCATCCCCTTTTGAATCTGAGCTACATGTGACTACTATAACCAACAGAGGTAAAAGGAAGTAGCATCCTGGAACTTTCAGGGCCAAGCAGTGAGAATGTTTGGTATTGACCACTTTTGTGCTCTGGAGACAGTATGTAAGAAGTTGGGAGACCATCAAGCTGTGTGAAAGCCCACACTAGCCACATAGAGACGCCATGTGGAAAAAGAGAAAGAGATGCCTGACCAGCCCTGAACTATTCTAGTCATTTCAACTGAGTAAAAAATATGTGAGTAATGAAACCATTTTGAAAATTTTAGCTTTCCATGTCAGCCCAGCATCAACCCACATGGAACAGAGAAAACTGCCCCTAGGGATCAGCACTCAATGGAGTATAGGTGCCTGACATTCAGCTTTTGATTGCCAGGCATCTGTTTGAAAGACATCCATCTTGAATAAGAATATTGCCAGTTGTGCGATACAGTTGCTAGCAGAACAACCAGATAAAAAATTAGGCTGCCCCCACTCAGAGTCTCCTCTTTCAGAAAGCCCTGGAAAAATCTAGGTAACTGCTTGAATGACCCTGCTGCTCCCTTCCCATGCCCTAATTCCCACTCTTTGACTTTAAGTTAACCAATAGAGAGTGAACTTGCAAAACCCTAGATACTCCACCCTTGGACCCTAATAAAGCCAGAGCCCCTGGTCCCCCCGCCCTTGTTCTTCTCTCTCCCCTGACCTTTCTCTGTGTCCCTTAGTCATGCCAAGTACCCTCTAGGACTTCTGAGTAATAAATCTTTTCCTCAAAGTTCCCTAATGGCTTTTGCTGAAGTGTTGTCCTGAAATCATAATAAGAACCACAAGGGCTGGTTCCAGCCACAACATTGGACCGTATGGAGTGCTCACTACAAGTAACACTGGCCCGGGCCCAGAGAGCATCGTTATTAATTGACTGGGACCAACATTAATACCCAAATTTAAGAAATAGAAATGATGATAAATAATTATTGTTGTTTCTACCCTCAAAATACCCTTCAGCTACAGTTTTAGTACAATTAAATAAAATATATGATTGTAACATAACAAGAAATTTATGCTGATATTTTAAAAACAGGGTTACATTTCAGGTACTTTTTGCCTTTAAAAATGTATTTTGAAAATTGTTTTGTGAATTGAAATACTTTAAACATGTTTTTTAATATTTAATGATGTTTAATATTATTACTAGAACTCTGACATTTCTTATCTGAATACTTTACCATTTAAAATTTTTGATTTTCTAAGGATACTATTAAATTATATAATTAGGACTAAAATTTGTTTTGCAATTTCTATTAGTGTCATTACATAAAGTTAAGAAAATAGGCTATATTTCACTTCAGCTGTATCTTAAGATGAATGCAATTAGCAATTTTATAAGTGGTCTCCAGTTGCCTGAAGAAAAGGAGATGATGAAATACTCCATCAAAATTAGCCTTGGGGCACCTGTGTGGCTCAGTGGGTTAGGCGTCTGCTTTTGGCTCAGGTCATGATCTCAGGGTCCTGGAATAGAGCCGCCCTGAACCAGGACTTCTGCTCAGTAGGGAGCCTGCTTCCCCCTCTCTCTCTGCCTACTTGGGATCTCTGTCTGTCAAGTAAATAAATAAAATCTTAAAAAAAAAAATTAGCTTTCCTCGCAACTAGAAATCCTGAGCAAATGAAAAGGTATGGCCATATATTTAAGATACATTTCAAATCATTTACAACTGTGTCACTGGAAATTTACTAAGTTCTGTGGAAATCTAATGAATTCTAAGAACAATTGTGTGTGTGTGTCTGTGTGTGTGTGTGTTAAAAATTCTACGTATGATTAAATATTTTAAAGCCCGAGGGCAAAAGTGGTCAACTGTGAGTAAATTTGACCACAGTCCCTCTCACTGAGGGGTCTGTCCAGTCAAAGAAGTTGGCTGGGTAAGTGTAATGAATGGTATTCTGGTGGCTGACACAAAAGCATGAACTTTCTTTTTTTTTTTTTTTTTTGGATCATTTACTAAGAAAGCCTGCCTGAGCACAAACTGACTTGTGTCGGCTGTGAATTTCTGAATCCTGACAGGACAGGAAAGAATATCATCCTTCGGATCTTCTCTCCTCTGGCATGTCTGAAAAAAAAACAAAAACAAAAAAAACAAAAAAAACAATGGTGTTAGCCCCAGGAATGAAGTTACCAAACATTACTCAATTCCCAAAAGAAAGAAGCTGCTCCTGGGGGAAGTCTGTAACATTTAATTGGAGCAATTTGACAAGACTCCCTTCCTCTCATTACAGGCTAATACTATCTCAGTGTTCCGAGAGCCCTTTGAAAAACATATTAGCGCTCCAGGCCACTCCCTCCCCCTCCCTATAGATAAGGCTGATGAGTTAGAATAATCTTTGAAGGACTAGGATGACAGCTTCAGAAAAAAAGTGCTTCTAATTTAGAGGGCAGAGCTGGGAGGGAATGAACTCTGGGGCCAGGAAAGAAAGCAAAGGTTGAGGGAGATTAGCCAGGGATGCTGCAGAGGAATTCAGTGTTATACTTTCCGTAACTGGGCTTATTAAAAGTTTGCCCAACTTGTAGCTAGCACAATCTAAAATAAGTAGGTTATTAATAAAGCATTTAGAAAGCAACAATAATGACTATATATGAAAATGGACCTTTGGATCACAAATTCTAAGCAAATCAAGAAAGCAGCTAATGATTGTTGCTACTTAATTTAATTTATTGCCTTTCCATTCTCTCTAATCTTTGCTACAATGCTGCTAGGTAAATGCTCTATCCTCTGAATTTTTTTTTTTTTTTTAGGATTTTATTTATGTATTTGACAGAGAGAGAGACAGTGAGAGAGGAAAACAAGCAGGGGGGGAGTGGGAGATGGAGAAGCAGGCCTTCCCCTGAGCAGGAAGCCCGATGTGGGGCTCAATCCCAGGATCCTGGGATCATGACCTGAGCCAAAAGCAGATGCTTAATGACTAAGCCACCCAGGCTACCCAATCCTCTGAACTATAAGACAACCCATTTTCAGGAAGTACTTCCTAAGATTTAGAAAAACTGAGATATAACTGAAAGATTTTTGTTAATTTTCCACCTTATTTAAATTCTGCAATTTTAAAAGCATTCATGCTATTGGAGACATGTCCTAGTCCCAAGTGAGAGATCAGTATATTTTTTGGATCTTTTATTAACTGATATCATAATAAACCACTTTCAATGGAGAACATCATTACCCTTGTCTACCTCCCCCAGAGGTATCCCGACTTTCTTCCTAGTTCCTGAAGACTACTCTTCATTTCATGGGCTTTATGACTTGTGTCTATTCTTTTCTTTTCTTCTTTTTCTTTTTTTTTTCTTTTTTTTTTTTTTTTTTTTGGTAGGAGGATAGAATCTAAGTTTGTCTAAATACAAGCAAAATATTAAAAAAAAAACCTAATATATGTTATCATATGCAGCATTTGTTTAAATCATTTGAAATGATTTGTTAACACAAATATGAATTAGTCATGTGTACTAAAAGCTCTCCCAATGATAGGTCCGTGATCAAAGGAGCGAGACTGATACAAAGCGAAAGTCAAGCAAAGCTTTATTTCACGCCAAGCATCGAGAATCAAACCGACCATTCGGGGTCGCCTCTTACAGAGAGGGCAACCCCTCCCAGCCTCACAGACTAACTTTTGTAGTGCAAAGGCCATATGGTTGAGCCTGGCCACAAAGGTGGCCAACGAGATTGTAACACACAGAGAAAGCTGCACAGTCATGCTAGGTCACACACGGGTGGCCAATTGAATTACAATCCACCCCATAGTAGCTATTTGAACTAGTCTATCACCTTGGTCAGAATTGGTGCCCAAAAGGTGCCCAAAAGGCGGGGCCCACACTCCTTGGTAGCTAGGGAGACAGTATGTGTGACCCACTGATTGGATGTCTTCACCTGGCCCAACTCATCCCTGCATTTGGGCTCTGTTATCAGAGACTGGTCGACCATATTCTACTGGTTTCCGGGACTTGCTTTTAAGTAAGTTTCCCCAGGGGGGAAAGCTTACTGCATAAACAACAAAATCACTGTTTAATGGGATGGAATCACTCTGGCTAAATAGGCCCTTACATGTACATCATCACAATACTAGTAGCAAAAATTTTTTAAAAGCTTATTTATAGAAGGATTCAAAACTGGACAAAAAATAAAGAATGTACTAGATCATTACATTTAAAACAGGCAAGTTGCATATGACAATATCACTGAAGATGCATGCTTAATTGAATCACAAAACCATTTGTTTAGGTTGGAAAATAAAATTCAAATAGAAAAAAATGAGAGATGCTACTTCTCTAATTAAACATTAGATTGTTTTAACAACAAAAATAGCAACATTTTAAAGGGAAATATTTCCAGCATTAAGTTGAAACAATAATCATGGCTCTTTAAATTATATAAATGATAAAATACTGAGAGAAAAAAGAAGCATAATGTTAGATTGAGTTTTATTTTAACTTGTTTCCCAAATCTGATTCCTCTCAATTTTCATTCTACTTTTTATCCTTTTAGCATTACAGCTTATATCATTAAAGACTTTATTCACCTATAATTCTGATAAAGTAGCTTATAAAAAATGTGTACACTTCCAAAGACGATACTTTCATTAAATAATGTTTAAGTTAAGGAAATTAAACAACAGAGGTTTTATGACTTATTTTCCCAAAAGATACTTTTATGAAGGAACTAATTTACATTTAATTACATTTGTTTTCTTAAAGTATAAATTATCTTGCCATGAGGAAATTTTAAACACACTTGAAAAGCATCTTATTATTGATATTGTACTTCAGACCAGTTAGTAACCTTCATGCTTTCTCTTTTAATAGACATCTTTACATATTTAACTGAAAGCAACTTTATATTCTTCCCCATATGTAGCAACAAATAAAACAAATATTTAACATTCTACAGAATGTTCTTATTTTTTATTATACTAATCTGCTGGTATACCAGTAAATATTTAATAGCCAACACTCGAAGAAGTTAAGAAAAAGATAAATGCCTGAATTTTTTACCTTTGCCAACTTCTGTGGTGTAAGTACTCCTACAATGGTTACCTTCAGCCTGTAACCTGAAATCACCAATCATGTAGTTTGGAAGAAAAATAAATGAGCATAATTGTAGCTGCTGATCTGATCTCAGCTGATTTCAGCATAATACATTGTATGTCTTTAATCTCAGACTTTTAAAACAATTTCATACTTAACATGTCTGCTTCTACTATTCAGAATTTCTAGATTTATTTATCAATTTATGATTTTTACAGTAATAAGCTTTTAAGAAACAATAAGAGATAATGATAACATATAAACTAACCAGGCTAAACAACGGAGATACCATTTTTAAATTGTTGCTTTTCTTTGTATCTATTTTTCTGCATTTTAATCCCACAATTTTTTAAAATCACGTTTGGTCATTGGAGAATCATTCTTGAGGTTACTGAAGATATGTCAAATATCAGATAAATGTCATTATTCAGTACTAAATAAATTTTTAGCATGAGAACTTGAGTAATATCCCATTTGGTAGAAAAATTGTATTTTTTAATGCAATAGTGAAAAATACATGAAAAATGAATATTCATCATTCTCAGTTTATGCATGAGTAAATCATTACTCATTTACAAATATGTCACTAAAAGGAACAGAGCAAAACCTATCAATCAACCTAATTTCATCATAACCAAGGACGAATAAAAATGTGAATCCAAAATATAGGCTAGTTATATTCTTATTTTATAATATTACATTTAAATACTATACACACACACACACACACACACACACACACATACTTGAATTAAGGTCAAACCATAAAATAACATTTCAGAATTTCACATCACATGAAATTCTTTCCCATTCACATACAATTCTTTGCATATTCCTATAAATCTCTGATCTCAAAAAAGCACATGAATTATGATTTCCTTCCACCTTAGTGCCTCAAACATTCAGAGATCCACAGGCTGGTCCTTGATCCTAGAAATTTTTGCGTAACATTCCAGATCAGACCATTTTGTAGAGGCCTTGCCCTGATATTAAGATTTGATCTTAGCAAAATACCTTGACCCATGCTCTAATTGCAATCTAATTGCAAGCCTTATTCAATTTCCTTTATGGGTACCATTGTCATTGGTAAACCATATTTCAGGGCCAGCAGAGTTAAGAAACTCTGAGAAGTGGGGCAGATAGGAGATGGGACACCAAATCTCTGTGCACACACACTGAGGCATGATTTTTTATTTTTCCTCTTGCAATCAAGATACATGAAGTTCTAGTATAAAAAAGAAACACTCCATTGACCTTGAGAAAGCTGTCAAACATGGAAGGAATTTCTTTTTTTCTACAAAAAGGGAAATAACACAAAAATGACAGCTGTCAAATATCTTCAAATAATAAAATACATTTACAAATTTTTGAAGCTTTTTCTCCTTTCAAAGTTTGCCAAGATATGTTACTTCATTTCACTGTTTGGCAGGTGGACATCCTTCAGCAATATGTTGGATGGTAGAAGATATTCCCTGAGTAATTATCTAGATTCAAGAAGGTCTGGCAGGAGTAAAGGTTTTCTTCGGCAAATTAATGATTTAAGGCAGCATTTGTGAGTATTGGGTTAAATTATTCCAGGGACACTGAAAATTTTTAAAAAACCAAAATGGATCAAGACCAATTTACTATGAAAAATAGACCAATGCAAAACTAAATGATAATCACAAGAGAAATAAATTTAACTTAGAATATTTTTAAAACAATATAGTTTTAACCTTTTGCCTGATAACTGATACATATCTAAGAATACGCTCTCAGTCAATAAATTTCTTGATTATATATAAACGAGGACATTAATTAAAAAAGGAAAACAGACTCACTTATTTGTAATTGGCACTGATAACAGCAGGGTCTTGATGTCTTTGCATCAAATACAAATGTAAAAATTGTAAGAACATACATTGTTTGTGGTCTACATCCTTTACCAGGGACACTAATTTTCATTAATTCCACATTTATTGGCTCTTCAGAAATTGCTTGTCATAAAATTTTATTATAATGTATCAAATTGCAAATAGAGATAAGATTACAAACATTGTAAAGCACAGGAAATCTGATATAGTCTAGGATACCATCTTGATTAGCTTAGGCTGCTAATCAAAATATCATAAATTGGATGGTTTATAAACAAGAAAAATTTAGTTCTCACAGAATTCTGGAGATCTGAGATCAGGGTGCCAGGATGCTCATTCTGGTGAGAACCCTCTTCAGGTTGCAGACTGCCCCTTATATCCTCAGATGGCAGGGAGCATAGAGAGAAAGCAAGCTCTCTCTTGACTTATAAGGGCACGAATCCCATTCATTAGAGCTCTACTTTCTTTTTTTTTTTTTTTTAATTACTGTTTTTTTTAAATTTTTTATTATTATTTTTAATTAGCCACTGTATAGTACATCATTAGTTTTGATGTAGTGTTCAAAGTTTCATTAGTTTCATATGACACCCAGGACTCATCACATCACATGCCCTCCTTAATACCCATCACCCAGCTACTCCATCCCCCCATCCCCTCCCTTCTGTAACCCTCAATTTGCTTCATGGAGTCCAGAGTCTCTCACAGTTTGTCTCCCTCTCTGATGTCTTCCCATAGAGTTTTCCCTTCCTTCCGAAGTGGTCCTCCACATTATCCCTTACTTTCCACATTTGAATATATACAATGGAATCTTACTCAGCAATCAGAAAGGATAAATACTCACCATTTGCATCAACATGGATGGAACTGGAGGGGGTTTATGCTAAGTGAAACAAGTCAAGTGGTGTTCTACTTTCTTGACCTCATCTAGTTCTAATTATCTCAATTAGGCCCCACCTCTTGATTTAATCACATTGTGGGGGAAGGAGAGGTTTGATCCCTAACAGATAACACATATAAGTTCTAAATCAGTGCAATTTATTCATGTGATTCCAGCAACTTTCTGACAATACTTAAAAATTTAAGAATTGTTGTATTCAAAGACTAAATGATGGCTGCAACATTCAAGTGCAGACAAGACGAGGAAATTATTTAAAATTATTATAAAAGTCTGAAATTAACACACGATTGAGAACTTTGGTAGTTCAGAGGATTCATGAATTCTCAGGGTTTATTTAAAAAAAAAAATTGCAGCCAATAATTTTCTCTACAATTCCTTGTCTGTGATACCTAACTGAAATGGTAAAATAACTTCTTAGCTTTTTTTTTTTTTAATTTTTTAATTTTTAAGTTATCTCTATACCACATGAAGCTTGAACTTAAACCCCTGAGATCAAGAGTCACATTCTCTACCAACTGAGCTAGCCAGGTGCCCCACTTCTTAGTTTCTTAAGCTAGGTTTTATAATATGTCAAGATTAATTTAATCTTTGTCAAGATTAAAGATCTTTCAAGGGTACTAATCATAAACAAGTAGAAAATTTTGGAGAAGAATAATATCAAGAACTAAATCATGTTCTTACCAAAGACACAGATGACCTACAAAATTACCAGAAATGACACTAAATATTCTTTTTATCTCTTGGAGGGTTTATTTGTGGTTTAGATACATATCTCTAAAGAATAGCCATTCAAAGCATTCAGGAAAAGAGGTTTTCTCTATAGATAAAAAATTATAAACCTTCATTTCCAGAGATATAAAATATCAAGGAAAGGGAAGAAGCAAGATGGTAAAAATCATTATGGGATATTATTTTATCATGGGATTATAATAGATGGTTATGTAGATCAAAAGATGATGTGGTAGATTGAAAGATGATAGATAAATAGTTGTATAACTAGGATAAGATTAATATTACACCTTCCAAAAACAGACCTAGAAAAAGGAAGCTCAGACAAATACAATGTAAAAAGAAGTACTCTCTTGCTTACCATCTTTCCATGTTTCATTCATAGACAATGAACTGTTTATATTTAAAGAATTAAAAATGAAGCTTAGATAGCTATATCTTAAAGCTGTATTATGTAAAAAAGATGCTAAATTTATGTAGCAATTTAGACTGCATACACTTTAAAGTATCTTTTAAATCCAAAAATATTGTCATTTGCAGTAAGTTTGCTACACAGAAATAAACATAATGAAAGGAGGCATCCTATGTTATTTATTCAATACTCAAAAAGCTTAGACAAAAGGCTGTTCAAGAGGTTAATGATATTAAACAATAGTGAAAAGCAAACCTAATTAGTTAAATAAATGTTGAAAATTTAAAAGTGAATGGTAAAACACCAAGAGTAAAGCAAAATGTAAACTATGGCTTTTGGCAATGATGATGTGTCAACATAGGTTTATCATTTGATGCCAATAACTCATAGACTGCTCTGGTGGAAAATACTGATAGTGGGGGTGATGATGCATATGTGGGAGGAAGGGGCTTTCTGGGATATCTCTGCACCTTTGCCTCATTCTGTTTTGACCCTAAAACTGCTCTAAAACATAGTCTTAAAAACAACAGCTAGAAGAATACAATTGTTTCAGCAATGTATATAAATAAGGACAATAAGCAGTACATTGATACAAGTTAAATAAAATCTTCCTATTACCTTTGAATTTTTAGCTGAAGTAAGCTTCAGAAATTTTTATTCCAATAACAGGTGAACTGAATCTTGAGAGTGTAATTACTGATTTCCTTTTGTTTTTTTTCCCTGAATGCCAGTAGACATTTAACATACTTCTTAGTTTGGAACGTTGTGTTTTGTGACTTTTTAGCTAAATATATTTTGTGGGCAAACTTTATTTTTCTTTTAAATTAATATCAGTCTCTGGCCAATTAATATGAATGTGATAGATTTTCCTCATGCATTTTCTTTTCCTTCACCTTTAAAATGTCCTCCTAACTGAAGGCCTTATATAAGACACTAACTATCACACTATCCACAAGGGTAAGTTCTAGAATAAAATATGGCTTACTTTTCATTTTCTACATTCATTTATTAATTTTTGCCTCTACATTCTGTGTTTGATTATCATTAGATCATTGGACAATTGAACCCCATGAAAAATGTATAACATTGGCTCAAGACTGAAAAGTTTGAACCTCTTCAATGATCCTTTAGAGCAAGGGTCTGCTTAAGCCAATTCTGACCAAGACCATCAGTTTAGATTAGGCCTACTACCATTCTCCATGCTACAGTGGGCAAGTTGAGTAGTAACAAAAGAAACTGTATGACCCATGAAGCTAGAAATATATATGAAAACAGTCTGCTGGCCCTGCTTTAGAAGGAAACTTCCAGTGAAGGTTTAAACAATGGTGCCTGCCTAGCCACTTCACCAATCAGTCAAGAATAAATCCTGAATCCCCATTAGGTCCTTCATATTCAGGTCTATATGCTAGTCTGTTGATGAACACTGGGTCTCCTTGAATATCTTAGAAACTGGGTTTTGTAGAAATTCCCAGATAGTGTCTGATTTTTTTTTTCTAATTTCACTGAATAATAAAAACTGAATTCACTGTCCAGAGAGATAGCTTCTAAAAGGCAAAATTTACCCTCCCTCTTCCTTTCAGCAGACAGATCAATGTATGAAATCCAACTGATAGTGTCCAAATTGTAACAAACCTTCCCTTTATTTCATTGTCCTACCAGATAGGGGTCAATCAGGGAGGCAGAACACTGAGTTTTCATGGAATAGTACACCAAGTTTGTTTTTTTTTTTTTTTTTTGTTCCCCTCTCTTTTTAATTGAAATTGAGCTCATGCAATTGCGGAAAACTCAATGGGGATGTAAAATTCTGAAAAGGATCTGAGGAATCTTTTATTAGAATGGAGTTTACAAGAGGCAATAGCTGCTAGAATGGAAATGTGAAGTAAGCTATTGAAGTCCATGGATTCTGTTGCTTTTCTGTTTCTTTTTCCTGTGTGTTTGCTGCAAAATACCTGCTGGTAGGCCTGAACCATTGTTGGTCAGCAACAGCTGCAGTTAGGAATTAGAACATGATGTGCTGAAGCAAAAAGCCAAGAATAAACTGGCCACCAGCACTTCTCTCTAACAGACTACCAACAACAGTCAGCAGAGCTTCAACTGCTGCTTTATTATGCAGATTTCTCTCCTGACAAACTAATCCAGTATCATAAACAGAAGAGAATGCTGGGAAACAGAGCTCATAGATACCTAAACTGACACAGTCTTAAACCACTGCAGTGTTTGAAAGAGCAATAAAATTTAAAAATATTTATAAGTGCATGTGTGTATGTGTGTGATCACTCATTAATCAAGTACACATTTCAGACCAATTTAGGGAAGTCACTGATAGTTTTATAAAATTGTATCAACTGAAAAGATATATAATATAATACATACATGTTAAGTGTTCACTTAAATGCCTTAGCTGATCACAAAATATACAAGATAGAACAATATATAACTCCAAATTTCGGACTGTATGTTCTCAGATAATTTGGAAAAAAATAAATTTAAATGTGACATAATCAGCTTTAAAGAAGAGATAAAATATAATCAATCCTTAGTAATAGTAACAATATTTCTATGCCATGGTAACCTTCCTTAAATTGTCTAGGTCCTTATTAAAACATTTGTTTCTCTTCTCTTCAATAAATGACAAGTAGTTGTTTTCTTATTCAATACCTGTACTGAAGATTAATTACTACACTTCTTAATTTGAAAATAAAGATAATTGAGACCAAAAGAAAAATTCTAGACTCTACGGTTTATGCTTATAAGTTCAACAAAATCATAATGCTGGAAACAAAGGAAATATTCTGGTACCTCTGAATAGACCTCACCTCTTAGTAAGGCAGGAGACTCATGTTCCTTATATAATTCCTCCTTGTATCTGTTGACTGGTATATACAACTAGACATTTTTTCATTAAGCCACATATTTTATGCCCTATTGAAATTTAAATATACCCAGAAGAAGAACTGAACAGTACTTATGGTCTTAAATATATTATCTGTATCTGTCATTCATTCACATGTTCATCAAATTTGCAAATGTGGATGGGCTACATAGGAAGAACCATAACAGAATGGAAGAGGCAGAAAAAAAGAAATGATGATAAATCAGTAAATATATATTTTTTACAGCATGATTACCTCACAGTGGCTATCTGGTAAGAACATCCATATGAAAAAATATCAGTATGTTATAACACTATAACCAAGGTGCCTTTATAGAAAGCATTTCACTTGTTCTGGGAGTCTTCATGTGAGGAGTCTGGCAATAGGAAAATGACTGCATAAAGAACTCGGAGTTCTTGTAAATAGCTTTCAAATGCTGCCTATGCTACTGTTCATTTTAAGACCGAAGCATCGTGTAGCTATATTTTAACTGCCAGAATTATATGATAATTCTGGAATATCGATTCTATTTCTATCCTACAAATACTTGCAAAGTAAATTTACTCAAGGACGGTCATTGAACAGATTATTTGTGGATTTCAATTTTCTCTAACTGGATGTTATCCATTGATCTTTTCACTAGCCTTCTTTTTTCTTTTTTTTAATGTTGCAATGTTGATTAAAGGGAATTGTGATTTGAGACACAGTATTGCTATTTTCTGTTTCTAAGGAAAATATCATCTATCACTGCTATTTATTTTCTAAATCGACTGAAATGTGTGGGATGACAAGGAATCTCTCCAACTTGCTATTATATTCAGCAGCTGCACATAAACATTCTGTTAAAAGAATCTAACTATAATCAACTGTAATGTTATTTCCAAAACAGTTTTCATTGTAGTCCTTCTCACTTAATATGCCTCCCTCATTCCTGGTACAGTATAGAAAAAGAGGAACCAAGCAAAATAATATTAAAATAGCAACATGATAAAACAATAGGTTAAATAAATGCAAGCACAACAATATATAAAATAAATAGGCAAAAATAAATGCCATGCACACCATGGACTAAATTTTCTCAACTTATTATATGAAGAATATATGAATATAAAGAATATGAATAAAATATATAACAAAATATGGATTTACTAATCTTGACTTAAAATATGTTCTTTAGAATTAAAAGTTCCTTACAATTCATAAATGCTATTTAATTTAATCCTGTGATTATTAACCAGAATTTTGTCATTATCTTTTATAGTGTATAACTGGGTTGCTCCATCTGATTTCCTACTAAAGACCAACACACTTCCTCACTAGCTTTTGGGAAAGTCTTTCAGTCTTGTTTGCATCTGTAGCTATCATTGAGAATTGCCCCTGGCTGTAGAAAAAGCGATCTCACTCAATGTTATTAGCGGGGAAGCCAGAAGTGAATGATGAATGGATGGAAGGATATAAAGACCCAGCCCCCATGCTTCAATTTGTGACACATCAGATCCAGAACTCCCTATAGCACTGACAGTTACTAGAGTTAAAACTACATTGCCTTTCAGTTTCTTCTGCACCATCCTGCCCACTTTTTTTAGATACATTACCTGAGTTCTTTCCATGAAAAACCTGCATAGAATGCTAAATCCAGATGTGATAGTTAATATATGTGTCAACTTGGCTAGGCACTGATGCCCCATATTTTGGTTAAACACCAGTCTGAATATTATTGTGAATGTATTTATTAGATGTGATTGGTATTTAAATCAGTGACCTTAGAATAAAACATAGTACTCTCCATAATATGGATGACTTTCATCCAATCAGTTGAAGGTCTTAAAAGAAAAGACAGATCCCTGAAGTAGAAGGAATTTTGCCTCCGGACTAACTTTGGACCCAAGACCGCAACATCAACTCTTAAAGGAATTTCCAGACTGCTGGCCTGTCTTGAACTTTTCAGGTTTGGGTCTCTCCATATTTTCCCGAGTCACTTCCTTCAACATGTCTGTCTGTCTACCTGCCTGTCCATCTGTCTGTCTCTCGCCGACCACTGATTTTGGTACCAAAAGTGGTTCTACAGAAACAGATTCTTTAAGGAACTGTACTAAGGTTTTGTGAATTGGTTCTAAATTTTCTAGAATTGGTTTTCCAATCTGATTAGATTTAAAGTAACTAATAACTCTTTTTCTAGTAGTAAAGAGAGCACAGATGGTCTATAGTATGATGAGGATTAAGACATGTTAAAATATCACTACTGGATACTCCAAATTAAATAATTTCAAGAGACAAAGTTCTGAGTGATCATCTATTTCATATCTTAGAATATTTTTTGTCCAATTAACAATAATGAGATTGGAATGTTGCTCCTAATTGTGCTGGACATAGTAGGGAAAGAAAAGAATGAGCTCAGGGATTCAAATTTCCAACCTAAGTGTCTCATAAATGATCTAAAAGTGTCTACGTCTGCCATGAAAGAAATCCTTATCTCCTTTGTGGCTACAGATCTGAGATTGTTGCAAACTGAATGTAGAGTCTCATCCTGTGGCTGGTGGAATTAAAATGCAAATCGCACTCCCAACCTTGCCATGTGTCTATGGTTAAAGTGGAGCTACTGAATGGGAAGGAATGGGATACTGAAAATTGGAATGGGACATTTGGAAAGATACTGATGAAGCCGGAGACATTGAGTCCTTATATTGTACTAAGTCTTTTTGCCAGTAGAAAAGAGCTATTCAATCCCTGTCTGAGGAGATTAACCCTAGTTTGCCTAAGGAAACTGTAATGGCCTTCCACAAGATGGATGCCTTGCTGATTCTTCTCTGTAACCACTCCTAAACCCCCCCTTTGCTTCTGGACCTATAACTAGACACAAATATAATAGGTCCTGAAAAGTAAGGTACAAAATGTAACCCATGAGAAGGTGAATTACATTCTAGAAGAACTATATAATTTTTTCCAATTTATACAGACATAAATCTGGGACACAAGTCTGGGAATGAATATTAAGAGTGTGGGGCTAATGGTGGAAGGAACATAATGTAAAATCAGGCCAAATATAGTACCATGTACCCACTAAGCCGATTTTTTTGTGAATTTAATGTTGCAGTGCAGAGGCTTAAAAAGGTCACTACCAATTTGGTAGGTTGGCTGAAACATGGACAGCACGGTAGCCTATACTAAATGAAGCTGAACAGAACAGCCTTAGTACACTATAGTTTACTAAGTAGTATAGCACAGTGCAGTAGACTATAGAGAAGGGATCCAAAGGTTGAGGGAAACTGGAATGTTACAGTGGTAGCAGCACTGAAGACCTGGTCACCTGCCCAGAGAGGAGAAAAAGGACACTTTCACCTTAGCTGTGAGAAATATGTTTGTGAGAAAAGACCTAGAATTCTTGAACATTTCTGTGATCACTCTTCTCTGTAGGTTAGAGATTATAATAGGAACTGCAGCCACTAAATTGAGAAACTTAAATTCAATGAGTCCCTGAGTAACAGAGACTGAGTGATGGCACATAATCTCCAAAGGATAGATGTGTCCACTATAATGAGCAGCCAGGTCAAAGAAGTAAGCCAGATAGTATGATTTGCAGAGACTTATGTCATTGCTCCTAGAAGTGAAATAGCTGGGCTATATATAAAATTCTTCCTTAATCAATATAAGTGCAAGAGTTCTTGGTCAAGTGAACAAGTCATATTTGAATCATAAAAAAGGGAATCATGGTCACTCAATCAATTCCCAGACTCGAGCCAATTTATGTAACCACACAGATGCAAGCAGGTCAGGCATCTTTGAAGAAGGACTCTGCTACACTGATACAAATTTAAACTGTTTATCTTTCTCCTAGCTTTTCCCTGAAGGATCTACGGCCTTTTACTAGGGACTATGCACTGGGGAAAAGGAAATAATTAGAATTGAGAATTACTGGACATCGGCTCTGAACTAACATTGATTTCAGGAGACCTCAAACATCACTGTGGCCCAGCAGTCAGAGTAGCAACTTATGAAGGTGAGGTGACCAATAGGGTTTGGGTTTACTATCAATAATCGTATGCCAACAAATTACATAATCTAGAAAGATTGCACAAATTCCCAGAAAAACATAATTTACCAAAACTGAAGAATTAACAACAGCCTTTAGTAAACTCTGCCAAAAAACAGAAAAGGAAACACTTCCTAACTAATACTATTGAAAGCAAAATTACCTTGACATCAAAGTCTCACAAAGATTTCACAAGGACAAAAAACTATAGACCCAATACTCATTACAAATATAGATGCAAATATTCTTAACAAAATGCAAGCAAACTGAGTCCAGTGGGATACTAAAAGAACTTAGAGAACATGAGCAAGAAGAATTTATTCTAGGAATGCAACATGTGAAAATCTATCAATATAATACAAACACAGTAATAGAAAGAAGAATAATAGCACATAATCCCCTCAATTAAAAAAAAAAGGAAAGAAATATGACAAAATCCAATGTAATTTTTTTTTCCATGGGGAAAACAAAATAATACAAAACCTAACAACAAACTAGGAATAGAAGAAAACTTCCTCAACATGATAAAAAATTATGAAAAACCCATAGAAAATATCAGCCTCAACAGTAAAATAATGAGTTTTCCTTCTAAGATCAGGAATAAGAGAAGTATGTCCACTTTTGCCACTATTCACTACTGTAGAAGTTCCAGCCAGAGTAATTAAACAAGAGAAAGAAATAAAGGCATCCAAGTTGGAAAAGAAGTAAAACTCTTTCTATTTGCAGATGCCATAATTATGATATAAATATATATTCCTCAAGATTCCACACACATAAAAAATTAGAACTAATGAACAAGGTTAGCAAAATTTCAGGATATATGATCAATACATAAAATCAGCTTATTTCTGTGCATGAGCACTGAACAATTAAATATGAAAGCAAGAAACAATTTCATTTCAATAGTATCAAAATTAATAAATTTCATAGGAATCAAGCAAGAAAGTATATGACTTGTACACTGAAATTACAAAACATTGTTGAAAGATATTATGGAAGATCTAAATAAAATGGAAAGGGATCCCATGTTTATGGACTGGAAGACTTAATATTATTAAGGTATCAATACTCCCCAAATTGATAAGCAGATTCAATGCAATATCTATCAAAATTAGTAATCAAAATAGTACCACAGTGGCATAAGGATAGACATATAGATCAATCAAATAAAACTGACATGACAGAACCAAACCCCTATTCCAACAGTTAGTTGATTTGTAATGAGGCTGCAGCTGGGGAAAGAAAAGTCTTTTCTACAAATGATGCTTAGACACCTGGGGTGCCACATGCAAAAAAGTGAAGTTGACCTGTGTCTCACAACAAATACAAAATGTAACTCAAAATTTATGAAATGGATGTAAGTGCAAAAACTATAAACTCCCAGAAACAAACATGGGTTTTATCTTCATGGCCTTTGATTAGATGACAGCTTATAAATATGACCCCAATGGTATAATCAACAAAATAGAAAAACAACTTCTGTACTCTGAAAAACACAAGCATGAATTTGGTTGATTTTTTTTTCTTTTTTCATAAAATGTCCTTAGACAATTTAAAGAAATTTAGGAAAAATAAATTAAATATAATTTAAATATTAATAATATATTAATATAATTTAAGCTATAAGGATTTTGTACTCAGAATATAAGAATATAAAAATAATTCTTACTACCAAACAAGGAAAAAAACAAATGGCCCAGCTGAATAATGGATTTAAATAAAGAAGACATATAAATAGCCAACAAGGACATGAAAAGATGCTCACATTTATTGAATGTAAGAAAATGCAAGTCAAAACCAAAATGAGACACCACTTCACATCCATTATATAAATGATAATAATAATAATACAACAACTAATAAGTGTTGGTCAGGACACAGAAAAAAATGGAACTATCATACATTTCTGGTGGCAATGGAAAATGGTACAAGTGACTTTGGAAAACAGTGAGGCAGTTCCTCAAAAGTTAAACTTACAGCTCCTATATGACCAAGAAATTTAACTCATATATATATATATATATAACCTAATAAAAAATAACATTCTTAAAAACACTAGTACATAATATTCAATATTCAATATAATAGCAATATTATCCATAATAGTGATAAAGAGGAAGAAACTCAATGTCTATCAACTGACGAATGGGAAGGAAAATACTGTATATTCATACCATGGAATATTATCTAGCCACAAAAAGGAAGTACTGATAAATGCTACAACATGAATGAATCCTGAAAATATTGTTATGTGATATAAACCAGACACAAGGGGCACCTGGGTGGCTCAGTGGGTTAAAGCCTCTGCTTTCGGCTCAGGTCATGATCCCCAGGTCCTGGGATCGAGCCCCACATCGGGCTCTCTGCTCAGCGGGGAGTCCGCTTCCTCCTCTCTGTCTGCCTGCCTCTCTGCCTACTTGTGATCTCTGTCTGGCAAATAAATAATAAAATCTTAAAAAAAAAAAACAGACACAAAAAGTCACGTACTGTATGATGATTTCTTTTAGATAAGAGGTTTAGAATGGGCACATCTATGTAGAGGAAAAGTTGATTTGTGGTCAGCAAAGGCTGAGGCAATGGTCAATGACTGCTAACACGTGTGATATAGGTTTTCTCTGAAATTTTCTCTGGAAAATCCTCTGAAATAGATAATGGTGATATTTCCCCAACTTTTAGTCTACTAAAAAGTAGTAGCGTGTACACTTTAAAATGGTTAAAATGGTAAGTTTTATAGTATGTGAATTGTAATGACATCCGTCTATTTATTGTCTACTCCATAATCATGCAAGATTTTGTCCATAACTCAGAAACAAATTCAACCAAATCATACTAATTTCTTCACAGCTTAACTTAAGCAATTTTTAACAATGCATGTACATATGTATGTACATAATGTATATATGTTGAAAAATCAGAAATGTCATCAAGAGGCTGGTATGCAAGTACCTTGCTATGAAATCCCCAGGTCACGATTCTCACCTCTGTACCATGCATTTCCTGCCTCCACCTTCAATAGTACAATGTAATATTAAGAAGTTTAAGAGAATACTCCCCATTTACATTCCTTGTTTTTAAAATGTATCCTTCAAAATATAATGGATACCATATATCACTGAAGAAATGAATATATAGCTAGGTTAGAAACAAGTCTCAACTTTTTAGGATTAAATACAAGAAGTTTTAATGCTAACAAAACTGCTACATAAAACTTTATTTTCCTGGGGCACCTGGGTGACTCATCCTGTTGAGTATCTGACTCTTGGTTTTGGCTCAGGTCATGATCTAAGTGTCGTAAGATTGAGCTCTGCGACAGGCTCCACACTCAATGCAGAATCTGCTTGAGATTCTCTCTCTCTCTTTCCCTCTACCTTACACGCTCTCACACACACTCAAATAAACAACCAAACAAACAAATAATTATTTTTTAAGATTAAAAAAAGGGGAGTGCCTGGGTGGCTCAGATGGTTAGGTATCTGCTTTCGGCTCAGGTCACAATCCCTGAATCCTGGGATGAACCTCCTTATTGGGCTCCCTGATTTTTCCCTTTCTCTCTGTGTGCCTCTCTGCCTACTTGTGATCTCTCTCTCTCTTTGTCAAATAAATAAATAAAATCTTTAAAAAAATTAATTAAACTTTAAAAATGAAAAGAACCTGAAAACAACAACAAAAACAAAAATATCCTTTCTCTTCCTGCTGGCTAGCAGGTTCCACACACAGCATCTCAGTCCAATTGTATGAATTTTGAGCTATTCGGTCATGAAAATAATTACATTTAGATAAGTCACTCTTACTCTTTTTATTATTATTATTATTAATATTATTATTATTATTTCTCCTTCTCCTTCATTTTCCTCATCTTCTTCACCTTCATTTTGTCTTTGTCATCTTCATCTTCTTCCTTTCCTTCTTCTATCCCATTAAAGGAGTGAATAGGAAAATGTTGTTTTGTCCCTACAAGGGAACCACTGAAATACTGTCAGATTTATATGGTGGCTTGAATGACTCTTGCTGATTTTTTGGTAATGAACTGAATTTGAAGGGGTGGAAAAAATTGGAAACATCAACACTAGTGGATAGACATAAATGGAGAAAAGCCTTTTAGGTTGAGCCAAGGTGATCCCCCAATTCTGCTGCATAAGTTTTTGAAAGAGTGTTTAACTGTTAAAATGCTGCTGTTGCTTTATGTCTATATCTTTCTGACTTTACTCTTTTCAAATATTTGACCTGAAAGGTAGCAGATAGAAATGATAGCTCATCAGCCTCTGATGAGCCAAATTATTTACTCTAGGAAATATCTTCCTACCTCTTTAGTCCAATTACACAATTTGAAGGAAAAAGCTCCAGTGTCCTGATTTAGTCATTGATATGTCTCACTGAAGGAGGTAGGCTTCTCATTGACTGAGCAGCTTGAAGGAAGGTCTTCTCCCTTCAAACTGAGCCTGCCCAGACGGGGTGTGACAGTAGAAGTAGAAAGGTGAACATTCTTTTGGTTAATATACCAAACTTGTAGCCTGTGAATATCCCAAACATGGTAACCACCATGCTATAGTATACTAGTCTTTAAATTTTTTTATTTTACTAGATGTGAGCTAAGGCTAGAGATTGTGTTTCATGTCTGTCCTCCCAGAGCTGTTGCCCATAGGAGTTGATTAATATTTGTTGGATAAGCAAAATAATTTTCAAGCACCATAACTCCAACCTATAAAAACCCAATTTTGTATTTCAGTGGATGGCACAACAGCTGGCTTTCCATGGAACGCAAACCTTCTCTAAACCAGCAGTCCTCATATTTTACTGTGCACCATGAGTTATCTGGGATCTTGTTAAAACACAAATTTTGATTCAGTAGTTCTGGGGTAGGACCTAAGCATCTGCATTTTTTTTTAAGATTTTATTTATTTATTTGACAGACAGAGATGAGAAGCAGGCAGAGAGGCAGGCAGAGAGAGAGAGGGGAGAAGCAGGCTCCGTGCTGAGCAGAGAGCCCGACGCGGAGCTCGATCCCAGAACCCTGGGACCATGATCTGAGCTGAAGGCAGAGGCTTTAACCCACTGAGCCACCCAGGCGCCCCAGCATCTGCATTTTTAACAACCTCCCAGGCCATACAGATGCTATCAGTATGTGTACTACACTCTGAAAAACAAAAGTCTAGCTCATCTCCAAAATTTAATCCATCATCAAGTTTTGTTGACTCTCTCTTCCTGTCCCAGCTCTGACCTCTCATCTGTTTTTGTTGCCACCCTTTGGCCAGAGCCTTCATCATATTCTGTAGGGATTATGGTATGAGCTTTCATCTAGTCTCTCTGACTCTTCCTGCTCCACTCCAGTCTCTATACTGTAGTCAAGATAATATCCCTCAGATACATTTATTTTCCCCTCCAATTTTTAAATTATTTAAAAAATCTATTATGTTTCATTTTACCTTTGACCTCCTTCACCCATTTCTCCCACCCTCCACCTCTGGAAACACTGATCTTTTCCTTATATCTATGAGCTTATATTTCTCTTTCTTTCCTTCTTTCTTTTCCTTCTTTCTTTTCCTTCCTTCCTTCCTTCCTTCCTTTTCTATCCTTCCCTTTCTCTTTCTCCTTCCTTCCTCCCTCCCTCCCTTCCTTTGTTCCTTCCTTCCTTCATTTTCTCCCTTTCTTTCTTTCTCCCTCTCTTCCTTCCTTTTTTCCTCCCTCCCACCCTCTGTCTGTCTTCCTTCCTTCCTTTCTCTCTCTTTTTCCCCATTTAAGTGAGATCATATAGTATTGATTTTTCTCTGTATCACTTATTTCATTTAACATAATGCCCATGAAGTCCACCCATGTTGTCATAAATGACAAATTTCATTTTTATGGCTGAATAACATTCCATTGTAGTGTGTGTGTGTGTGTGTGTGTGTGTGTGTGTGCACATGAGTGCCACAATTTCTGTACCTGTTCATTCATTCATTCATCAGTGGATGCTTAGATTGTTCCCATATCTTGCCTATTATAAATACTGCTGCAATAAAATAGAGTATACTGTCATTACTCCTAGAATGGCTTCTATCTTCTTATCTGCTTATAGAAATTGGAAGTATACACATATGTGAAACATTTAATAAATTACATATAATAAGAAAACCAAATTAATCTCTTGTAGCTCTCAAATAAATAACCCATATTTTGTCTGCTAGTTATTTTCTGTAATACACTGATAAATAACTTAAGTACATGGAAAATGTCTCTGGAGAAAGAGCTACTATAAATGCCTGACTGAGACAGTTAATCAAGTAAGAGAAGTCCTTGAAAGTAAAAAGCATATGTATAAAGAGAGTTAATTTAACCTCAAAGCTGAAACTGCCCTAACATTACCTATCATTGCCCAAAGGCCTAGAATTTTAGTTCCATCAGTTCCATACAGAGATCAAGACACAAGGTAAGAACCTGATTATTAATACACACTGAATTACAAATGCTCTTCGAATAGCCAGGGCTGCAAAAATGACATTGTCTATGTGTAGACCAGTGGTAGCAGAAAGAAAAGGAGAGGAAGGGGAAGGGAGAGGAGAAATGGAGAGTAAGGGAGAGGAAGAGAAGGAGGGTAGAAGGAACAGGAGCAAGAGAAAGGAGGAGAAAAAAGAGGAGGAAAGGAAGTAGAGGCTTAGGAACTGCTTGTGTCAATCTTGGCTTTGGGGGAAAAATAAGAACAACAACAAAATATTTTACCCCATTCCCTGAGAAACAGGTAGCACAAGCTGACTCCCTATGTAAATATAAACTAGAATTCATTATAACTCTTAATTGCCAGATCTGTAGACAAATAGTTTAGCTTAACCTGGTCCAGGATTGTTAGTGCTTTCAGGCACCCAGTAGAAGAAACCCACCAAGAGAAAATTCACTTAGGGGTGCCACTTAGTGGCCAAATTGGTTAAGCCTCTGCCTTAGACTTAGGTCATGTGGGGATTTGAGCCCCACATCAGGCTCTCTGCTCAGTGGGGAGCCAGCTTCTCCCTCTCCCTCTGCCTGCCTCTCTGCCTACTTGTGATCTCTCTCTCTCTATATCAAATAAAATAAAACCTTAGAGAGAGAAGGAGTCATTTAAAAGTTGACCCCAAACTATTTTTTGAGGTCATATATATTCACAATACAAAACACATAAACACAAGAAACTTGGCACATGATTTTTATTTACCGAAATGAATAAAATAATGAGAATTAGCTACATATACTTAAGATAGTAAAAGTATTGTTATTAAAAATATGTTTTATAAAATGTCTTAGATACACTAAACTATAAGGAGAGGCTAGACACAAAAATTGATTGCCCTGACATTTTTTAAAAAGTGTGTTTCCATTAATAGTAATTTTATTTTTGCATGAAACAACAATGCTAATTTATATGTTTGGGAAATGAGACTTTAAAAAAAAGGAAAATTTTTATTTTATTGGATTATGAACAGTGACTGATACTTGTGCACATCTAACAGAAGAAGAGAGGCAATAATTCAAAGAAAAAAGTTTGATTTTCTCAAAGACAGCCTGGATTCCAGGAAATTATTGAAAAAAGCCCTCTGAAAGCTTCTGATATATAATCCATAATAATAATCCATATTAAGAACTTTTAAAAACAGCTTTACTAGATGATTACAGGAACAAAAAAGAGGAAGACTAATTGGAGATGACAGTATCAGGAAAATCTATGTGTGATATTTCTAGCATTATTGTATTAGTTACAAGATGACACAGTTACTGTTAGACAGTGATATAGTTACTTATTCCTTTTGTCCCTGGAGATCCCCCACTAAAACATGTTAGAGAATTACAGGAAGAAAGAGAAACACTAAAGTACAAGACAGAGAACAAAAAATAGTTTAAATCCAATTCAAGACTGGTAAGATGAAAAAACAAGATTTCTTAGTTAAAAAGAAAGAAAAGAATCTCTGGATCAGAAAACAATGCGAAGGGAAGAGAAAAAATATATATATACTACAATTCAATACAACACCAAGGCAGATGGGGTGCCTGGGTGGCTCAGCCAGTTAAGCATCTCCCTTCCCCTCAGGTCATGATCTCCAGGTCCTGGGATCAGCCCCATATGGGGCTCCTTGCTCAGTGGGGAGCCTTGTTTCTCCCTCTCCTACTGCCCTTCCCCCTCTCCCACGCCCTCTTTCTCTCTTCCTCTCTCTCAAATGAATAGATAAAATCTTAAAAAAAAAAAAAGGAAGAAAAGAAACAAAGCAGAGCAAAAATATGACCAGCTTAAGAGGATATATAAGCAGTTATGGCCAACTAGTAAGAGTAGAGGGAAAATTGATAAACTTGAAACACAGAAGGTGTACTCCACAGCCTTGGAAGAATATGTGGCAGAAAGGAATCTTTACACGTTCCTGAATGATCAAAGGTTTCTAAAGGCTCTGGATAATCAAAATCCATGGGAAGGAAGAATATCAGGGAAGAGCATCTGGCAGAAGTGGTGATTCCCACCAGGTTCTCAAGAGCCCAGGTTCTATAGGCACCAACACTGGCAACAGCTTCATTTCCAAGAAAGCACTGAAAGTCTCCTGCTGAATCAAATGCAGATTCTCAAGGGAGAGCTTCCTTCTCATACATACACTATATACCTAAGCAACTGCACTCCAAAATTTCAAGGGGGCGGATACTGTAACACAAAGTTAAAAATGCACTGGATCTCTGAGGAAGGAGGAAAACAGGAAAAAAAAAAAATACAAGATTTGAGATATGTAATAAAAGCACACTGTGAATGGAGAGTTGGCTGCTGCAGATGCAATTGACTCTGAATAGTGGAGCGAGAAAAGCAAATGTCACCTGACAGAATTCACACTCAATTTAGCATTGAAGTGCCTGGAACAAAAGGCTCAAACAGAAATGGAAATTTCAAAGTTCTAAATATGTGAAGTAGAGAACAAGACCAGCATTCACAACTGAACATTTCCTGCGGTTTTTTAAAAAAATATATACAAACAAATAGAATTGCTTTGCACAAAAGAATATATATTTTTTTAAATCCCTTAATATGATTAAGCAATTTTCTATACTTACCTTACTGACTGCAGACCACTTCCAATTTGGTTACATTTCCCAGGTCAGGGACTTGAGTCAACTATCATAAACACTGAGGCTAAAACTAACATTTTCGCAATTCTCACCAGCCCTCTATCCACTGTTTTTGCCCAATTTCATTGAGTCTCTGCTATCAACTTTTAAGAAAGTAGCCTCTTTCTGTATCACTCAATGTCGTGGTTCTGAAATCACAATTTTGTTTGAGACAAGGGCTCTAGTCATTTTTCCTTGGGTTTTCTGAATATCCCAGCTGTGCGATGATGCTTTGATAATTCTGATGTGGAACCTAAAGCCTGGGGCTGTTGAGAGTCTTGGTATTAAAGAACTTCAACTCTGAGGTTTCAAATAAGCTCCCTCTTTGTGTAGTAGACAATTCAGGTTGTAGCAACTGATGAAACAGAGCTGATTAAGGATTTAAGGCTTTTGAACATTAATTCCCATTTACTTTATGGTACCAGGAAAGGATAGAGAGTTTTGGCTTAAATTCCTCAATGGAAATTTGATAATGGGGCATATACTTAAGGTTCAGATTTGTATCAACCAATCTCTTGTTTGCATGCAATGAAAACGAATACTAATAAACACAAGAAGAAAAGATTTACTGGAACATTATCAGAGATGCATGGCATTGTGGGGGCGGGAGTCTGGAAAATGAGCAGGAGTCCAGGTAACTGTGGAGGAAGGAGAGGAATAATTCTAACAGCCATGTTTCAACCAGAAGAGTCTAATGTGTCTACTGCTGTCACTGTTGGTGGACATGACAGCTGGAAATATCTAATGACATATGCTACTGCACTTGCCACCGCATACAGTTATGAATTCTAGTAATTTATTTCTATGTGTCACCTGCTCCAGATTCAATTTTATGATGTCCAGAAACACTGAATTATCTAAGCATAGGTGCTCTGCTATTGCCCTACCTGTTGGGAGCTGGATGGTGGCGGAGAATGATGACCTTTCTCTTTGTGATTTTTGTTATAGAAAGTTTGTCCCTTCATTACAGTAATGTTGGACACAATGGATTTTTAAAATTTTATTTATTTTTTGAAAGAGAGAGAGCACAAAGAGGGAGAGGGATAGCCAGAGGGAGAAGCAAGCTTCCTGCTAAGCAAGGAGTCTGATATGGGACTCAATCCCAGGACCCTGAGATTATGACCTGGGCCAAAGGCAGACGTGTAAACGACTGAGTCACCCAGTTGTCCCAAGACAAAATAGATATTTTTTAAAATCTTCCCCAAAGCAGTTGTAGAGTTGGATTTTTATCAGCTCTTTAAACATATACATGCACACACATAAATTATATTTTATAAATTTAAATTATCTTTAGTATATAAATATGTATTTGTATAAAATACATATACATTTTATGTATTTAAATACATTTTTAAATCAAATTATGTATAGGTCACATACATATTAATATAGATATTATATATATAATTCTCTGTTCCTTTTGCTCTAGAATAACCATATATGTCATCCTTCTGAATCACAACTTAACATGAATCAATAATTATGCCAAGTGTTTTGTCAGTGACATAGATACTAAAATGGAGCAAAGCTCTGTAGGGAGTAACAACTATGAAGGAAACCGAAGAGATAGCAGGACTGGTCAGATGAAAGCATGGGGCCATGTTCCCATCCTGAAGGTCTCTGCAAGTGCGGCTGGGAGCGCACGAACAATGACTGTCCACCAGAAAAGAACCTCATTAGACAGAGAGACTAGACCCTTGCTTAACCCACTTGTCCAGTCACTGGCTGGGCGCTGCCTTGGGAAGAGCAGAACCTTGTTTAAAAACTGAAGCAGGCCCTGAAAAATCTTCCTGCTAGAGCCTCAGCTAACTGCACTCTTTACCGAGAAGCCATGTGAAGCCATGTATCATTCTTTGGAAGGAGTCCCAAGTTCCACATTTCTGTGTGCCCTGATCCCTCTCTTCCAAAGAGCATAATATGATGATTCTTCTATAATGGATATCAGACTAATATTCAGTCCCAAGGAAAACAACCCAAATCATATTAATTTCTTCATTAGGTTCACAATTGAAGGTTTTTATGCAATTCCTATTTCTAATCTAATACCATCTCAGTTTCATATTTTCATATATTTTTAAAAGATTTTATTTATTTATTGGACAGAGAGAGAGATCACAAGTAGGCAGAGAGTTAGGCAGAGAGAGAGGGGGAAGCAGGCTCTCTGCTCAGCAAGTATGCTGAGGCAGATGCGGCGCTCGATCCCAGGACCCTGAGATCACAACCAGAGCCGAATGCAGTGGCCCAATCCACTGAGCCACCCAGGCCCCCCTCAGTTTCATATTTTTATAATTCAAGTCACAGCTGAAATTTGAAATTTAGTTACCATCAACACTCTCTATAAGTCATTAAGGAAAACAGATGAAAAAAGGCAGAACAAATAAATATAATACAAACTAAAGACAGTAATTCAGGGTGCCTGGGTGGCTCCGTTGTTAAGTGTCTGCCTTCGGCTCAGGTCGTGATCTCAGAGTCTTGGGATGGAGCCCCGCATCTGGCTCCTTACTCCACAGGAGGCCTGCTTCTCCCTTTTCCATTCCCCCTGCTTGTATTCCCTCTCTGGTTGTGTCTCTCTCTCTGTCAAATAAATAAATAAAATCTTAAAAAAAAAAAAAAGACAGTAATTCAGGTAGTACCTTCGTGTGAATGCGTGCGGGGGGTGTGTGTGTGTTGGGCTGCCTGTTTTTTGTGACTATTTCTGATTACTAATTAAAAAATTTTCTTTGGTCTTAAGGTAGCACAGAATATCAAGAATATTTAAAAATAAAGGAATACATGTTATGTGTATATAAATATATTATATATTTATGTATAAATATATAATATATATATAAAAATAAAAAAATATATATATATATATTTGCATTCCAAGTTCACATGTTGCTAATTCTATGCTTTTTTTTCTATTTCCTTTATCTTTCACATTTAGGTCTTGATTTTCTCTAGATTTAACATTTACTTATGTTGTAATCTCCTTTTACTAATCTAATCTAATCTAATCTGATCTAATCTCTTGTACTTTATAAAGAAATATTTAATGACTATGAATTTTATGAAAATCTAAACAAATCTATTTCCTGTCTTCTGTTCTTTCAATACAGCTGAAATTACCAACTCTTTCTTTGTGTTAAATAAATATATGTTATAACTACATCATTTTTTATATAACTACATCTTAGAAGGAAAGAAGCTCCAGTGGCATAACTTACAAGAAAGTATCTTATTATACACATATTTAAAACATGATTCCTTTTAATTTATTTAAAAGAAGCAGGGAACACATTTTCTTGAATTGGTTTTCATATTTTTTGTCTTGTAGTTAATATTAGAGACTTCAGTAAAAAATTTCTCAAAATTTTTCACAAATTCAATACTTGCTTGGGTACATGGAGCACGCTATTTCTGTGGCCTGACCTTGGTGCATTTTTCACTTGTGGTAAGAAGTGGTATTCAATTATATGATTCCATCCACAACCTTCAAACTTATTTTTGAAAGGTCAGTTTCAAGGCAATACAAAACTTGTTAGAAAACACCAATAAGTCAATGTTTGAATATTTTTTGTTATTAATGCTTTTCCTCTGAATTAAATAACTTTTTTGCTATTACAATCAGTGTAAGATTATTATGTTCACAAACATGTATGGCTGAAGTAGAATGAAAATGTATCTGATTTTTAAGACTAAAAGAAAGAAAAGAATGACAACTTATAACCATATCTGCTTACAATTTACAGAACATTTCCTTGCACAAAATTTCATCTTGTCTTCACAAAATCCCGAGAGGAAGATATATTTATTATCTTCATTTTACACGTGGCTGGACAAAGCTTTATAAAAGTTATTTTATTTATCTACAATCACAGAGTCAATCGCCAGGATTAAGATCGCAGTCAACAGACTCTATATAATATTAGGGAAGGTCAGACAAAGGTAAAAGTAACATTTATGGGAGACTTACAAATGGTACAGAAAGGAACAGAGAACATTAGGTTAATGAGCACTTTGGAAGCCAAATGGGGAGGATGAGCTAACAACTGGTCCTCATTTGTCCAGGAAAGGAATATAGAGTGTTTGATACACTATGAATCAGAATACTTTGGTTTATGCCCCGACTCTGTCACTCTGACCTTGACCACAAAAACATTTAATTTCCCTTGGCAACAGTCTCCATTATCTATAAAACTCAGGGTTTGATCAATAAAATACTCTAAATCAGTCACCACCTTACGGCTTCATTTTAGAATGTATATGCTGAGCAATAAAGCCAATTCTTCAACAATGCAGTGATTATTCCTGACAAACAGTCAAATTTGAGGACATCCCTCAAAGTTTCTACCCCTTAACAGATCTTCACAACTATGTATTAGATGTACATGTCATTTCAGATGTTGAAATAGCTACTAACATACAAGTATTTTTAGCAGGTGCTACCATATTATACCATTACCATCAATAAGCAACTTTGGTTAGAATAAACCATTTGGGATCATCAGGTATTGATTTAGTTAGTTCAAATAAGTTCTAAAATCTGAGAAGCAGCAAACACACTGATGCTAATGGATGCAGAATGAAAAAATGCTCAATGTCAAAAATGTCTAATTTTCATAGAGCATCATTTTAATCCATTTTAAAAAGTTGATTTAAAATGTATTATATTTTATAAAATGTGATCAAATATTATTTAAAGATTTTATAAAATATTTTAAAAATCTTTCAAGTATAGCAACTAAAAACTTCCCCTTTCCTACTCGTGATTCTAAAACATTTGATGCTCATGGGTGATAAATTCATTCCTGAGCCTACAGAAATTTGACATATTCCATGAGGACTGTTGTCACTGTAATAGCAGATGATTCTTCTGCTCTGTTTATGAAAGTGAAAACATTATTTTAAATCCTACTGCTATTTGTTCTCTTAATAGATAAATTTACCTACTGCTGTTTTATTTTCTTTTTTACTACTAGCCCCCCGCTTAGCTTTTGTGATTTACTTGTAACACTGCTCTCCACTTTGTCTCAATCGTGAGGGTGAGTTCCTGTCTCTGTTCAACTTGTGCATTTAGATCTTCCAGGGTGTTTTTGCTTTTCTAGGCCTTCTACATTTCTGACTTCCCAACAATGATTAGAAGCTAAACCAGATCCCAAATTTCACCTAAAAATATATTTTAATACTTGCCTATCCTGAAATAAAAGATGAAATGTGTCCATTTCAGATACATAGAGATGTAAAGTAAATTAATGATGGCCATAGGATGGGATGAGAGGGGAAAAGGGGAGCTATGGGATATCTTTTTGGACTGATAAAAATATTCTCAAATTAGATACTTGTGTTGATGCACAACACTGTAAAAATACCAAAAACAAACAAACAAAAAACCCCACCCACACTGAATTGTGTTTAAAATGGTTAAAATAGTTAATTTTGCTTGTGCTAGGTTCACCCAAAACAAATATCTGAAACATTTCAGCTAAAACAACACATATATGTCATGTTTTATACAAACGCACACACACACACACACACACACACACACACACATAGGGCAATGTGCTGAGGCCTGAGGGAGCTTGTGAATATGGCTCCTGGAGGTAGGAAGCAAAACAATAAAGTGTTATTTAAAAAGCTGGGGGAAAAGTGACCCTTACCGAGTAGAGGTGTATGTTTGACAACACTGTTGTCTATAGTAACATAGTAAACAAAGAGTTTGTATAATGAACTTGTCATTGTGGCTAAATATTTTCAGAGATAACTAGACATATTAGCACCTTCAACCCAGAAGGTGCTAATTGGCTTTTTCTAGCTATCTAAGGTAATACGTGAGAATAAAGACACACAGTAAGAAAAAATTTTAAAAGTTGTAGAAGAATTTATAAATATTAAAGATGCTTTCCAGTCAACAAATGTTTTTAAAAAAGAAATGTCCTTAAGAAAAATATGAAACTCAGGGTGCATCCAGAAAAAATAAAGTAGAATAGCTTCAGATTCAAGATATTATATTATATTTTTTTAATACTTCATAAGAATTGAAGTGCTAGTTTATAGACCATTACAGGGAAAAAAAATAAATCAGGGAACCTTGGAACACTCCTCTTCAATCCTTTTGTTAGAAATGAAATTTTCTAGGAATCCCACATAAACCTGACTTTCACTGTTAATTACAGAAGTGCCTGTGCTGAAGATTTATGTGGTTAGAGCTTTTATCTAATTGAGTAGAAAATAATTCCATTCACACAAAACTCAGTTTTCAACCACATTATACTTGGAAAAAAACAGAGGCAATTAAATTCTAAAGATCCGCTGCATGACATTGGCTTATAGCTGACAATACTATATTGTATACTTAACAGATTGCTAAGAGGATAGATCTGATGGTAGGCTTTCTTAATATAATAAAAATTTTAACTCATTAAATTTAAAAAATAATAAGAAATGGGGTCTCTCAGTTCTCAACTTAGCACAGGCACTTAGCATGCTGAGAAAACATGTCAACTGCTGATAACATTCTGTAGGAAGAGGAAGAACACCAAGAGTTGAGGAAAACCCCAGTTAGAGGTGTGGGTACTGGTGAGCTATAGCAGGCTGGATATCTGACTTGCTATGAAATACCGTGCCTCTCATCTGCAAATACTTAAATGCACGTGTTTGTTCCCAAAATCCTGTTCTTTTGTCAACATAGAGTGTTGGAAGTTTATGAGTTTGTAAGTCTTTGAGTCTACTGGACTGCTCCTGAGAAGCTGAACCCAATAAGCCAATCCATACCTTGATCTGATTTCAATGATAAAATCTTGAACTTGTAAATCATAATGTAATTAGAAGAGAGGGAAAGAGAGAATGCATTTTCATATGGAAATGCATTATTGTAATAAGACATTGAACAATGGTATATGTTTTTAAAAAAAAATAATACCCCCAGAATTCCTTCCTTCCCTGTATAAGCCCCTGAATCTAACATTGTCCTGTAACAATCTGATGAAGGGATTGTGACAGAAAGGATATTCAGAAGTTTCTGATCTCAGGTCTTAAAACAATAAAAGAGATCTGCTTAGTTTCTTCTGGAAAACTTGATCTTGGAATGTTACCCTTGCAACTGCACCATACGGAGAAGGAACATAGTTTGAAATAGGCAGCTGGTGGACAGAGTCAGCACAGCTCCCAAGGAGACACCAGCATCAACCCCTAGGCATACAAGTCAACCACCTTGTACATATGGGCTCACTGGTCTCTGCACATGACAGTAGTCTCAACCATCACTCAGTGGAGCAGGAGACTCCTGTGAGCTGAGTCCATGCAAGATTATAAGAAATAATAAAACAATTGTTTGAAGGCACCAAATTTTATGGCCCTCTGCAGCAGGGAATTACTTAAATATCCACTCACGGTAGCTTATATAAACAAACTTTTGGATTGTCCTTCAATAAAATATGAGAATGCATAAAAACGAAATATGGAAGAGAACTCACAACTGTGATGTTGAATAAAAGAAGCCAGACACAGAACACTGCTTACTGTTTGATTTCAATTAGATAGTATTCATTCTCTACCAGGCAGAACTAATCAGGAGGTTGGAAGTCAGGGTATCAGTTACTCTTGAAAACAGGCAGCGGCTGAAAGGGAGAACACAGGGGCCTCAGGGTATCCAGGCATGTGGCAATATTTTGCTTTCTGATCTGGATGTTCGTTACAAGTGTAAATTATAAAAATTCATCAAATTGTGAGCTATGCTCTGTACCCTTTTCTGTATATTTGGTATAAGTAAGAAAACTTATATTTGACTGAAAAACTTACAATGGAATATAATTTCATTACCATCAAATAGAAAAATTTTAAAAGACTGATAATGCACATTGTAGCAAGTATTTATAAAAACAGGAATATTCCTGTTCTGCTAGAACATACAGATTATTACTACCACTTTAGAAAGAAACTTGGTAATCGATAACATGTGAAAATGTACTAGAACAAGGGCCAGAATTTTGCAGTTCTGCCTACTTACATGCCTGAATGAAGTTTGCGCATGTACGCATGAGGAAATATGTACATGAATGTTCACTTCTGCATTTTGTAATGTAAGATTTTCAGAAAAAAAATAATTACTCATCCATAAATAAAAGAATGGCACAGTAAGTTGGAGTATAATTGTAAAACTGAATACTTAGAACTATTAAAATGAATAATTATAAGGGCTCCTGTGTGGCTCAGTCAGTTAAGCTGCCTACTCTTGATGTGGCTCAGGTCATGATCTCAGGGACTTGAGATTGAGCCTCGTGTAGGGGTCTGCTCCCAGCACCCAGTCTACTTGAGATTCTGTCTCCCTCTCTCTCTGCCCTTCCCACTCTGTTTCTCCCTCTCTCTCTCTCAAATAAAAAAATAAATCTTTTAAAAAATGAATAATTGTAAGTATATGTATCAATATGAACATACCTCAAAAGCAGGAATTTTCATTAAACAAAAAGCAAGACACAGACTGATAAAATTTATAAAATATTTAAAACAAAAATACAATAGTTTTTTATAACTTTTTACGGATACAAACACATTTAGTGACCATAAAAATACTTCTGTAGGTTAGTTTAAAAAATGTTACTTAGTATCTTTAGGGAAGGAATGTAGAGAACAAAATTAGAAGGAACAACACAGGATCTTGAACGGCATCTGCACTATTGAATTCCTAAAAGATTATCTGAAGTAAATATGGAAAAATAGTAAAAGTTGATGGTCTATCCCTCATATATAGAAAAAAATTAAGTTTATAGTTTCTCTAACTTAAAAATGTAGTTATTTATCAAATGTTTATTGACTTACCCTTTTTGTCTATCTGTTAATTAAAATTCAGCCGTGTCTCAATATATATGTCAAGATCTGACTTACGTATATTTGTCTCTGTGTCAAGAGCTGACTTTAAGATAATATGAATTTTAAATCTTTACAATCCACTTAATAAGGACTTGCCCTCACTGATATATTTTGTTTTCATATATTTTGAGGGTATGAATTTACTTACACTCAGAAGTGTTTTGTCCTGATGAAATCGAATTCCTTTGGAGAATCCCAAAGGAGATATTGGAAAGCTCACAGATAATAATGGAAATGCCATTTTGGTTATGAAGTAATAGATAACACCTTTGTGATTGTTATCATGTCCAAAAGATTGCTTTTGAAATTCAGACAGAACACTGAACCTAGACTCCACCAAAGTCCTAGTGCATTATCCCCAGTTCTGCTAAATGCCAAAGGAGATCAATGAGTTTTGTGATCTGAAAGACCTCTCTGTGGTTTCTGTGTTCGAGCAATTTGTTGTGACATTCAGTATTATTTATACTCCGTCGGTGGTAGACACGCTCCAGTGTTTACCTGAACAAAGTTTCAGTGCTCTATAATTACTTTGACTATTACTGGGTTTACCATTGACTAACATAATTTTGTTTTGTTTTCTTAAATCACATTTCCAAAAGTCAGAATTATATTATAACATAGCTAGTTCCTTATGACAGTTTTGCATCCCAATACTCAGGTCAAAAACTAGTAAGAGACAATTTATTTTTTATGTTAACTCTTTTGTAAACTTTTGAAAGGATTCTACCCCAGGAGCTGGAAAATAGGAATTTGAATATTCATTCAATAGATGTTTATTGAGGTCCTAAGATATGCCAAGTTGTGAAGCGCTGTCCTTATAAAGCTGATGGTCTAGTTGTGTTACCGTTAGGTAACAGGTGCATTGCTATGCAATTAGTGGAGCATACATCAAAGTAATAGATGTATTACTATACAATAGAATAAGTATGTAGACAGTGTAAGCAAAGGGCCAATGAGACACTCAAAGGAGGTTTTGGCAGCAATGCCTGGAATCACAGGAGGAAAAAGCAGAGGCTCTTTAAGTGGATATTTGAAAGACATGTCCATGTTATTAAGTGTGAATTGAGAGCTGAAAGAGGAGTGTTCTAGGATGGCAGAGTATCATCCAAAAATGATAAATGCAGCACAGCAAAGCAGGAAAGCGGCATGCAAATCAGCCTTAAGTAAATATTTAAATGAATATTCAGTGAATGTTGAGTGGTATTGATAGGAATAGAGGGATAAAATAAGGACCTAATTATTACAGGATCTCTATGAGAGACTGGAGAGAGGTCACATTTTAGAAATAGAACAGATAGACCTTGGATGTACCAGATTCTCACCCATATGGTGTGCCTTTCTTCTCATGACCAAAGAGGAATTATCCAACACACTGCAAAGGCAATTCCTTGGTTGTTACAGAAGTTCCCATCCTCTTGCCTAGAAATAAAATTTCCCCCCTTCTCCTTAATTATTATTTTGCATTAGATAGGATAATCTCCATTGGTATACAAATACGTTGTTTTTACTGCCATCTTAAAAGCAAAATTGAAAAAAAAAAAATCCTTCCTTTGCAAACTACTGCCCAATATCTTCTCTCCCTCTTCTCAGATTATCTTCAAACACTTTGCCAATTTATACTTCTGTAACAGCTAACACTGTATAGTCCTTGGTCATTCCAGAAGAGTTGATGGCTCCTGAATCATGCCTTCTATAAGCCCATAGTCCAAATTGGATGGGCTATTCTGCTACTATATCTGCCCTGCCCCAGAATGCAATAGGCAATGAGGTAATCTCAAACCTACTATAACTATTCTTTCTGACAGCCGATGATGTGTCCTGTAATGTTCTATGACATTGATATCCCGTTCTTTTTATGTCTTGTTTTGTTTTGATGTAGTGGTTCTCCTAAATGACTCTCCTAAAATCTAGTCACACATATCCGAAAGCCTACTGGGCACCTAAATTTGGATGTTCTCTAGTCCTAAACTTAATATTCCCAATACTATAGCCATCTTTCTTCTTCCACTCCTCTAACTATGCTATTGTTCCTGTGTCTTTAGCCTGACAAATGATAAATGACACATCATCTACACAGGGTGTCATCACTTACTCTATTCTACATATCACTCATTTATTCCTTTGGTCATTCAAAATATTTATTGACACTTGCTGTTTTCTAGGCAATACTTTGGATAGCAGAACTTTAGCAATGAAAAAAAAATAAATCTCTACCTTTAATAGTTTGTATTTCAGTCATTGAGATGAACAGTGCACACCTGGAAATGTCAGTAGAAGTTGATTTCTTTTCCTAGAGGCAGCTCTCTACTCTATTGCCATCAATGGAATAGCCCTCTATTTCTATAAATTTTATATATATATATACATATATATATATGTATTTTTGTTTGTTTGTTTGTTTGTTTGTTTTTGGTGTGTTGGTCACCATCCCACTATGTTACAGTAACTTTGGTGAATTCAATTAGAAACTTTTAAAGTGGTCTTCCTGAATTTATCTCATTAAGCTTATGGGGAAAAAGAAGCACTCCTTCCTTCCTGCATTAATGGGTAAAGATCAGCCCACAAAGAACCTCTTCCTAATTTTTAAGAACTCCTCCCTCACTTCAATCTCTTTCACACCTGGAGGAGTTTGATCAGCTTTGGTCCCAAAACTAGTTTTCTCTTATCTCCTCAGTTTATCATGTCCGTTTTTAATATGTCTTTTTTGGAAAGCATAGTTGTCACATTTTAACAAATAAGTTGTAAAGGAGAAAGGATATGTTAGAGGTATGGATGTAATTCCTACAGAAGCAGTATAAAACAATGGTTCTTAAGAGTGCAACCACTGGGAATAAGAGTATTTTAGAAATTGCTGTTGCTATTGTATTCTTTCTTATTCATTGGTACTGTTATTTGCTCTTAGTGGCTTGGTGATATAGCATTCAATGGATATTATTTGATCTGCAATGTACATATCACTTTTGGATTTGTACAATTTGGGAGTGTAGCAATCACTCCAAGAAAAAAAAAAAAAAAACTTAAGTGTTTTTCCTGATCCTCCAGAACATTCATATATTCTGCTGATCATTCATGGTGGTAAAAAAAATATGCATATATTTCTCTAAACAAAACAATTCTACATAATAAAATGACTTTTGTAGGAGTTTACTATTTACAAGACATTCTACAAATGCAACTCCCATGTCAATTGAAAAAATATAGTACTTTGTTCAAAATTATACTATTTTTTTCATTGTGTCAAGAGAACATGCTATTATCATGATAATGCTGCTTGTAATTTGAAATTTACATACAGCATTCCTATCACATTTACAGTCAGGCTACATGTAAGTCTAAGTACGCAGTGACTTTGTTACGTCTTTCAAGCTAGTCAGGATATACATATAAGGGAAATTCATATTACTTAACTATATAAGTTGCTTTCCTTTTATTTCAATTTTATGGTAATCTAAGAAACTAAAGAGACTGTTTAAATATATTTGATTGTGGTTTTGATTAGCATTTCTCTAATGTCTAATAATGCTCACCATCTTCCCATGTGCTTATTGGCCATTTGTATGTCACTTTGGAGAAATACCTATTATTTTAAGTGGATTACTTGCATTCTTTTTGTTCAATTGTATACTGAGAAGTATATTTTATATTTAATATATATGCATTTTGTATGTTTAATATAAGTCAATATATTCTGAACACAATGTTCTTATCAGATATATGATTTCAAATGTTTCCTGCCATTTTATGTGTTTTCTTTTCACCTTCTTGTTAGTGTATTTTGATGCACAAAAGTTTTCTGACATAACATGAAATATTTTTTCACAAATAAGATTAGATCAATGCTCTTTTTGAAACTATGTAACGGCACAAATTTTACTGATTTTAATTATGTCAGTGTATATTTTCTCAAAAAATTACAGATATGGTTGACTTTATAGGTAAAACAGACATTTGTCTATTTACCCCATTAAAATAACAAATATTCTTATTTAACAAATTAATAATTGAGCCTTAGAGAAGAGTTTAACTTTTCACATTAGCTTTTCATAGATTATAAAATAAAGGCATTTTTATTCATATTAAATTCATATAAATATACCTTTAAAATGGCAAGAAAAAATATTTCCTAAATGGAGGTTAAGGTAAATAAACAGATCAGAGTATCTGTAGGCTGAATGTGTAAATATGAATATGAAAATCTATTTAGGACAGGAAATAGGGAGAGGAAGGGCAGAATAGAGATCAAATGCCATGCCCTCCCCAAGAAAAGCCATGCAGTCTTTAATGTAAGTTACTGTGAAGACAAAACATTTTGATCTAATCTTTTTTTTTCCCTCTATCTAATTCATATACACCATTTTCCATTTCTAAGTTACACGTATACCTCATTAGGTATTAGGGCATTCATGGTGTGGAATTCTTTTTTCTTGATTCACAATATAAAAAAAATCTCCTCCTTTCTCTCTTATTCTGTCTCCTTCCAGTTTTGAAGGTTCTGAGTACTCTGTTTTGAGATGATCAAAAAAGCCTTTGAAAATACATATTTACTCCCAATGCTATAGAACTGTGCTATACCATATAGGAACCACTAGCCATATATACTTATTTAAGTTTATATTCAAATTAAGTAAAATAAAATGAAATAGAAACTTTCTCCCTCAGTCACACTAGTCACATATCAAGCACTCAATACGTACGGTTAGTGACTATCACAATGTACAGGGAAATTACTAAAAATTTCCATCATTGAAGAAAATGCTCTTCCATAGCACTGTTAAAGTGCTATTAATATTAATATTAATCATTAATATTAATGATTAATGACAGTATTAATATGCACTACTTTAAGCCATTAAATTATTACCATTCTATGTGGGAAGTAGTTGAGGAATTGCTAAGAAAAAATTTGTGAGCTGATTATAGTATTTACTGGAAAATGTGAAAACATTAGGAAAATCCATCAGTGTAATTTTCAGACTCTCATATATTTCAATATAGTCTCAGCCCAATATGTCCAAAAGCATTGCACATGTGAGAAAAATTTTATATTAAATAAAATTGAATATAATTAAGAATATTGACAAGTATTTTTCTAACATCAAAAATACATACACATGCACACATATGTTATAAATGTAATTTCTCAAAATAACTTACATAATAATTCTAGAAAATAGAAGGAATATTACAAATCTGAGTTTAGATATAGTTCTGTGAAAGAATCCGCAATTTCTAAAATTGCTTGTCTCTCCCAGCTGTTGCTTTTCAAATGTACCAGGGTTCAAATACAAAGAAAAACAAAATGAAAAAAAAATAGAATATTAACATTTCTTATTTTTTATAGCACAAATATCCCAAATCACTTTAAAAATAGAAGACCACATGTAGATATTTTTCTGAATCCAAATCCTGGAATATATAAGTAACTAATCATGAGATATTTGTTGAATTTGCATCAAATTGTTCAAGTCAGTAGGGTGCACACATTTTGAATTCCAAAAATATCTAAATATAGTCTTCATATAGATTATATTTAGCTCTAAGAAATGCACCTAGTTCAACACACACGCATAACCACACACACACATAACCACACACACACATAACTACATACACACATACTTTTAATATTTCTGAGTATAACCTTTGTCAATAGTTAGAGGGTTTCATGTGCATTCTTAGAGTTATTCATCATAAGATTATTTTCCTTATTGTTAATTTTATCTCCTAATATTTATAATTAACTTCCTTAGGTTAAGTCTTATAGAAAAATAAAATACTCACCTATCTACATCCAGCGGCTTGAGGATTGTTTGAGAGATTTTTTTCTGGGGCATCTGGGTGGCTCAGTTGGTCAAGCAGCAGCCTTAAGCTCAGGTCATGATCCTGGGGTCCTGGGATTAATCCCCACATCAGGTTCCCCACTCGGTGGGGAGTCTTTCTCCCTCTCCCCCTGCTCATGCTCTCTTTCTCTATCTCCCCCTCTCTCTCTTTCAAATAAACAAATGAAATCTTAGGGGGAAAAAAAAAAAGACAGAGAGGGAGAGGGAGAGTTCTGTTTCCAGCTGATCTTTAGAGCTGATTCTATTGATCTGAATGATTTGGTGGATTCTCCATTTTCCCTGCTGGTTTATATCAAACATAACCACAGGTCCATTCATAATATAATTTGTGGCTGTCCTAAATATCGCCAAAGAATGTCTTATATTCCGACTTTAGGTAATACACTTTTCAACTCCAGTCTAAGGTGAAATAGACATGAACTTTCCTCTTCAAAACTAGGTTTCTGAGAGCAAGTGCACTTTGAAGAGCAGACCAGAGAAATCAATCTAAGACACTGAATAGTGCCTTGAAGGCACATGTCAGAAATTAGCATAGAATAGGGAGTCAGAAGTCATGAGAGAATAACTGGTAAAGAAAGTAGAAGGAAAGAAAAGTAGAATGTGATAAAATAAAAAGAAAATTTGATATTTTCTTTTTAGTACTCCCATTGACCTTAGGCTCTACCTTTTAGAATCAGATACCCATTTTTTTGGTTTGTTTTGGTATAGAAAATTTAGTAAAATCAAATTTTTGCTTAAGATCTATAATTTTAAACACATAAATCTGTCACTTAAGGTGATAAGTAAGACTTAGTGTTATAGAAAATAAAGCAATGGTTACCAGAGGGGAGGTGGGTGGAGTGATGGGGGGAAATAAGTGATGGTTACTAAGGAGTACACTGGTCCTGATGAGCACCAGGTGATGTATGGAAGTGTTGAATCACTAAATCGTACACCTGGAACTAATATGTTAACAAACTGGAATTAAAATAAAAACTTAAAGACTTAATGAAATGTTATAGTTTAAATTCATCTAGATATAACATATATATATAGTTATATACTATATAAATATATAATGATATAATTATATATCATATATCATTAGATATATACTATATCTAATGATATAGTTATATATGATATAATTTTATATAATATATAATATATAATATCATTAATTTGTCATTTGTTGCATTCCATCCTTAATATCCTATTTCAACTACAGCAATTATTTTAGCAATGTGTTTCAATAATTATTGCTCCTCCCACCATCAGTTGTAAAATATTGTATAGGAGATATAAAATATTTTTTCAAAGTGATTATGCTTTTATTATTATTCATTAAGTACTTCCTGAATGTTTAGTTTGTGCTATGCACTGGATGTACAAAACTAAGTATGATTGTTGACCTCTAGTATCTCCAGTGAATTACATCCAATTTTGAAGGAAATGTTCTAAATAATTTACTTTTGACAATATGGTTTCTTAATAAAGAATCTCAGTGTTCATAGAGCAATGGCATCAATTTTCACATTCTCTGTATTAAATTATCACGTTGAACTCACTAACCAATTGCCACCCAGCCCATGGAACTTCACGGCTCATACTGAACTCATCTTTATATTCATTGGAATATTTTCAGATGCACATAATATACTTGTCTCAACTGAATTTTAAAAGTAAGAAAAGTATTTTCTCTAACAGATCAAGAAGTTCCAAACAGGTGTTACCAGAATTCTTCCTACTCAGTGACAGTGCTGAAGTCTCCATTTCTTTCTATTTACTCTGTCAGAAGCTTTGCTGCTTTCTGTCATGTACTAAACATGGTTACTATAATTTCAGGGGAAAGGTGGTGGGTGGTGGTGGAGGGGAGAAGAACACTCTTCCAAAGTGTTTTTGTCATCTCAGTGAGAAAAAGCTTTTAGAAGTTTGCCAAATGTGCTCTTCCTATGTTATAGCTAAGAATTATGTCATAGTCCCACTTCTAAACTGATCCATGATGACAGTAATTGGAACATCATACTTAGACCAAAAGGATTTTATTTTGTGAACTAAGTTCTATTTCCCTGGAGGATTGTGGCAACATAAAGTAGGGTGGATCATTGAAAAACAAACAAACAAAAAATTATGGCTTGACTGAGGAGAAAGGGAGAAAGGATATATTTGGTGGTAAAGGCAGGGAACAACAGGGTCTTCTACCCTCTGATTTGCTTTGTCTCCTTCATCCAGCAGGACTTACTAAACCATCTGTTTTTAGTTTCAAAGTGCTGAGAGGGTCTATTTACCATGCCTAAAATTATAGACAAAAAAGAGCTACTCATTCTGTCACCAATAAGGCTACTTTCCTAGACACCCATATTCTCAATCATTAGAAGTCTTTTTTTAATGATATTTAGTTTCAAAATATCTCCTCAAACCTCTCACAGCTGTTGAGCAAAGAAAAACATAGCCTTAGTTAATATGCAAAGATTGTAACACAAATTACTGCTATTTCTTAATCCACTTTAATTTTATAAATTTAAAATTCTTATCCCTGTTTCATTGGTAAAGAAGATGGGATTCAGGGAGTATAATAATTTGCTTAATAGCTTCATTCCCCTATCAAAATATTTCCCTTTTTTGGTGTTTGCAAGGCAGGGGGATATTTACAGGGCAAAAATCCTTGCTAAATACAGGAAATCTGCAGTTTGTGTGATACAACTAGTGAAAATGAGATCTGAAACTTGAACCCAAGTTTTCTCACCAACTTCTACGTTTCACCAGAACAACATTATACACAGGAATCATAACTTGAGGTCCATAGGTTGATTATTTTCACCAAAATTACCTTGAAATTTCTAGGAAATTTCTACAGTTAAGATACAATAAGAATAGGCTATACACTATGGCAAGAGGCCATTACTCCCATCCTAAGAACCAACCCTCCCCCAGTAAACAAGTTTCATAAGCTACAAAAACATTCCTTTTTTCCTCAGGGAGCTGACAAAAGAAAAGAGAACTAAGTGCTAGAAGTGAGAAACACCATTTGAGAGAACAGATTGATGGCTTCCCTTCACCCTGGTAGAACAAGGACAGAATCAATCATTTGGGTGTGGTAAGAAACCAGAAAACACATGGTCAAACTCTGGATGTAGGTATGACAGAAGCCCAGGGCTTTCCAGCCAAAGAATGAGTTGTAATGTAGGTAACATTTTCCTAGGGTCTTCACCAAGTGACTTGGGCAGTATGCCAAAAGATGGGGCTCTGGGCAGAAGATCTGAGAGAGATCCTTGAAGCAGTTGAGGTTCCCCAAGGGTGAGGTCAGGAGAGTCAGGATGACAAACTTGAGAGAAATCACACAGGAGACCCTGTACCTAAGAAAGCAATGACAGTTATTCATTTATGTACATGTTAAGTTATGCATTTATTCTTCTCCTGCCTTAATATTAATAATCAATTACCACTGAGGTGGATAGAGACCACCAGGCCCCAGCCCCTTCCTGTCCACGGCTCTCCATTGCTCCTGCTGAGGCGGAAGAAGAGACCAAATGCCTGTTCTGTTTGGTTCAGAAAAGAAAAAAACAAGGCCCCTGAAGATGATTTAGCATTCTCCTGAGACACCTCCGTCTAGATTATACTTCCACATAAAGGGGGCCCAGTGGCCCTGAGAGACCGCAAAAATGTTCCCGTTACCATCCCCCATCACCCATAACCATAAAAACTCATCCCTAACCTTGTTGGGAGCTCAACCTTTGGGAAACGATCCCCCTGAGCCCGCCGGCGAGAATAAAGCTGTGTTCTCCCTGATTTCCGTGCGCCGCTTGAGTTTCCTCAGTCACTTCTGATTTTCCACAACACCATTTGCATACTATATGCCAGGCACTGTGTTTCATGTTTTTAAAACATTGGAATATAAAGTTAGTATAACGACTCCTAGACCTCAAAGTAGAAACTGAGACTTACAGAATTTAAGTAATTTGCTTAGAACAATGAACTAGTAATGGAATGGAATTATAATTTGAGGCTATGACAGACCATAATACCTGTGCTCTGTCTGAAAAATTCAGAGATAATTCATCCTCCACAATATCTGAGGTTTTTATTAACATGAACAAATTAGTAACAGAAGACTGTGTATTCATATATGTGATGCGAATTGATGTGCTAATATATAAAAACGTGTTCATGTTTTAAAATCTCCTAATATCACTTGTGTGCCTTAATCAGATTTATATTACATAATTGTGATAAATATTCACAGAGGTTTACTTTTTTGAACATGTGATTGGTGCTGTAATATAAAATATGATTGTGCATCTTTAAATAAGATGAGATGCATCTTTATAGCCTTTGAGATACTATTTCTGTTTCAATCTATTTTGATAATAAAAGTGATTAAAATATTAGAACATATACTGGAAACATAAAGGTACTACCATAACATTTATTTGATTTAGAAAATCTACCCCTCAGGTTATTTTTGTTTTGCTTTGTTTTGTTTTTCTTCCAATAGTAACAGATTACCAATGCCATCAGTAGTGAATGATTTTAGGAACTGCTGATAGTCTAATACATTTGACTAAGTAGGAATTAAAAATACAATTAAGCAGGTAGAACTAAAGTAAAGTTGATCTAGTAAGGGCCTGAAAGATGCAACTATAATCTTCTTTTATTTACTTATTTATTTTTTACCCAAGTTATCATTCCTTTCTTTTACCTGTGCAGTGTGTTAAATAAAACCTCTTATATTAATCTCCCTACAATGTAAGCTGCAAGTAATATTCATCTTTGTCAAGGTTAATCTTGGCTCATTAGAGAATGGAATTTAAAATGCCTTAAGCCAAAATAATAGAATAAAGGGGAAAAAAGGGAAAGAAATTTATGAAAAGGATCTAAGCAAAGGGTGCAGCTGCATTTCATGGGGCACAAGGACATGCAGTGCATTCAGACCTCCTGAGGGCTGAGAATCCAGATGTGGAAATCTAGCAAGAATCAAAGCTTCCATACCATCAGTCTTTCCCTCTCTCCTTCCTTGGAGGCTTATGACCTCTTATCTCTTCACCACTTTGTATGTCCGCTTCTTTCTTTTCTCTGTGGACTGGTTTTCTCTGCTCCTTAGCAGATGAACACAGCTTTGCAATTAACATTACCTTGATTCCAGACACAAATGATGTTTTACAGAATCACTGAATTTCAAGTTCAAGTTCCTGAAACCATAATATAGTGGGATTAATAAAGTTCAACACTCTACCATGTTTGATACATAAGATAGTAGACTCTATAGACAATTGTTGGGAAACAAGAAGTTTATTAGACTGATAAAATAGACTCCAATATGTCCAAACATTTTGGACATAAATGTTTGAGACTGTTAGCAGAGCCTTCACTGCTAAATCAGTGTTAGAAATGGTCAGTCCTTAACTTTGTGTGTAGAGTTACTTCTTTTCTATTTTCTTTCTAGGAAAGAAAGAAAGAGAATGAGATGAAAGAAAGAAAGAAAAGGAAGACGAAAGAAAGAAAGAAAGAAAGAAAGAAAGAAAGAAAGAAAGAAAGAAAGAAAGAAAGAAACTGCTAAGACATCACAAAAAAAAAAAGTTTTAGTTTGAAAAGGCACACTTCTGAAGTGATTAAAATCTATGTCTGAAACAATAAAAGTGAGGAATTTCTGGAGTTCTTTTCTTCACTTCAGAGGAAATAAATGTTCTCTTAATAATAAGTGAGAATAGTAAAAGCAAAATAGTGAGATACACGAATGTGTTTGAGAAGACCTTGGTTCCTGGGATCGAGCCCCGCATCAGGCTCTCTGCTCCGCAGGGAGCCTGCTTCCTCCTCTCTCTCTGCCTGCCTCTCTGCCTCGTTGTGATTTCTCTCTGTCAAATAAATAAAATATTAAAAAAAAAAAAACTGGCTATGTGAGAAAATGCTCAATCAAGCAGTAGAATCTGACATCTCCCTTTATGGAGGAAAAAAGATTTAGCAAACCATCCCATAACCCCCTTTATCAATGGAGGAACAGAATAGGATGCTGAGCCACGATGCTCAAAACACTAAAAACAAAATGAAAAAACAAAAACTTTGCAAAGATTAAGAATGGCCAACTTCAAATGAATGACAGTTGTAACCAGAACTTACATGGGCAAATATGTGCAACACAGTGAAATGGCATAAAATATAATATAATTCTATACTAAGTTTAATTATATTTTAAGTATGAGCCTTATGAACATATACTAAAAACAACCAAACAAAAAACAACAACAAAAAACCCCTACATAATATGTTCAGACTACATAAACCATCTCAAGAAATTCCAAATATGATCAATTAGTTAGGTCATATCCAATGACTTCAATGTATTAATGCAATATAAACAGAAAATAATAAAAATGAACAATCCAAATACACCTGTGAACAATCCAAAAAAATTCTAATGATGTTTGTAAATGATAGTAGAAATGAAGATAGAAAAAGTAGAGATAAAAGTAAAAAAAATAGAAATATACATAAAAAGTAGAATATATAAAATAACTTGGAGTGAACCTTCTCTTCATGGTTTAAGACACCTATCTCAGAAGTAGATTAAAATAAAAATTTTAAAAAGCTGTGGAAGACAAAATATAAAATGTACCTAACAAGTAGTTCACAAATGAAATATTGTAGCTTTAAGATGGCTTAGTGAAAAAATGGACAAAACTTTAATACCTGGAATCTATGAAAAGACCAACAAAATAAAACAAACTAAAAAATGGAAGTAATAAATTTGCATGGCTATGTGGAGTTATTAATTAAAATTTAAGTTGGCTCTTTGAAAAGATAAAAATATAACATAACTTCAGCAAGTTTGAGAAAACTATGTAATATGCATGCCTAAATATATATATTACATATATTAATATAATTCATACTTATATTAATCTATAAGGTATATATTTTAAATTTAAGATAATGCATACACTTGTACTCTCATATATTTGTGATTATATATTATATGTATTATTTTCCACTGAATTATAATTTATAGTAATGAGGGCAAATAAAATTGAGAGGGAAGAAGAAATAAACCTAAAAGAAAATGAAACAGCAATACAAGTTCAGTTCCTAAAATCCCCAGGTGCACATGACTTATTTAACTCATTCATTCATTTTGTAAAGATAGGCTAATGTGGCTTAGAAATTAAATGAGAATTACACATTATAAAAACCAAAAATCTAAAAACAAACAAACAAACAAACAAAATCTAACTTAATAAGGAAGCAGAAAATTTGAAAAATCCTACATCTTATATCATGTCCAAGAACAATTTCAAAGTTTCATGGGTGTATTATTTCATGAAATATTAATTCTAGTTTAAAAACTGCTGATTGAGAACATGCTGGAATTTATACTTACAAACATAGCTTATAGAAAGAAAAGAAAAGATATACTAAAGTATATGCTACAAATATAAAAGTTCACAGATAGCTTCAAAGTAAATAAATTAAGGGACTCTTCTGTGTTCAGGAGACTATTAACATATCTGAAGAGGAAAACCAAGAAAAGACTTACCCATGAGGCTGATTTTTCCCACAGGAAGAGTGCCAGCAGCTGTCCTCCTAGCCTGGTCAGGGATCACAGTGGAAGATATAAATCCAGATCCAACTGACCTTGCCACAAATATATGACATGAAAAATACAAATTTTTAAAAATGAAAAATTGAGTTCATAAAATCTTTAGAACACAGTATAAAATTTTAAGAAATTAAAAGATAAATTAAATATAAGAAGATTACCAGTTAGAGGCAGGGCTCCAACAACTAGTAATAGGGGTTCCAAAAACAAAGAAAAGGAAGAGGAAATATTTGAAATATTGATGGTGATTTCAAAATTAAAATGGACAAATGTCCTCCCTTTGAAAAGCAATTTGAAAATCCCCATGATTAGTGCTCTAACAGGGATTTTTAAAATAGAACAAAAGATTATTTTGTTTTGTTTTTCTGGAATAAGTATGTAAGATTATCTAAAAGCATTTGTGAAGGAAAAACAATATGAAGATTTTTGCCTTACCTGATAATAGTAAACAGTATATAAAGATATAAATATTCATGAAATGTACAATTATCACAATGATGTATAAATAAACCCAAGGTAAAACAAAGAGAATTTAGTAACATTCTTATGATTATATGTTAGTTAAACAACAAAAAGCAAATTTAGAGAAGCAAAGCCATTTTCAATAATTATTAATAGAGCAATAGAACAATAGCTGTTTTGAAAATGTAGCCTACAAAAAGTATTGGTTACAAAACTGACAGCTAGTTTAAATTGGTTACAAAAAAAAACAATTATAGAACTGATAAAAAAAAACAGAAAAATTCATACATTTAGATTAGGCATTGTATTAGTTTCCTATTGCTGCTACAACAGATTAACAAAAATTTGGTGGCTGAAAAAAATACAAAAGTTTATTCCCTTTCTGTTCTGAAGGTCAAAGTCAAAAGTGAGTTTTAGTGTTCTGAAATCAAGGTGCCTGAAGGGCTGTGCTCGCTCTAGGGACTTTCATTAAGAATGCCTTTCCTTGGGGCACCTAGGTGGCTCAGTGGGTTAAGCCTTGCCTTCAGCTAGGGTCATGATCTCAGGGTCCTGGGATTGAGCCCCACATCGGGCTCCCTGCTCAGCAGGAAGCCTGCTTCCTTCTCTCTCTCTGCCTCCCTCTCTGTCTACTTGTGATCTCCGTCTGTCAAATGAATAAATAAAATCTTAAAAAAAAAAAAAAGAACCCCTTTCCTTGTCTTTTCCAACTTCGAGAACTGCATTCCTTGTCTCTTGTCCCCTTCCTCCATCTTTAAAGCCAGATGTATAGAACTTTCAAATATCTCCATGCAATGTTTCACAGTGAATTCTCTCTTATAAAGATCCTTGTGATTACATTGGACCTGACCAGATAATCCAGGATACTCTTCATATCTCAAGATCCTTAACTTAATCACATTTGCAATGTCCATTTTGCCATTAAAGGTAATATAGTCATAGATTTGGAAAATTAGGACATGTAAGCATTTGGGCATATCACTCAGCCCACAACAGACATCTTTGCTTTCTCAAGAAAGCATGCAAAATCCATAAAGAAAAGTACTACTAAATATGATGGCATTAATATTGAAATTCCCCAAAAGCAAAAGCACCACAAACTTACGTATCAAGAGGCAGCCTGGAAGAAAAAAATCGCTATACTTTAAACAAATATTATTATCTAACATATTAAAAAATTACCAATAAACTAAAAATTTAAAACAACCTAGTAGTAATATAGTTAAATAAAATATAAATGAATAATAAAATTCTGAAAAGTCAACATCATAAATCGAAAGAATGCAAATTAAAATAAATTATGGCTTTTTGCCACGAAATTTGAAAATGAAAATAGATTGAATTTCTAATTTTTCATTTGTTGTAAGGGAAGAAAACATTTTCTCTACCCTTCTAAGTTCCTTTAGCTGGCCTAATAGTTAAACTGACATTAAACAGATTAACAGGAGAAAATCAGATTTAATTTTGTATGTGTGGGAGCCCAACAAAGACATGAGAAACTCAAAGACAGCCAAGCAATAGAAGTTTACATGCTATCCTAAACTAAGGACCCTGGGGATGGAGTGGGTAGGGTCTGAGGCTTCAAAGGAAAAGAAGAAAATTCACAGGAAGATGGGAAAAGCAAATATTTGGTAACCAAAGCCATGCCATATAGAGACAATGGGACACATACAGGAATTTGAACAAACAAGCCTTGCCAAGCTTCCCCCAGTTTATCACACGTAGCCCACACCCAGCCCATACTCTTTGCAGTCATCTTTGGCTGTAGTTCTCTCCCTGGTCCCCACCTTCCACCTAAATTCTTAGAAGCAGTTAAGGGGGAGGTAAAAAGTTATTCTTAAATCCTTTGGGCCTTGTCTATCAACTCAAAATAGTAAATGTGTGAAAGTGGCACATTTTGGGAAGACTCATTCTGAACTCATTCTGAACTCATTCAATACATTGATTAAACATTCTGAAGGGAAAGTCAGTGTTTATTCAAATGAAAATAGGTCTGAATTTAAACTTCCCCTTCTAATATTTACTTTGGAGAGGTATTTGTCAGATACCCAAAGGAAGGAACATGAGCAAGAATATACTTTTAGGTTTTCCTTACTGTGTGACATTATAATATCTACAAAATTAAATGTCTCTTACTGGAAAAATCTTTAAATAAAGACAGTATGTAAATGCTATAGCATTCTATTCAACAGTGAATGATATCAATAGATATGAAGGTATCTCCTTATCATTACTTTGAAAAGACAGGGACACTGTATTTGATTTATGAAAAAAATACACATTTATTAATTCTTTTAACAGAAATTAGAGTTTTAGGACGACAAATAAAATTGTAAAATACTCAGTTAAGTTTGAATTTTAGATAAATAACAAATAGACAACATTACATTTCTAAATGCTCTTTGCTTCAGTTATTTTATTATAAGTTTGAGATCACAGGCTGATAACATTTTGAAGTTTTATTTTTTCAAGAGTAAACACACTTCATCTATATTTTATTAATGAATGTGAAATTTTGTCATAACAGCTTTCATTAACACAAATTCTGGACATGTTTATTAATGACTATATCACTTCCATTAATAATGAAAGTAGCATTGCACTTAGTAGTCAAGGGCTTAATGCCTGATAATATTAAAGATAACAAACAGTAATTAAATCTGGAGGGCTTTCTGGGGCTCTATATTTGTTTTTATTACAGAAATTTTCTTAAGTTCCATAAGAACATTTTACCTCCTCAACTAGATGCAAGTCCTTAAAGACAAAGTACTTGGTTCTTAATTTGTTTTTCTATTTAATGAATAATAAAGTATTACTTTTAGCAGAGGATTTTTTTCTTCAAATTCAAAAATACCAATTTCATTAAAAATACATTACTTTTTTGTGTATTAAATAATGTGGTAATCAAATTATTTAATCTTCATGCCAGTGAGATTCTTTCTCTTTCATGGACATTAACTAAACTCTAACTCCAGCCAGATAGTAACAAGGAATTTAAAGATGTGTGCCTGGCTGCTTAGTCAGTAGAACATGTGACTCTTAATCTCAGGGTCATGAGTTCAAGCCCCATTTTGTTATGGAGCCTACTTAAAAAAAAAAAAAAAAAAATTAATAAAAGAATGTGGGTGGAGAACCACCATCCTTCACCACTGCTGAAATCAATTCAAAAGGCTGAGCTCCTGAATAGTATGTCAGAAAAATATATAATATACCCTTAATATCTTTTATTCAATATTATCTTCTCCATCTCTTGGTTCTTTTTGAACTATGCCAGGTTTTTATTTAGACTAAATCTCCTTTGTGGAATATATAACAATGTAACAGTGTAAATTGATTTGATACACATGGTCAATATGCCTTCATCAATAAGCTTAAGGAATATCAAGTTAGAAAGATGGGAAACTACAACTTTTGTCAACATGTCATCTTAGATTCTGTTCAATGAAAATATGTGGTAGGTGAGTCCCATCTATAAATTATATAAAGTATTTCACCTTAGAATGGCAGATGAGTGTTTAAACACTATCAAGTTATGTCAGACTATGGCATAGTCTGTACAACATGTTTGTACAACAATGGAAACGATTATTCTTAATGTAAACATGGTACATCTTGTAGAATTTCAATGTTTTCTCACTGTGCCAGCAATCCTAATCCAGGTGAAACCTGGATAGCTTTGAAAGACACTTTTTATGGCAAATCCATACATATGTATAATTTTTAAGAAATGTTCTTAAATTCACCTACTAATAGTTCATGGTATACTCATAGGAAATAATACAAATAAGAAAAAAACACTTGTTCACAGCAGATGGTAAGGACGTATAGCCATTCAAGTTTTTACCCTGACCTCTGACTTCCCTTCCATCATAATTCTACTTTTATCTGGTGCGATGGAAAGATGGAAGAACTTTTGGGGCTCTGGCTGAAAAACAGTTGAGTTGGAACCGTGCAAATTTTTTAGTGAGCTGGAAAAATATCTTTGCATGTCAGTAAAACAAATGAGGAAAATGTAAACTATCCAAACTTGAAAGTCCAGGAAATGTGCCTTCTTTTACTAACTTTAAATTTATATATTTAAAAAAATAGGAGACGTTTCAGATTAATTTAATAAGAATATAAAATAAATCTGATATGTGATAAAATAGAAAATTTCCTGATATTGAATACTAAATTCTAACATTTCAAACTGTTCCAAAACAATTTTTATTGAAGTATGATTAACATATAATGTTATATTAGTTTGAGTTGTGCATTTTTCAGATTTTAATAAAGGCTTAAACTTATTTAAAAATATGTAACTTTTGAACTGAAATAATGAATAATAACTTTGGTTATTAGATAATTTAGGAAAACTAGTGATTCATGAAGTACATTAAAAATTGAGGTTCATGCTGATTTGGCAAGAAATATTGACATTGAAAAAGATATTAAAAATAGTGATAAATACCTTAAATGTGTTTTTTTATTTTTTACTCCTTAAGAAAACAAGAAATAACCAAAACTATTATAACTCAAATATGAAAAACTTATGTCTTCCAAAATTTGATATCAACAATAACCCTATGTATTTGTAATGTATCCCTAACAGAATATGTGAAACCAAAATATGTTTTTACAAATCATCAATAGTAAAAAATAAATTTTGAATTACCATGCTAGAAGAAATGTATCTCTCTTTCACTTATGGATATATTATATATCCTGTGTTCAATATATTCAAAATATTGTGCTGTAGAGAATAATCATTTAAGTAAAACTGATAAGGACAAAATAAGGTAATCAATTGTGATTAGAGAAGGTCACTTCAGCAAGTTTGTTTCTTCTCAGTTTTAGACAAGATTTTAACATCTATAGAATTTAAGGAAAGCAGTGGCATAAAATGTGCATGATTCTTTGAAAACAAACCTATTTATAAATTCTTTTTAAATAATTTCATTTCAAATTTCATTTACCGTGTAACTCTTATGTTTCAGAGGCTGTGTTATACAACATATTGAGACTTCATAGATTTAATGGACTCAGTGTTTGGGGTTCTCAATTTATTTTCAATAATATATGTATGCAAATAATTATAGTAAATTATGATGTTTTGATATATGCATCAATGTGTTTCTACTTTAAAACAAGAAAATATTCAAACAGACTTCCTAGAGAAATGGTAAAAGATTTGAATCTTCATGACTTAAGTAGGAAGTCACTATATGGGTGACTTTGGGAAAGAAGTCTGCCCCTACCACACATAGGGTTACACAGTAACACAGATAAGATCATGGCACAATTAGGGAATTTTACAAAATTCAGTATCAGGGGTTTTCACTTATTCCCATATCACCAAAAGACTTCTGTGAAACTATATACCACCTTGGTCTTCTAGAACTTTTATCACATATTTTAAATATAAACATTTTAAAATTAAGTTACATCACTCATTTAAGTATATCAAATCAAATCTAAATATCTTAGAAGTTTGACATCACAATCTTCCACTTAAGGAAACACGTAAGTCCACTCTTGTTTCACCATTAGGCATTATTACATCATCCTTTTTAATCCTGACCAAACCAGTCCATCCTATTTCCTCCACAGACGGGTATCCTCAAGTAATATACATCTGTGCTTTAAAGTCCTTTATCAGTGACCACGTTAAAATGATATTCAATAAAGTTTATATGTAAAGTAAATTTTAATTCAATTTTCTGTGATCTTAGAGTCATTTTAAAAAGTTATTTGGACTTGAGTTATTATAATTATTGGTAGCACATAGTGAAGTAAAACCTAAAGTTACAAGGTTTCTTAAATATTCATTATAATAACTTAACATTTTCTTAAAATAAATCTCTCAGTGAGATTGATAGGGCTTTTTTGGTCACATCACAGAAGCGAATGCTACTTAGTACTAGAACAAGACAGTCATCCGGCACAATTTTATTTCTATATTTCTTCCCTTTTCTTAGGTATATGTGGAGAAAATATGTTTACATAAGTAGATGGTAATGGAAGTAGATTCATTTTTCTGAGAACTGTTCCTCAGTTCTTTGAATTTAATAGTATGCCAAAAATTATGTAGCTACCTATTTCTGAAATTATTTTTAATAATCTATCATCTGACAACTCCATTAAGTTTTCCCTCCACTGTGTTGAAAGTAAATAATAGTAAGCCAGAACAAGGGGGCTTATTACTTAGTCATTAGTGTCACTCACTTTTGCAATACCAACCTTAATGTTTCTAATTATATCTGAGGGTGCTTCAGCAATCACCCTCTGGGGCAATGCACCAGAGTAAAGGTGACTGTAGAGTTTATCATCCAAACTGAGAATAAACGTGGGCAAATTTAACAAGCAAGCAAGAAAATAGGTACAGTCCAGACTGACACTGACAAACCAGAGCAAAACTGTCACTTTACTGAGAAAAAAATACTAAAAACAGATGAGAGGCATGTCATTCTCTGAAAAGTTAGACAAGGGAGTTTGTAGGGAGACGGGTGAAAAAATTACAGACTTATTTTCTTAGGCACACACATTTTTAAATTTTACACTTAGAAAATTGCACACGTGAAGGGTCTAAAAATGCCCAGTCATATATGGCACTTTTTGAGGACAATCTCTATTGATTAAAGAATGTGAGGAGTAGAACAATGTGTGTCCATGATGTTAATGCATTTGGACCATTTTGTTTCAGTAATGTGAAATTATGCTCTCAGGCAACTGAGATCACTGAGTCTAGTTCCATGTATCTTATGCCAGGGCACCATGCATTGTTCAAGAGTCTGCTAGGGGGCACCTGGGTGGCTCAGTGGGTTAAGCCTCTGCCTTCGGCTCGGGTCATTGTCTCAGGGTCCTGGGATCGAGCCCCACATCGGGCTCTCTGCTCAGGGAGGAGCCTGCTCCCCCCTCTCTCTCTGCCTGCCTCTGCCTGCTTGTGATCTCTCGCTCTGTCAAATGAATAAATGAAATAAAAAATAAATAAATAAATAAATAAAAATCTGCTAGGATATGTGGGTCAAAGACCAGCACATTAATGTGATGATGTTACTACCCCAGTCCACCTTTAACTCAAAGTTATTTGTTACTAAAAATTGATGAAGTGAGTTACTACCCCAGTCCACCTTTAACTCAAAGAAGAAATTTTGCACAAACAGCTTATATGGTCCTAAATTAAGGTGATATAACCTCCCAGTTTATCACTCCCAACCCAAACTAGTACCATTCATATTCAAATGGCAAAGTTTCAGAGAAGGGTCTGGGGTGGGGACGGGGGAGCTGCAGAGAAAGGAGCCTATCAGGAGAGGAAAGCCCTGTTGCAAATTTTTCTTTCCTTTTTTCTTTTCTCTTTCTCCCTCCTCTCCTCCCTCCCTTCCTTCCTCTCTTCCTTCTTTCACTCTTTCCTTCTTGCCTTCTTTTATCTTTTCTTTTCCTTTCCTTCCTTTTCTTTTTCCTTCTTTCTTTCTCTTAAGAGCTTTTTTTTTTTCTCTCTCTCTCTTTTTCCTTGTTTTACTTTGAAAAATATGTCTCATCATTTGATACTTCAAACAGGTCATGAACAGATTCCTTGTTACTTCCATGACGAACTGCAGAAATCCAAGTCCTGAAGTTATTTCGATCCAGACGTATTACCCACCATTTCAATCTACATGTAACCTTCTTACAAGTGCAGTCAGTAAACTTGGTTTCCCCATACTAGAAGAGGTGTCCTGTTCAGTTTGCTGGGAGGCAAGCAAAAGTAAAAAAAAAAAAAAAAACAAAACAAAAAAAAAAAAAAACAAAAACAGATTCTTGAACAATTAAACCATACTGCTTAAAATACCAGTTTTGTTCTGCCCTTCCTTTCTTTTCCTCTTCTCAAGGACTTCTCTTAAGTGGATCACAATTTTTTCTCTCTTTCCTGGAATAGTCTTTAGTATCTCCCCTGTGGAAGAAGACATAAATTCTCTTAGACCTCGTATTTCTGGCCTAGAGAGAGCCACATGGTGGAAGGCTCCCATTTCCATTTCAACAGTGTCTCCATTTCCCGGGCTACACATTCCTTCCCCACCTGCTCCTTCAGGAAACCAGCACTGACAGGCAAAGCCAGTCTGCAGTCTCCTTACGTACTTGCCCTGGGCATGGTCACATATACTTTGGCCACACTACCAGCAAAAATTTTATTGTGCGCTGGTATGTTCTCTTGTTTATCTGATTTTTACTTGCCTGATGGGTTACATATTTGCTTTTTGATTATTTATTTTCTGTGGGTGTTTTGTTGTTTTTTTGTTTCTTTGTTTTGCCTTAATAATAAGAGCTTCCTAAACTCAGAATTCTTTCTTTCTTATTCACTGGTGCAGAGTGATAGGTATTCTTTATAAAATTATTTTATAGAATGTATAGAATCCAAAGATCTATGACTGCTGCAATGCCACAAACTTAATCAGTAATTAGAAATAAGCTCATTTGAGTAATTGTTGTAGGCTTTCTTCACTTTCTCAAATTTAAGTTCCTTACCTGTTTCATTGATCTTACATCTTTACTTATTATTTCTTTGTTTCTCTGGATTTATTTTGTTTTCCTTTTCTAGTTTTGTTCTATTTTCAAATATATGCATTTAAGTCTGTAGAGTTCTTCCTGTGCCCTGTTATCACTACAATCAACATCTCTACTATGTCATATTTTTATTGTTATTTGGCTCAAAATATTTCCTGCTTCCTAACAATGTTTCTGTAAAAATGGGAGTTATTACAAGGGTAATGTCCAAACACATGACATTTTATAGTTGTTTTCAAACAACTGATTTATAATTGAATTTTTCCCTTGTCAAAGAACATACTAGGAGGCTGATATCCATAATCTAATTGGAAAGAAGTGCTTCATTGGTACATTTGGTACCACCTTTGTATAACCTCAAGTTAGCAGCTATCTATTATTATTCGTTTATTTATTTTTTTCTTACTATGCTTGCCTCTAGCATCACCCCCTCGCTGCCTCCAAATTGCTGCTTTTACTTTTCTTTGTGCTAGGAAATCGAATAAGCAAGCATTTATTTTTTTTAATGGTGTCTAACATAAGAGTGTGTAAGACCTGAGGGACTATTCTATGAAGAAAGTGCTTGGCTTTTAGTTCACAATTTATGTCACATTTATGTGTTTTGAGGCCACTGAGAGACATGTATTTGTTGATTTTCAGGTTCATGACTCTGTGATCAGATTTGTTGAGTTTATCAAATTTATAATGAGTGCCCACTAAATGGCAGGCACTGGACCTGAGCTGAATTTACGCATGTGAATAAGACAGTATTCACCCTCTAAGCTCTTGAGTTCAGAAGGGTAGGGAGTCACACACATATACAGAAAATGTCAACGTGCTAGGACAAATGCTGTGAAAAAGGCTCATGTACGGAACTAGGCATTTAATGCATTCTGGAGTGTGTGTGGGGATTGAGCTGGGGCAGAGGAGATAAGAAAAGGAAGTATGCTGGAGATGACATTTGAAAGGCATTCCAAACAGAAGAGAAACATCATTGAAAGTACAGATGAAAGGAAACAAACAGTACAGGGAACTGGGGAACTACAAGCCCCACATTATTGGAATATAAATCGTGTACCTGGAAAATAACAATGGAAGTGATCACTGCTTTGCTTGATCTCTCATAAAATGTTTTAGATCTACAGAGAAGGGATAAGAAAGCTATCAGTAGATATTACTATAGGATTTAAATCATATTTTAAACAAAACACACAGGGCTAAACTTCGTTTCGTTTGTTTTTTTTTTTTCCGTCTACCACTAACGTTCAAACATGTCTACCACTAAGTATGGATTCACGAAGTGGGTGAAACTGTCCAGCCATCCTTATCACAATTGTCATCTTCATGGTCCTTAACAAGTTTAGAAAATCTTATGTCCCTCCACGAAATCATTTTAATTGAAAGAAAATCAATTCCAAAACCAAAAGTAATGAGATCAATTTAAATTTTTACAAAGTCTTTCCCAAAAGCCAAGGTGAAAGCTTATGTAGAGCACACAGAATAAAGTCTTGAAAACTGCTTTCTTCATCTCTCTTTAAATATAGATGAAAACCTTTATCAACAACCGACATTTTTCTCTTCACTCTAATATACCCAAGTTCCTCATTAAGTCTGCACTCAAGAGCTCTTCACTTTTGTAACTGTGCCTTTCTTCCTGACCTTAATTTATGATCTGTTTCTTTCTCCCTCTCTTTTTCTCCTTACTTACTATGTTTTTATGGGCCACATATTCTGGAACTAGACTGAATGGGTTTGCAGCCTGCAAAGGAACTTAGCATACGATGAATGCGGTCAAGTTTCTCAAACTCGCTGTGCCTCAGTTTCCTCATCTGTAAAATGTGACTCTAATAATACCCTCTCACAGGGTCAGTGTAGAATTAAAACAATTAATCCTTGTAAAATGCATAGAACAGAGCCCTGTACTCAAGAAGTGCTTTGTAAGTACCCATTATTACTATAAGGCCTATCTAACATAGTTTCTGTGTTATGCATACTTGGGATTTTCAAAGAGTTAAAGACAAAACTAATGTCCCTTTTACTGATCTACTATAAAATAAGGTGGCTTCAGAAATAACTTTTAAAAATTACCAAGGTTTCTAAATACAGTCAGAATGAGTGATCTAAGATACATTATTAAAAAACCACATTTCTTTTTTCTCAATTATTTCCTAAGATAGTATCCAAGGACGTGAACAAATATACTCATCTGTTACGTCATAATGAGTGAGGAATGTCTGGTGACTCACATATGCTTTCTTCTAACCCAGAATCTCTCCTCCCATGAGAAAAAGCCAATACGAAGGCTCAACTCAGATATCCCACCATAAGAACCTCCAGAATCAACTAAATCCTTGTACCCACTTTTCCCATCAAGATTTCTGCTCAGAATCTTCCATGTGGCATTCTTCTTAGCTGCAGAGAGGCAATAAAACTCATTTTGCTTTTTTCATAAACAAATTTGTTTACTTCAGAAGGGTGCTTTCTATACTGGCCACGATTAACCAATTATAGTCTGCATTTTTATAATTAAGTCTATACCTTTTGCGTAGGGACACTTCAGAATTTCCTTGAAGATGTTTATAAAAGGAATTTCAAGAAAAGATAAGGTGTTGCTTGCATGGATGAAATGTGATCAAGAAAATCTTAGTTAAGGCAGGACCCTAACAATGAGGAGAGATAGGCAGTGTATTTTAACAAGAAGCAAATGCAGTATTTTCAATAACACACACAGATTTGTAGGTCCTTTCTAAAATATACCCTGAAACAAAAACTTCAAAAAAAATCACGGGTATAGTTTTGAAGAGTGAGGTTCTGTAATTCAAGCTTCTAATCAATACTTTTAGATAGGGAGGAATAAAAAATTCTCTCTGTGGCTATAATATGTGGTGCCACGTTTCCCTCAGAGAGAATTTTTACCCCATGCCTACAAAAACTTTGAAAGCAAAAACATATATTAGAAGTATTTGTAAACACCCTGATGTTTTATTACGAAGAATTTTGTGCTGACTCAACCAAAATCAGTAAATTGGTTACTTGAGACTTCAGAATTATAAAGTGTTTTGTTTTGCTTTGTTTCCTGTGGGAAAACACTGAAGGGAATGTGTTTTACTATTTGGGGTGAAGAGAAGAAAAATACTGAATGACTTGAATTTAACTTTCTCTTCCAACTGGCCTTTAATCACTATTTTTAAATTAAAAGTATAAACACACATCAAACAAATGTTCTTTAAAAACCATATTGTGACATTTATACTGACTTAAATGTAATCTCTTGAGGAATCCAATATTCCATGAGAACTTGGTGAGTCAACTGTTCCTATTAATTGCCATTATTTTTTTTCCAAAATAAGTTTTACACAAACAACAAAAAATATTTAAATGGCTAGGTTTTATTTTAGAACATTTACCATTGATTATAAATATCTTTCTATGATGTCTAAAATTCAGCTTGGTTTCTCCATCTGAATTTCACAAATTAAAGGATATCTCTGTAATTTTCAAGATTGCATTTATTACACAAAGTAGATTTCATGGGATTAAACTTCCATTATAAAACTTGCTGTTTAGAGTTGTTTTTCTCCCTTTTTTTTTTAATGATAAAGAGATCTTATGATTACTGGTTTTATGTAAATAGCCCCTACTTACAAAAACAAAACAAAATTTTTGTGCTTTTCCTGAAGAATTATGCATCCGTGTTACAGACAAAATGTAAAGAAATAATACAGTGCTAAAAGCTACACTGTATTCTATAGGCTACAAAGTGCTCTACAATTTCAGTAAACTGATGTCACAAAATATTTATTAGGACTATGTAAACTAGTGGGAAAAAAAGATAAATATATGAAAACTAGTATGCAGTCATTGCATATATATTACCAATGGCCCAGGAAAATTTTTAAATTAAATTTTAATAATTATGTTAATCTGTGTGACAAAGTTTAAAAAAAATCATATACTATTTGTCCCAACTACTTCATTTATAAAAATAAATTTAAAGATATAATTTTAATTAAAATGTGGATATTAACTTATGCGAGGAAGTTAATCACTATGTAACAGTAGTACTTTAACACTAAAAGGATAAGAAATAACCTAAAAAATAAAAGAATAGAAAATGGTAATATTACATTTATTCTTTTAGCTTTTTACATATATTGTAGCAATATTTAAAATATATTTAAAGGCATAGAAAAATTTCTTAGTGCATAAGGCCATGAGAATCAGAAATATAAGACAAACTAGTACTGAATATCTTATGATTTGTGTGTGAGTAGGGTTAGAACAGAAATTTTAAACAAAATCTGAAAAGCAACACACATTTACAGTGTTTAAATTTTGGTAATGCTATTTGGAGTGATTTGTTTTCTGTTTCTATGTAATTTCTTTATGAGTCAGTCATTTATATTTGTCATAAACCATTGCCTACTCAGTTAAAAATAGTGTGTGCTTTAGAATAAATGAATATTTTTATTAATGAATTATTTTTATAGAATATTACCTACTTATACTTTTATTAATGTGTTCATTTCCTACTGATAAACTACAGACCTTGAACAAGCTAAGAGGAAAAATGAAGTGAAACCGAGGAAAAGAAACAGTATTTAAAACAAAAACTGTCTATAACTATGTCTTCTGAAAATACTACAAAATTCAAATTATTCTAACATCTGATTATGGCTCCCCTCCATGTGTAGAAACTTGTGAGGAAAAGAAATGATGAAACCCAACCACTGATTCTCTGCTGCCTGAGAAGAATGTTCTTTTTCTAGCAGAGCTCATTAACATTCAAGTATTGGGAAAATTAAGAATTAAAGGCCTCAGAAGGTCAGATTGAAAAGAAAAAAAAAAGAATTGGGGAAAGAACACAGAAAGAGATGGTGCCATTTGCACTGAATGAAGAAATATGTAGACTTAATATATACTTTGTAGTCCTCTTATAACCACAAGAGAGACCAACCATAAAATAAAACTTAAGCTTGACTGGCATATCAAAGTATTGAGAGATTCTAGTTTCTCTATAGCTGAGCTGCTGGAGGACTCTGTCTCTAAATGTCTTTTTATGGAAGATTACTTGTTTCCTGTTTGTTTTAGTCAATAGGACTGATACTATAACCTGTGGTCAAAACCATTATGACTGATACATTATTTTCAGGTAACCTCAGATTACAACTGGACTTTACAGGGATATAGAGGTATCAAGATAATGTAGTCGAACCTCCAAGGAGACTAGAACCAGAAATAAAATCCATAAAAAAAAAATAACACCACAGTCTCAGTCTCCCTCCCTCTCCTATCTCCTACCCTTCCCATGCCTCTCTTTCTCTTTTTCCAAATGTTTGTCAACATATTACCTCTGATTTGAATGCACAAAAAAGCCTGATAGAGAGCCTGGTTTTAAACTTCTAATTTCCAATAAATTACTGACATTTTCTGAATCACATTTGTCTCTTGCAAAGGGAAATTCTTCTTAATATTTTATGTGGAGAAAAGAAAATGACTACTGATAATGTTGAAATCAGTTTCTCTAATCTACATATCCAACTGATAAATTCTTTTCAACTTTTTTTTTAAAGATTTATTTACTTTAGAGATAAAGAGTGTAAGGTGGGGAGGCGCTGAGGTAGAGAGAGAGAGAATCCCAAGCAGACACCATGCAGGGTGCAGAGCCCAGTGGGGCTCAATTTCATGACCCTGAGTTCAAAACCTGAGCCTAAACTAGACCCTGTGATCATGACCTTAACTTAGCTTAACTGACTATGCCACCCAGACATCCCAAATTCTTTTCAACTTCTGACAGAGGCAAATTATACTTATGCATTTATTGAAAACTTTTATATTTATTAGGTGCTTCTCTGTTGAAATTCAATTGACAGTACTTTTGTGTGAAAATAACATCTAACAATCTTCTCCTGAATAAAGACAGGGTTGAGCTTATGAAAATATTACTTACTCAATTTAGAAAACATAACTAGGAATGTACAACTTGAAGCTTTAGTCGGTACAAATAAGGACAGAAGTACGTAGTGCTTATTCTAGTTCTACTTTACTTTAATGACCTAGCCTCAGAATTTACTTCAATTATACTTGTCACCGAAGGCAGTTGTGATAGCCTATGTGGTCCAAGGAAGGAGACAGTTGGGAGGAATGTCAAAGTTACATCATTAGAAGATGTGTAGGATAGGAGATACTATTGTGGTCATCTGTCAAAAAGACAATACACCATAGGGCTTACATTTAACAATCTTTAATGACACACAGTTGAGTATTCTAAAAATCAAAGGGCTCTGTTAATATATGTAAGATGAGCACAGCAGCCTGCCTACCTAAAATCTCGACAACATACAGTTAGATTTCACAGATGTGTAACTCTGAGTCAACACAAGGTGGTCTGCTGTGTATCAGCATGATCTGAGGAGTGGTCAATAATTTTCCAGTAACAAGCATATAATTTGAAAAGGTTTGTACATACTGTCTTTTTGTTTCAATTAAGAGGACATTTCACAAAACCATATTTCATACATATGCACCTAACAGGGCAATAACATTTTTGAGATCATACTGGTCTTGAACCACCCTATTTTCCCACCCTTTCTTCAATAGTCCCTCAAAAGCATCTAAGCATGTAACTGTGATAATGATCCCTTTACATAAAAGCTTTACATAATTGACATGAAATTTGCCATTTGTTCTACCACCTCAGGGGAGGGAAAAAAAAAAAAAAAACTTTTCTTAATATTTGCACTTTATCTCCTATTTAATTTTATAATAAACTTCTTTCCTTGGAACCAGATGAAAATTTCTATTGTCTTGCACACTCGTGTCTCTGTGGAAATATACTATCGACTGATTTATAGGAACTTAGCAGTTTTTAACAGTTGGAAGGCCAACACTCAATATTTATCCTGAAGTTGCCATGGCTACTAATGCAGACAAAATTTGCTGAACAAGTTCAAGTTAGAGATAGCCCGAAAAGCACAGGGGGTCTCATTAATGGTTTCAACGATTAACCACAGTGAAAATTAGTGAGTGAATGTGCTGTCTTGATTTCCTATTATGTTGATCTTGCTAATGATAAAGTGAGGCTATTTAGGGAAAAAATGTACATAAATATAGTTTTGATAAGTGTCATTCTTTTTGTTGATGAGATGACAAAGGGAAAATTACTCTAATCTTACTCCATTATCACCTAAAATCATTGATGTAAATAATATCCAATAATGTTCTTTACCTAAAGTCAGAGGCCCAATAGCTTCTGCTATTTGTTAAATATTTGTATTGTACTTTTAACTACATTAAAATATTAGTAGAAACAAATGTATAAAAGAGATAATGTATATAAGTACATGTGTGCATGTATGGAATATTGGTTTATTCACGATGAAAGGAGATTTCTGTTCTCAGGATTGACCTATTTTGGCTTTGTTTTTGTCATTAAAAATTATACTTGCTCATATTTTAAATGGGAAATTATGAATGAGTCTGAACATTTTTTAAGTTGACTGATCTTTGCAAATATAATTATATAAGTAACTCACTTCCAATTTTATTCAAAGGTTTTTTGCTACATACGTCACTGATAACTTTAGAATTATTTTACTCAGTGAGGATGCACTCAGCTGTTAGAACAGAATATCCAAATACTTGCCTCTTAAAAACATAAAGAGAACAATCCAGAAGAGGCTACAGGATTTAAGATCTAGATTCTGGACACTAATTCATTTGATTTATTGAAGAATTCATGGCTTCAAGCCTTCCTGTTTTTCTACTTTTTATCACTCAGTATATAATTGAGGTTGCTGTTCATGATTTAGAATATTGTGGCCATCTCTTTGAATATCACACCCTTGATTTTTAGCGGGTATCAAAAACTGGCTTTTATTTTTATTCACCTAATTCTTTTTTTTTTAATTGGGGAACAAAATCTTTCTTGGAAGTTTATATTTCCAATATAAATTACATGACCAATTCTCTATCTGACAAAAGGAAATATTATTCCACAGTATTAATATTAATTAATAAATATTAATTGTAGTTTATTTACTGGCATTCAAATAACAAAAATAAAGCAATATAAACATGGCATAAGCAACCAAAATTGTGTATTACAGATCTGGCCAATTAATGGTAGGATAAGTAGGGCAATATAACCTTATTAAGAAGCCAACCTCTAAATCATCTCCAAATCCTTTGCCTTTCTTTTTTTTAAATATTTTATTTATTTATTTGACAGAGAGAGATCACAAGTAGGCAGAGAGGCAGGCAGAGAGAGAGGGAGGGAAGCAGGCTCCCTGCCGAGCAGAGAGCCCGATGCGGGACTCGATCCCAGGACCCTGAGATCATGACCTGAGCCAAAGGCAACAGCTTAACCCACTGAGCCACTCAGGTGCCCCTCTTTGCCTTTCTTAATACACTACTGAATTACTAAGTTTAGTTGGTGAGGAGAGAGGGGAGAATAGGGAAGAAACCCCATTCCCCTTTCTCCAAAGTCTGTTCACTCCTGGGAAACTGTCTCCTTCCTTCAGCCATGATGCTTTGGTGTTATTTAACCATTGTTATCTATTTATAAAAATTGAAGCATCATTGTTCATCCTTACATTTAAGTTATTCTCCCTACTTCAGGTCCATTAGGATTAACTAGGTAAATGGCTGCTCAAAAATCCAAGTAATATGTGATATCCTGGGAGAAAAGTGAAATTCCAGTTGGCTCCTGTTCCTTGCATTAAATAATGTTGTTTTGAAAGATATTTCACTTAATCTCAAAGCACTTATAATTCTAATCTACCAGTGCTTATGCATAGATACCAGATGTTCTATTAATGCCATCCTAAAAAGTGTGACTTCTCCAAAGATAGACTGTGATAGCAACATCGTGAGCTGTCCGCATTTTCTGAAAAAAGAAAACAAGACTATTTTAATTATTCTTCAGTTATTATGCTTCTTGATGTCTATCTAAAGATACAGACATTTTTATGATTTACTATCTAAAATTTTAGATATGTCCTTGTTTACAATGGGAGAATTTTAAATATAAACTTGCCACATAACTCATTATCAATATCTGGTAGATACCAGTGTAATTTCAGGTTTTCTTTCCTTTATCTATTGGCTGAATAAGTTTGGGCATTTTTTTCACTTTTCTTACATCATATTTTTTTTTTTTTTGTAGAAAGGGTATAATTTACCTGCAAAATTACTAATGACAGAACTAGGCACCATAAACACAAAAATTAATCAACCACCATCCTTGTTGTCCCCCTGTTCCCCCCCTAGATTCTAGTCTTGGTGGTTGTAGAGATGGAGGACATAAGTCTTGATCAGCAGAAAGCAAAAGGAGTACACAAATAGTGTTCCAAGAATATTTTTTGGAGTTGGAAATGAACCAGCAGCCTTGAATTAGAGCCAGAGAGGATTGTCTGAAGAGAAAATATTTAGGTAGAGTCATGGAGTTTGAGTAGTTTTACGTTAGTAGGAAAAAGAAAAGCTATTAAGATAGTATAATAAGGTAGAAGTCTCTGAATAGAATTCTAGGTTTGAAAGTATATGTAGGCTACCCAACTGTCCCAAATGACCCAGGACTTAAGTTTTCCCGGGATGTGATTTTAGGGCTAAATCTAGGAGAGTCGCAGTCAAACTGAGACAACTCTTTATACAAAACCTGAGTTATCAATTTAAGAAAAACAAAACAAAACAAAAACAAAAAAGGTTTATCATGGTATGGTAGGGCAGCCTCTAAATCTGACCCTCCAATCATTCCCATCTCCTGTTATTCACACCTTGAGTAATTATGACTCTCGAGTGTGGGCTGGACCTAGTAATTTGTCTCTAACAAATAGAAGACAGTGAAGCTATGAGATGTTACTTCTGAGATTAGGTTTCAAAAACGTCTGGTTTCTTTCCTACTTGTCTTCTTTTTCTCTCACTCTGATGGAGGCCAGCCACTGTACTGTGAGATGCTCTACTGGGTGATCAACAAATAAGGACATAAGAAAGGCAGGCCTCCAGCCAATAGCCAGCAAGGAATTGAAGACTTCCAACAATCTTGTAAGTTTGGGGTGGATCTTCCCTCAGTGTATGCTTCAGTTGAGACCTTAGTCTTGGACAATACCTTGATAGCAACCTTGTGAGAAACGCTAAGCCAGAGTTACCCAAGTAAGCCATATTTAGATTTCTGACTCATAGAAAATGTGAGATAATAAATACTATTTTTTTTAAATTTCTAATTGTTGAGATTATTTGTTACATAGTAATATAACTGACACATATACTATGGTTGAAGAAAAGTGGGATCAATTGAAGCATGGGCATAAGATATGTGTGATGGAAATATAGTTCTAGGCAAGACTTTAAAATGATTTAATATCCCTATGTAAATGTTCCTGCCTCTCTACCTTCCATTCAGAGATGGGTGTGTCCAGAGTTACTATTCTCTTCTTTTCTTCTGATATCTTATTTCTAGTTTTCTTACACTCTGCAATAAATCCTCTAAAAATAAATATTTTATTTCTAAAAATTAAAAATGTATATTATGTGACTCCTATTCATGATTCTAAAGTAAGTCACCTTTATTGTTCCTCTTATATTACCCTGCTTCTTATCTTTGGAGACTATCAAAATTTATAAAGATAAATCCATTGTGTACCTTCTTTTAAATTGCTTATCTCTACATGACTACTTCTGTTTGGTTTCACAATGTATGTGAATGTATGTATGCTAGCCCTTGAGACTGTCACAGCTAACAGGACTGAGTTAGTATCTGTATATTCATTCTGAGCAATTAATCCTGAGCTTCTCTAGAAAAGCTAAGTAAAAGAGCTCATGCATTTTCAGGATAGTCCATGAATCCTCTCATTCCCTAGAAAACAATAAAAAGATAAAATATATAGAAGGTAGAAAGTATTGATGAAAAAAATGAAAATAAATTTAAGAAAAGGAAGAATTTACTCTCTGAGCTTCTCTATAATTGTGGATACTATTTTGTCCTAATCACAGTATAATCATCATATAAAAAATTAAGTTAAGAGAGAAGATCAGATATTAAGTTAAGGAAAAAAAATACAGACCAAGATTTAACTGTGCTGGACTAAAATGTATGTATCTGAGGAATGGTAATTTTATATTACACCTGCAAAAAGGAGTTCTACTTTAATTCTTGTAAGAGAGGCAATTTCCAAAACTGATCTTGAATACATCCAAACTCTAAAATTGCCCTGTCTACTTCCCCTTCCCGTTTTTCCCATCTATTCATCAAAACACAAGGGTTTATTGTTTATTTTATTTGGTATCATTTTCTGAACTGGTTTGCTTAAGATACTAAAAGGAATAGCCAAAAACTACGTCCTCAAAGATATAACTGATACATCGAAAAAGTAATTGTTAGTATAATGGATCCATCCAAACGCCCAAGGATGGGCATGCATATCTACTACTTTCTCCAACAGTGATTTCTTTGGATGCCCACCAAAAAAATTTATTATAACTTTTTCAGCTTTGGGTCATATAACATATTTATATGGTCAGTTGGATCTGGAATATGGCATTGCCAAGTTGTAGAGGGTTGTCATTCTAATCTCTAGGTTAAATAGAAAGAAAAGGCATAGAAGGGGGCAGAAGAATTGGTAATTTAGTTTACTACAGGAGATCTGGTCATGTGAACACCGCTATACTATATCCAGCGTGGAATTCCAACGAATAATTGATATTCTTCCTAAATATAAGTTTTGTATCTCAAGTACTGGGGTAAAAGAAAATTTAGATCAAGGTTACGTCAAATTGCATTGATCTAAATGGGATCCTGTGGAATTGTGGGACCTGTAGCCTATACAAATTTAGCATAATTTTAGGAAAAGAAAATATCAATTTTAACAAAGAAAATTAGTATGAAAATGCAATTTGATTAGGTTATTATAAGGGGAAAAATTCTAATAAACTGCACATTTGAAACACTATAAAATCTATAAAATGTGTGTGGGGGAAATATTTTATGAGTTAACTTCCCCTCACACTATTCCCTATCATTTTTTTTGATATCTAATATTCATTCTTTCTGCATTTTTTTATGGAGGCAATTTAATGGTAATTTAGGCTCTTCTCTAGCAAATGTGGTGAAGTTTGTTTTGGGGGTTTTTTTGTTATTTTGTTTTCAGGGGGAGTTGCTTGTTTTTTAATTGATGGTTAGAAAAATATATTGTGGCTTCTCAAATAATTTTAATGTCCCATATAAATTTATAGGTTTCTTTTTAAGTTAGTATAAACCACTGCAAGTTTTTGGTTTTAATTTAGTTTGTCTTGGGCTTTTTATTTGTTTTTATTTTTGTTTTGTTTTGTTTTCCTGATAGATGAACATTAATTTGAGGACATTTCAAACATATTGCAGTGGGAGCAAATCTTAAATGGTCTTTCAATAACAATGTTCATTGACCATATGCTGAGAGCCTTTCCCAGGGCCTTAGTATCTGTGGGTGAAGAAGCTAGTGCTTAAACTTCAATGGCTGCAAATAACAGGCCTCTTTGTACTTTTTGATTAATATATTACCCTATGAGGTAATTCTTCACATCCAAACTAGAAAAACTAATTTTGTTGTCTTTTCTTTCTTTCTTTTTTCTCTTTTTTTTAGTAATCTTATTTTCTATTAATGTAAAATATCTGATCATCACGACTCTAAGTTATAAAAATACTTTCCCATCTTTAAAAGACATATATTAATAAATTACTAACATATGGAATTTGACTTATAGAAATTCCCTCAGCACCTGAAGTTTATACTATATAAAGCCTTTCATTATATCATAAAATACATATTCCATTATACTAAATGCAATGATATATATTTGCATATGTATATATATGTAAAGATATATATTGAGCTGTTATGCAAATGAATGTAAATATTTTAAAAAATATAATATAAAATATAAAACCTTTAATATAAAATTTAGTCCATTTCATGTAGCAAGGTGTATCTATTAATAAACTATACTGCTCAAGACAGTTTATTATGAAATACATTTTACCACTTAAAGTATTATTTCTTTTTATGGATACATTTGTATTCTCTACATAGCTAACTTTAAATCAGTGCCATTTAAAGTATTTCCCAATTCTACTCTATTCTAAATTAAAAGCATTAAATCAGGTTTGCAAAATTGATCTTCAGTAACTACCCATTTTCGATTCTAAAACTTATTAAAAACTCTGCAACTGTGGATATCTCAACAGAAAATCTATGCATTCCAGATGATCCTATTTGCCCTTCTTCCTCTTTTATAAACATTCTAGGCAAATTCCTTCATATTCACATTAATTTTAGTTGATATTTTTTGAGCAAGAGTAGAGTCAAGATCATTGATAAATTTTCTGTTGCCCTTTGGATCACTTACATATTAAGGTATAAAGATACAACAGCACACAGATGCCAAAGCATAGTTTTTTATATTATGCAAAGTTTCTTTTTTTCCTTAAAACATACATTTAAAGCAAATTTCACACGCGAAAAAAATTACTTTTGAATTGAATTCCACCATTTAACCAGTGGTATCTTTACAGGTATAAAAAGTTTAAAGAAAACATAGGAGAGGTTTCCCGGTTTCTCCTTTGCCTTCTACCCTTGCTTCCTTTCCTATTTTTCCCTCCTGGTGAACCCTGACTAACCAATGCAGGACTCTCAGAAACAGGAAATACTGTTTTGATGCTTATTCAGATCACAGCCATCACTGACAGTGAGAGGCACAATCCAGGCCTCACCTTCAATTCCAAGTTTCAGTCAGAGACGAAAACTGCTGCCCCCAAACTACAAGGGCATATATCCAACATTCCTCTATCCCATAAAAACCCCAAGACTGTTTTAATCACCAAGTCATACAGTCTGTTGTGCACCCTGACAGACCTCAGCTTGAGAAAGCTTTTAATTGCAATCACGTTTTAAAGTTCTAAATAAAACCTTATCTATAATTTTATTTATTGGTCATTCTTTTTCAGGCCCAGACAATTTAAAAAACCAAACCTGTAGTACTGTTGTACATCCTTTCCCTGGAGTCTGTGGACATCTACAAATGGAGTTTGACTGTACTTGTACAGTTGGCAAGAGTCTCTGTGAGACTCTATGAGAACATAAATGTACTCTCTGCAAAAAATCTTGTGCAAGGACAGAAGGACTCAAAACTTGCACAGGTGCATAGGCACTTCTTGGTTCTAAGGCTATTTGAGTTTCACATGGTGTCTAAAATAGGGTAAGGCATGGAAGCTCTCAGTGAGGAGTCCATTTAGTTAGTATCTCTTTATAATCTCATTAAAAAAATTATATGTGGCCTCAATTTTAAAGTATTCAGTGTCAAAAATTTTTTTGCCGCTGCTAAATGTTCAATAAAATACTGTTAAATTTTCCAGCCTGATGTGAACTCTTTCTGGGGCAGGGGATGGGGGTTGGTTTAAGCAAGTTTGTCAACTTTGGGTGAAGTCTACTTTGGGTGAAGAGCAAGGGTACTAGGTTTCAAAAGCAGAAAATATGATTTGTAGAAAATAGTTTTATTGAGTCAAACAAGTGGCAGATTAAAACACCAGCCACCAGTGCTTCAAAATGTAAAAGCATTACCTGGAAACTGAAAGGAAACTATTGTCAGGGAAATTAAAAAAAAAAAAAAAAAAAAACATGGAAAAGAGAAGTCTTCCATAAAATTGAGGGAGCTAAAACCACAAACTAAAGTGATTTGGGCATTATGTATAACCAAATAACCTCTTAATATATTGGTTATTCAAATTATGCCACTTAAGAAAAAAATTACTCAAGTGCCTGGCCGGCTGAGTTGGAAGAACAAGAGACTCTTGATCTCCAGGTCATGAGTTTGAGCGCCATGTTGGGAGTAGAGATTACTTAAGTAAATAAAACTTAAAACAAAAAAAAGACAAAAATTACTTTTGACTTATGATCATCCACATGTTAATGTCCTATATAATTGTTACCAGTAAAGGCAAAATATGTTTCTATTAGCTCAAAGATCTATTAAAGAGTGGGTATGTCAACTATTTGTATAATCCCCTCAATATGACTCCTTACTTTACAGTGACTGTTTACCTTCTTGGGTTATAATATATTCACTTCTTGTTGACTAAAATACTAATTCTGTTACAGTGATTTAATGTAAAAATATTGTCAACTATTAAAATTAAATCTATTTTAGTATTACATTATTTCTAGGGATTACAGTGAACTTATAAGTAAATATCTTCTAGAAAGGAAAAAAAAAAAGAAATAATAAGAAAACATTTCCTTTAAGGAAAAATGGACTTAAAATACTTTTTATAGAGCCACAAATTTTCTTCCTAATAAATATTTTGAAAGATATATCATGCATGCTGGGGCACCTGTGTGGCTCAGTCCGTTAAGCGGTTGCCTTCAGCTCAGGTCATGATCCCAGGGTTCTGGGATCCAGTCCTGCATCTGCTCCCTGCTCAGCAGGGAGCCTACTTCTCCCTCTCCCACTCCCCGTGCTTGTATTCCCTCTCTCGATGTCTCTCTCTCTCCCCCTGTCAAATAAATAAATAAAATCTTAAAAAAAAAAAAAAGAAAAATATATCATGCATGCAAATAATACATAAAATAAAATGGGAATAAAATAAAATGACCAGCAATGTGCTAAAATTTGAATTCTTCTAAAAATTCTGATGTCTTTCTGTCTTTCCCTTAATATTAGTCTTTCCAGCTATAGATCTAACCATGGCATTTCTCAGTCAGCTAGTTTTGGCCATGAGACTAAACTGCCTAATGGGTCACAAAGAGAACTGTATGGCGGGATATCTGGTAAAGTCCTTGAAGGGAAGAGGTATGCCCTTCTTCATCACATCCTCCTGCCTGCTGACTGAAATGCTGGCATGGTGGCTGGACTATAAGACCCACGTAAAGTAAGGAAGTTAGGGCCACAAGGAACGTAGAAGAGGCGAGGTCCCAAATAAAGGTCTGATCAGCCAAACCAGTCGTGGACTGATTACTCTGGACTTCATGTATGTGAAGGAGAAATATACTTTTATCGTTTTAACACTTCTATTAATTTTGTATTCTGTCACTCTTAGTCTTACTTTTTTTTTTTAAGATTTTATTTATTTAGTTGACAGATAGAGATCACAAGTAGGCAGAGAGGCAGGCAGAGAGAGAGAGGAGGAAGCAGGCTCCTTGCTGAGCAGAGAGCCGGATGCGGGGCTCGATCCCACGATCCTGAGATCATGACCTGAGCAGAAGGCAGAGGCTTAACCCACTGAGCCACCCAGGCGCCCCACTCTTAGTCTTACTTAATACATACAAATAAAAACATCTTCTCCTAGACCACGACTGTATGTCTTTTAGTTAATTGTGTTTTGTTTTACACTGCTATGAACATTTTGATAAAGAAAAGTTAATATTCATTTGTAATTAATTTTCTTTAGACTTTCCTAATCCATGTTAATATATATAATTTTGTATACGTTTTCTGATATCGCTGGTTTTTTGAGGCTTTAGTCAAATTGCATATACATATATAGCTATATATTAAAGAATAACCTTATATATTACATATAGCTATAACTATACTTATATATAGCTATAATCATATAATATAATACATGATATAATAAATAGCTAGAATTATAAACTAAATATATGACAAAGTATTTATTGAATAAAATAGAATATTATTGAAAGGCTTAGATACAATTTGGTAGTTTTATCAATGACCTATTTAATTACTAAAGATAGAGATTTATAGCAAATTTAAGATACATATGTAATTCAAAGTGACAGTAATGCTACCCATCAAGTTTCAGATTTTGAGAAGCTTGTGAGAAGATAGTTAAGTGCTGATGAAAAAAAAAATAATTGTGTATCCATATTTGGAAGGGCATATAAGTTTGGTGAATATGTAAATGATTCAACCATTTAGAAATATTACAAACTTTGCAACTATAATTAATATATTATTTTTTTACGTTTTTAGAGCTATTCATCATTCTGAATGGAATGAGATGAGACTTTATTAGCATACTCAGCGTTTCTACAGGTAAATGGAAACCTCCTCAATTAAGCGAGTAGTGATGTGAAATCATTTTTGGAAGTTATTCAAAATATGCATAAATAATTTATGTTATGTCCTAAATTAGCCCTTCAAAAACACTCATTTTAGAATTCATTGTATTGGCTATATTTTCTCTATTTAAATTCAATAGGTCAAAAATATTTAATTGTTCAGGATATTTGAACATGACTTACAGTTTTTAAGATATTATACTAATAAATCTCCAGGTAGATAATGTTTTTTGGCATCTGAGTAGCACTTTAAGAATGGACTGTGACTGTGAATAATACGCAATGTTTATTAACTGATATTAAAGAGGATGTAAGTTTGACAGATTTTAAGCAACATAATCCCATTGTTAAAACAAGTTACGGTATTGGGAATCCATCTCATTTTTTGATAATTGTTCCACATTTTCATTTTGGGGAATTTATATGAAAAAAAATTAAGTACCTGAACAACTAATTTATAAGTAAAAATAAGAATGTAATCAAAATCCCCATCCAGCTACATCTTCATAAAAATGACAAAGATACAATAAAAAAGACACCTATATAATTGGCTCTAGTACATTTTTTAAGACTTTATATGAATCTCATTGTTTTATTTATCTAAAATCAAGTAGTGGTATAACAATTATGCTCATATGGGATGTATATTTAGAAGACATTTAACAATAAATCATTTCAGAGGTATTCTGTGATTCAGATAACAAAAAGGGTAAAATGGAAATATATGTTTAATGCAAAAAAGGGACATTATTTATGTTTTGCTTCTTTAATTTCATACATTCATATGTTGTTGTACTTTAATGCGTTCCAGTTTATGCAATAAAATAGATAGAGGTAACAATACCTGGGCCCATGTATAGCAGCTAAATTGAGCATTTTTTGAAATTATTATTATGTATAAATAAACAAATATACAAATAGAAATAAGACATCTTATCAAGGGTTTAGATTTCTTTGCTTACTCTTGTTTCAAAATGTTGATTATGCTCCAAATAAAAATCATAGTAAATGTCCTTGTGGAGATTAAAGTTGTATGTGAAGATCATTTGCCCAGATTGAAAAAGATCTCTTGGTACTAATAAAGAAGATGTAAGTAGAGTTTTGATATTTCCTACATAACAACAAATATTACAGGAAGGGAAAGTGGATACTTTGGTGGAAAAGTGAAAGAAATGAATTGAGTGTAAAGTGCAACTTAATTGCAGACGTTAGAGCAAAGAAGCAAAAATATGAGATCATGAAAAAAGTTTTCATTTCCAGTTTGAAAATTGAACAATTGGAAAATTGAACTATGCCTCCAGTAAACTATGCCTCCAGTTGTGGCAAAATACTTTTTAATCTGTGTTGAATGATTGAAAAAGTTACAATTTATTTATATTTTTGGATCTATCAATTAAAATCACTAAATATAAAAAATTTATTTAATCTCAATATTTTGTCTATCTTTGATGGTGAAAACCATCATCATTTAAAGAAGATAACAATTTATTGTCCACTCTAAATGTGAAAGCATACTTGTCTAAAAATTTTAAAAATTAAAAAAAAATTTTTTAACTTGAATGAAAGCATAAATTAATAACCTCCTTTTAGTTCCTTTTAATTGATAGTTATCCTAATTGCTGGCACTCTCATATCACAGTATGAAAATGTGACCAGGGGTCCCTGGGTAGCTCAGTTGGTTAAGGATCTGACTCTTGATTTTGGATCAGGTCATGGTCTCAGGGTTGTGAAGTTGAGCTTTGCTACAGGCTCTGCACTCAGCATGGAGTTTTCTTATCCCTCTCCCTCTCCTCCTCCCCCGACTCTCTTTTGCTCACATTCTCTCTCTCAAATAAATAAATAAAATCTTTTTAAAAATATGACCAGGGGCGCCTGGGTGGCTCAGTGGGTTAAAGCCTCTGCCTTCGGCTGAGGTCATGATCCCAGGGTCCTGGAATCGAGCCCCGCATCAGGTTCTCTGCTCCGTGGGGAGCCTGCTTCCTCCTCTCTCTCTGCCTGCTTCTCTGCCTACCTGTGATCTCTGTCAAATAAATAAATAAAAAATCTTAAATAAATAAATAAATAAAAATGTGACCAGAGTAAGCTTTATAAATTAACAAAACCTAAAGAAATCATAAAATTAATAAGTCAGATAATTTTTAATCATAACCATGTTTTATTTTGTTTATACTACATAGACTATACTAAGATGTAGCAGGTCACCATTGTTTGTGAGAGCAGCTGGGATTATGATAGATATTAATATGTCTGGATTCTTTTTTTTTTTAATGATTTTATTTATTTATTCGACAGAAAGAGAGAAAGAGACTGCGAGAGAGGGAACACAAGCACAGGGAGTGGGAAAAGGAGAAGCAGGCTTCTGGCAGAGCAGGGCACCCAGTGCAGGGCTGGATCCAAGACCCAGAGATCATGACCTGAGCCAAAGGCAGAAGCTTAATGACTGAGCCACCGCAGTGCCCCAGTAGGTTTGGGCTCTTTTAATTGAGACATATTATCTCAGCATTGTGGAAAATGTATCACTGAATTATTCAGGTAGTTTATGTGTATCTCAAAAATATATAGTTTAAAAAAAATTCACTGAATCTCATTTTTTAACTAATCTTGAACATCCTCATTTTAGAAAGTCTAGGTGGTTAAAAAAAGCTAGACTGTTTTTCTGGCTTTGGAACATGTATTATTAGCAGTATACTTAAAACAACAACAAAAATAACAATGATAAAAATAATCAGAAAAAAGAACTGAGATGACTGAATTAATGAGAATAATAAGGAATAATGAAGAGTGAAAAACATCCAGAACTTATCTTTAATAAATTAAAGAGCACTGTAAAAGGCAAATTGGGAGGCCAAAAAGATCTTTGCATTTCTCTTTACTGATTTTCATACAGAAAATACATTAAAAAAAGCAGAAATTAGAAAATAAATGGATATATTTACCAAAGAATAAAATTGTTGATTAACATTATTATCTGATTTTGTTAGGGCATATTTGTATATAGCTCAGATCATAGAGCATAGATATCTTGGAATTCTGTATTTTCACCAACATTTTCCATGTAATTAATTTTAATGTGATCATAATTCTTAATGGTTTCATTCCTAAATGGATACATGGTGATATACTGAACCTCTTTACAAATGTGGATGTTTAGGAGATTTTTTAATAATTTTTTAAAAGATTTTATTTATTTATTTGACAGAAAGAGACACACAGAGAGAGGGAACACAAGCAGGGGGAGTGGGAGAGGGAGAAGCAGACTTCCCATTGAGAAGGAGCCTGATGCAGGACTCCATCTCAGGACCCTGGGATCATGACCTGAGCTGAAGGCAGCCGCTTAACGACTGAGCCACTCAGGTGCCCCTGTTGAGGAGATTTTTACTCACATTATTTAGTATTATAAATGTTAGTGTAAGGGAAAATTATATGTTGTTTAAATGTATATTATTTAATATAAAGAATTCTGGCATTTTATAAAGTCTAATATTTCTATTTTTCCTATGTTTTGAGTGTTCTTCTATTGTATATTATTTAGAATATTTTATATAATACCCTGCTCTTCACTCCATCTATATGGTTATTATGTGTTATGTGATGAAATTCTAAGTCATCATCCTAAGGTACTTTAATTTAGAATGACTTAATTTAGACTTTAATTAGAATGATGACATTTTTATTTTATTATGTAACAATAATGTTAATACACCTTTGGTTTATCTTTCTACTTTTTTTCCTAATAAGAATCTAGTATATATGGTATATTGCATAGCCCAAATCTTCTGTATTGAGAATAAAATCTATTTAAATATATAATTAAATTTAAGAAACATTAACATCTTTTAAATATTTAATTTGCAAACATCAAAAGGCGTAATAAAAGATAATATAAAGAACAACAAAAGAAACACACGAATCACAATTATAATTAAAATCAATTTCTGGCTCACTTAACACAAGTTAATAAAGATTCAATTGTTCTAGAACAAATTACGTTATACTGAGGAAATCCTGCACAAAAATTAAAAACTCCCTAAAAATTATAAGGAAGATATTTCATAACTTTCTACTCTTAGTGGTTCCTATTTGTTACTAATACATACTTTTAGAACCAACTAGAAATCTGGATAGCTTTCCTTCTCTCAACAGGCTGCTTTTGAATGTAGCCTGATGCTATCACTAATGTTATTGGAAGGATCACTCATAACACAATTATGATTAATAAACTGATGGCGCTTCTAGTCAACACTATAAAGGGAAGAATAATGAAGAAATAAGAAGATAGGAATTGGATAAGAATTGGATAAGAATAAGTGAAGGTGTCCTTATTTAGGGACTATATAATCTATATACAAAATCTCAATATAATCAAAATACAAACTATTAGAAGAGGCTTTCATTTATTTGACAAATTAAAATCAGACCTAAAATATAATATAATAGTATTTCCTAACATCAACAATAAGTAACTATAAAACATACTAAATATAAGATACCATTCACAAGATTCCATGTTATAAAGTATCACAGAATTAATATAACTGAGATTTTATAATCTATCTAAGGACAAAGCTTCAAAGCTCTAAAAATTATGCTATGTGTTCAAAATTTTCCATCTTCAAATTTGGAATGTCTTCTAATCAATGAGGTATGAAATCATTATTAATTAAATTAACAATATGTTTTTTTCTTAATTGTCCATAAAATAATAGTGTATCTTCCAACCAGGACCATCTTAGATTCAATGATTCATGGTAAATCTGCAGAAGGTGCTCTTAATTACTGGACACATACTAAATTCTTTTGGATGCATTGACTTAATATAATAAAGATATTTGTTTTCTCTAAATTAAGCTACAGAGTTGATACCATCCTAATTCAAATTCAGTGGAGTTTTTCAAAAAGTTGGAAACTCTAGTTAAAATTCAAATGGGAAAATAAAGGATTACAAAAACTAGTTATTCTTTTTTTTTTTTTTAAGTGGGGAACTTGTCCTACCAAATATTAGAAAATGCAAGTAGTCTTCACTTTTTTATAGTGGTGTGAGACCAGACACACACACACACACACACACACACATACACACACAAACACACACAGAGACGTACAGAAATAATCATACAGGCCGTAATGATGAAAACAGTCTAAATAATCAATGGAAAAAATTGCTATTGTTCCAAGACTTTCACTTTTTCTCAAAATATTAAATTCTAGAGTTGGTTATAAATATATACAGGAATAAAAATGATAAACTAATATTCATCACACTGTAATATAAAACATTAGATATACTGAGAATTAAAGTATTCTATGTATTTGTAAAAAAATACCAAGAAGGATTTGAATATTGTTTGCCTTCCCCTTTTTCATATAACCCATGACACGGAGTGAACATCTTTTCTACGCTTTGAAGATTGTTACACTTCTTTTTAAGTTTGGATCAGCTTCTGATATTTTATCCTTTGCACTTGCAAGGCCTTGAAATACCTCTGTGAGTTTCTTTCATATGAACATTTTGGCTGGCGTGTCGACACTTCCTCTGGAATATCTTCATCCTATTCATCAAAGCACTTTTCTCATTTATGCAGATAATTTCACGTTCACTAAGTTCCTCTGGCTGGATATCTATAGTCCCCAACAGCAACAGTGTCCATATTCTCATGGGCAGTTATTTCTTCTGTAACTCCATCTACATTTAGTTTATTTCCAGCATTATCCATTTTCACTTCTTTGCTGCAATTTCATTTTTATGTGATAATTTCTTCTTTTCTTTATCCATTTTATATAATATATCATATATCAGTGAGACACTGAAACAACACAATTAATAACATTGCTTTGCTGTGTGTGACCTGAAAAACAGATGTATGGTGACCAATCACCGACAGAACCAACAGACGAAGAAGTGGGATGATTGGTCTCTGATCATGATGTGCATTTTTTATGTGCTTAGTAATAAGTGAAATGAAAAGCTAGCTGTGAAGCCTGGACTTTATGCAATTACTCACCATTAATTTACCCAACGAGGTAACTAAATTTTGAATTGTGTGGTTGGAGGAGTGGTATTATTTAATTCCCGTGTTCACTGAATTCATGCAGATCAGAACCTTGCAAATCAGAACCAAAGGATTGCCTGTACTTCAAAGGCAAATAATGGCATGTTATTGTCACAACCACAGACCAACTGAGCAATGGAGAAAGAATAGAGAGCTCAAGGTCAGCCTCAGGCAAAAAAAAAAAAAAAAAAAGGAGAAAAATCAACAGGGCAAGAAGCATTTCTTTCATAGATAAAGTTAGACCACTAGCTCTCTCTATGGGGAAACATACAACTGGATACCTCCTGATATAAAAAAGATGGAACCAAATGAGACTAAATTTTTAAGTATTTGAAACAAAACTATAAAGTTAACGTAGAAAAGTACAGAGAATATTTCTGTGAATGTTAAGTGAAATAACGATTTTTTTTAAAAGATTTTATTTATTCATTTGACATAGAGAGAAAACAAGCACAAGCAAGGGAGAGGAGTGGCAGAGGAAGAAGGAGAAGCAGATTCCCTGCCGAGCAGGGAGCCCGATGTGGGTTTGGTGCGGGATCATGACCTGTGCTGAAGGCAGACTCTTAACCGTCTGAGCCACCCAGATGCCCCAAACTAATTATTTTTAAATCCATTTTTTGTTTTCCCCCATCCTCTTCATTTACTATATGATTACGTGAAATGTTAACATGATTGTAAAATCACATTAATATAAAAAAAATCCTCAGAGAATGTCCCTCTGTGCACCCCTTCCACTCCATTTTCATCCCCCTATCCTGCACACTTTTTTGATCTGCATGGACATTAAAGGAAGTTAAAGTATATTATAAACTGAGAGAGAACATCAGGAACATGTTAATCACAAATAAGTGATTCAAATGCTAAAGTACTTTTAGAAATGAAGAAAAAAGGTCACTAAACTAATAGAAAAATTGGTATTTATCTGAAGAAAAGAAAAATTGTATTTCCAATAGCAATATAAAAGGAGCTCATAATCTCCACGATAATGGAGATAATTCACATGTCTCATTCATCATCATTACATATTTTTAAAAATTTTAAGTAAAATACTGGTTTTTGGTAAGTATTTGCTATAATGAAAATACACATGCAACGTTTTGTTGTTTAAATTTATACAATCACTTTAGAAAACACCATTCATTCTTATCATCTACCACAGCTGAATATGTACACCATTCATTAAACATAAAATTCATTCTTGTTAAAAATGGTAAACGCGATATTGTTGTAAAAAATGGTAAACGCCAAATTCAGAATAATGGTTACTTCTGAAACTGGAGACAAGGAATGAGGGAAATGACACTTTGAAGTCAGGAGAAATGATCTGTTTCATAAACTGGTTAGTAGATATGCTGATGTTTGTCCTATCACTAACTGTAGAAGGCAGAATCATTCACCAAAGATATCCACCCTCTCTAATCCCTAGAAACTGTCAGTACCTTATGTTACATGATAAGAAAGTGTTTGCAGATATAACTGAAGTTAAGGACTTCACAACAGGGAGCTTATTCTGGATTATGTCAATGTGCCAAATCTAATCAAGGAGTCCTTAAAAAAAAAGATGATTTTTTTTTTCCCTAGCTAGAGTTAAATAGATGTGGCAGAAAGGTGTTCAAAGTGTGAGTAGGACCCCTCCTGCTGTTTGCAGGAGCAGGGATGCACGAGCTTCTAGGAGCAAAGAGGGCCTTCACAGACAGCCTTCAAGAAAACGGGAGACCTCAGTCCCACATCCGCAAGGAACTAAATCTGGCCACCAACTCAGTGAGATTGGAGGTAGATTCAACCCCAGAGCCTCCAGAAAGGAACACCGTTCTGCCAATATCATGATTCGGGCCTTATGAGAATTTAAGCTGAGGACCCATTTGAGCTATGCTGTAATTATGATTCTGACTTACAGAAGTATGAGAGAGTAGAGGAGTGTTGATTTAAGCCACGAAATGCATAGTAATTTATTAAGGCAGCAATCAAAAATAGATTCACTACAGTTTTTGTGTTATACATATAAACAATTATTATAGTGCAGTCACTGTTTTTTGTTGTTGTTGTTTTGTTTTGTTTTATGTCTTTCTTTTTTTTTTTTTTTCAGAGAGGGAGAGGGAATCTTAAGCAGGCTTTATGCCCAGCACAGAGCCCAACACAGGACTTACATCTCCCAACCCTGAGATCATGACCTGAGCAAAAATCGGGAGTTGGATGCTTAACTGACTGAGCTATATAATAAATAGAATTTTTCAAATTCACAAGATTGATAAAATAATTTCAGGTTCTTTATATTTCATATTACTATTTATATTACTATTTATATTCATATTACTATTAATGTTTTTCTACTAAGAGCAAAGTGGGTGTAAATGTAGAGTTTCTCAATCCAACTCAAATGTACTTTGACTCAAGCAAATAACAGTTACCCTTACATTCTAAACTTCTCAGCAGTATTTTGTTTCTGTTTTCTATGTTTTCACTGTATACATAATGAAATAGTTTAAGGCAAGGCTTGGCAACCTATGGCAAACAAGCCAAATCTGGCCTGCCATGTATTTATGTAAATCAGATTTTACTGAAACACAAAATCCATTTGCTTAGTTATTGTCTACAGCTGCTTAAATGCACCAAAAGACAGTTAAGTGGTTGCAATAAAAAATCTATGGTCCACGAATCCTCAATTATTTACTATCTTGCTCTTCATACAAAACTTTGCCAAATTCTGATAAAAAAAAACAAAACAGGATCTTTACATAATAACTTCACGGTGTAAAAATCCATGAAAAACAAATTAATGATGACCAAATTATAGAAAAAAGTACAAAACCTATTATCTTTCAAAATTTGAAAAATGTATAATTATAACACATGGTCAGAGACTTTTTTAGAGCTCTTTTAATTGAAGAAAAAACTTATCAAAGAAAGTATAGGGAATAAAAGAATGTGGAAATCTGTATGGAAACATATCCAAGTACCTAAAAAGTATGCTCTTTTGATTTTCCTGTCTCTTCATATTTTTAGTCTTGTAATACCCTTTCCCTTTCCTCTTTTTTTTTTTAACTAATGGTCCTTTATTTCATTAGTAGCTCTTTCAATTACATATAAGATTGGCTAGTTTTGCTCTATAAATTTAAAAGGTGAAGCAATTAAATTGAGCAAATATGTATCTTAACTTTTAAAGTATGAAAAGAAAAATAATCTTGTAGCTTATCTTTATTCATAGAATTGCTAGAAGAAGAAATCATGAATTGATTTCTCTGGAGTAGAAAAAAAAGTGAAAGTTGAAATTGGACCGTATTCTAAGAGAAGTATAATTAGATAAAGTTAATGTTCCAAGCAGGATCTATATGTTCTATTTCTAATTTCTAATCTTTGCAGAGATTCTAAATCTTTTCTGACTCCTGGTATAGATTTAATCATCACTCTTCTTGAGTGTGATTTGAAATGAATTATATAACAGTTGAACAAGGAAAGTCTCTAAAACTAAGCGAAGCCTAAAACAAATACAGTGTAGTGTGTAAATAAACAACAGCCACAATATAGTATGTATAATTAGAGTTTTATTTGCACATTTTTTTGTGTGTGTGGGTCATCAGATTTTGGAGAAATATATTTAAATGAGAATAGTTAGGAATTACGATGCCCTTCTGAGTGTTTATGTCTTTTCCCTGCTAAGAATGGATAAATACACAGAATGATTGATTTTTCTCTCCTGAAAAGTAATACTCGATTGATATATGGTCTTTAAACATTCACCCCTGATGTGGTTCTTAAACTTTCCATTGGATAGTCAGATAATGAGGGCAAGAGCCTGGATCTTGATGTTGGGGTGATCAAAACAGTGGTTGGAAGAGTTTGTGATGGAGGCAGAAGTAGTCTGTTGGGAGAAGAGAAAGATCAGAACATCTAACTCTGGAAAGCTTGAAAGTTAAGTTTATTTTTTTCCCCTTGTCCTTAAAGTTGTGACTTAGTGTTCTATACTTGCATGGAGTTAAGAGAATAATACTTCCATGTCTAGGAAAAAAGTGTCCTTGCAAAGAATCATTTAAAAGAGAGTAAGCTAAGCAGGTCAGGCTGGGCAAGCATTCTATCTATCCAATACACAGTAAACGCTTCCTAAGATGTCCAGTACTGCCATTTCTTGAGATGGGTGATCTGGAATAATCTATAGGGCATCCTTTGCAAACTATTATTTGAGTCACCTGAAGTTTATAAGGCAGCAGGTTCTCAAAGCAGTTCAGCAATTCTCAAACCATAGGAAGTTAGCACCTACCCAAGCAGAAAATCTGGACCCAGCCTTGTTTGAGGATTCCTTCCCTTCCCTTCCCTTCCCTTCCCTTTCCTTTTTAATTAATTAATTTATTTATTTGACACAGAGAGAGAGAGAGAGAGAGAGAGGGAACACAAGCAGGGGGAGTCTGAGAGGGAGAAGCAGTCTTCCCAAGGAGCAGGGAGCCAGATGCTGGGCTTCATCCCAGGACCCTGGAATTATGTCCTGAGCAGAAGGCAGAAGCTTAAAGACTGAACCACCCAGGCACACCCCCCATCCCCCCCACCCCTTGGGTTGAGGATTTGTATTGAATCCTGGAGAAGTGTTATTTTAACTCGCTGGAAAAAAAAGACAGTGGAATTGGCAATTATGCTTGTATTCCTGGGATAACAGAATCAAATAAAACAATGAAATCTATCTGAATCTAAATGTAAAAGGGGAAAACCTTTTATTTCTTTAATTTTAAGGGAGTATTTTGAGGATTAAATCACAATGTTTGAGTCTCCAACTTCTTGTATGCTCCCGGGCCTTTTATTACTTTCCTAACCAGGCCTTTCCTTGGAGGGTTATATATTATCTATCTTCCTTAGTGCTACTATAGCAGTCTATCAAAAATGTAAATGTGATTATACCACAATCCATCTTAACACCTCAACAGTGGCATACAAAAAATCCTTAAGATGGCCCTGCCTATGTCCTATCTTTTATGTTTTGCTTATGAAATACCAAATCCCCTGTTTTTCTAAGCACATATAATTTGCATCAACTTCTTTCCTCGTACATCTTTATGTTCCTCACTCCCTGGAATGTGTGTGTGTGGGTGAGGGGTGTTTCTATCTCTAGTTATTGGTGACCTAGTTACCCCAATCCTTCAAGAGACCATGGTTTTCATGGTCTTAGTAAATTCCCCCTGATAAAACAACTTAACACCAATCCCTGTTCACCCAAAATATGAATAGCTAGATGATGTGTTATTCTTCTGGAGTTCTAATCTAAGCTTCATAGATAATATTTTAATATGTCTGGCTCTTCATGGTGCTTGTATAAACTTTGAGGCCAGGACGGACAATTATTCATATTTATTCGCCTAAGTAACAGTAACTAGCCTAATAAATTTGCCCTGAACTAAATAGAAAACAGTGTTTTGAGTACACAATGGGAGTACTTGATACATGAGTTAATTATGAACATCTTTTTTTTTTAATATATTTTTAGACATTTTTAAAGGTTTTTTTTTTTTTTTTTTTTTTTTTTTTTAGAGGGGAAGAGAGGGCACGGGGGGGGGAGGGGCAGGGGGAGAAACAGGCTCCCCGGTCCCAGTTGAGTAGGGAGCCTGATGCAGGGCTCAGTCCCAGGATTCTGGGATCATGACTTGTGCCCAAGGCAGACGCTTAGCTGACTGAGTTACCCACATGTCCCAAATGTAAGCATTTTAAAAACAATAGAAAAGTAGTACAAAATAACATGAATTTTAAAACTACCTCTATCTATTCAATTATAAGGAATTCTTTAAAAAAAACAAGCAAAAATATAGGAAGGGGGACTTAAATAACATCTCTGTAGAACTTTATCATTATTATTATTCTAAAACAATGTCTAATATCTTTTGGGTTTTCATGGACCTCATCTTTTTTTAATTTTCACAATGCAATTCAGCTCTCTGGTAATTTACCAAAAAAAAAAAAAAAGTTGCTTTTAAGTGCCCTCTTGAACCTATGACAGAAGGTTCAAGAGGATGCTAGAGATATATTTATTGATTGAAGTCTCTCAATACTTTTGTAATATACAAACAGCCTTTGGCCTTCAAAAAGTGTGTTCTCATCAGAGTTATCTTTAAACGAGGGGAAAATTTATCATTCACATTAATGCTTGATGAGGTTGGTTTTTTTAAAGAACTAAAAAGGCATCCTATTATTTTTACTGCATGCATTCACCTAATATTTTTAAATGATTTAGTTGTAACTCTAAAGTTAATTATTTATTATTTTTTAAATTTATGTTTTAATTTTTTGTTAACACCTGATGGATGACAATAGGGTAGTAGATCAATTATTTTTTATTATTATTGTCTTTTAAGTTGTGTGACAGCAAAATAATTTGGGGCTTCATATTACTATAGTAAAGGTCTCTTATCTTCTTCTGTGGAAGCAATTAAATGGCACCCTGGCCTGGTTTAATTCTAAGCTAATTTATATCCCCATTCTCTTTAAATAAATTGTATAACATAAAAGAATGAAAAATATTCAATGATTTTTATAAAAACAATCATTGCATAAATTTAAAATGGTATCACAGTAAAAATACAGAATACAGAATTTTCAGTTCTACATTCTTTAGCAACATATCTTAGATAATATGATCCAAGTACAGAAATTAAATTTAGAAACTAAAATGGCAATCTGTCTCAGAATAACATCCTACCTGAAAATAAATTACGATAGATTACACATGTCATGACTATTTGGCTAGCGAATCATTTACTCATTAATTTAATAAATATTTATTGGGAAGCATTCTTCTAAACGATGGGAACAGAGAATGTACAAAGTGAACATGAAATTGTTCTTGCATTTGAGGAGTTGATTTCCAAACGGTGAAAGATATCTGACAATGATTAAACAGACAAGATGATTTCAGAGAGAAACAAATAGCCATAACATAAAGAGAGTAAGGTGAATTGACTCTGGGGAGAAAATACTTCAGATACGACGGTCAGGAAACGCCTCCATGCGGGGGGGGGGGGGGGAAGAACGCTATATGTGCTAAATCCTGATGATAAAAAAGCAGTCAGGTTCATATGGTCTCACTACAAACCAGAAAAAAGGGTATAGCATATTAGTGAGACAATGCACATGCTATGTTTGTAGGAAAGCCAGATGGTCAACGAGGTTTGAGAGGACTGCCCAAAGTAAAGATGGACAGAAGTGACCTCAAAATGAGAGGCACAGGGTCTGCAGAGCCATGTTGTCAGGAGAAAAGGGTGTGGCTCTTATTACAAGAAGAAGTAGATATGCAGCAGCATCCAATGCATAGATTTAAGAGGAAGTGACATTATGTGGTTTATATATATAATAAACGCAGCATGGAAAATGAATATTCTGTGGAAAAAGAGAAAAAGAAGCAGAGAGTTTGGCTACATAGCTACTGCAATATCCTGGTTAATTCAGGGTACTATAAGACACTGTTTTTAATGCTGTATGAAAATCTATGCACCTACATGTGTATTCTTTCATTAATTAATTATACAAATGTTTGTTAATATTATACTTGGTCAAAGAATGTGCTAGAATTGAGATAACAAAAATGAACTGGACACAATCTCTGCAGAGGATGGAAGGTATCTAACATCACAAAATAAGTCATATATATATATACACATATATGTGTGTATATATATATGTGTGTGTATACACACACACACACACACACACACACACACACACACACACAGGTTAAACTGCAGAAGAGAGAAAGGAGACCGGAAACTGACTGTGACTAACTGGGTGAGTTTCGTGAAGAATTTTCACTAGGGTAAATGCAGTGCTGAGTCTATGAGACTGCTATCATATTACTAATTATGAAGCCATCAGTCATTGCCTACACATTAGGAGAAGCACTACCTACTAAAAGTAAATAGAGAATGTCAGGATTTCCCCCAAATATCATTGCTTGTTTAACTACATAAAATATTTCTGGCATTTTACTTGAGAAGCATAACATTTTTCATAAGAATACACATTCAGAGGAGAACTTATAATGAAGTAAATGAAGTTAAAGATTCGCAGGTCCTCAATGAATACATCTCTTCAAGGGCTTTAGCAATGTAGTAGCTTTGCTTTCTATAATGCTTCCGTAGGATTTTAAAATTAAGATGGTTTGTCTTCTTACTCTGCCTCTCCATCTCCATCAGACTTACTCTGTAGCCCATTAGCTTAAGTGTGGCTGCAGGTATTGCAGGAATGACAAAAGGGTGAAGGGGAGTAGGAAGTGCTTGTAACTTCATTTTCATGAGATACATTTAAACGGTTAGAGTCCTGTCTACTTACAGCTAATTTATTGCTAGAACTCTCAGTTTAGAAATTGCTTCCAGGAATCGGGATGGAGTCATTCCAGATATATTTATTCATGAACTTTTTAATTTATTTAACTATCATTTATTGAGTACCGTTTCAGGAATGGTGCTAGGAACCCGCAATATAAAGATGAACATAACAGACTTCATTTCTGTCTAACAATATCTTTTGTTCATCTCTTCTACATTTTTGAACCTTCCTTCCTATTGTCATGCTAGGAACGCTGTCAAGACTTTCCTGACATCCTAAGTCTAAGCGCACATAATAAGTTCACCTTTGAATGTCATTTAAAGCAGGTAGTGATGGAAGTTATAGATGTAAAGGATAAAAGACTGAATTTTCTTTATGTTATCTCTACAGAAAATACTTCAGGTTATTTTCATAAGAAGAGGTGACCAGGAATTATTCACCCAAATAACATACAGGGAATAATATTACAGAGATGCCAGGGAGTAAATTATAGAGCATAATGGTATTTTTTCTGGATTTTGTGATATTTGTAGCAAATTCCAATTTTATTAGCTTTCTAATTTACTATGATTTCTCTTAATCCTAAGTAAATTTAATGTGCATGTTCAATATTACTTATAATGTGTATCCTTAATTTTATATAAGATTCAAGGCCTACAAATTCTACTCATAGATTAATAAGGGAATTGTTTATATAGAACATCTTTCATACAGTTTCTCAACTAGTGCTCTTTCAAATGTGAATTTGGTATCTGCAGTTTGCATTGAGTAAGAAATTATGGTTCAGATATTTAAAGACACTTATTCCCTAGGGTCACTGAAGTGAATTGAGGCTCTTCCCACTCCAAACTCTGAACTCTCCCAAGTACAAAATATTTCTTTCTTTATACTAGGAAAAAAAAAACAGATGAATTTGCTGAATTTTGCAGAGCTGGATTATTTATTTTTTCAAACACATTCTTACATAATAATACAAATATTTTATATATTATTGTCTTGACTTTCCAACATATTTCTGACAGTGCATAATGCATACTCTTATTATAGCATGTTTGATAACTTATCTGAGGTCATGGATGTGCTTAATTTTGACTATAATCCTGGTGTATTTAAAAAAAAGATATCTCATACAGAATTCTTTCACAAGATAATCATATGTTCCTTGAGAAGCAAAAGAACAATGTACACCCGAAGAATTTTCAAGCATTTGCCAGTATGCAATTAGAATTTACCCACAAAACTGCAGTGAACCATTTTTATAATAATTTATGACACTGTATCTTTGTATTTCTAAAGTAAGATTTTAATGTTTTTAACCACAAAGGGAGGGAGTAAGGATTAAGCCAGTGAACTGGAAAATCAGAAAGCTCATTGTACATCCAAAAGTATTTCCCAGACAAGCTTTTTATGAGCAACTTGTTCTAGTAAAATCCAAAGTAAAATGATAGCATACCTGTGGAAAATATTTTTTTGTAACCTGTAGGAAATATTAAACAATATTTCAATAATTCAATAAGGTTGAAAGATAATGGTAGTTTTTACAACAGTACATGATAAAATAAGATACATTTAAGATCATATATATTAAGTAGAGAGACTATGTATTTAAAATATGAAAACTATAGCACAAAGTCCCTTGTCGATCATAAAAATGCCAAAAAATGCCATTTGATGTGATATGCAAATGCCAGAAGAAAAATAATTCAACTGAATAATTTATTTATTGAGAAGCAAAGAAAATTAACTCAAAGTATATTTTAGTATAAGAACTTATTGATAATTTTTAACATATATCAAGGTTTATGCCTCCAAATATACTATGCTAAAACTAGATAGCGATTATAATCTATGCCTTCTGGTGTTATATATAATTTCTATAGAACATTAGCAAAATGAAATATAACTCAAAATTCCAATTAAATTTATTTTCCAGGATAATTTAATTTAATTATTTAATTCCAATTAAATTAATTTTTCAGGATAGTCCATGATGAAACAATTGTAGTGCATGCTTACTTTCCATCTTATCTTGTAATCAGGAAAATGGGATGGATTATTAACCCACAGAAAATATAAGATATTATTTGCAGTGTCGAGATAATTGACAAGAAAAATAAAGATTGTCATAATGAATATTTATCAGATCCCTTTTACATCTCTAACTCTAGGTTTCCTTCACTCCCAGCCTCTCCTTACAGTGGACTGAGATTCCTGCCTTCCATAGTGCAGAAGACTTTCCTTTTCTAGAAAGTCTGAGCCCTTCGGGGCCTTGCCTTTGCTGGGCTAACGTTACTGCATCCTCTATTCAGTTTTCACCGGGCACAAAGCAACAAGAGACACTCTGCAGAATCTCTTTAGTTTACGACATACTTCCAGCTTTCCGAGGATACTAGAATCAGTAACTCCAGCCAGTATGATAAATCTCCTTTTTACCTTTAATTCATCAGCAGGAAGAGCCCTCATTGGCCAGTTGGTATTCCCCAAAAGGGAGCTAGGGCCTCAGACCTGGCAGAGCCTACATTAATAGTGGCAAGGAATGCATATTCCACAAGTGCGTGACTTGTGAAAAAGACAGAAGGGGACCAAATGCTACCTTCACTCCATGGTCTAGTTCTAAGTCCTCTAGATTTGAGGGAAAGGAGAGTATAGGATCACATATTGGCTGTTGGTATAGGGCATATATTTCATCCTCAATAAAAAGCTCCCTAACCTTGCAGGGTGTTCCCCAAAGCTGTGGATTAAGCTAAATCTTTAACAGACTACACCACCAGTCCAAGTTTAAATTGCTTTCAATGTGGCTTCTGGATCGGATGTGATATTTAACAGGGTCTCCTGCTGATGAGTTAGGCATATTGTCAGTACACACATTGTGGTGTTGGTGGAGGTAACGGTAGCAGGGAAAACTCATTTTGATCAAAGTATGTGTAAATTCCTCTAAAGGCAAATTGCTGGGTCTATAGGCAAAAGATGTTTGTCTCCTTCAACTTGGCACCAAGGCGCTAGCAGGCAAGAGGGAGTTCACAATAGCCTGGTAAGAGGGAGCTGGTACTGCCCATGTTAGTCCTTTCTCTGCTACAACTACCATTCCATTTCACAATCCTTTGATTAAACATTGGGGTGTTAGAAGAGAGGGGCCAGCTAACATCGTGAAGATGGCCCTTTCAGTCTACTCTTTACCGAATGTCTTCTTTGCAATTTGTTGATGCTCTTTGGTGTGTAATAATACGAGAACCAAAATGCGAATGCTTTGTGCTCATTCCTGTAAGCAAATTCAAATGCTTTTTTTCAAGGCTTGTTTTCTAATATTCCATTCTCAATTGTTTCTAGCTCCTGTCCAATACACTGAATCTTTAGCTATTGTCAAGAAGTGTGTATGTGCATTTAAAGTCAGTTTTCCTCATGTACAAAGTTAATAACTAGGTTAACTCCTCTCACATGTCTCCATTGAAGGATATGCCTTTATCATCACACGCCCAGGCACCTCTGACCGGGTCTGTACAGTTTCAATAGCTCATGTAAGCTTGCATAAATATATTATATGTTGCTACATTTATGAACCATGGAAGATTATCTCCTCTTTCATAAGAAAATCATAAGCAATATTTACAGGAGAGTAGGTATAGGTAGAAAAGGAAATGTGTTATAAGAAATGTATATGACATGAGAGTCTAGATGCCTGTTCTTATAAACTGTACCTTCTGGACATTGTCAGGCTTTATCTTGAATGTATCATTTCTACCTTATGATGTTTACTGGTTTGGGCCAGACTCTAAATGCATCATTTCAATTTTGTGCTCTTTTCAACACTTACTATTTCGTAGGTCTGAAACACCCAACTCATAATGGGCAGCTGCTACTGCGTAATATTTGGTGTCTCATAGTCAGGTGCCCACTGTCTATTAGTTTCCAATACCATATTAGAGGCTGTTTTTCAGACAATGAGTAGTTCTCCACCACAGAGCACAGTTTGCTTCAGGATCCTAAAAGTCTAATCTTAAAATCACCTCTTAAATCTTCCTGGAGACGTCCATTCTTACCACAGATGACTCAACGACAAGCAAACATGCTGAGTCACATATTTTCAGAGGCAGAAAAGGTTCACTGAAGCTTGGTACCACCACAGAGTCCTCTATGGTTGTAGGCCCTACTGTAAACTGACAAACTTCTGCATAATCTAATAAATAAAACAAGATTCCAAAAGTGTGGCATACAGTGCCTTAAAATTCCATAGGGGCATGTGAGGGCTGTGTCTCCTACTCATTCTGCAGGCAACAAAGAATGGCAAATATAAGAACTTGATCACTTTTTTAGGGGAGATGTCCTGGAAATTCCGAAGTCCTAGGGCCTAAATGCTTCATGGGAATAGTAGACCTTTAAATTTTTCATGGATTCTTTTTGTTTGCAAACTTGGGTCTAAGAATCTTACTGAAAGTGCATGAAGAGTGTTTGCCAGGTCCATTAGCAAAATGCCATCAATATAATAGAGACTACAAAGTTTAGATAATTTACTTTGCTGTGGCCTACATGGTGACTGAAACATGGAAAGCCCTAGGACAAAACACTGACTGTGGACTCCATTTGGCCCTTCATACTGAGGGAACTGAAAAGACAATTGCCAGATTAGTACCTAATAATGTTTTACATTGCTGCCAACAAAAATACCACTTCTGGCCTAGCAACTATGGATAGTGTTATGATTTCTTGGGTTATCTTCTACTTACACTTATCTGTGACTGATTTTTTTCAGGGACACACACATAGGGGAGTTGAATGGAGAAAGACCAGGCACCAGCACCCTTTAATCCTTTAAATCATTCCTGGGGGTCATAATTTCTGAATTTTCCCTGGAATGTGGTCCTGCTTATCACTTCTGATTTACTTTCTTGGCTAGGTTGGGGATCAGGTTTAGAGATCACCTTTCCTACAGTGATAGTTTTTATTCCACAGTTGGGAAACAAGCATGGGAGTCCTGTTCGCTACTATGTATCAGTTGCAATCATACACTCTAGAACTTGAGAAAAGACTACAGTGTGGATTCATAAATCCATTAGCCCCAGGCAAGGTGAACCTGTGCCAGGACTGCACAGCATAGAGAGATAGAGCCACAGACAGACAGATAAATTTTTATCTTCCTAAATAAGCCTTCTTATTTTATTTTTCAATTTTCTTCTTCAAGTTTTTATTTAAATTCCAGTTAATGAACATGCAGAGTAATATTAGTTTCAGATACAGAATTTAGTGATTCATCACTTACATATAATGCCCAGTGTTCATCACTATAAGCCCTCTTCTTTACTGAAGGACCATGATATCACTTGGATCCCCTAGTATTTCAGGTCTTATATTCAGTAACATAAACAAGGTTTTAGAATTTTTCTTTCTTCAAGGCACAGTTCCCCGGTAAATGCTAACATGCAGTTTAGGAAAGGACTGAGATGTATTGACAACATATAATTGAAGTGATAATATAGAGCTTCCTTAAAAGGATAAAATGTCATCTTTAGTCTGTGAACTGTCTTAGACCTAGAAACTAGGCAAGGGACCAGAATTATCCACTGCAGCATCTGACATCTTTTGCTTCTGTCTTTTACCTCTTAATATTTTCAGGAAAATAAATATAATTATGGCAAAATACAACAATATATTACCGTAAGTTAGACTATACTTGTTCATTCATGTGTTCTAGTTACCTATTTATGTTTAACAAATAAGTCCAAAGTGTACTGTCTTAAAATACGTGTTTAAGAATGAAACAAAGTGAAACAAGAGAGGGAAACAAAACCATCAGAGACTCTTAATCTCAAGAAACAAACTGAGGGTTGCTGGAGTGGGGTGGGGGTGGAAGGGATGGGGTGGCTGGGTGATGGACATTGGGGAGGGTATGTTCAATGGTGAGCACTGTGAATTGTGTAAAACTGATGAATCACAGACCTGTACCCCTGAAACAAATAATACATTATATGTTAATTTAAAAAAAGAGGAAAAATTTTTTTCTTACAGTATTGTGGGTCAGAAATTCAGAAAGGTTTGGCTTGTTGATCTGTGTCTGATTCATATGCCCACTCAGTCTAAGAAATTTGCAGCCATGATGTTTTTTAACTCACATTTCCAGTAAATATGGCTCACTGGCTTCTCTGTTTTTCTGTCTTTGTGTCTATCTCTCTCCACATAGCATCTCATTCCTGGTGTCCTACATGGTTTGATCTCATATCAGAGAATTTTATGAGCCCACATTTCTACAGTAAACCTGCCAAGAGACAGGAGAATATAGAAGCTGTCAGTCTCTTAAAGTTTGGACCTGGAAACAGGAACTGGGAGACATCTACTATATTCCTCTGGTCAAAGAAGCCACAAAGGCCACCTAGATAGAAGGGAAAAGTTTAGACCTTACCTCTCAGTGGGAGGAGTGTCAAAGAATCTGGATCGATCTTTAATCTACCGCATGATTTTGTCAACGGAAAATCTATGGATTAAGGTACTCTGTTTGCCACCCCAGATCTGTTGTCTGGTATTATAATCCGGAAGTGCCATAATATGGCCTCTGCCAACTTAAAAAATATATAATATCCATCAATCAAAAAAGAATCTAAGTCCATGGTGCGATTTTTTAAAGTCAATTCCAGCCTACATATTATATCAAACATTGGCATGATCTAAAATTCCAAGGCTCCTCAGTGCATCTCTTATTGCCTTAGTAGAAGTAGGAGGCATTCTTCACTCTCTTATATAATAGACCCATTATAATCTCCATCATTTACGTAGCCTTCTGAATCCTTCTTGAAAACTTTACCATGACAATTTTATCATTTCACCTCATTTACAGCAGCAGTTCATGATTATGTTCACAATTAAAGAACCATCCCAACAAATTCTTATCCACTAGCTCCAAGTGTCCTAAGAAGTTAAACACAAGACATGAATATGTGCTCTCATGTCAATAAGTTTCTCCTTGCCAACTTTTAAATTCTGCTCACTTGTTCAGTTTCAACAAGATCTATTCATTCACATGTTCCTTTGTTTTCTTTCTGGTTTGTATTAACTAGGAACTCCAATTTTTCCCCATGTAAGACCCTTCTCTAGAGCAAAAGCTCTATTGCCATCTTGGTGTGTGCTGAAGCCTAACTAGTTATTGGTCCAGGAGGAAATAAACAGAAGCAGACATGGACCTCAACAAAGACAAGTTTCTAACAAATAAGAGAAGTTAAATTCTCCACCTTATCTGGGGGATTGATGAGAATCTGGAGGTTCAAAATTCTCACAATCATCCACAGAGATATTCCAATCACAGATGTCTGAATCTTACTATTTTCTCATCAGAGTCTGAATAGCTAGCGTAAGATGTCTAGAAAAACTATGCATTCAATATTTTTTGCTGCTCAGCCACTCTTAAAATTAAAACGAAGGCCTGTTTTTACCCACAAAAATCCTTGTAGTTGCAAGAAATATGGGTCTCTTTAGTTCAGCCATGGGAAGTCTCTAGATTGCCCAACATGACTCCAGTTTTAAGTTTTAAGGGAATTAATTACTGGGCTCCCCAATGCTTCAATTTCCACATGTACCTCATTCGAATCCTCCACTCATAACATTCTAGAGAAGTGTGATCATTTTGCATTCCCGGGCTAATCAGCACCTCACTTATCACCACACTGTGGTCCTTCTGACATTGGGAAGGTATGTGGCCCCACTTCCAGAATGCTGTGTGATGCACAATGGTCCTGCTCTTTGTTCCAACAGTCAGCCCGGGTTCTCTTTCTAAAGCTCAGTGCGAATTAACGTCTGGCTCACAAGCAATGTGTTTAGAATATGATTCCAGGAGAAGGAGTGAGAATAAAATGAGAGAAGGTAGGAGAAAAGGCCAAGACAAGGATACGTTTTTGAGTTGAGAATCCCTGTAGGGATTAGTGTTTTTATCCACCAGGAACCTCTGAGGAATCTATAAATGTGTCTCAACCTAGACTCCTGAGGGAAGGGATGGAAAAGTCATAATCATTGATTCTATTCTGACTGGTTGAAGGCTTCCCCTAGCCCACTGGCTCTGCTGCACTTGAGGGATCCACATGTGTAGGTGCCAAGAGGGCCCTCATAGACACCCAAGCCACCTCATCAGAGATGTTCACAACAAGCCAGAGAAATGTGGCAGCTGCTCAAGTGAGACCTTGTCAGTGTGAAGTATGTCAAAGCCTGTGCAGAACTGTTTTCACTAACTGTGACTTGAATCAGAAGTGAGGCCAATAGGATCTTAGTTGCTTAAGAGCCTACCTGAGAGAAGGTCTAAGGAAGAGAGGGAAGAGAAAAGCTGACAAATTTTAAAACATGGAGTAAAAACAACAAAATTTGACAGTGGCTTTAGGTAAAAAATAGGATTCAAATATTGTGGATCTTGGAACTATGTGTATGAGAAAAGCTGAACAAAAACAGGCTTTGGATTAAAAAAAAAAAAATTGCAATAGGTTTTATAGAAAACCTGCCCCAAATGTTCCATTTCATGCTGGATTCCTACTTAATGAATTATAGGAATGTAAAATAGGGGCCAAATTCCCCTCCTTTTTTGAAAATGGGGTGAGAGGAGCATGTAAATGTCAGTGATTTTAAGGAATTTTGCCAGAAAAAATACTGCTGAGAACAAATTTGAAAAACATGGAAAACTTTCAGGCTCATCATCACAGAATCATTTACCGGATTAAGAAGCACTGCTTTAGCTAATCCATAATGAGAACAAAGACCAGAGCCACCAGGCAAAGCTATCTCTTCGAGGCCAGAGCAAACCAGGAAGGAGCTCTAATAATCACAAAGTTAAAGCTCCCTGCCAAAAAATCTTTCAGATCTGGCTTTCTTCCATTTCTCCATAGGAGATTTTTTGAATTGGTGAATTTAAGCCTGTGTCAGTTCTTAAAACATTTATATAGAGAAGCCTACGTGGTTCTCTAAATCAAAGTTCCACTTCCAATTGTAGATTTAAAAAAAAAAAAAGTGTATCCCCCCCATAAAGATAAACAAAGGAAAAAATAACATGCACTGAGCCTAAAATATAATAGTACAAAACAGTTGAACAACTCTATAGTCTTATAAATCCCTTTTTAACGTAGAATCAATACAAGAAAACTAGACTCATGATAATTTTTAAAGGAATGAGTAGTTTTGTGTGTGAAAAAATCCAAAACATTATACAACTCTGAAGCTAGTTGAGAGGTAAAAGGAAATCTTGGAATTAGGATAACTAACTTTAAATTAAAAACTATATTTAATAAAGTAGTATAACTAATATAAAATAGATTGGATTCAGCAGCCATTTGGAAAATCAAAGCAGAGGCTCCTGAAATTGTATAGAACATATGAGAAAGGGATGGAGATGAAATAAGAGCAAAGAAGAGAAGCAATAGTTCATATAAATAAGAAAGAAAATAATCAAGGAATGGGGATTTTTTTTCAAATTATGAAAAAAACTAATAAATTAGAGCAATGAATCTGCAAATTAGTGGAGATCGATTTATCTATCTCAGAGAATGTTTAAAATTCTACAGTAAACAAGAGACAGCATAAACATCTCCTATAAGCATCATTATAATGGAAACAAATTAACTGCAAAACCAAAATTAAAACAATTTATGCTCATCTAGATTCCACTTACAAATCAGATGAAACAAAAACTTGAGCAATGAGTTCCAGACGACCCAGTGAAATCCTAATTGATTTAAATTTTTAATTTTTCAAGGAAGGTAGCAGAAATACAATTTCATATGAGTAAAACCACAGGAAATAAAATGCTCACAGCTTCAATAATTTCACATGCGCACACACACACACACATCCTAAACATCACATCTATTAGTCAGAGGGCAATCTAAAGATGGACTCAAAATCTTTTGACAACAGCTATAAGTTTATATGCTAATTATATAAATGAATGCATGGAAGTGCCCCAAATCAGAGATTTGAAAGCATTGCTTGTCTATTGTTATAGTAAAATAAATGTAACCATTAATAAAAGTGGTAAATAAAGGTGGTAATGTAAATGTCAAAAGAATTGATGCTTATTTATTTATTTTTTCTTCTTCTAAGTACCCACAGGGCTGAATGAGGTTCAGGCATTCCCCTTTAGCTTTACAGGGACGAGTTTAGAGATACCTTTGAAAAAAGAGAGATGGTAGTGTTATTAGCAGTGCAGCAAATTACAACCAGACAAATCAGTTTAAATTCTCTAACATTCCAGAATAATCTTACTTTTCAGAGAAGAGTCGCATTAGAAATAAACTTTGTTAGATCAGTTTTTAAAATTTAGAATAATACTTGCCTTTTTTGGTGTTATAAGAGGAAAAGCCCCTTTCCTCCTAAACTTGCTGAAATACCTGTACTAGTGGTTAGAATCATCTACAATTTCAAGGTTGAATATTGAGATTCCTTTATTTAGCTCCCAGAGTAGAGAAAAAATCTGAGGTCTTCTAAACTCAAAATTAAGGAGAAAATGAGGGAAATAATTTTAACAAATGAATTATGAGACCTGTGATATTTTGTCTCTACTTTTGTTCTCTGTTGTTTATTAAGGAATATTTTGTCCTCTGTTACTTATTAAAGAATAATTTCCTTAAACGTCCATCTTTTTAAGATCCTTTATCTCTTGCTTTTCTAATAATTTAAAGCATATTCTTAGTGTACCTTACTTGTTTAATATCCAGATGAATTATATCGTGAGGCATTTTTAAAGCTTCAATTTATAGCACATTTAGCACATTTTTAGAATTACTTCTTCATATGGATCATTTTTTCTAGCATCACTATTATACATTATATATTTTTATCCCTAAGTTCCTATAAGGGTGACCTGTCAATGTGAATACATCCTGGATATCCGTCTTGTAAAATATAGAATCTTCCTTTTGGAAATGGTTTGAAAATTCGTGAACATATTTGTATTCACTTGAAAATAGAGGCAACAGGATTGCAAACTGGTACTGCCACTATGGGAAACAAAAGTTAAAATAGAGCTACCTTATGATCCAGCAATTGCACTACTAGGTATTTATTCAAAGGATACAAACATAGTGATTTGGAAGGGCATGTGCACCCCAATATTTATAGCAGCAATGTCCCTGAGAGACAAACTTTGGAAAGAGCCCAGATGTCCATTGACAGAAGAATGGATAAAGAAAAGGTTGTATAATATACACGGAATATTGCTCAACCAACAAAAACGATGACATTTTGCCATTTGCCACAATGTAGTTGGAATTAGAGGGCATTATGCAAAATGAAATAAGTCATTCAGAGTAGGACAAATACCATATAATTTCACTCATCTGTGGAATGTAAGAAACAAAACAGATGAACATAGGGAGAGGGAAGGAAAAATAACATAAAATGAAAACAGAGGTGGAGGCAAACCCTATGAGACTCTTAACTACAGGAAACAAACTGAGGGTCACTGGAGGGAGGGGGTGGGGGTAGGGTAATTGAGTGATAGGAATTAAGGAAAGCATGTGATATAATGAGCCCTGGTTGTTATATGCAATTGATGAATCACTAATGTCTATCCCTGAAACTAATAATACACTATATGTTAACTAAAGTGAATTTAAATAAAAAAAAAATAGAGGCAGCATTCTTGGTTAATAAAAGAATTAACCCTTTCCTTTGCTCTGAAAGGTGAACAAACAAAGACATGTAATTCTGTAAATCCACAGTTGGGAATTCCCACAGGTGGGAATCATCACAGTTATAAGTAGGTTGAAGCCAGGTAGAAAAGGGATCCTGGATCACTGTTCCAAAATATTTGCTAAGTATTTGATCACTCGAATAGACTCTGCAATGCCATAAAATAATAGTGTTTCTTCCCCAATTCTGGTGTTTTATATAAGTCATGGGTGTTGTTAGACTTTTCCTCAGAAAGTGTTGGAGGTTGATGCCAAGATAGGAGCAAAATGGCATACAAATCAAGAATCAGCTGAAACATAGACAAGTCCACAAATGACATATGTGCCATTGTAAATCACCATGCCTTCTTTCTTAAATCTGCAAGTCACATGCAGAAATGGTCCTTAGTAAAGGCTGGATTTTCAGTGCAGGCAATAGGATGACTACATACACTGAATTTTTTTCAAAAGGTTACCATTGTTCACAGAGTACAATAATCCAGGTACTCTTTGAAATGCTAAGTAAAGACAGGCTTACAAGTTGCATTTTGGCAGAAACCCAAAGAAAGACAGAGGAGGGGGAAAACTATAAGGTGGAAAAGGAAAAAGCTTCAAGTATGCCTTGTTTAAAGGCTATTACCATGGGAAAGGTACTGGTGGGTTGCCTACAAGCAGGGCACCTTATGTGATTAGTTAGGGGTGAATATTTAGCTTTCTTCATTTGGTCCTAAGTTGGAAGTGGGGGCAAAAGTTAGGGAAGCTCTCACTTATTAATAAGTCCTGGTAATTTGGGGCCAATTGCTATAGGGGCTATTGCTGGGCTTCTTGAAGTGGTTGCTAAATAGGTTGGCTTTTTGGACTGGTTACTTCGGACACTGAGGTGGCTTCCTGGATTGGTTGCTGTAGGTTTTGGATCTGAATTTCATTTTTTATATACAGTATGGCCATTTTCCATTTGTATATGCAGTTTCTCAACTTATTAGTCTGCAAAAGGATATATGAATAGTAATTTATCATGGTGAAAACCCTATGATACAGGTAACCACTGATAATATGAGGAAATTAAAACCTACACGAATCAAGAAACGGTTTAAGTTGATTCAGGTTAAGAAGTGGTGGTGATGTGCTTTGAAGTCTCTAATGTATTGTTCCTAATTTGTATAGCAGTGTTAACCAACAGAACGTTCTTTGAACAAATAATAAACTGCTGTCCAATAAGAGAACTCATGACCAAATGTGGCTATTGAGCACTTGAAATGTGGCTACTGTGACTGAAGAACTTAACTGTTAACTCTGCTTAAGTTTAATTAGTGTTAGTATGTATTTATACATCCACATATGGCTCATGACCTCTGTACGAAAGAACACAGCTTTATAGAATACAGAATATTTCTCTGAAAATAGGAGTTTTGAGGGAAATATCTTTGTTCAGACTGCATTAACTAAAAATCATCACTATGTAGCATTAAAAAAAAGGGAAAAAAAGTATTCTTTGTGGTTCTGGAGGTTGGGAATTCCAATATTAAGGTGTCAGAATAGTTAGGTTCTGGCAAGAGCCCTCTTACTGTTCCCTTACATGGAAGAGAAAGGTCATTTCCTTCATGTCTCTTCCCATACAGCACTAATCCCATTTGTGAGGGATCCACTCTCATGACCTGCTTATCTTCCAAAGTCCCCACAAACAAATGCCATCACTGAGGATCAAGCTTCAATATATGAATTTTGGGAACACAAATATATATTCCAGGAAATAAAACATCATTTTAAAACCTAAGTCATTTATTTTATTATTTTATTTTTTCAGTGTTCCAAGATTCATTGTTTGTGCAACACACCCAGTGTTGTTTAGAAAGAAAAAAAAAAGTCATTTAGAAAGAAAACAAATGGAACAGAGGAGGCTAGCATGAAAGATAATTGTGTTACATCATATATTTGTATATATATGTGTGTTTCTATTACATATTTTATATATGTGTATATTCTATATTTCATATATATGCTAGCAAGTGTGTTGCTTATAAAATAGTTACAGCAGTTATAGGTATAGTAGAGTAGAATAGAATAGAATACTAGAAGTAGTGTAACAATGGTAACAAGGAATAGAGCAGATTTACTATAATATTGAAAGATTAAGAATTCCAGTTGTTGAAGGATCAAAGAAATAACTGAGTTGCCAGAGATCTTTCTATATCCCAGCTGTGCCATAGTCTCCATAGGAACAGTTGTCATTGGGTTTATATGACATTTTTGATAATCTTATTTCTATACCCCATTAGTTGATATTACTTGGTAGTCTCAGTTCTTGAAGATGAAATGAGCCAAATACATTACACTTAATGTGTATAATTTTTCACTGAAACTAAACACTAATAACCTTTTTAATCCCATATGCCTTTTATGATACACTATACTTTAGGTGGTGAGATTCAGACAGTCTTTCTCCCTATACAGGCATTTAGCATACAAAAAAAATGGTAATCACATACATAAGATGAGAATGTAAATGTATCATTTCTGAAAAAAGAATCTTAAAGTTGTTATATCTCAATAGACATTCTACTAGGCTAATATTTTATACTCCTGTTCAACTGTAACAAATTCTTAATAGAATATATATTCTCTTATTATTCACAAATGCTAAGCATCAAATTCTCTACTGTTTTATTTTGCATAATGATAGATATTTCCAGTTAAAATCAAGTCAAAACTATATTGCTTAAACTACTTACTGCATTGCTTATGCCTCTATAATAGTAAATCTCACTTTCGAATCCACTGTAAAGGAGGAATTAAATTTGCTAATCCAGATGCTGCTTTAGAATATTATCTTCTTAAAAAAATTAGGAATATTTTAAATTCTTCCTTCTACATTAACCAGCTGTGAGTTTTACTTCTCAGCATTTCTAGCAATCTTGCATATGTTTAGAGACAGACAATCTTAATGCTTTTTATTTTCTTCCATCACTCTAATTAGACCACTGTTGCTGAATGACTACTGTTCTCATGCACTGAAGATAACCAGTATTGATCCTCACGTTAATTTCTGGGTTTGAGACAAATAGACAGTAAGCTTTTGAAAAAGTGAACTTTTGTAATATAATATGATTATTATATGGAAGGGCAATGGTAGCATTACATACAGAATGCTATGGCAACACAGACTTGGAACACTCTAGTAAACTTTGAAGTCCAAGGAAAGCTTCCTGAGAGAAGTATGATCATGCGGTAAAACTAATAATAAGTCAACTGTAATATTAGCACCAAATGAAATAAAACATCTTTTTAATCACTCTCATAAGTTCCTTTTCAGTTATTTTGGGTGCAGAAATTGTAAGGAAATTATTCAAAGAATACTGTTACATAGTTTTGTACCATCAATGAGAGCTTGGAAGCATTGACATGCATTTGATACCTTAATATGGTTTTGATAATGGATCATCAATCCAGATATACATTTTTGACAGTTTAGAAACAAAAGTAAAACAGAGTAAATCAAATATGAATCAAGACATGATAAATTACTCGTGAATAATCCCATTTTGGCATTTCCAAATGTTTCCTTCTCAATTCATAAATAATGATAAAATGACTGCTTATTATAGATTTTCCTGGATGGAAGACTCTGGATCATCAAATTAGATAAGAATTACACTTTAAAAATATTAACTAAGGCAATGATACAAGAATGTGTTAGGTAGGAAATAGGCTAACAAATTTATGACTCATTCACTAATTGAATCATTCCTACAACAAATATTTTCTGAACACTTTCTACATATGATACAGTCCTAGGTGCTAAGTATCTGGCAGTGGAAAACAAAACAAAGCAAAACAGGAAAAGTATTTGCCTTCCTCGGGTCTACTTTTTGGACGTGGGAGGAAAAAGTAAACCAATGCATAAATACACTCTATAGTATTTTGGATGTGAGTGCATAAATATGAATAAATTTTAGTAAATGGTTGTATGCATTAAACATCCTTTGACTTGGAAAACCTACATTTCCTTTAAAAAATTTCAACATTTATCAGGACAATCTTTGGTTTAAAACTTCTTTGGAACATATTCCATTTTAATGTCTTTTGACTTGAGGTGAGACTTTGCAGGCCATTATAACTTTAACAAAGGCCAAGCTGGTATTCAGATGTGGAGGTCTAGAAATCGTGATTTATTCATTATCACTAAGAGATGATAACCCAACCATTCAATTTGTAAGATGCGTTTGGACAAGTGGAACAACCTGCAGATAGATTGTTTGATAAATTTAAAATAGGATACTGCCGATTCTTTAGAGCTATTTTCCATAGCAGGTTTATAAGAAGCTTGGTATCATTGTGTAGACATTTCTTTAAGGATCAAAAGTTTAAGCACACTTAACAAGGATAAAAAAAATACAGAAAACTTCTTAATCTTCTATTTTTCCTTACTTGGATATCACACAGACTTGGGTATAATAATCCTGCTATGTTAAAGCATGCAAATGTGGGTCTTTTTTGAGGTCTGAACTTTGAAGATCCTCTTTAGTCTTTGACAGAAACATTTGGGCTTCTGTAAATGTAAGAAACACCCATACTCTTCCCTGAGACATCCGTAAATCATCTTCTGACTTTATTCAAACTAGTTATACATTTTAATACCACTTTACATCTTTCAGATTTAAAGAGCACATTTTCTCACTTAGTCCAATTTTTAGCGACCGGATACAAATGACATCCTTGAATTTGTTAAGGTAGGAGTAGAAATTCATTTGGAAAATATGATAGGAAATGTGGTAGAGGGATGTTCTCAGAGAAAAGACCCTCAACCAATAGTTTTAGATTCTTATAGAGAGAGCTGGTTAGGAATGCCGACTCTGAGACAACTCTAACTTGCTGCTAACTAAAAATGGGAATAGGGAATTTCCTGGTCAGCCCTGTTACCAGGATGCTTGATATCATGCCTTTAAGGCAACATATAGCCTCTTCCACTGCCAAATTCAGGTAACACCAAGAAGAGTGATCAGTGTGTTTCCTGTCTCTATGGAACAAAATTAATTCTGCTTTATTTTCTCTTTACAGTAGGGACCAGTGGTGAGTCACCTCATTTCTCTGCTGACTCAGTTACTCTTCAATTCAAGACAGGGATATGAAGCAACTCACTTTGACCTTAGGAATTAATTTCATTTTTCTACCTAGACTACCAGAAATTCTTCCAAAGCATTAATTACTTCTTTGTTCAATAATTTATTTATTTCAGTATGGATCCAGAAACATTTACTTTATACTTTTGGCTATAAATCAATTTTTATTTCATTTTATTTCACCTTATTTTTTTTAATTTAAATTCGATTGCCAACATATAGTACATCATTAGTTTCAGATATCGAGCAATCATTTATCAGTTGCATATAACACCCAGTGCTCATCACATTACATGCCCTCCTTGACACCTATCACCCAATTGCCCCATCCCTCTACCCATCCACCCCTCCAGCAACCCTCAGTTTGTTCCTATAGTTAAGAGTCTCTCATGGTTTTTCTCCCTCTGATTACTTCCCATTCAGTTTTCCCTCCCTTCCCCTATGATCCTCTGTGTTGTTTCTTTTCTTTCTTTCTTTTTTTTTTTTTTTAAGATTTCATTTATTTATTTGACAGAGATCACAAGTAGGCAGAGAGGCAGGCAGAGAGAGAGGAGGAAGCAGGCTCCCCGAGGAGCAGAGAGCCCGATGCGGGGCTCAATCCCAGGACTCTGGGATCATGACCTGAGCTGAAGGCAGAGGCTTTAACCCACTGAGCCACCCAGGCACCCCCTCTGTGTTGTTTCTTATATTCCACATATGAGTGAAATCATATAATTGTCTTTCTCTGACTGAATTACTTTGCTCAACATAATACCCTCCAGTTCCATCCACATCACGGTAAATGGTAAGTATCCATCATTTCTGATGGCTGAAGACTATTCCACTGTGTGCTTATTCACCCCACATCTTCTTTATTCATTCATATGTCAGTGGACATCCCAGTTGTCCATAGTTTGGCTATTGTGAACATAACGATCTGCACCCCAATGTTTATCATAGCAATGATGGCTTTCTTTTATTTTATTCAAATCATTCCAGCTTTGGTTTGGGGGAGCTTTATAATTGGCTCCTGTATTGTTTTGACCTGCCTTCATCATTATACTGTTTTACTTGTTTCATTGAACACTTTATTTTCTGGCACTACGGGATGCTTTAGATGCTTTTTATGTATCTCCTGCCCAGTCCTAAAATTAGTTATTTCTCAGAGGAGTCCTGTCAAACACATAGCAACTATCTGATCTGTTTAACATCTCTGTAATTCTTTTTCTGTAATATCATATAAATGGAATCATTCACAGGATAGCTTTTTCACACGGCTTCTTTCACTTAGAAATACGCTTTTAAGATTCATCTATATCTTTCCAAGTGTTGACTGCTCATTTTTAAAATAATTCAATAAAACTCCATTAACAGATGCATTGAGTTCACTTGTCTATTCACTTATTGAAGTGTACCTAGTTGTTTCCAAGTCTGGAAAATCTGAGCAGAGCTGGTATTAAAATTCACATGCTGATTTTGAATACAGTTTTCAAATTAGTTGGGTAAACTACTTAGGAATGCAAGGGCCAGCTTTTTGTCTTACAAAAAAACTGCTAAGCTTTCTTCCATACTGGCTATACCATTTTCACTATCACTAGCAATAGATGAGAGTGTCTATTATTCCAAAATATTTCCAGCAATGTGTAGTGTCTCTTCTGGGTTTTAGAGATTCTGATAAGTATTAGAATTGTTGTTTGAATTTGAAATTCCCAGATGACAGAGTTTGAGCATATTTTCACATACTTATTTGCCTTCTGTATATCTTCTTTGGCAAGATGTCTGCTTAGATCTTTGGCTCATTTGTTAACTTGGTTGTTAATTTTCTGACAGAATTTTTTGTATATTTTAAATACAAGTGCTTTTGCAGGCATGTATTTTGCAAATCATTTCTCTTCATTTGCAGCATTTCCTTTTGATTCTCCCAACACTGTCTATCACAGAGTTAAGAGTATTGAATGTTAATAAAGTTAAACTTATTACGTATTGCTTGCATTTTGTAATTCTACTTAAAAACTCATCTTAAAACACATGTTCATCTAGATATTCTCCTATAGTTTCTTCAAGAAATTTAAGAGTTTAGTATTTTGTATTCAGGCTAATGATCAATTTTGCATTAATTTTTTGTGAAAGGTAGAAGATCTGTGTCTATGCTCATTTTATATAATCACACACACATTATTTTATATATAATATATATAATTGTTTCAACACCATTTGGTTAAAAAAGACTTCTCCATCAAATTGCCTTTACTTGTCCTTTTGTCCAAGATCAGTTAAGCATTCTTCTGTGTGTCTATTTCCACCTACCTATCCTATCCCATGGAACCACTTGTCTGTTTCTTGGCCATATTATACTGTTTGGATTACTATGACTTTACAGTAAGACTCGATCTCAGGTAGTGTAAGTCCAACTTAGTTCTTTGTCAGTGTTGTCCAGTATATACTAAGTCTACTGTTTTCCCACATAATCATCTGAAACAGTTTGTTGATGTCTATAAACTATCTTGCTGTGGTTTTGATTGGAACTGGGTTGAATCTGTATATCAAGATAGAAATGACTGACATCCTAACAAGATTGAATCCTCTGATCCATGACAGTGGGAATAGACCAGTATTGTGAGGATTTATGTTAATCTAGCAAGAAGTTGGACTTTGTTTAATATTTGCTGTGCTACAGACACCAGAACTTGTTCTTTCTCCCATCTCGACTTGGTGCACCTTAAATGATGGGAGGGAAAAATGAGGGCAAAAGGCAAGCTGACGGTCTGCCAACCACTCCCAAGGTGGGACACATATATCATTCTTCAGATACTCACGACTGCCTAAGAACAAAGGCAGAAGAGAAACATGGGGAACTGATAAAGATCAGTCTTTCATGACGTGAAACTACAGCATAGTATATAACTGTCTTAATAATTTACTAGGAAAACACAATCATAATAATTGCCAGACCTCCAGGAAACTATAGACTCAATTTCCTGGAGCCCTAATGTCACCTTCACCGCCACAGGATAGAAAACCCTGTATAATCAGTCACTCTTCACAAACACAAGTGCAGCTCTTTCTGCCCCTGGGTCCTGTCCCCATGCTATAATAAAAGCACCTATTTAGTGAGGTAAAGCCTCTTAAGAATTCTTTGTGAACAATTGTGCTCAACTACCCCATATCACTAAATCTCCACTCTAACCCTAGGTTGGGTTCTGAGAGGACCACCCCCAGAAGCCTGGCTCCAAAGCCCCAGGGACTGGGGGTACCTTAGCAATACCTGAAGACTCAGCCTAACACAGAGAAGGAAACATGCCATTTGAAACTCCAGAAAAGACTTAGAGCAGGAGAAATCTGAAAGCAAACCTAAACCAATCCCAGTGAACCCACACTTTCAGCTACCCCGTGAACATAAACCCAAGCCTGATACTGACCCTAACCCACACTCTTAACTCAGTCCTCTGGGAAGGTCACTACCACAAGATCAGACCTACCTACCCTGCTTCTGGGTCCTAACCGAAACCCTAGGTTGGGTTCTGAGAGGACCACCCCCACAAGCCTGGCTCCAAAGTCCCAGGGAATGGGGACATCTGAGCAATACCAGAGAACTCAGCCTGACACACAGAAGGAAACCATGCCATTGGGAGCTCCAGAATGGATTGAGAGCAGGAGAAAACTGAAAGCAAACCTGAGCAAACCTACACTTTAAGTGACCCCTCTGAATACAAGCCCTGAGCCTGACACTCCCCCTAACCCATGACCTCAACTCAGCCGTCTGGGAAGGTCACCGCAATCTGGACAGATCAGACATTCCATGGGCCCTAATCCTAACCCTAGGTTGGGTTCTGAGAAGACCACCCCCAGAAGCCTGGCTCCAAGGCCCAGGGATTGTGGCCAACTGATCAATACCAGAGGACTCACCTGGCACACAGAAGGAATCCGTGCCATTTGCAATTCCAGAACAGATTTAGAGCAGGAGAAATCTGAGTGCAAACCTGAGCCAATCCATCTACTAGTCACATAATCTTTACTATTACAGAAGTTTAATACCATGCTTTCTATTTTCATAAGCTATCTGTACTTAATGCAAAATCTACCTCGTGATAAAAGATGCACTGCTGCTAAAGAAGGGAAAACCACTTCTCTGGTTTACTGATTTACTGGGAGATATTCTATCTGATTGTGAGTAATGGAGCTACAAACATTCAAAGATGTTTCTTATTTACATGACAACTATTGTGAGCCCCTGTACAATATTCACTATGTCATGTTTTTCAAACTTAAAAAAAATGGCTCATGCAGCCTACATCCTTTGATTCATGTCATTTTAATAAATTTTTTATTAACATATAATGTATTATTAACCCCAGGGGTACAGGTCTGTGAATTGCCAGGTTTACACATTTCACAGCACTCACCATAGCACATACCTTCCCCCATGTCCATAACCCAACCACCCTCTATCTACTCCCTCTCCCCGGCAACTCTCTGTTTTGTGAGATTATGAGTCTCTTATGGTTTGTCTCCCTCCCAATCCCATCTTGTTTCATTTATTCTTTTCCTATCCCCCAAACCCCCATGTTGCCCCTCAACTTCCTCATATCAGGGAGATCATATGATAGTTGTCTTTCTCTGATTGACTTATTTCACTAAGCACGATACCCTCTAGTTCCTTCCATGTTGTCACAAATGGCAAGATTTCATTTCTTTTGATGGCTTCATAGTATTCCATTGTGTGTGTATGTGACACATACATATATACATATATATATATATACATATATATATATGTATATATATACCACCTCTTCTTTATCCATTCATCTGTTGATGGACATCTAGTTTCTTTTCATAGTTTGGTTATTGTGGACATTGCTGCTATAAACATTCAGGTGCACATGCCCCTTCGGATCACTGCATCTGTATCTTTAGGGTAAATACCCAGTAGTGTCACTGCTGGATCATAGCGTAACTCTATTTTCAACTTTTTGAAGAACCTCCATGCTGTTTTCCAGAGTGGTTGCACCAGCTTGCATTCCTATCAACAGTGTAGAAGGGTTCCCCTTTCTCCACATCCTGGCCAGCATCTGTCATTTCCTGACTTGTTAATTTTAGCCATTCTGACTTGTGTAATGTGGTATCTCATTGTGGTTTTGATTTGTATTTCCCTGATGCTGAGTGATGTGGAGCACTTTTTCATGTGTCTGTTGGCCATCTGGATGTCTTCTTTGCAGAAATGTCTGTTCATGTCCTCTGCCCATTTCTTGATTGGATTGTTTGTTCTCTGGGTGTTGAGTATGATAAGTTCTTTATAGATTTTGGATACCAGCCCTTTATCTGCTATGTTGTTTGCAAATATCTTCTCCAATTCTGTCAGTTGTCTTTTGGTTTTGATGACTGTTTCCTTTGCTGTGCAGAAGATTTTGATCTTGATGAAGTCCCAATAGTTCATTTTTGCCCTTGCTTCCCTAGCCTTTGGTGATGTTCCTAGGAAGAATTTGTTGCGGCTGAGGTTGAAGAGGTTGCTGCCTGTGTTCTCCTCAAGGATTTTGATGGATTCCTTTCTCACATCGAGGTCCTTCATCCATTTTGAGTCTATTTTCATGTGTGGTATAAGGAAATGGTCCAATTTCATTTTTCTGCATGTGGCTGTCCAATTTTCCCAACACCATTTGTTGAAGAGACTGTCTTTTTTCCATTGGACATTCTTTCCTGCTTTGGCAAAGATTAGTTGACCATAGAGTTGAGGGTCTATTTCTGGGCTCTCTTTTCTGTTAAATTGATCTATGTGTCTGTTTTTGTGTTGATTCATGTTGTTAACTTATTACCCCTTATATATTTTCTAAGCCTCGCATTGGCACCAACTGAAGTAACAGAAAAATCAATATCCATCCTTTCAAATAGAATCTCATTCTATGATTTCCACTCTTCTTTGCCTTAATAGTGGCTATTTCCTCATTAGTCTCATGACAATTATGATACATTCACTAGATAAAATGTGAAGAGAAACCACATCAGATCTGTAAAAAGTCTGTAAAAAAATAAAAATAAAAAAGATGTTCAGTTTTCTGATACATACAAAGTGAAGTGGGCCAAGTAGAAAAGTGAGTGACACGCCTGATCTCATGAGCAAAATATCGTAACAGAGAAGAAATTAAGAACACTACAGAATAACAGATACTTAATAACAGATACTTATCCAATCATCTGCAAGACCTGACCAAAAATATTTTAAATCTTAACGTGAGCAAACCCTGTCTTCTGTGATGAGATAAAACATTTGATCTAATGCCAAATCTGTACCACACCACTCTGAGAGGATCTTAAATGGAATAAAATGATTCAAGGAATGAGTGGGATCCCTTTTATTATGTACAAATTTGGGGGATTAGGAATAGCCCTGCTAATCTGAAAAAGAACATGTTATCAGATGGGAGACGGAGGTAATGACACACTCAAATCCCTGACTCTGGTTATAGGATGAAATGTGGTCCTGGACATGTTTGCTGACATTAGATTTGGCAAACATCTCAGAAAGAAAAAAAAAATCAGAAATAATAAACAACAGAATACACGCACGCCCAGCTCCAAGCTTCATTCAAATTACAGGACTAGAATGAGCACTTACCTTATTTGCCATCCCTAATCTGAAGAGAATTTCTGACTACAAAAGCATCCTGAGTAGGATCAACAGTTTAAGAAAGGACACGTAACTCAAATATTTATTTTGTTATTTGAAGAAAATAAATACTACCTTTTCATTTTGCACCCAAATAAATACTCCACCTTCCTGTCTTCCTCTTCTCTCCTCCCCATTTGTCCTCTCTTTACTTTCCCTTATCTCATGTCCTTTGCTCTTCTTTCCTTTAAATCTAACAAAAGGAGTGTTTAATTTACTGAAAATGTGTTGTGCCATGAATGATCTATACAAACCATTCCATAATCCATTTTGCAACAAAATCCATGCAAATTAATTGTTTCCACCCACGGCTGACAAGTTAAAGCTGTACATAGTCATTTCACATAGACTGGATAAAATTTGAGTTTAGCCGGAAAAAAATATGAACATTCTCTCTTAAAATCTCAATAAACTCTTTTGCCAATGGAATAGAAGAACTCAGATTCCCACAATGGGAATACAGATACACTGAGTTCAGTTTAAAACAAAACAAAACAAAACAACAACAACAACAACCAAGAATGAAATTCAAAGGTTGTTCCAATTTATCAGTGTCTATACATACCAAATGCATTAGAGGCATTGAAATAAAACAAAGATGAAGAATTAGTATGTAACTTGAAGGCTAAACTAGAACACAGAAAGGAAAGAAAAAAAGAACAGAGATTCAGAAAAACATAGTAACAACACCAAATTGTTTTTTCTAGCCACAATGGATGAGAGTATGATAACTTCCCTAGAGATATAAAACTGTATACCGGTTTAATGACACACTGCATATTCAATATAATTCATTGTTTAGAAAAACAGTTAATATATACTTTGTATTATTATTATTATTATTATAGTATTATAGAGAGGGAATTTGTCATCTTCATAATTTCTGGTAACAAAGGAATTCATCTGGTATTGGTATATACATTAACAATATTGATATGTTAGTATATTAGCTATTTGAACCAAATATTAGTTTCAAAATGGGCAAAAACCAGGTAAGTAAATGCCTTTCATATTTTATCTGTATGAATACTCCCTGTTATCTTTTATCTATAATAGATTCCTTTTTCTATTTCTCTAAACACAATTAGTTTTCTTTGGTCTGGAAAATATTTCAATTCTTTTGTTTATGAAATCTACTTATTTCAAGATAGATGAGGCTTGTGGATATTGAGCAGGTATGGTATTTTTCTTTTTTTAAAGGGTGAAACTTGCTAAAGAATCAAAAGTCCTTCCTGACTTTTTGGATTGACCTTCCTGACCTTTTGAATAACCATAAACTGCTTACTACTCAGCAAAATTTGTTTTTAGTGGTAAAAATTCCAGAAGAATCAGAGAAGCTTATTTCCAATTTTGTTTTGGCTCTTGACCCATGGATTCATCCTAGTCCCACTAACATTTTCATTAATGCATTTATTAGATTGTTTGGTTTCTAGTTCCACTGGTCATGGAAGATGCTGAGGCATCCAATTACACCAGACTCTCTGCCACAGTCTCATCGCTATACTGGTGCAGACTGTAAACAGGAAGCCAAAACTGGATGTGACTAGTGAGTAGCAAGTCCCTATCCTCAATCTGCTATTGCAAGTGCCTGCTGACCAACACTTCCAGAATTCAATTATTTGTAATTTGATTCCTCAATTCTACAAATACCCCATCACAGATGTGAGAGACCTGATATTTGGCAACAGGAGGATTGGCTTCTTTGTAAAGCCACAGGAGCTGCTGAAAACTCAGCGGGTGATTCTGGTAACATGAATGTTTTAATCTCAACCTGGATTTTACAAATCTTAAAAAAACTAAGTAACAAAGTACAGGAGATTCACATCTGAGAAATGTAATCACTCTGCTTGCCCTTGTCTCTTTCCAGGGAGGAGAGTTAGAAATGACATTTGCACATTTGTTCAACTTTCTTTTAAATCTAATGGCCATCTTCTCATGGACACACATTTTGGCTAGAAGTCTTCCAAAGCCATGCCTTGGTGGGCCTGTGGATTCATTATGAAAGCACTGCAAGCAGTAGTTCCATCAGGTGTGATCATTTGTAATGTGATGGTATGCTGTCTTAAGCCACAGTGGAAGGAAGGATCCTAATTAGCAGCCAGCATGCCAAGACTCAGCAGTCAGTAACAGTCTATTGCTAGTAAAACCCGTTCGAGAGCATTAGTGTGTATCCCAAGCGGGATGGCTTTTAAAAGGGAAACTCATTCCAAACCAGTTCAAAAGGTGATTGTTTCTATGTATGGATGGATGGATGTAAATATACATAATGTACGGATGTAAACGTGCCGGAAAAAATTGATACAGTTCAAAGGTATTAGTTTTCACCATTAACCAGGGACTAGCCACTGAGCTAATAATGTAACAAGAATGATCTGAGTTCTCACAAAAACCATAGTTCTGTGCTCATTGTACAGCTGTGATCACTGAGACTCCGTTATTTTAGTCACTTGTTTATGTTATAACAGCCAAAACTAGTTGGCAGAGGTTTCCGTGTGCTTATCATCACCATGGAATAGGAACATACCACAGAATCTGGTCTTGTAAATGCACCTTATCTCCACTGGAACGAATAAATTATCAGGCAGCTTATTTTCCATGGCATCTTATGCTCACATTTGCTGTTCAGCTGTTGTTCCCTCACTCCCCATTTTTCCTCCTTCTTCTCCCCACCCCTGTCTTTGACTTCTGCTTCTCTCTGACTTTCTCCCCTAACTTCCTGTCTGCAGACAAAAGCTTCAGCTGGTAAAAGTTCCATCATCTGACTGCTCTCAATGTCTAACTTAATTGGATTATATACCTCATTTAAAAATTGTCAAAAGACAACCAATTGTCTGAATTAGGTTCAGAGGATGGCTACGTACCCATGTAGATTTTTAAGCCTAAGAAACTGGCGAAATGGTCAATGAAAAAATTGCTATTAAGCTCTGAGCATTGATACATTTTTTCATATGATATCCTTGACCTATGATTTATGGAAAACCTGCGATCGATATGTCAAGTATCTTCCTTTACAGCATTTATTCCAAGTATTCTAAAATTTTAGAAATCTCATGTGAATCTTTCAGTCTATTACTTATATCTAAACATCTCTAGGTATATAATAGTAAATTGTATATCTATTTTGAATCCCACTTCAATAGTCACCTCATGCTTGTATTTTCCTTTCACGTACCATAGAAACACTATTCTGTTCCTTCAGAGTACATCAGTGTCTGTACTTTCTTCACCTGCCCCGTTCAGCGTTTAGAATGTAATAGAGATAAGGTTGACACCCTTCTAGGTTCTGCTATATTCAATTTCGCAGTAGTTAGCAATTCCATAGAAGAGCCTGTCATTACTCTGAATCTATTTCGTGTAAAAACTCAGGAAATTTATCTCAGGCTGTTTATTTCAAAGACAGACATCGTGAATTGGGACTGGGATATACATGTTCACTTTTATTCAATATTCTTCTGGCATATGCTATGACAAGTAAATTTCCATTCTGAAGTTGATGTTAAGCAGCCTTTAAGCAAGTGGCGGTAGCATTAGCAGCATAAGGCAAATGGAATAATCCCGTTACCAATCCCTTTGCCTCTAGTTTACTCCCTACCCAAATCAATCATTTTAACTGCTGCTATGTAATCTTCCAAAATAACACTTTCATCATGTCATAATATTGGCCAAAATGCTACAGTTGTCAAAATCCGTTGTCTCAAAGAATAAGAACAATTTCCTTTCTACATTTTTTTCGCAGTTTCCAAACTGGCTTTCTAACTTTATATATTAACACGGTAATATCAATGTTTTCCATGTTAATTTTCGTCTTTAACTAAAAGCTTTCATACTGAATCTCATGGATTTTCTATCACTCCCTGAAATAATACTGAAGATGTACTTCTTTAAAAGTCACAATCTTCTCTGTTTTTACACTGGAATCTCAGAACAGATATTTATCTTTTTCTGATTCCACTTCCCCCAAACTAGTCTGGGGTTGATTTGGTCACACATTCTATAACCTCTATTAACTTTCTTATTAAAGGATGATCTTATGCATTATCTGTGTCTTAAATGATTCCAGCTTTCTTTTGTCCACGATATAGGACTTGTGTAATGCAGTGTATGTGCTGCCAAACTGTTGATGTTAAATATTTGAAGATAACCCAAGATTCAGTAAATCTAGTAAAGCCCAGTTACATTGGAATTACTGAGGATGTTACAACAGGTCAAAAGCTCAAAGGAAAAAACACAAATTAAAAGATTAAAGTACAATTGTAAACTAATTTAGGTATGTCTCCTAGTACAGTATCCTCCTCTGTACATTGATATAGCATATACACTTATCATGTTGCATTGTAAAGAGAATAAAATTAAAGCCATTCGTTGAATGTACGTGTGAAAATACTGACTTTAATACTGGTTTGGGTAAAACTGCAAAAAAAATCATGTCACAAGTGTAAGCCTTAATATGCACAAATTTCTATATGGTTCTCAGGTTTCATGAAAATTGTACATTGTCCTCAGCCAGGTTGCTTTTATCTTTGTTTTGAGTATGACAGAACACCAATAAAGCATGATTTTTCAAACAGTGTCCTGGAAGTTCTATCAATGTCACGTTAGGTCACATCTACAAGCCTACTTCATCCATCAAAATTACTTTGACCTTCCCAACACAATGTCATAATATTTTGATTTTAAATCTCTATGTTCTCAATCTATTACTTTCTTCGATATAATGCAATATACGTATTATATGTCCATGTCCTATGTCAACATACAGATTATGTTTTGAAGGTTGGCATCTTGCCTAGAGTTGGCATACAGCTAGAAGAATTCCTAATCTCTTTTACTGGCAGTACCATTTTAAGAAATATCCTATATCTTTATGATTTTATCTCAAATATATATAAAAAGTGATTTAATAATTGTTCATTTGTTCACTTGACAGTTTAATAAATATTTACTGGATGTACTTATATATCAGGCACAGTGAATAAAAGTATGGGTAAGGTAGAGTTCTCACCTTCAAGGTCTTAAACACTAATGAAAGCCAATGGCTAAACAATGAAAATCTCAATTTCTGATGTTTATAAGCAGTAAGAAAAGGATATATAAAAATGCAGACTTTGGCAATTACCCAATCTTATCAAGTGAGGGAGGGCAAAAATACAAATAAGCCAGTAATAATGGAAATTGCCACTTGTTGTTTACTGTATAAAACAGAGTACATTATTTAGTTTAATCACACAATAAAAATTTTAGGTACATTGACATTCTAGATAGGATAATGAAGGCTAGATAAGTTCAGAAAGTTGCAGTGGTGTCCAGCATATTTAACTATTAGTTATACTACATCCTGTCAGAGTGAGAGTATCTTTAAACTGAGGTCTGAACAATAAGTCTAAGATAGAAAGAAAAAAAATAGAGTGATGAGGATAGATTCTATACAGAAATATGTCATGTTCAAAGGCCAGAGGCAAGGAAAGAAAACTGCATTTTTAGAATAAAAGCTTTTCAGGATCACCTGAATAAAGATTAGAGTGAGATAGAACTCTAGGTCTCAAGAGTCATATCATTACATATTAAATTTAGAGACAATTTTAAGAAAGGAATGAAAGTGATAAGAAGGTAGTAAATATTTTAAGACAAAGATATGATAAGGTTTATAGGAAGGCATGCAGAAAGATCATTCTGCCTGCAATGTGAAAAATAAATTGCGGGAAGTCCAGTTCTAATAAGTATACGTCAAATTATTTGGAGCAAACCTAAAATGAAGAAAATTCTCCCTAAATTTAAAAGACATAACCTAAAATTTTGAAGAAATGAAAAAAAAAACACAACAATTTGAAATTCCAATGCCAAATTACGGAGAAAAGCCTGAACTTATAAAGGTAAACAGAGTATTGAAGCAACAAAGTTTTTCATATTCTGGTGGCATTTGTGGGTACCACAGACCTAGACTTAAGTTTCAAAACTTTCCATCCTAAGGAGGAAAGAATTAAGCCAAAAAATACCACAAGGTAGGGAGTTTCTAAAACACTCTGTCCTGCATTATGGTGATGGCATAAATCTCTCCATGCCTTCAGGCATGAAGCCTAAGCTTAGGCTACTAAGCAAAGGAGAAATTCAACCATCCTACTCTACCCGCAATAAAACTGAGTTGCCACTGAGCAGGTGCAAACAGCCATAGAAACCGCAACAGCTTATTTGCTGCCATTGCTTTTCAGGGATCCCTCCCATTTCTCAGTTTCTACTGAGTTTCTACTGAGAAATGGGAGGGATCCCTGAAAAGCAATGGCAGCAAATAAGCCATGTAAAAACTCCCGTCCTAGATACACATGGTCTGTGCTGATCGAGGAACTGAACCAAGGTACTGTATTTTATTAGTTGCGGTCTGGTATGCTCCTGGAAAGCAAACACAAAGCATTTCCAAAACACCTTTGTCTTAGACAATGATCAGCACCAAAAAACCCCAGGTGCACAAGGAGGCAAAGCAAGGGGTCAAGCATTCATGGCAACGGATCCACACATGTTTTGCATATACACATTATCAAATTACACAGCAGCCTAAAAAGCTCACTATAAAATGAAGTTTGGCCAAGTTTACTATAAGAACCACCATAAGGCTTTACTTAAAGATATTTAAAGAAGATTTAAGTAAATATGTATATCATGCTCATGAACTTGCAGACTCAGTTACATAAAGCTATAGTGATAGATTAATAGTCTTATTAAATTCAGCACAACAGTAAATCTTAAGAGATTCAGTGCAATATTAAGTAAAACTTAAACATTTCAAAAAGATTTCAACATTTTTTAAACGGAAATGTATAAGCTACAACTTATTAGAAAACCCAAGGAAGAGCCAAGACACTTAAAGACTGAAGAACAATTACGAAAGAAGTTACTCTATGAGACAGAAATTTACTACAAAGCAAAATGGGCAACACTTTCATTTAGTCACAGGCATAGATAAATAAATGTCTGAAAGAGGAAAGAAAGCCCCTAAATAAACCTATGTATGCATGGTAATTTGATGTGTAACAGATGTGCCACTGCAAATCAAAAGGGAAAACAGAATTCTGTTTTGCTTTGTTTTGTTTTTATAAATGGAGTTGGCAATACTATAGTACTATAAAGATTTTATAAGACAGAATACTTTAGGTAGCATATCAATAAATTCAACACTTGGTAGGAGGAAAAGTATACAAGGAAAACTCAAAAGCAACTCCAAGGGACTAAAAACAATCAACCAAAAAAGAAAGCCATTTTGGGAGCCAAAGTGGGAGGAAGGAAACAATTATTCAGAGGTTAAGATTGTCCTGCTTTTTGAAAATATCCTTTGGAAACTTCATCAACATGATATTGATATTGTTCATGCAATTTTTACAGATTTGAAGAACTAACATATTGTGAGGAATTGCTAGTGTAACAAGTCAATTCTAACTTACTGTAACGGGCTTGGTGTTGTGTATGTGAGGTCTACACAGGAAGAGAGCTGTGACTAGGCTTCTTGTTCTCTGTCATATGCCTCTGAGATAATTACTACATCATTGTGAGCCAGATATAGAAGAGGGTTGTCACATCTAGGGTGGAGTAAATGGTATCAACAGGTTCCTTCCTGTTATACTATATGCAAACAGGGAGAAAAGCTAATGAAACAGGTGAGAACAGTTTCATTGGGATTCAGAATTTTCTAAAGAGAAAATTCCTGATCTGAATGGCCAAGTTCAACCACAGTACTGCAGCCTCTGCCATAGGGAATGGTTTCCCTACTTCACACTTTAAAACTACCTTGGCCTTGCTCCTTCCACCTTACACACATTACTAACCAAGTATGCAGTACCTCCAGGGACAAGTAAGTTCAAAATCCAATATAATAGGTACTTAAGAATCAAACTACAATAAGAAAAAGACATCAGAGTAAAAAACCCACACTACATAAACACAAAAAAATTAAATTTTAAATAATACTTCAAAAAGATAATACATCACAACATTAAGAAAAAGAAAGAACTAGTTATGAAGAAGATTAAGTATAAATATTAGTTTAAAAGTGAGTTAAAATAATTCACTAGATGGAGAAATAACAGAACTAATAACATTTAAAAATATAAGTTAAACTAAATATTCAATAAAGGAACTCTTATAAAATTCACATGAAGAATAGAAGGACAGGTTATATATAATAAAAAGTATTAGGTGTGTAGGATAGCTATTCAGATAGTCCAGATGTATGAGAAAGAAAAAAATGAAAAATAGATATACAGAATTTCAAAGAATGTATAAGAACAAAAAAGACCTCTCGTTGAAAGGAATATGATAGTTTCAAACAGAATAGTTAAAAATCCATATATAGAATAATAATAAGATCATCAAAGAGTCATTTTCAAAAGTTGTTAAAGTTCATAGAGTCTCAAAGAAAAATAAATCAGATTTTGACCAGTAGTCATAGTGGTGATAAGGGGATAAGAAAACAGTAAACAACCCTTTTTAAATTTTCATAGAAAAAAAAAAATTGAACTACTGATTTTATCTCTAACCAATATGTCAATAAAACATGAGCATATAATACATATGTTCTCCATATATGTAAAGTTTAAAAAGATTACTAATACTGATCTTTGATAAAAACTTTTGGTAGAAATAACAACAACAACAACAACAACAAAAAGAGACAGAGAGAGGGTTAGAGGGAAGGATTTTTGAAGAGAAAACTAAAAATTTAAATAGGAAATAAAGATGAGTATTTATTTATTTATTTATTTATTCATTCATTCATTCATTTATTCATTCATTCATTTGCCAGAGAGAGAGCAAGAACAAGAGAGTGAGAGCACAAGCAGGGGGAGCGGCAGGCAGAGAGAAGCAGGCTTCCCACTGAGCAGGGAGCCTGATGTGGGACTCGATCTCAGGATCCTGGGATCATGACCTGAGCTGAATGCAGATGCTTAACCAACTGAGCCACCCAGGCATCCTAAGATGTGTAAATATTTAATAAAGAGAAGAAACAGAGATTAGATAAACCTCTTTCTATACAAGTCAAGTAATAATGGGACAAGAGTCAAATAATAAAATAGAGTCGAAAAAAATAAAAATTAAAAAAAAATCAATACAAAAAGGACAGGAGTTCATCCAAAGCAGTGACACAGGCATGGAAGTACACAAGCAGCTCTGACAGAGGGACAGGGGTGAGCACCACCCAAAGTGACTCCCACCCAGGGAGAGGGGAAGAAAACCACACATACCAGTTCACTGTAGCCTCAGCAGTGGTCAAGGAGGCCAGATACAGTCTGACTGCAGGACTGACCACCACACAAGCTTCTCAGGGGACAACAAAGGGAGAACACTCCGCAGTTCAGGGCTACTGCCTGAACTGCTTGACTCCAGCAGAAGCAGCCCCAGATTGGCGCACTAACAACACAGGAGCCAAACAACACCCACAATAGGTGAAGACAGCCTTTGCAGATGCCTGAGCTGAAGGCAAATGTGATTCAGTCACAACAGCAGGGTGCACGCAACACACATAGGAGACACCCCTGAAGCTCCAGGTTCTGGTGCATAGGGGACACTGCACTGCAGGGCATTATAGGATCACTTCTTAATAAGGCTGCTATTTTCAAAAGCAGGAGATGTAGCTGACTTTCCTAACACAGAGAAACAGATTCAATGAGTTAAACGTAAAATTACCATATGATTCTGTAACTCTGCTACTGGATATTTACTCAAAGAATACAAAAACACTAATTTGAAAGAATATATGCACCCGATGTTGACTGCGGCATTATTTACAACAGCTAAAATATGGAGGCAACCCAATGTCTGTCAACAGATAAATAAAGTGTGTGTACACACACAAACACACACAATGGAATATTTCTCAGTCATAGAAACAGATGAGATCTTGCCATTTGCAATAACTTGGATGAATCTGGAGGATATAATGCTGATGAAATAAGTCAGTCAGAGAAAGACAAATATGATTTCATTCACAGGTAGAATTTAAGAAACAAAGCGAACAGAAAAAAAGAAAAAAAAAAACCCACACTCAAGTATAGAGAACAAATAGGTGGTTAAAACAGGGGTGTTGGTTGTAGGGATAGGTGAAGCAGGTGTAGGGGATTAAGAATACACCTTGTGGTGACCACTGAGTAATGTATAAAATTATTGAATCACTACATTGGACTCCAAAGATAATTAAAAAATTGAAAAATAAGAGATAGAAAATAAACTTTACAGGTTTATTTATGAATTAAATAATGAAATTAAATGAATGAAAAAATTAATAATGAATAATGAATAAATTAAATGAGTGAAAAAGAATATTAGAGGAGAAGTACACTAAATTTGTATCTTTACAATTGAGAGGTAACCACTTGAAAAATAAAATAAAAATAAAAATCGTGACTTTCAAACTCTGGCAAATAGACTTTCCGATGTTCCCTGTAATCTTTTCCTCTGCTGTTCAAGTCTTTGTGTAATTCCTCATACTTGAGTGTGTCTGGGAACTGTACGTTGCTTCTAACAAATATAATATGGCAAAGATAAGGGGACGTCACTCTCCTGATTGTGCTATAGTAGACTCTACATGGCTAGCAGACTCTTAGAGATTCTCCTTGCTAACTGAATGTTTTATACTGAACGTTTGTGCTCCCCTCGAATTCTTATGTTGAAAACCTAACCCCCAGTGTGGCTGTATTTGTCAGCTGTATTTGTAGATGGAAGCTCTAAGGGAGTAATAATGGTCATAAGGCCAGGGCCCTGAACTGGCAGGATCAGTGTCCTTATAATCAAAGATACCAGGACGTTCTCTCTCCATGCACTTCCACCGAGGGAAGTCCATGTGAGGACCTTAAGAAGGTGGCCATCGACAATCCAGGAAAAGAGCACTTACCAAACACCAATCCTGCTGGTTCTTTTTAAAATTTATTTTAATTTTTATTTTTTAAAGATTTTTTAAGATTTATTTATTGGTAAAAGAGAGAGAAACAGAGAGCACAAGCAGGAGGATCAGCAAGTAGAGGAAGAAGCAGGCTTCCCGCTAGTGAGGAGCTTGATGCAGACTCAGTCCCAGGACCCTGGAAGCATTACCCAAGCCAAAGACAGATGCTTAACTGACTGAGCCATGCAGGCACCTCTGCTCCTGCTGGGTCTTGATCTGGGACTTACAATCTCCAAAACTGTGAAGCCAATTTTTTTGTTGTTGTTGTTAAGCCATGCAGTCTGTGGTGTTTGTTTTGGTACCTTGAGAGAACTAATACCCTGAATGATTGGGGGGCGGGGAGGAAAGCAAGCCATGGTGAACACAGACCATAAACCACGTGGTAGAAAATGTGGGCAGCCCCCAAGAGGTGAGAGCAACCTCTACTCCACAGCCAGCAGAGACTGCAGATGTACAACTGCAAGCAAATGAATTCTGCCAAAGAACTGAGGAGTCTTGAGATTCCTCCTTATTCAAGCCTCCAAATGAAAACTAGTAAATAAGAAACAAACTCAGCAAAGTTGCAGGACACAAAATCAACACATAAAAATCAGTTGTATTTCTCTACACTAACAGTGAACAATCTGAAAAGGAAATTAAAAAAAATCCCATTTACAAACACCAAAAAGAATAAAAATAGAAACACATTTACCCAAAGAGAGAAGAAAATAAAAAGTAACAGAAAAATTACTTTTAAAAAGGATGAGCTGAAACTTCTCAAATTTGATTAAAAACAGGTAACTACACATTTAAGAACCTCAATAATTCAAAGCATGCCAAAAAATGCACACTGAAATAAACTATAATCAAATTGTCAAAAAGCAAAGATAAAAAACAGAGAATCCTGAAAGCAACAAGAGAGAAGCAACTCATCTCAAAGTATCCTTAATACCATTCACAGCAATTTTCTTATCAGAAACCACAGAGACAAGAGTGATTAGGGTAATATTTTCAAAGTGCTAAGAGAGATAACTGTCAACCAAGAATTCTATATTCAGCAAAACTAATGTTCAAAAATCAATTAGAAATGAAATAGTCCCAGTAAATAAACTTGAGAAGTTTAGTCACTAGAAGACCCACCCTATAAGAAATGCTAATACTGTTCAAGCTGAAATTAAAAAAGACACTAGATAGTAACTCTAAGCAATAAGAGGAAATAATGAACTTTGGTAAAGGTAAAAGTAAAAGCCAATATTGTATTTTGATACTGCAAAACCTCCTTTCATTTCCATATAATTTAAAAGATAAATCATAAGATAATAATTATAAATCTATATTAATGGTCACATAATGTATAAGAATGCATATTATGAAATAAAATAAGAGGGGGAGCTATATACAGCAGCAATGTATTTATGCTATTTAAATTAAGTTGATATCTATTCAAATTAGACTGTTATAAATTTGGGAAGTTATACTCTGTACGGAAATCACTAAGAAAATACCTAAGAAATAAACACAAAAAGATATGAGGGAATTAGAAAGATAGACTACAAACAATAAAGCATGAAAGAAGGAGTGATAGAGAAAATGAGGAACAAAAATGGTATAGGACAATAGTAATCAAACATTAAAGTGACAGAAGTCCTTTCTTACCAGTAATTATTTTATATGTGAATAGATTCAATTATCAAAAAGCTGAAATCTATAATAAAACTATTAGAAGAAACATACAGGGGAATCTTCACAACCTTAGATTTGGCAATAAATTCTTAGATATGACACCAAAAGCACAAACAGCAATATGTTAAAAAAAAAATTGGACATCATCAGAATTAAAAACTTGTGTGTATAAAAGAACATTATTAAGAAAGTGAATGCAGGGGCCCCGGGTCAGCTGACTGAGTGTCAAACTCCTGATTTTTTTCTCAGATCATGATCTTGGGGTCATGTGGTCAAGCTTCAGGTTGGACTCATTCACTTCAGAGTCTACTTGTCCCTCTCCCTCTGCTCTTCCCATACCCCTGGCATGTGAGGAGCAAGCCGGCTCTCTTCCTCTCAAAGAAAAAAAAAAAAAAAAGAAAAGAAAAAGAAAAGTGAGTGCACAACAAAATAAAGGGGAGAAAATATTTTCAGGTCATATATATGATAATATCTAGTATACAGAAGGAAAAACTCAAAACAGAAACATAAAAATCCAATTTAAAAGTAGGCAAACTTGAATATAATACAGAAAAATATAAAAATCTCCAACAAGCACATACAATAACACTTAACATCATTAGTCACTGGGAAAATACAAATCAAAAGCACAATAATGTATCACTCACACACACTAGTATGGCTACAATTAAAAAAGAAAATAGTAAGTATTGGTGAAGACATGAAATTAGAAACTTTTTACATTGCTGATGGGAATGTAAAGTGATCTATTCTGGAAAATGATTTGACAGTACCTCAAATAGTTAAATACAGAATTATCAAATGATCCAGCAATTATACACACACACACACACACACACACACACAAAATGGATAGAAAAACAAGCACATGTACATGCGTGGTCACAATTACCGCTGCTCATAGTAAAAAGGTGGAATCAACCAATATGCTTGTCAACCGATGAATGAACAAATTGTAGAATATGCATACAGTGGTGTATTACTCAGACATAAAATAGGATGAATAACTAGGACATGATATACAACATGTGTGAACCTAGAAACCTTATGTTTGGTGAAAGAAGTCAGAAACAATGAGCAAATTATATATCATCCACTCACATGAATTACCTACAATAGGTAAATCCATAAAGGCAGAAAGTGAATTGGTGTTTGCCAGGTGCTTAAGGACAAGTAATGGAGAGTAACTGTTTTAATGAGTATGGAGTTTCCTTTGGGACGGATAAAAAATTTTTTGAAATCGATAGCTCTAGTTGCTGCATAATACTATGAATATACTGAACACAACTGAATTGGTCATTTTATTTATTTATTTTTTATTTATTTTTTTATTTTTTTTTAAGATTTTATTTATTTTTTTGTCAGAGAGAGAGAGAGCGAGCGTGAGAGTGAGCACAGGCAGATAGAGTGGCAGGCAGAGGCAGAGCGAGAAGCAGGCTCCCTGCTGAGCAAGGAGCCCGATGTGGGACTCGATCCCAGGACTTTGAGATCATGACCTGAGCCGAAGGCAGCCGCTTAACCAACTGAGCCACCCAGGCATCCCTGAATTGGTCATTTTAAAACTTAATATTATGTTATGTGAATTTCACCTCAAAAATCATTTAAAAAATACAGGAATGGAAATTCTACACTAGAAAAATATAAACAAACAAAAAGAGCCATGGAAGTAAGTTTTTAAGCAAACACACACACATGAACGCATACACAAAATATGAAAAATTCACTTTGATAAATACTAAAGAGAAATGTTATAAATTCAAGTATAAAATATTAATAAAATTTTAAAAAATACAAACATATGTATCTAACAACTTGATCTCCAACTACATAAAGCAACAGCCAGAAGAACAAAGGATAGAGATACATAAATCAATTATTTGTAGGAAGATACTTTAACATGTATTTCTAAGGGAGACAAAAAAAGAAAACAGACATAAGTGAGAGAGACAGGGAGAGAGAGAACTTGAAGAATAAAGTATTGAAGTGGAATTTATACACAAACACATTAATCTGAATTTTATATCAATTTTAAATGTGTGTTTATGTGTTTTGCTATTATGTGCTACAATCAAGTAATATAAATTTATTTAACCTCACATCAAATTTGTATAAAATTAACTACTTAAAAGTTTATAATGATATCCTAAATACATTTGAAGATTCAACTTCATATAGACTGTATTCACTGGACCACAAATGAATTAACTTACAAATCATGATAGGAAGCATAGTTAATAGCAATCCTTATGCTTGAAACCTAAATGATATATTCTACAAAATCTTAGGCAAAAAAGCTAATACTTAAAACTAAACAATAATAAATATATTTTAACAACTTTTAATAATAAAATAATGTCAATAATAAAATGTTTGGTGACACATTTTTTTTTTAAGATTTTATTTATTTATTTGACAGAGAGAGATCACAAGTAGGCAGAGAGGCAGGCAGAGAGAGAGGGAAGCAGACTCCCCGCAGAGCAGAGAGCCCGATGCGGGGCTCGATCCCAGGACCCTGAGATCATGACCTGAGCCGAAGGCAGAGGCTTTAACCCACTGAGCCACCCAGGCGCCCCAGGTGACACATTTTTTAGGAAGTACTTAAAACGGTGTGTTTTTGATTACCTTTATCCACAAAGGATAATAAATGAATAAAGATATACACATTTAATTTAAGAAGTTAGAACAGGGAAATTGAACAAACTAAGTGAAAACAGTTTAAAGAAATAAAAAATACTAAGTACATTAAAATAACTTGTCTCAGGGTGGTAGGGACATTAGATTGTAAATAAAGACAACAAAGTAAAAATAAAATACACAAGATAATATGGATATGCCATGGGCATGGACAGAAATGTCAATGACTTCTGAAACAAAGAATGAAACTGGGAATTGAGTTACAGTCAAAGCTGAGTACAAGTTTTTAAGCTCTTTCTTTATTAGTGAAACTGGCCGCCAGAAACATAGGATGTATATGGTTCTTTTAAATGTAGGAGTACACAGAATTCAGAATTACAACTGGAAGTCACTAAGATGTAATTTGGTAAAGAAAGTTCTGAAGATGAATTGAAACATACAAAATTCAAATAAAATTGAAGACTTCAGTTTTATGAGAACACTTTGTTGTCAAAATTATTAAAAACTGAGAGCTTTTTGGATTTTAGAATTACAAACACTGATCATGGCTCTATATATAATATAGAGATATATTTTGTATACATACATATATTTTATTTTATTTTATTTTAAGATTTTATTTATTTATTTGACAGACAGAGATCACAAGGAGGCACAGAGGCAGGAAGAGAGAGGAAGGGAAGCAGGCTCCCTGCTGAGCAGAGAACCAGATGCGGGGCTCCATCCCAGGATTCTGGATCATGACCTGAGCCAAAGGCAGAGGCTTTAACCCACTGAGCTACCCAGGCGCCCCTACATACATATATTTTCTATGAGTTTTGATATGTAGTATTTTGTTGTATTTCAAAGTTAAGAAACATTTTCTAATTTCCTTTCTGATTACTTTATTTGTCTATAGGTTAATTAACATTATATTAATGTATAATAGTGTCTTATCGCTTGATATTTATAGAATAATGTTTTATGGCTGAAATATATGGTCTATGTGATCCAACTTATTAAAAATTTGTTGAAATTTATTCATGGTATAAAGATTTGTCAGTGGATAGGATTGTTTCAGATGTATTTGAAAAAAATATATTGTCACTAATTGTTAGGAGCTCAGTCCTAGATATGTCCATTAAACCTTATTAATTGGATGATTGCATTTTTGTATATTCTTACTGACTTTTTGTCTGCTTGATTAATGAATAATTGGAAGGCATATGTTAAAAACTCTCAATCTATTACGGTAAATTTATTTATTTATTTTTGTGTTCTATATTTGAAAGGATTTTATGACATGCACACAACTGAAAAAATATTATATCTTAGAGTCTATTGAGTCTTAAATGATTATATTGTTAGCCTCTTTATCATTATAATTACATTATAATTACATTATAATTACTATAATTATAATTAGCAAAATTCTTTGCTAACAATGTAATTTGACTAAAGTCTTATCTTCTTTTGCTATAAATGTAACTATAGAGTTTATTTTTATTAGTATTTCTATAATATGTCTTTTCCAGCTGTTATTGGTAACTCATATCCCTCAAAATTAATATTGAGGTTTTAACCCTGAGCACCTCAGAATATGACTCTATTTCAAAACTGGGGCTTTAAAGAAGTAATTAAATTAAAATTAGTTTGCTAGGGTGGGCCTTAACCCAACTAGTGTCTTTATAGAGAAGGAAATTTGAACACAGACATGCACAGAGAAAAGATGATATAAAGACACAGAGAGAAGATGAACATCTATAAGGCAAGGAGAGAAAGCCTGGAACACATCCCTTCCTGTGACCCTCAGAAAAAAAATTGACTATGCCAACACCTTGATTTTGAACTTCTAACCTCTATTAACTGTAAGAATACACATTTTGGTTGTTTAAGACACCCAGTCTTTGGGATTTTATCATGGCAGTCCTAGCAAATTAATATGCTATTCGTTTTCTTTCCACCTTGTGCACTGGTGTTTCTCTTATACACTGCATCTAGCATTTTTTAATTCAACTTAAGTCTGGTTGAATCCATTTCATTATATTGTGAATATGATATATTTGAATATTTTCCAAACACCTGGGTCTCTTCTTTCTATTTATCTCATCTTTTCTTTCGTCCAACAGAGGTTTCTTCTTCCTTTTGATTGTTTTATAATTTTCCTCATTTCCTTTTTATACAGCCATTGATTAATTTAAAAAAAAAAAGATTTATTTATTTATGTGTGAGAGAGAGAGAGCACACAAGAACATTGGGACATTGCAAAGGGGGCAGAAAAGAGAAAATCTCAAGCTGACTCCCTGCTGACTGGGGAACCTTACACTGGGCTTGATCCTATGGCCCTGAGGTAAGGACCTAAGCCAAAATCAAGAGTCAGTTGCTTAACCTACTGAGCCACCCAGATGCCCCCACAGTCATTGATTTAGAAGACATATGGAATGTTTCTGTTATTTTAGTGATTATCCTAGACACTTCTTTTATTTATTTATTTATTTTAGAAATTTTACTTATTTGAGAGAGGGAGAGAGCATGGGGGATGCAGAGGGAGAAACAGACTCCCCTCTGAGCAGGAAGGCTGATGTGTGGCTCAATCCTAGGACCTCAGGATCATGACCTGAGATGAAGGCAGATGCTTAACAAACTGAGTCACTCAGGCACACCAACCCTACAAACTTTAATAAGTCTAGTTAACTTAGCATATTTGAAAATGAATCAGTTGTTTACTCTTCTCCTAAACAAACAAACAAAAAAAAAGGAATCCAGTATGCAGTAATTGCAAGCAAACTTATTCTAGTTCATACAAAATAGTTTGTACCTCCCTTACTTTAATCTTGTTTTTTTAAAACTCTGCCAATTAGGATTTGTTACTATTGCTTTTTATCACCCCTGTTTGTTCAAACTTTATTTAGATTAAAAACCTATTTACCATTTTACTAACACATAATCTCTTTTAACATGGCCAGCTTCCAGCTAGGATCATTTTTCCTCCTTTGAAATTTATTCACCTTTTAGTAGTGATTATTCCCACAAATAATTTAGAAGTATTATTTCTTGTCTTCTCGCTGCTAGTGAGAAACCAGGGGCTCATACATTTTCAATTAGTGCATAATAATCTCTTGTCCCCCAACTGTTTTTAAGGGCTTCTCTTTCCTCTGACCAACCCTGAGTAACCCATTTACAAAGATGTTTCTAGGTGTGCATGTCTTTGTATGATTACCTGTGTGAGATTCTTCCTTTCCTGAAGTCTGGGATCGTATATTTCATCCACAATGATAATTTTTGAGCTATTATCTCCTTGGATATTGTTTGTCTTTGATTCTTGTCACAGCTTATTTCTAGAATTCTTAGGAGATATATTTTAGACAACCCCATCTGTCTTTTTGCTAAACCTTCACACATTTTTTTAAACTTTTGTGTCTCTGTTAATTCCTCAGTAATTTACCTAATTTCACATGCCAATTAGTTTTATTTTCACTTATTACCTAATATGCTGGTTGACTTTGTAACTGTTTAATTTCTATATCTGCCAACCTTCTTGAGTTTTCCATTGCCTCTTCAATTTCTACATACACAATAAACATTCTTAATACTTGTTTTATAATTAGTAATTTCATTAGATGAGTTATTCATTTATCTAGTTCTGTTTTTCCTTAAATTCTTCATTTGCTTACTTCTGCACTTTGTGTAGTTTCTTAAAAAATTAGTTATTACTACAACTTCACATTTCCTGGAATTCTATTTATTGAAATGTTTGAGAGTCTTGTTAAGAAAGCATTTATTTTAGAGGGCTTATGTTTGCTTATATTAATTTCTTACGAATATCATAGTTCTTATTTTATTTTAAGTTTCAAAAAGCATGTTGCTTTTGAGATTCCTTGAGAGCGAATAATCAAATTATATGAGAACTAGCTAGTATAAACAAATTTTCCACAGAGCCTTCTGTTTGTTTGTTTATTTTTAACCTACACTCAGAGCCAGGGATGAAATAAAAAATTTCTCTTGCTCTTCTGTATCTGTGGTGGGAATTTTTTTTTTTTTTTAAGATTTTGTTTATTTATTTGACAGAGAACATAAGCAGTGAGGAGCAGTAGAGGGAGAGGGAGAAGCAGGCTCCCTGAGAAGCAGAGAGCCCTCTGCAGGGCTCCACACCAGGACCCTGGGATCAGGACCTAAGCTGAAGGCAGAGGCTTAACCAACTGAGCCACCCAGATGTCCCGAGAACATTTTTTTTTAAATGCACTTGATTTTTGAGAGATAACCCTTCCTTGGAATTGAAATATATAAGGTGGTTCTGGATCCAAATTTCCACTCTACTTAGGACAAGGTACTAAATTTCTAGGCCATTAGCATTGGTTTATATGCCCGTTGGTTTCTGGCAGCTTCAGCATTTGTGTCACTTCCTGGACCTGAGAACTTTGTTTCTACCCATAAGAGATACACCTATTATCTTTCAGGGTCTTTCATAATATACATAAGCATGATTATTATTACATTTAACATTCTTGTATGCAAAATAGCAGAAGATGGTCAAGATGTTTCTTGTCTTACTAAAGGCAAAGGTCAATGCAATTCAATTAACATTTATTGAAATATATTATATATTATATGTTATTGTGACTATCAATAATTTGATAATCTATAAAAAGCTGAATTCTATATTTTGCATTGTTATTCACACAGCAAAGCACTTTATAGATATGTGTATTATAGTGACTGTTGAATCAAATTTAGAAAATAATATAGCTCTATTACACATCATTAGAAATATATTTTGATTTGGCCAGCAATGGTTCCTGTAAGATATGTTTGTGATTGAGTCTCATATTCACTGTGTGATGATTACTATTTCTGTAAATAGCTATTTGATGTATGGTTAATATACATCTCTTTGAAACATTCATTGCTAGTGTAATTGCCATAGGATTTGCATCTTGTTCTAAAAGTCAATTGTCAATATAGAAATATGTAATACAATTCTGTGATTCCACATGTCTTTGAAGCACAAGTAATTTCTAAAATTTATTGTTCTGCATTTCTTTGTTAAAGGTATTATTTTCTCCTTTCTTAATAGAACTTCAGTAAGCTACTGTCTCAAAATGTGAACATTATGACATTATCTACTGTCATCTTATTATTTCTGAAGATATTAAATTACCAGTAAGTTTATATCTGAAATAATCAATTTAAATTTAGAACAGGTAAGATACTATTTAAAAGCTGATAAAAAGTTGTTGGTATATTACAAAAGTGCATCTAATTAAATGATTTTTGAAAAACCAAAGTAGTTCTTTTCTTCTCTAACTAATCTCATAATGATTTCAATAAATTTTTTTAAATGTATGTTGCATTTGTTCTCTTAAATAATTATTTTGTACTTGGAAATTATCTGTAGTATCTATCTAACAATTGGATAATAATGGCCATTTTCATCTGGAGACTAATTTTGAGAAGTGCTTTTTATTTTCAAACAGAAAAATATATTCTTTTCATTTTTCTATCACTTTTTCTTTGAATTGTAACTTTATTTTGTACTTTTTTCCCATTATTTCAAGTAATACCAGCTGATATTATCTCTCCAAAACATTATTATTAAAGTAACTTATCTTAATATTACTATCTTAATAAGGATATTTTTACTTTAGATGTAATGAATTATGGACCGTTTTTTTTGTTTTGTTTTGTTTTAATAACAAGTGAAGCTTACAAAAATGGTTTAATATACCCGAGTATGTTCTTACTTCATGTTTGATGCAAAAGATAGCAGCAATAGTTATTACACCAGGCTTTTCATGGCATATTATACATTTAAGGCATTAGAAGAACATCACAATTTCTAAGTCTGAGTTTATCCACTCAGCATACTTTTATTGACTGACCATGTGCAAGGCTCTGTTAAAGACCCTGAGATTATGAAGATTAATGCAGATGTAGGCTTGAGCAGTGACATCCTGGGGACACAGTTGCTGAGGTATCAAAAATATAATCTGATTAGGTTGATTGAAATACCAAAAGAGGGGTGCCTGGGTGGCTCAGTGGGTTAAGCCTCTGCCTTCGGCTCAGGTCATGATCTCAGGGTCTTGGGATCGAGTCCCGCATCGGGCTCTCTGCTCAGCAGGGAGCCTGCTTCCTCCTCTCTCTCTCTCTGCCTACTTGTGATCTCTGTCTGTCAAATAAATAAATAAAATCTTTAAAAAAAAGAAATACCAAAAGAATTGTTCCTTAGTTTTGACAATTTATAAAAGCCATTTGCAATGTTTCTTACATCATTCCATAAAATAGTTACTGACATTTTAGGGATTCAGTAAGACTATCATCTCTATCTTTAAGCCTCCAGTCCCCCTTCCTGGTTTCTAAAAGATGAGATAGTTGTTGTTCTATATGGTTGAAGAATGAAAATTTAGGCACCATTTGTGGCCAAGCACACCAGAGATATCAGACTCATGAAAGTTTTCCAGTTTGATACCCTTGGGAAAACTAGAACTAGAATGTAGAAAGAGGAGAAATTTCATTTTTAAATTACCAGGATCTTTCTATATACAAACCAATGGGCAATATTTACAGAGGTGTATACAATATTTAGTAGTCATCTGCAGATCAATAATAGTACTTTAAATACATAAATATGAATGTTCCATTATGGTTTTATTCAGACTAGAATTAAGTAATGTTCCATAGGGGAATGTATTTATAATCTCAGCAGTTTTTGTTAATCAAATATTGAGGATTAAGTAGAGTAATAAAAATCAAAAAAAGTCATTTATACATCAATAGATTTATGCCTACATCTATTTATCTAGATGAACAATGATTATAGATTTTCATTGTGGTAGAGTTTTGATATAAAGTTGTCTAAATGAAAAATATTAACAATAACATACAGTTACTTTAATGGTATTTAGATAACCAATCAATAACCACTAGTTTTTTCCGAAATTTCAAATTCTACCTACAACCCTATGTAGTATGAATAGCATCCTATTTGTGCAACACAATTGAAATAACCATTTTGGGGACTTTAAAATTTTATGACTTGAATTGTTTCAATAAACTTTTCATTGTCCAATGAATTTCTTTGATATCATGTAGGTATAGATTAAAGATGTTCTTATTCTTGTTTACTCTAAATTTAATAGTACTTTAAATTTATCTACACTGGATAATCAGTGACTACCTGATAAACTGTATAAAGCCAACTGTACTGCAATATCACTTACGTATCTTTCCATGAGAATCTTTTGAACTGTAGGAGGGAACTATAACTTACTGACTCTTTTTGTTGTTTATTTTTAAAGATTTATTTATTTCAGAGAGAGCACAAGGGAGAGGGGAAGAAAGAGAGGAGAGAGAATCTCATGTAGACTCTTCACTGAGTATGGAGCCAGACACAGGGCTTGATCCCACGATCATGAGATCACAACCTGAGCCAAAACCAAGAGCTGGACACTCAACCAACTGTTCCACCCAGATGCCCTTGTTACACATTTAAATAAAGTTTAGAACTAAAGAAAATATCAGCTTGTCTTTTTAAATTCAAATCATAATTTGAAATAATTTGCATAATATTATATTAATTCAGACAGAAAGTACACCTTTAAAAAGCAGAGAGCATGGATCATCTTTTCTTCTGTTAAAATGTCTGTAGAAATTTTACAAAGGTCTAGTCCATTCTACATGTTGAACCCTACCAGAAAATAAATTCTAATTGGTTTCTGTAATACTCTATTTACTGAGGATACATTCTTCTTTAAAATACTGCTACTTCTTGATACAAAATAGTAACACCAGCAACACTTTAAAAAGTTTTTAATGATTTATATGTGTTCTGGGTCTAGCAAAATATATATTTCAATCTGAAAGTTAAGCTACAGTGGTGATGAGAAAGAATCATGGAGCCTCGATTCCCCTACACTCAGCTTCAGGAAATCCTAACCACAATATATGCAATGCAATTATGTCATATATCATATTATATATCATGCCATATGTACTAGTTTCCCAGAGCTGCCATAAGTGTATCACGAACTGGGTAGTTTAAAACAACAGACATTTATCCTCTCAAAGTTCTGGATGCTAGAATTCTGATATCAAGATATCAGCAGGTTTATCTTTCTTCTGAAGCCTCCAGGGAGAAAAGCTTTCTTGTCTCTTCCTAACTGTTGGGGTCACAACAAAAATTGGTGTTCTGCCTTGCATCTGCATCACTCCAATTTATCCGTCTGTCATCACATCAAAAGGCCTTCTTTCATCTGTGTTAGGTCTCTCCTCTGTGTCTCACTCTCCAAATTTCTCTCCCTTTAAAAGGATACCATTCATTGAATTTAGTACCCACACTAATCTGGCATGACCTCATCTTAACTTGATTACATTCACAAAGACTCAATTTCTAAACAGAGTTTCCAATGGATATGAATTTGGGAGGGGGGCATTTTTCAACCCAGTACATTATATCCTATTTATCATATCACATATTATATAATACAGTATAAAGATTTTTTTAAACAATTCTGATTTTATTTAGATAAGTAAGTACAAGTTAAACCTGATCTAGGTGTGGGCTTACCTATAATAGCAGACTGTCTTAATCTTAATGTTATTGGCATTTTGGATTAGATACATTTTTTTTCCAGTGACTGTCTTATGTATTATAGGATGTTTTAAAGCATCTCTGGCCTCTGCACACCAGATGCCAGTACCCCACATCCCTCTCTTTTGAGGGGTTATTATAATTATTTTCAAAATCAAAAATGTCCTCAGACATTGGCAAACATACCCTGGGAGAAAATTACCTCTAGTTGAGAACCAGGGTTGAGAAACTTTGGACAGTTTCATTTTTCTCACTGGAACCTACTACACTATTAACTCTCTCCCACCAACTTCTGAAAGATTTATTTATTTATTTAAGTGGGGAGGGGCAGAAGGAGAGACAGAGAATCTCACCAGACTCCCCACCAAGCATGGAGCCAGATGCAGAGCTCTGTTTCAGGACCCTGCCTGAGCTGAAATCAAGAGTCGGACACTTAACCAACTCAGCCACCCAGGTGCTCTCTTACCTGTCCTTCCCCCTTAGACCTACACTATCTTCAATCTTCTTCCTTCTGTTCCTCCCATGCCTCATGATATACTTGAATATATCCTTGATTCCTTTTTTTTCCCTGCACCCCCACATTCTGTTCATCACCAAATCCTGCTGGCCAGATCTCAAGAACACATGCATTCTAATCACTTCTCACCACTTACAATGATAACATCCTTGTCTAAGAGTCATCATTCACTTGTGAAACAAACTCCTTATTTGCCGTTTCTATCATTACATCTATAATCCACTTTCACGATTTAATTCAAATGAATTTAGAGTGAATTGTATCTCAGAATTTGTTATTCTTCTACACTACCCTGAAATGGCTCCCTATGTGGCCTACATGGAACTAACATTCTAACTTTTTGAGACTAAGATGCATCTTAAAATTGCCTTTGCTTGAATGAACTGAAGTTGGTATCTTCAAGGCATGATTTGAATTTGTTTCTATAAGACATCAAGTAACACCACCATCATGAGAACACTTAAATTATATTCTCTGTTTGAGGTGTTAGGGGACACCATATTTGTAGTGTAAATTTAAATTTTAAATTTGAATCAGTGCTACCCTATAGTTTAAATATTCAGTGGAGTTTTTACCTCCTTGTTCAATCCTTTGTCATAATAGAGGCAGCTAAGTCTCCTTGCTATCATTTTCTATTTTGTTAAATTTACAGTGTGTGAAATTATACCTACTCTTAGATTCTTAGTTGACTCATTTTTGATATTTTGGTTTCTAATGATAAATGATGATAAAGGTTGGATTTGGGGGAATTTAACATGAATAGACACACATATTCTAATCTCTGCTCAGAAAAATTTATAAAACCTTTTGTGTATTCTTATTTGTTTGATCTTCTACAAGTCGAGGTACACATAACATTCTGAGTTGAATTAACATTCTGCTTATGGTGGAGCCTCATTATATAAGAACTGAAATAGATTTAGCTTTAGGAATATATTTCATTATATTTTAGGAGAGTTTGGCAATTATTCAGTTTTATTTTTAATGAAAAGAAATGGTTCAATCAGATAATTATAAAAAGAAGTTTAAAAAAATTATAAATCTGTTGTTTCCAAGTAGACTGTTCACAAGACTCAAATCAGCCTGCTAATTATAAGCAATATTATGCTATGCTTTTGGGCTGGTGAACAAATCCAGTCGGGAAGTTTCCTGAACCAGGAGGAAACCTATATTAGAAAGTATTGCCTCTACTTATGGTATTACGAAAAACAATATTCAGTTGTGTCAAAGCACTGGATTTGGGGTGCCAAAAAGAGCAATTACCTGGGGTGCCTGGGTGGCTCAGTGGGTTAAAGCCTCTGCCTTCGGCTCAGGTCATGATCCCAGGGTCCTGGGATCAAGCCCCACGTCGGGCTCTCTGCTCGGCAGGGAGTCTGCTTCCCCCTCTCTCTGCCTGCCTCTCTGCCTACTTGTGATCTCTCTCTCTGTGTCAAATAAATAAATAAAATCTTAAAAAAAAAAAAAGAGCAATTACCTATGTGGTGACTACATTTGCCATTGTTCATTCAGTTAACACTTGATATAACAAGATAATGTATTTTCTTACCTTCTTTAGATCCTCATCTTAATAAGCATTTCTAAGATGAATAAGAATTACTGAAGGATAGGTACTTTGTAAACATTCTACTTAGTACTGAGGGGGAGGTAGCAAGTAAATCACTAACAGGTACATTTAGGGAACCCGTTCTCAACAATGTTAACTATGTCAGGGAGTTGTCAAGGACAGATAGACCTAATGGCATAAAATTTAAGTTGTATTGATTCAAAATCTAGTTTGCAGTGGTTGACACCTTCATTTACTGGCTTGGAAGCAAAAAGGCTTCAATAAGCCAGTTGCATTCCTGTGATTAGAAAGCACAGTCTGTCTGTCTCTGTGTGAATTAAAAATAAATCAACATGTTTCAGGTTGGTCTTCCCTTTTAGGAGTATCCTGGTTTCCAGGAGTAATTTTTTTTTTAAATATATATTTAAGAAACATTTGTTTTAAAAAATTTGTTTTTTAAATATAAACTTGGAGAATCCCTAAGAAAGGCAATGAAAAATCATACACATTTTCACTCTTGTGTAAGGTTTTGAAGGATTAAAAAACAATCTGAAGTCTTCTTATGGCCTCATACGGGTCCACAGGTCTACAGTAAGAATGCCTGCCTGAAGGATACCATGCTTATGAACACCCTGAAGTGTTGGGCTCCTTTCCAGTGGGACTCTTATTAGGATATTCCTTATATACATAAAGAATACTAAGACAGAGAGTACAAATAGTATTTTTTCTTAATTTATTTGTGGATATTAAAATTCAGTTCGTAAGACCTAATTAGAATATAAAAGATCAAATTACAAAAGCAATGTAACATTTTCAAAGGCAGAAATCTACTTAATGTTGTATATCAAGGATAGTGCTGGAAAATGTGTATATAGATAAATACACTATATATAATACACATTTGTTGAGTGTACATTATCACATACTGCAACGAGATTCTGAATTTTCATCATTTGTATATCTCATCTTTTCTGAATATATCTTTTTTTCTTATCATATCAACCCCTACTACCTTACCTATCTCATAGGACTTATTGATTTTTTTTTTTAATAGTTAGCGAGTATCTACTTATATAAGCAGGCAGGAAGCAGATAAGATTTTTATTAGGAGGTTTTTGGAATTAAAAAGAATGGCATAGTTAGGGAGAAGATGTAAAGAAATGTTATTAAAAGAATGAGCCATTGGTAACTGGAAAGTCAAAATAAATATAAATCTGTGACCTAACATCTAGGATTATAAAATTCATATCTGAAGGGTTACTATCTACAATGACTCTTTTTGTTATTATTTGATTCAAAATATCTTTAATTTTCATTTGAAATATTTTAAGATATTGTGCCAACCTCCCACCTTAGCTCCATCATCCTCTGTTTCTTTGTACATCTTGCTTTCTACCATGCGCAGGTTAAACTAAAACTTCTTACCAGTGCACATTGGGAAGTTGTTTAACTTCTCTCTGCCAATATCAGTCATCTGTCAAAAAATGACCAAAGTACATGGGTCAAAATACATGGGCATGCGCGCGCACACACACACACACACACACACACACAAAGATTGTAGGGAAGACTAAATGAGTTAAAACATGTAAAATTGCTTAAATCCTGAGATCAAGCCCCGCGTTAGGCTCCCCGCTTACTGGGTAGTCTGCTTCTGCCTCTCCCTCAACTCATTCTCTCTCTCTGTCAAATAAATAAATTAAATATTTTTTAAAAAATGAACTGTATTTTGTAATCCATTACTCTCTCTTCTACCCTTTTAATCAGCCATCATATATATGGGTTGCTCTTTAAAGGACCTTCCAAAACTACTATTAAATAACATAATGTCAGAAACTATCTACTGGTCAAACACTTTCTGGTTTAGTCATAAACAAATACTTAAAACTCATATTATGCAAAACTTTTCAACCAGCAGATTGAACAAAGCAGATTGCAGCACTTAAAGTGAGTGATCCTCATCACATTATCTGAAGCCCTGAATGGGGGCGGGGGAGAAAGGGCTGGTCCTCTCAATGAGTTCTAGAGAACTCCTCCTTCCTTGGACACTGGCTTTTCCCACCTTCCTTCTTAAAATGAAACAGCTTTATTTAAATTTCAAACATTCTGGCTTTTTCACTGAAATTATCACACCATTGGTTCTCATGGGTCTCTGGCTTTCTGGCTGCATATTTTGGGATTTGTTAGCTTCCATAATCACAGCACAATTTTCCTATAATGAATTACTCTTTCTCCATCCCTCCCTCTCTTCTGATACATAGCTAGATAGATATTTTTACATCTTTATTCAATTAATGTTGTTCCCCTGGAGAACCCTGACTAATACAGATCTCTTGACTGCTTACTTCCAGTTGGGTTTGGCCAGTGAGAGGCACCAGAGAAAATCGAAAGTTTTCAGGAATTTTCTCTTTTAGGTCTAGTGGTTGTAAGAAATTCCCTAATGTTCCCATGCCCTTATTTTTAATATTATATTCTAACATTTGTGAAGTAGAATGTTATTATGTTTTTTGTTCTAAAAATAATATCTATCTAAAAATAATAGCATGTTATTCATTTAGAAAACATGAATCCCTGCTTGACTTAAGAAGCTACTTATTTCTATTCTAAACATTGAATATATCCTTTCAAATACAATGAAGAAAAATTTTGCTATGCTAACTAGTCTGTTTCATTTCTGTCATAATTTTGTGACTGACTGTGTTGAATTATACTTTTTCCCTTTGCACAATTTCTTCCCCTATGGTTGAAACAATAGGTTATTGTAGTTATTAATTTTATAACATAAATAGCATTTTAAAATATTAACCCATTGCATATTACTTTTCTCTTAAATCAAGTTCTTATGTAGTCTTTCACCAACTAATCTGAGTCATAAGGGTTATTACCACAAGGTAAGTTGCTTGTAGACAGCTGATATAGGAGGAAAATTGGATATTTGAACTACCCTCAGCAGGCCTAAAACTAAACAAAAGATGCATATTAAGTAGTTTGAGGAAATGAAGAAAAATAGCATTGGGATAGGACTAAAGGGACTAAAAGTTTCTAAATACTCTAAAACAAGACAGTGAATATAGGCAGGTGCCTAACTCGAATGATTCCATAAAAGGTCTCTCTGGCAGAGGCAACAGTCATATACTTGAGGGTTGTGTGGCAATCAGTTCTGACAATTAAATAATTTCTGTTCAAGATTTCAAACCAAACCAACAAGAAACAAACTGTAGCAAGTTGTAGTAGAAGACCATAATATCATAATCATCTGCAAAAGAGATCTAATTCTAAAATCAGTAACAGGTAACTAAGAACAAAATATTTAAAAATAAATGTAACAAATAGTATAAAATGTATACTCTGAAAATTATAAAACCTCCCTGAAAGTAATTAAGAACTAAATACATAAAAGAGCATACTGTGAATCACTGAACACTGCATAAAAAACTAATGATATTGGCTACTTGAACATAATAAAAAATCAATTTAAAATAAAGAACATACCATGTTCATAGATTTGCAGACTTCAGATTGCTTAGATGATATTCTTCCCAAATTTATCTTCCAACTGTAGACATCCCTGTTAAAATTCAAGCTTGCTTTTTTATAGAAATCCATAGGCTGATTCAAACATCATATAAAATTGCAAAGGATCTCAACTAGCCATAACAATTTTGGGGAGAAAAAAAAGAGAGAGAGAGAGAACAAACGTGGAAGACCCATACTTCCTGACTTGAAAACTTAATTAAAGCTTGTATTGTATTGGCACAAGAATAAGCTACAGATCATTGGAACAGAATTGAGAATGCTGAAATAAGCCCATGTGTCTATAGTCAACTGATTTTTGGCAAGGGTCAGACCCATTCAAGGGGAATAAAAAGTTGCTTAACAAACAATGCTAGGGCACCTAGATAGCCATATGAAGAAGAATGAAGTTGGACCCTCACCTCACAGCATATATAAAAATTAACTCGAAGTGGATCAAAAGCCTAAATGTAAGAGAAAAAAAAAAAAAAACTATAATACTCTTTTTTTTTTTTTTAAACTATAATACTCTTAGAGGAAAACTTGGGGGTAAATTCTCATCACTTGGATTTGGCAATGGATCATTAGATATAACAGAAAGCATAAGCAACAAAAGAAAAAACAGAGTGAACTTCATCAAAATTAAGAACTTCAGGGCTTCAAAGGACACTGTGAATAAAATGAAAAGACAATCCAAAGAATGGGAGAAAATATTTGCAAGTTACATATGTGAAAAGAGATTTATATCTAGAATATGTGCTTATAATTCATCATATTAATATTATAGATATAAACTTACAACTCAATCAATAAAAACATAAATGACCCAACTGAAAAAGGACACAGTATCTGAATAGGTATTTCTCCAAATATATACAAGTGGCCAACTAGCACACAAAGAGATGCTCAGCATCACTATTTATTATAAAAATGTAAATCAAAACCATGAGAAGCATTCACACACACACTAAAATTACTATAATAAAACTTTAGATAATAACAAATATTAATGAAGATGTGGAGAAATTAGACCCCTTTTATAGTGCTGTTGAAAAGGCAAAATGGTATAGCCACTTTGGAAAATAATCCGGAAGCTCCTAAAAACATGGCTCAATATATTAAACATTGAGTTAACATGATTCAGCTATTCCATGCATAGGTGTACACATAGAGGAAATAAAAATATATATCCTCACAAAAATCTGTATGTGGATATGTACAGCAGGATTATTCATAATAAACAAAAGATTTAAAAACAATTCAAATATCCATCAATGGATGAATAAGCAAAATGTATATATTGACACAATGAAATATTATTTGACCACACAAAAACACCAAGTAATGACACACACTATAGTATGAATGATCATTGAAAACATTATGCTAAATGAAGAATGCCAGTCACAAAAGACCATTTATATTAACTGTCCTGAAAAGGCAAACATATAGAAATAGAAAGTAGATGAGTGGTTTACTGAGGGCTGGACAGATTGGGGAATAGTGAAATGACAGCTAAGAGGTACAAAGTTTCTTTCTGAGGTGGTCAAAATGTTCTGAAATTGACAATGGTGATGTTGCATATTCTTGTAAGGAAGCTAAACCCCACTGAATTATACAGATTAAACATTTGAATCATGTGGTGTATTAATTATATCTCAGCAAACCTAATATAAAAAAACATAGTAGTATAAGTGTGAAAATGAGTTTGTGAAGTTAGTCTCAGTGAACTTTAGTGCTTAAAATTTCAGACTTACACATGCTCATGTATACGTACACAGATACATACAAACTTAGTGCTGAGAACCAAATAGTGACAATAATATTATATGCCCAATGATATATATATATATATAGATAGATAGATAGATAGATAGATATCTACATACACACACACACATATATACTTGTGTATCAGTAATATATTGAAGAATGGCAATAGAAGCAGTTTTCCAAAGGCATAGTAATAGAATGTTCCCATGCCTACAGAGAAAAATCAGAAAGCATTACAAATATATACTGCAAAATAGTTCAAATGAAAATAAAATGTAATGTTAAATCTTTTATGTTTCCTTTTTACATTTTCTTAATTTTGTTATAGTGGACAGCCCTGATAAATTTCATCAAAACTTCATTATATTTTCAAAGGTATTAAAATTTACATAGTTTATCAATTGAAAATCAATATTTTCTTTGACAAATGACTGTCATGTTAGAATGCTGGGGAAACAGTAAGTTTGAATTTATAATATAAAGTGTTATTTTAATTTTGACAATAAACATAGACATGAAAAAGTAACAATGGACTGAGAATTAAAAGATCCTGATGTGAGTTTTGGGGGGTTGTTGCTACCTGGCTTTGTAATGGCTATTTACATCCAACTTTAGTCATTTTTCCTGTCAAAAAATAAATGATTGGTTGAGATAAAGCATGTGTGTAATGGGTATTAGCCACTATAACTTATTCTTTAATCTGTTATATACCACTTTCAAAAACCTTATTTATATGTTATATCTTGATACCTCACATTGTTGTCTATTTTCTTAGTAAGAATCAAATTTGGGGGTTTTTTTTTTGCAAATAATTTTGACAGAGTTCCCTCTCTACTATATGATGTACTAATTAATTACATTAGAGAAGTTAATAAAACCAAATAATGCAGCTTTAGTTTATGCATATTAGGAAAAATAGAAAAATTTGCTTTTTTGAATGATTTTCAGAAATGAAAATACCTGTGTTTTCAGAATCTGACAAAACTGTATAATAGTGAAGTAAGTATACTTAGAACTAAACTGTATATTTTTTCCTATTGATTTTGCCTTGTGTTATCATTTGTATTGGCACATACTGCCAATAGATTTTATGCCTTCTCAAAACAGAAGGTAGGAAATAAATGGTGAAATTTATATTGATAACATCAGGAATCAATTGCTAATGAATGAACTGATAATTATTCTTCGGGTTTTTTTAAATTCCTTTGTAAGGACCAATTCCCCACACCCCCATTTTATAGACACTGCTCTCATTTTATACAGATAAGCAGGAGTCTAGGGAGATTGCTTGCACAAATACTTTACTAAAAATGACAGAGTGCTTGAAATCTTCTCAGGTAGGTCATGTCTACTTACGTAGGACAATGAGATTTGGAACCTTCTTCCATAGGACTTATCCCGTTAGGAGAAATAGATGCACACTGGTGAAGAATATGGAAAAAGGTTCCCTTCTTTATTTATTTATTTTTTTTTTAGAAAACACACACATTAAAAAAAATTGACATAGATCTGATAACAGTATTATATTTAATAATTGAAGCTTCACTTACTTTAGTCATTTTTCCTGTCAAAAAATAAATGATTGGTTGAGATAAAGCATGTGTGTAATGGGTATTAGCCACTATAACTTATTCTTTAATCTCATCTTTCTAGTTACATTAGCTAAAAGCAGTTATGAGAAGATTAGCACAGTGAGGTAAATAGCACTGGATACTGTTAAACACATTGAGAGGGCCAAAGGTTTCCAAGTGGAGAGGGATGTGAGGCCCAATGCGAGATCACATCAAAAACAAGCATTTCTGATCTAATTATGTTACTCTGGGTCAGTCTTTATTATCCATTACTGGAAAACCATAAAGCCTAAGACATTTATCATCTCCCTATCTTGTCTTCCTTTTGGAACATACCAATTATTTTATTTGGTTTAAAATGCTACAGATATTCTTAGACTCAGTGAGTGATTACACCCTAAAATAGAGAAGAGATAAGTTTATCACAAAAGTGTAATTTATCAACAGAGGTTGAGAGAATAAAAAGAGGAATTTAAATCCTATTCACTTGGAAAAGGACAGATCTTCAACATGGAACATGTTTTGAGAGAAAGCTAGATGAAACTAAATAAATGGAAGAATGAAGTACAGAATACAGAAGATGTCAAACACCTTAAACATCATAGTGTAGATGGAAAAAATAAAAATAGGATCCCCCCCCAAAACAAAAATACCACATAATGTTTGGAATAAGAATAGGAATGGAAATTATCTTGTAAACTGAATGTGGCTTCTGGTACTTTTAGCATAGAACTAAATTGGAACTGTCTGTTGGGAAAATAAGTTTCTCCTCAATGACCCACAGTAGAGAGAAGATAATAGAATAAGATTACAAAACTATGTATCTTTGTATTGTATTTTAATTCTCTCAGGTTTATAAACAATAAATTCAATAGCAAGCTGTTAAAAAGGTGTTGGTGAATTTACATGGGCCAGTGAGGGGAATGTGGGTGTCCTGTTAATAATAATTTTTCCACCTTGCTGTGTATGTAACAATCTTACTTGCACATTCTTTAGGTCTACACAGGAGGGGAATTTGGTATATTAAGAGTTGATGCATAAAAAGTTATGCTGACAACTGTCAAAGTCAGCAGCCATTCAAGCAAGGAGTTTTTAGTTAAGGTGTTTATTTGTTGAGCGTGATCCCAGAGAATATTATGAAGTGTAAAATCTTCTATTCTTAATATATAGAAAATTACTCCCTAGATAGTTGATGGCAAACTCACTATTACTTCACTCTAATTTTTTTAAAAGGTAAAGAAAAATATATAATTCATTTGGATAGCCCTGAAATAATAATAAGCAATAGTTCAAGGTTGAAAAAGTTAAATTTTTCACAAATTTTAAATTCAAATAGAATTTGACTTTTATTTCTAATGTCGCTGTTTAAAAGCATCAAAAGAGGGAATCAGAAAATCTTTATATGACACATGAATGTGTGTGTATGTGGAGATTATATATATATATATATATATATATATATAATGAGTATAGTTGAAGACACACAATTATGGAATAAAATTACTACTTTGATCTTATGATCTTTTTTTTTTTTTGATATTTTATTTATGTATTTGACAGAGAGAGACCGTGAGAGAGGGAACACAAGTAGGGGTATTGGGAGAGAGAGAAGCAGGCTTCCCACTGAGGAGGAGCCTGATCCAGGGCTCTATCCCAGGACCCTGCAATCACGACCTGAGCCGAAGGCAGATGCTTAATGACTGAGCCACCCAGGCACCCCAACTACCTTTATCTTAAACACAGAACTGAAGAAAACACCTATATTGTACTATAATATTCACTTATTGATCCCATACAATTTCTCTAGTTGAAGTCACTTTAAAAATTATGTACTAGCAAATCTTATGTTTGGGTATAAATTAAAGAAATGAAATTGAAGAGATATTCAGGATAACACTGTTGTAAAGACGACAGAAGAATATGTGTTACTCATGGTCAACAAGTACAGAAGTAGTGAATCCAGCCTACAATCCACCTGATGTTGACACGGATAAATTACTCCCCATCATGGTACTCTACTTTCCCTGGTTTACATTCCAAGGTCACTACAGTACAGGATAATGGCTGAAGATTTATCTGTTATACTTGCATTTCAGGCAGTCTTGAGAGGGACTAAGAAGAAAGATACATAGTTCCCTTCCCTTTAAGAATACTTACCAGAGCTATTTTTACATGCCACCAGTAAAAATCTAATCACATGACCAAAACTGTCAATAAGGGTCTCTGGGACATCCAGTCTGATCTTCATGTTTATGCAACCAAGAGTCATAGTTTCATTATTGAAAAACAAAGAGCACATATTTTTGAGATAAGTAATCCTTTCTAAAAATTTTGATAATAGTACCAATACTGTAGTTTTTTGTATTATTTATACAAGAGAGATTATATAAGAAATGACATTGCAATATATATTATCACTTTTTAAAAACTTTAATGGTACCAAATGATCTAAAGGTTATCTGAATGCTGTATTTCCAAGAACATCTCCTCTTTCTTCAGAACATTCTTTTTTGCTTCTTTGGTAATAACTGGATTGATACAAGGGTTGCTGTGTCCCCTGTCTTTGTTCTTAGGAAGTGTACTTGCTTAAAGCTAAGTGAAATAAATGATTGGAGATAAAGTTGTGCACACACACATACACACACCATACAGTTCCAAAGTTCTAAATCAATGGACATTGTTCTAAAAATTTAGAAAACTGGGCATAAATAGACTTGAAAATATATATATAAATATATCAAGATGAATTTGCGTCACTTGCAAAAGATGAGGGTTCTGAATTCGTTACTTAAAAGGTTTCAGAATCTTACTGGAATAAAATTTTTACATAGTCTAAAAGATAATGTGCAAATATCTTTAAAATTCTGAGAAAAAATGATTCCCAACCCAAAATTCCATATCCAGAAAAACTATAAATCAAATATTGTGAAATAAAGACATATGCAGGCATGCACCATCTAAAAACTTTTGCCTAACACACAGGAAGATCTCAGAAACATAAAGGTGTCAAATCAGTATAACTTTGAGTTAACAAGAACAAATCATATCGGTTCATTAATTTGGCAAAACACACCATACTGATGTAGGATGTTGATAAAATACTCAGCATTTTGCATGTATCCAGGAGAGCTGTGGAGTGCCGCCTGGTTTCATCTAACTGCCCACAGTAAAATTAAAAAGGAAAGACAGGAGTTTAAAATAAAGAATTTTTCAGTATTCAAACAGAAGTCAAGAACATAGAAAGGCAGAAGAGATTTCTTGGTTTGAAATTTAAATTATTTCTCATTCCCACCTCCTCAAGATTTTCAAGTAAAGTAAGAGTTTCAGAGCAAAAATGAAACTCAGCATGTAAATATAAGATCATCGGTAAAGACCTGGGAAGTATCTGAAGAATTACCTGAGAAAAGTATTCGGTTAGGCAAAAGACCCACCAGTGATCTTGTAGATGGGCCTTGCAGTTTTCATTGAATACTAAAGTTTCTGAAAAATCTTAAGGTGTTCTTCAGCAGCTTTGCTGGAAACCCCAGGCAGAAAAGTTCTTATTTCAGAGAAAATTTTTAATATGGCTTTTGTCTAATTGAGCAGATTTCCAATTGATCCATAAGAATCCACAAAATTTTTATAAAGAGCTATTTTAGCTTAAACTAAAAGGAACAGAGGCAATGAAAAATGAAAAGGGAACTTTGGAGCTTCACACTTTTGAAGAACAGCAGCAAGCCCTCAAAACTTCCTAGCAGGCAACCTCTGCCCAGCTGCGTTTCAGAATCACTATCCACATGCAGGCCTCTGACATGCCTTCCATTTACCCCCTTTCTGAATGAGAATGGCTATAGTGACTATTCTACTCATTTCAACATTGTATTTGAGTTATGAGGGTCAGAGAACTCATTGTTTTAGTTTCGGGGCCTCAAGCTTGAGAAAAACTAAATTCACAGAATTTTATAAAAGGAACCACATGTAAGGACCTGATTCAGATGAGCAGATCCTAGACCTCCAGCTTGAGCATTATGCAATAGATCACAGGTCAGCAAACTATGGGCAGGAGGGTCCACATGTTTTTATAAATAAAGTATTATTAGAACACAGGCATATATGCTCATTTACACACAATGTGTGTGTTTTTAAGCTATAATGGCAAATTAGTCTTGATAGAGACCTTATCTCATACAATGTTACAATATTTACAATTATATAGATGATTCTTTAGAGATGGGTCTTAGGAAGTGGTAAATGTATTTTTCATATGAAAATAATGTAAATAATGTGTAACCAGCAGTCGCAGAGTGATGGTTTTAAAATATAACTGCACATTTATTAATTCTATCTCAAATATTTGAGTATAATTTTTCTCTCCTAAAATACAGAGTCCAGACTTATTTTCTCATTTCTAATAAACAGACTATAATAAAAGTGTCAGTGTCCAAAGCAAGGTCCCTGCAAAATACTGCAGCTTTTGCTTGGCTTAATCTTTCACAGGATACACACTCTTAGGACCCAACTAATGCGGTCTGAGGAAGTCCAGATTAGTTTACAGGGAGAGAAACATGGAGAAGCCAAGTGGAGAGAAACTGTGAGCCCTACTTCAAAGCCAGCAACAACCACCAGACACCAGTGGGAAAAAAAGACGTAGATGGTTTCAACTCCCTGACTGAAAAAGTATGAACATGGATACATTATGGTAGGACTTAACCGGTTTTACTGTGTATCTCACCATTCAAAACAACCTAATAGAATGGTAGAATGTCCTTATAAAGACTGAGTTAATTTGCCAGCTCAGGAAAACACCCTTTGAGCTGGGATATTTTTCTCTGGGATGCAGTGTATAAGCTTATACATAGCAGTGTGCTTCAAAGAGCTAAAATATCTGAGTCCTGGAAATAAGGAGTAGAAGTGATATTGGCCCCCTCTCTTAATCACTCCCTTGATTCCCTATAACTTTTGGCTCTGCAAGTTTGTTTTTGTTTTGTTTTAATTTGATTTGATTTGATTAGGTTGGTGAATTCACATCTATTAAATAGAATTTTAAGGATTATAATAGACTTGAAGCTATGACTAACACTTGGTCATTTGGTCTCCTCACTAAAGAGGATGAGCAGTGGGGGGAAATGTTACTTTATTGTAAAGTCCATACAGATCCAGATCCTTATAACTATAAAGGGCCAAAGTACTCGTGCACAAGCGTAGCAGGAACAGTATGTTTGGAAGCCAAGAAATTCATCAGGTTGCCTCTAGGTTCATCCAGATGCATGACAACAGTGAATGACAAGTATCCATGATTATGTTGCATCACAAGTAATTGGACACGTTATGGATAAAGATGCAAGTGACTCCATCAGCCAAGAACCTAGACATGCCAGATTCATGAAGGAAATCAAAAGGTTCACATAAGCAGGAAGAGGATATACATATCAGTTACAGCGCCAGAAACAGTTGCAGTAAGTAATACAAACTGTTGCATATAGTATTGGGCTTTTTGTCTAAGAACCTTAGAGAAATTGTATCAAGAATTAACTAGTAAGGGCTCTGTGAAGAATTTAGCTTAGTAGTGGGCAAGAGTTGATCTTATGTTGTCCAATAAATGGATTATTTTGGTTCTTCTTATGTAACAATTTAAAATCCTCTTGGGGCGCCTGGGTGGCCTAGTCCATTAGGCATCTTCGGCTCAGGTCATGATACCAGAGCTCTGGCAACCTCCTGTGTTGGGGTCCCTGCTCCACAGGGTATCTGTTTGTTTCTCTGCCCCTCCCCCCTCTCATGCTCTATCTTTCTCTCATGCTCTCTCGCGCATGCTTTCTCAAGTAAATGAAAAATAAATCTTTATTATTATTATTTTTAATCCTCTTGGTTCCTCCTCCTCTTCCAGCTTAGCCATTATATCATGCAGGGTTGTTCTGGTTCCATGTGAGTGAAAAAGGCCAAATTTTACTTGATATCATTGCTGTGTATACCTCATACATTTTGTTCTGGAGATTTTCTAACATTATAAGGTAGAATGCTGCTAGGAAAAACTCCACCTATACATGGTCGACTCCAGAGAACAAAAGTGTTACCATCCATAACATTTATGATATATAAATACTGCCTTCTTAATTATCCAGGCTAAGAACTTTGACATGTATTTCAAAGCACTATATAGGCTGTTCTGGTGGGATCAAGTATCAGTCACCTGAGCAGTGGCTAAATCCATAATACATTCTTCTTTTGGCTTTCCTCCCTTCATGTTTCACTCCCTCGCACTTTATATCCACTTCCTCCGATCATATCCCCAAACAAACTAAATGCATGCAAGCTTTGTCTTAAACTCTGGTTTATGGAGAACCAAGGCTAACCTTGGCTTTCTCATTTTCTAATGTTTTGTTAACAACTGTTCTTTGTGATTCTGTGCTTCTTCTTTTAGTTTTGTAGATTATACTCTTTATTCTATTACTAGTATCCCAAAGCCACACTGGAAGAAACAGTGATAGGTAGATAGGCAGGTAGGCAGAGATAAAGATAGGTAAGATGTAGAAATACATATAGATAGAGATATTACGTGTGGGAATATGTTCAGTTATATTTACACAGATGCCTAAAATTCTGTGTTTATGTCATTTAATTTTAAGTACGCTCTGAATGAACTCCTTGTAGGCAAAGAGAGTTTCTATCTATCTTTGTGTAATTTTTGAATTTACTCTCATTCAAAAGTGATCTCTCTCCTATTCCCACCCCACCAAGAAGAAAAATTGAGCAAAAATAACAAAAAGCTAATTCACATAATTTAATATTTAGTCTGACAATTCATATTTTACTGAGACTACTTATTTAAAAAGAACAAAGTTCAGACACACTCCAAAGGTACAGTATTTTTTTGTTGTGCTGTAGTTTTTTTTTCAGATATGTGAACAGGAACACTAACATCTTAGATTTTTTACATCTATGGGGGGGAACTTTGGCAGACTTAGATTTTATTCTTTTATAAAATACTGACATACACTTATGTAGAAAAACGGGTGTTATAAAGTCTACAGGTAGCGAAAAGATTAAATGTAATTGGTTCCTTCGATTAACTTTATTCTAAGTCCCTCACTTACCTTTGTCATTTAAGTAATAATGTGAGCAGAAGGTAAGGCTCTAAGCCAGAACACAAGTACAGGAATCAAACATGGAGAGGAACTATACATCCTGCTATATTCCTAAGTAGCTGATGACTTACTCAGAGCTAATGACTAAGGGATCTTGTAAGTTCTTTCTAAACTGATACATTTTTACAGCAGTAAATCATGTAAATATTTGTGTTAGGAAACATTTGGAATAGTTTAAGAGAAATATGGAAACAGGTAAAATATAAAGAATACTTTGTCTTATTTTTTATGTTCTTCTCTTATGATTTTATACTTTGATGTTAAACAATTCAGCCTTTTAAATACATGTAAGTTTGAAAATTTTTTTAATCAGTAAAAAAACTATGAAAACCACTATTTTAATGTCATTAAATTAAGTTTAACTCTAAAGTAGGCCTAAGCTCTTCAGTGGACATAGTTATGTTTTCAAAAACTAAAAGGCAAATTGTTAAATTAATGAACAGGCATTAATGTCTAAAAATAAGTGTGCATTTATGGCAGGATCACTATGTGGCAGGTGCATATACAGACTTTCAGTCAGATTTTTACATATTGTTTCTTCTCTGTCCATTGGTGTATGTCACCACCATAATCACAAACTCAAATACAATAATACCCTAAAACAGAAAAGCATTAAATATAAGAGGCATACTATTATTTTAAAGTCCTGAAATTAAAAAAAAATTTTTTTGAAATCTATAAAATCAGCATTTAACAATATTCTCACAATTGAGGTAAAGAGGAAATGTCATTTGGAATGACTGGACAATACTCTCCCTTTCGTATTTCATACATTAATACAAACATCAAATCTTTGTTGTATCACACATTTTCTCCTTATTTTACCTTTCTGCTGCATACCCCTAGCCTGTCACTAAGAAGATTCTTTACATTAAGCAAGGCACATCTGTCCACAGCAAGTGTGTAAAAAAGTTAAAAAAAAAAAAAAGTTTTCTCAATACTCCTAAGCATAGGCTAAAAACCATAGCTGAGAGCACACATATATTGCTCTTGTTGATTTGAAATTACACTTTCTATCCAGGATGAGTTTGATTTACCTTGGATTTGAGATTAATCCTCTAGACAATGTTTAAAATAATCATTTACCTTGGTATCAGTCTTTATTTCTGTCACCACAATTCTACTGCACAAAATTAATCCCTCTCCTCTTCAGATTACCTCGCTGGCTGATAACAAAGCGCCGATTTTTCATCAGGATAATATTTGCTATATTAACTGATGATTTTCCTTTGAGTACCCTTTTCATTTCCTCCTCCTTATTCAGTTAACTTGTATTTTTTTTTTTTCTCATTAGATCATTGAATGGATAGCATGATGAAATACAAAAGGGTACATTCTTGATTTTTTTACTAAGAGAATAGTTAGGTAAAAAAATAGGTTTCTTCAATATGAAAACCCAAATACTGAACTAAAAGTAAATAACTTTCATGCTATACATCGCAGACGAGAGGAAAATGAAAAAAAATGTCTTGGTAGAAAACTTACTTATGTTCCTGATAAAGAGAGGAGAAACCTCTCCCTTCATCTCTCTCTGCTCCATTTGCTCCAAAGGTAATGCTTAGAGCATGCAGAATGTTGTTTAGGAAAGTATGTATCAGATCAAAACAAAACAAGAAATTTGGGGGTGAGGAATGTGTATCTGAATAGAACAGTCCTGCCCCCCTAGGTAGATTGTAGAGAAGCCACAGGGCTATGCAATCATGTATTATGACTAGAAAAACAAAATAGCATTGAAATGGTAGAGATATCTTCATATGAATGTATGTATTTTCCACATATCACTGGGAGGGGGGTGAATGCCTTCAGGAAGCCATGTGGTGAGGAGGATGTACAGCCATCTGCAAAGACAATAAAGACTATCTAGAAAAAGGATTTGCTACCAGTATTTTTGGATGACAAGAAGGGCAGAGATCTGTGCCCCTCCCCCGCAAAAAAACCCAAGAAGAAACTATCGAACAAACAAAAAAACTTATAGTTTGATTCTTCTTAAGGAACCCATTGATTATTAAATCCTATCAAGAATGAAATGAGGGGAGACCTTGAATTCACTAAGACTAAATTACTAAGATCCAGGAAGAGTCTTAGTAGAATTCAAATTCATTTATTAAAACACAAAATAATATTTCTTCCATATGCATATTTATGACTTTTAACTGCTATAGTACAAATTTAGGCATTTGAACACTAAATACTATAATGAGAAACTTAATTGTTGAAAAATACAGTTTTATATAATATGTTTGACTATCACGTGGGAATGGCATCAGGTGTGTGAGGCAAAACTGTTTATAGATGTATTATTTCAAAAAATAATATTATTAAGTCTTTGTTAGAGACTTCAAAATGTTCTCCTAGAAGTTACTGGTTCTTCAAAATACACAAGTTATATCACAAAATATAAATTAAAATTAAAATTAAAATTAAAATCAGCTCAAATTTACTGAATTAGTCAGTCTTGGCGGCCATGACAAAATCCTGCAGACTGGGTGTCTTGAACAATAGGAATTTATTTTCTCACAGCTCTGGAGGTAGTAGTTCTAGAGCAAGGACAAATTTGTCAGGGTTATTTCTGATGAGGAATCTTCCTGTTTGCAGACACCCCTTTCTTACTATACCCTCAAGTGGCCTTTCCTAGGTGAGAGCACACAGGGCAAGGCTGGAGTTGGTGGTGGGGGAGAGGGGGTTTCTCTGGTGTCTTTCTTCCAAGGACACTAACCCTATCAGATCAGGTCCCCACCCTTACCACCTCTTTAAACATTAATTATTTCCCTACTTCAAATACAGACACACTGGAAATTAGAGCTTCAATGAATGAATTGGGGGTGGTGGGAGGAATACAAATATACAGTCCTTAACACTTACCATCCTAAGATCAAAACAACAAATTCATGATTTTGGTCATAAATTCTATAGTTTACATATTGCACATGACGATTTTTACTTGTTTGATCTTGAACACACATATTTACTAAGAATATCTAAGAGCAGTTTTGATGTTATGTTATGTACTGGGAATTTTTGATTACCACCATATTAGGAGGTTCTCTTTGCATTTAACTATCAGAGACAAATGCTTATAAGTGTTCTACACAGTGCTAGATAGTTCTGCTTAACAAATTTTGCCATGGGCAAAGTGTAAGTAATGATTCAGTTTAGTAAAGCACTTTAGTGTCTCTTTCTCTCTCTCTCTCTCTCTTTCTCCTTTTAAACTCACTTGTCCTCTAAAGTTATCCCCTATGCTAGCCATGACCTTTCCCTCAGGTATTCAATAATAGCAACATAGCAACATAGCAATATGGTATCTATCCATGTGTCTCTTCTGCCAGAAGGCTTGCTCAGGAACACTCTCAAGCCAAAGAAAGAATAACAGCAAGAAACTAAACTGAAACATATAAGTGTTTGCTCAGTCCTTTGCAATTAGTGGCTGCACCAAGTTATGGGGAAGTGCAGGGAAACAAGGAGGGATCATGTTCCTCCTCTTGACTGGAGGGGCTGCAAAACTCCATTGGAAATTAAGTAGACATGGGTAATGGCAAATAATTTGGACCATTAAAGCAATATAGGAATCATAAATACATGCATGCACACATACTTACCTATGGGATTTGTCATTATTTTTTCTTTATTAATCAGATCCTACTATCTTCTATTCTATTTTGCATTTCTTACAGTAGACTGGTAGACATTTAAGTTAATTTAAGTTAGTAGTCTGGTACTATTTAAGTCTTCCTTTTAACTGCTTCTGTAATAGTTGCATATACTTATCTCTTCTAAATAAATAACCATATGTACTATCATTACTTATCAAGTACTTCTTTTATTTCTCAAGACATATATTTAAAGTCCACATATACTCAAATATGAGTCCATACATACTTGATTATTTTTCTAGTCTTTTCCATTAATCAGAAAATAATAGTAATGAGTAATTATAATTTTATTATTGTATTAAGTAGGAAATAATAATAATAATAATAATGCTTGATTCAAAGTGCTGTGATGATAAATATGAAGTCCTAGAACAGTTCTTTGTATAAAAGCATTCTATGTTGGCTTTAGTATTAACACTAATATTTATTACTACAAGTAATACAACCTTGAGAAAGTACTTAAGTGCTATAGACTTCCATCAAAATTTGAAAGTGGAGGGCACCTGGGTGGCCCAGTGGGTTAAAGCCTCTGCCTTCGGCTCAGGTCATGATCCCAGGGTCCTGGGATCGAGCCCCGCATCGGGCTCTCTGCTCTGTGGGGAGCCTGCTTCCCCTTCTCTCTCTGCCTGCCTCTCTGCCTGCTTGTGATCTCTGTCTGTCAAATAAATAAATAAAATCTTAAAAAAAAAATTGAAAGTGGAACTAATAATAATTTTGCAAATTAATTAATTCATTTTTTTTAAAGATTGTATATATTTATTTGAGAGAGAGAGCACAAGTAGGCAGAGGGGCAGAGGGAGAGGGAGAAGCAGAAGAGCAGGGAGCCCAACATGGCCTTCGATCCCAGGACCCTGGCATTATGACCTGAGCCAAAGGCAACCGCTTAACTGACTAAGCCATTCAGGTGCCCCTTGCAAGTTAATTTAAAAAATAATAAAATGTAAGTGTAGATACTATAAATATATTTTTTTCTATTGTATTGTTTGTTTAATATATTAATTAAAAAATGAAGACCAAAATGATTACAAGCTCATGTCTTTTTGTTTAACTTCAGAATGAAATATATTAAACTTTAAATTCACATTTTCATGTATTTCCATTTGTAGTTTTGCTCTACTTAAGGAAATAAATCCAAGTAACTGTAACTATGTATACTATGGAATATGTTTAAAAAAAAAAAGAAAAAAAATCTCACCACTGAATCCACTGAAATTTAAAGAAAACATAAATAAAATGATGTGTTAATAAACCCCCAAAATAATATATTTGTCTATTGTACTTCACTGTCAGTACATGTGTGTTGGTATAATTTTCACATACACAAACTCACTTGCCTTGTATCTTCTGTATCTTTTAGTCTTGATATACTTTATTTTAATTAGACAAATTACCTTACTCTATTTTTACCAAAGTTATCCTTTGGAGATTTTTTTTTAGATTTTTTTTTTTACTAATTTCTAGTATGTTATCTGGTTCCAGTATGTTATCTGGTATGTTGTCTTTGACCTTAGAATTGTGGCAGGAAATAGTGCAGATGATTTCCCAAAATTGTCAGTAAATATGTTGATACTTGTAGTCAACAAATTTCTACCTGTAAAATACAGGTACTTTGAAAAGATGCATATTTTGGTATTACAACTTATGTCTTCATTCTAAGATTTGGGTAAATGCATGAGTTAATTAAAATTTAAAAATTTTATAGACTTATTTCCTTTTCCTTATTGAATGGAATATTACCACTGATAGTGTGTCACCCTCTACCCCTAAGCTTAAGAACTAAAGAACTAAGTTCTTTAAGTAAGAACTAAATACATCTTTCATAGATTCATGCATAATTTGCATCCATGGATAATCTTGGACAACATTCTTGAAATATTCATTAAGGTTATTATTGAAGAATTGTCATGTCTCAACATTCATTTTGTCCTAAAAAAATTGTAGTTGTTTTTTGTTTGCTTCTAATATCTTCATATCATTTTGCCCAGCCTCCAAAACTGTAGTAGCCCTAAGGTTTTAGGAGTAAACTTTTTTTTTTTTTTTGGTAAGTAATCAAAATGATTCTATAGTTTGTGAACATCCGGCTCCCTTTCAACCAAAATGCCCTCACGTTATCTTGGGAAGGTAGCTAAGCATATGTTTTAACAGTATCATCTATGCATTCAAACTTTCCAAGGATGGATCCTCAGCCTCTACTCTCCAGAGAGCTACTGAACATCAGGATGCTTCTGTTGTCTCCTCTCTAAACTGGGAACACTAACAGTACCTATTCCATAACAATACTGTAAGGACTGAATGAGTGCTGTTGTTTATGTTATGTTAGAATACTGCCCGGCAGACAATAAGAAATAAAAATACAACTCAGCCGCTATTACTTTTGTTGTGTTTGTGTTATTAAATGAAATCACTGCCAGATGCATGGGCTTTTCTATAAATCTTTCTCTGCTTTGGAATGTATCTGAAAGCTATCCACACAGAGTAAATATGACCTCTTATTGCCATATATGTAAGAGAAAGAAAATAAAATATATCATTCAATTACCTGTGTGATGGCTATGTATATGATGTGTCTGAATTTAAAACGTGTAAGTTGTTCTCTTAGGGTATAAATCAGTTATGTTTGGAAGCTAATTTAACACTCAGTTACTTCCAAAATTTACAGTTTCAGTAAACTCTGTACTTTTGTGTATACAAGGAATTTAAATTTATTGTCATAAAGTGTCCTTTGTATTAGCCAACACATTAGATACCTAAAAAAAAATTATATTTATTCAGGTCAGTATTTGCATGCTGACAAACTTAAAACACCAAATTAGCTAATGATTAATCTGTAACACATTCTTTCCTTTCTAATGAAAAAACAGTATTTGAGCCATTTTTCCATCTCTGACACTGTTTTGAATGATAACCATTCATCATTTTAAACTCATTTTCATGGGGTGCCTGGGTTGCTCAGTGGGTTAAAGTCTCTGCCTTGGGCTCAGGTCATGATCCCAGAGTCCTGGGATCGAGCCCCGCATCGGGCTCTCTGCTCCGCGGGGAGCCTGCTTCCCCTTCTCTCTCTGCCTGCCTCTCTGCCTGCTTGTGATCTCTGTCTGTCAAATAAATAAACAAAATCTTTAAAAAAATAAAATAAAATAAAAATAAACCCATTTTCACATTTTCTCAAAATCCATCCAAAGGTGATCTTTTTAGTTGAGTTACCAACCCTTTACTTTCTCACCTTTGTATATAGATTAATGGAATCTACCACATCTTCAGCATGCAGTTTACACAACACGGAATCCTTAATTAATACAAAAATCTATCAATAATATTGTGCAGATTCTATCTACAATGCGATGAGTAATACAATGCTTTTGACTGCCAACAATGTAAAAGAAAAGAACTAAGGCTCATTGGTTTAAGTACATGATCTGTCAAAAATGAATCATAGGCAATTAAATTTGACACTTATGGAAATATTTTTTGAAGTTTTTCAAAAAGAAGAATGATTCCAAGTTGTTATTTTTTTTTTTAAGACAGCAGTTCAGATTCTAAGTACCAACACAAGTTATAAATATGTGTGGTATAATCACGTATTTCTCTGTGGTGTATTTAAGATTGTACATAATACAACATTCAAATACAAAATGCATTTGTCATGAGTTACTACAAATCATACTCATATTTACTCTAAGACATTGATGAAATACTGATCCATAAGGTAACTTTCTGTACTGTGTGTGTATGTGTGTGTGTGTGCAAATATCCTTCTTTTAAGAGGATGAGAGGACTACACTAAAGCCACATATTTTCAATTTGTTGCACCACCACTCAAAGGGACTAAGTGATCAGCTTTTCTTTTAAATAAAGAATTTATAGAATTACAAGAGATCAAGGTTGGCTTAGCCACTAGTTTTTATATAATACAACCTTTTTATTTCACAATGGAACCCAATATACCTAACAGATTAAGCAGGGGGAAAATGTTTGTTAAAAGAAGTGGATTATATTTCTCAGTAATACAAAAAATACTAGTGGGAGATACAAAGAAAAAAGTGTCTTTGGAATCCCAGTCATTTTCAAAAGGGTGTACAAGGCTACAACTTAACTGCCTTTGATAAGAGCTCATTTGAATGTGCTTACTAGTACAATATTTAAATACATACATACATACATGCATAAATATATACCTAATTCCACATCTACTTGGAGATGAGAGACATTTTAATTAATTAATTAATTTATTTATTTGAGAGAGAGAGAGAACAAGAGAGATGGAGTGTTTAAGAGCAGGGAGAGGAGGAGAAGGTGAGAGAGGGGGAAATAATGTCAAGGCAACTGGGTAACAAGGAGCCTAACATGGGGCTCATGGCTGCTGGACCTCATGATCGTGACCTGAGCCAAAACCAAGAGTCAGACTGAGCCACTGAGGTGAAAGACATTTTGAAAAGTACATCTTTTCTGATCCATGTTTCGCTTCAAGCAATATGTAAGACTTTTTTAATTACTAGTTGAGCCAACCTCTAACTGTACTTAGTAGCTGCTTTTGAAAGATAACAGGGGTGAGAAGATATAACTTAGTTATTTTCAGAGCTCTGCATACCCACATGATTTTAATTATTTGGTTATTTATTTCATCTCTAAGATATCTCTTTTCTATTACTTCAGCTACACAATTTATTGATAACAAATCCATATTCCATCATGTATCTGCCTCTATCTACAGATAACATTTATTTCCATAGGCAGAATTATTAATGTGATTTTCTGAAGAGGAAAATACTGTAAATAAGTTATATCTCCACGGGGAATTTCTACTCAACGATCCCAAGTTTCAAGAACAATAGTTGGGGAAATTATACCTTCTAATTATTTTTAAATTATTAATTTTGTTCCTTAATAATTATTTGTTTTGCTCTGTTGACATTAAAGTTTTTATATGTTGAAGCTGTAAATAATTTCTAAGATTCCTTTCAAAAACAGTGAATAAATACTAAGAGGTAAAATGGTATCTTGTCTCTTTTAATACAAATCTATGTATTGATTAAGCACCATATAGATTCAATTCTTCATTCTCAGCTAAAGAAGAAAAAATGCATTAAAAACAATAACAGAAGAACCTCAGCAAAAGAAGGCATGTGGTGGGGGAGGCAACAGAGAGAGAGACTGAGATTGATTTTCTTAAAATTCCATTTCTGAATGATACAATCGCCTCTCCCCTTCAAGAATGAAGTGTTAGGGCTGATACCTCAGTGGCTGATAACAGAGTATAGGTGAGGCAAGATGAGCTATGAGCTGATAGTTTTTGAAGTCAGGGAATTGGAGTATGAGGTTTTATTATACCCTTCTAACCACTGTTAAATACACTAGAACTTTTGGAGCACCAGGGTAGCTCAGTGGGTTAAAGCCTCTGCCTTCGGCTCAGGTCATGATCTCAGGGTCCTGGGATAGAGCCCCACATTGCGGGGCGAGGGGGGGTGGTCTCTGCTCAGCAGGGAGTCTGCTCCTCCCTCTCTCTCTGCCTGCCTCTCTGCCTACTTGTGATCTCTGTCTGTCAAATAAATAAATAAAATCTTTAAAAAAAAATAAATACGCTGGAACTTTTCATAATAAAAAGTTAAAAAAGGTAAAAATATTACTGGAGTAAAATTTATCAAACTTAATTTTTTTTTTAAATCAAAGCTCTTTTGAAGCATATATTTAAAAGACAATCTATTTTGACATTTTTTATGTTAAGGATTTACGTTACTAATTGCCTGGACTTATACATGCCTAACAGAATTGATCTTCCATTAAGGCTGTCTATCTATTGTGATGTAACTGGGCCACAAGGCTCCTCCAGGAGAAGAGGCAAAAATCATTGCATACCATAGACTGGGTGGCTTAAACAACAGAGTTTTATTTCCTCTTAGCTCTGGGGGCTAGAAGTCCCAGACTGAGTTGGGTTCTGGCTTACAGAGGGCAGCCTTATCCCCGCATCCTTACAGGGTAGACAGAGTGATCTTTCCTTCCTCTTCTTTTTTTTTTTTTTTTTAAGATTTTATTTGTTAATTTGACAGAGATCACAAGTAGGCAGAGAGGCAGGCAGAAAGAGGAAGGGAAGCAGGCTCCCCGCTGAGCAGAGAGCCCTATGTGGGGCTTGATCCCAGGACCCTGGGACCATGACCTGAGCCAAAGGCAGAGGCTTTAACCCACTGAGCCACCCAGGTGCCCTCTCCTTCCTCTTCTTACAAAGTTACCAATCCTATCCTGAAGGCCCCACCCTCATAATCTCATCTAACTATGATTTACTCCCAGAGGCTCCATCTCCAAACAGGTGGGCACTGGGGCTTATAGCTTCAACATATGAATCTGGGGCAGAACATGCTAAGTCCATACAGCTGTTTCTTTCTTTTAAAAAGAAGAGGATTTGAAAATATCTTCTAAAAGGAACACAATATGAGGCATATGGCAGGAGTGTTTTCAGAATCTGATTTCTTGACTAAAATCAGAGATGGGCACTTGTTGACCTAAGTTTAAGAACTCCTTCTGCAATGCAATCACCAAGACAAAAGAAGAACAAATAATCTTAACTAGAAAAGTAAAGATAGATGATGAAATGTTTTCTCCACTTCTGCTTAAAATTCAGCACAGTGGCTAAAATAAGGGCTCCAACACAATTTGGACTACTAGATAATCGCCAGTTTATAACCTTGACACAGACATATCTTTCCTCAATTTTCAAGGCAAGGTTTGCTTAATGGCTACAGTTCTAGGGAACTGTAAGTTATGTACGGGAAATCTGTACATGAAAGATCCATGGGATAAAGAAAGACTTTTTCTGAGGTCATATTAGATGGATACCCCTTGAGCACTGAATAAAACCTTTAAGCAGGTCTACAACTCCTGAATTACATAGTTGGAGAATTCTGTTACACGCAAAAAATAAAGTACAAAAACATCCCTAGGGACGCCTGTGTGGCTCAGTGGGTTAAAGCCTCTGCCTTCGGCTCAGGTCATGATCTCAGGGTCCTGGGATCGAGCCCTGCTTTGGGCTCTCTGCTCAGCAGGGAGCCTGCTTCCCTATCTCTCTCTCTCTGCCTGCCTCTCTGCCTACTTGTGATCTCCGTCCGTCAAATGAATAAATAAAATCTTAAAAAAAATTAAAAATTAAAAAAAAATCACAAGTATGCTATGCTAACACAGATCAAACCCACAAAGAATTTTTTTTCTTTTTTTTAAAGAATGCCTGGGTGGCTCAGTCAGTTAAATGTCTGCCTTTGGCTCAAATCATATCTCAGTGTCCTGGGATGGAGTCCTGCAACCAGCTCCCTGCTCAGCGGGGAGCCTGCTTCTCCCTCACCCTCTGCCTGCTGTTCCCCCAGCTTACACACGCTTTCTCTTTCTGTCAAATAAATAAATAAAATCTTAAAAAAAAAAAAAGAATGATAGTTAAAGAATGATAGTTAATAGTGAAGGGGAAAGAAAAAAATAAATATTTTGTATTTTAAATATTGCATGTCATTGGTATATTCCCACAATCACAGAGAATCTAATAAAAGTATATATTTTTAAATAAAGTGGTGATCAAATACAACAGATTCGTCATCTAGGTTATACTCCTCTTATCTGTTCAACCACAGCATCTCATACCTCATTGCCCCCAGTCTCAAAAAATTGTTTCATTAGTCTCTCCTAGAGATAAGGACTGAGCTTTGCCCTGGTCACCATCGCACCTAATAGGGCAGCAGCTGCAGAAATCCTAGAACCTAGGTCTAATTCTAGAACCATGCAGGCTCCAGCTTCCCCAGGAGATGCCGGGAGAGCCAATAACCCAGTAAAGAAATGTGGGAATGTAAACTCCATGGGGCCAACTCCAAACAATTTAAGAGAGCTGCCATGAAGTAGTGGTCATACAAAGAGATTGATTCTCTTTCTCTCCCACCCTGGAAGAACAATTCCGGACACAGTAATCCCATACATCCTCTCCAGAGATGTTCTGTGTGCCTGTTAATTCCTTGTGAATTTGTGGCCAGCATGGTTATTCTTAAACTTAAACTTCTTTCTATCCTTCCCTAGAGTATCCCTCATACTTGTTCTCCTAGTCTTATTCCCCCGGTAATGCAGTAATGTTCCCACCAGCTAGCCACATCCTCCCAAAACAACAACAACAATATGTAATTTATACCTCTGGCTGGATTTTCAAAAATATCTGGGCTAAGAAAATAGGTTGCAACAGTGACCCTACGAATAAACCCTCAGAATGAGATGTCAGGCTGGCATTCTCACTGTTCTGAAGTCAACAAAAATACATTTCTTTTGTGTGTGTGGATAATTAGGTTGAGTAATAATCCCTGGCATTCACTGAAATCACATTTACTCAGGCTTTTAGCAGTGTTGAGTTTGGAAGAAGCTCAGATGCAAGGTAAGGAGTCGGAATGGGACTAAACTTGATTAGTGTAGAGGCAATGATAATTAGAAGAAATGTTATGTGAGGTGTCTGCTTTTGCCAGATCTGGAGACCTTGCAAGTGTGCATGCACAAACAAAAGTGTGTGCACCGGCATGCACACACACACACACACACACACACACACACAGACACAGGCACAGGAAAGATTGTCCCTAAGCTTAAGCATGCTGTGAAAAAGCTCAAGAATTCTTTGGCAATATTAGAAGAAATTCTTAACTCTTTTAGCTACAAGGAAGATTATGCTGACAATCAGGCCAGTGAATGGTTATAAGGCTGTGGATGTTGCAATGGAGACTAAATAAGCAGACTGAATATATCTTGACTATTATAAAGATGAATAGGACCTTGTGACGTATCAGGATATTTGTGTGAATGGAATTAAAAATAATAAACACATATATTTTCTTGAATCCTGCTACACTGGAGAAGCAGTGTTCTCTTCATTTCCTAAGAATGGCCTTATGCAACAACCTGGTCTACAGCAAGTTCCTTATAGGTATCTGGTTCTGCGTTGTATCTTCTGCAAATGTAGGCTTAAAAGGGTTCGTCTCAGCACAGACTGAGGGAGGAAATGCAAACCCAGACCAAAAAAAAAAAAAAAAAAAAAAACAAAACAAAAAAAAACCCAAGAAATTTTGGAGCTAATTAATAACCAGTGGCAGGCAAAAAGGGACTTGGAGAGTTCAGCGTGGGGGAATGGGATTGGAAATATGGAGGATGAGGTTCCAGCTGCCATACTCCTTGGGCCATAGGACAGTATTGATAGGACTCTAGGACTCCATGGAAGATCTCTATGTGGCATGTCTTAAGGTTCTGAAACAAAGTCAAGCAGCACAATGTTTGTTCTCTAGGGAATGGAGCTGAAAACAGTTTACATGTGACTTTGGTTTCCTATGGATTACATTAGCCATGCTTGGAATGCCTTTTACAACTTATTCAGACTTGTGCAACCAATCCTTTTCTGCAGTAAAATTTGGGGAAGCTTTTTAACTATAGTCAATTATTTTACAGTAGAAATATTGCTGAAAACATGTAAGCCTAAGCAAAATAAATCATTTAAGTCCACAGGTTAATACGATAAGTCAATGAACACTTAAATTAAATCAGAATATTACTTCATGACTTTCAACCTAGAGTGTGTAAGGCTATCCTAATTGTCACACTGTAAGCAAAAAGAGCAATGCTTCTTTAGAAATACTCCTATTCATTCATTCACATTAGTGAGCATCTTACTTATCCTGTACCAACACAGTCCAAGGCTTTGGTAGGATGGTGGATTACAAGACAGACATTATTACTTCCATTTTGGAAATCACAGGCATACTGCCAAAACACACAATTCATGTATAAATAACATGAAAGTAGCTCATGCAGACCTATGCAACAATTCCTGTATCTTGGATATTATATTTTACAGGGTGTAAACATACAATGAATAAATGACTTTAGAGAATGATCATTTGGGTGAAACATAAAATTAAAAGGAAAATGGATTGACTAGTGAGTATATGGGAAAAGGTGTGCTTTATCCAGAGGGAACAGTTGAGAGCCAGTTCAGCTCATTTCAGAAGACTTAGCACTAGGGAGTTCTAGGGAAGAGCATTCTGAGCATAATTAATTGCCAGTGCAAAAGTCAGGGTAAGTTTGGAGTGTTTGAGGATCAAGCAGAGCAGTAATGCTGTTGCAGACTGGGAACCAAGTGACAGCACCATTATATGAAGGTAGAGGAGGACGTAAGGCCTTATATGTCACAGAGACAGGCATTTTATTCCAGTTGCAATGGAAATCCACTAGTGCATTTTAAGCATGTAAGCAACATCATCTGATGTGTATCATAAAGCTGTTATGAGGAGAGGAAGCTGTAAAGGAATATGAGCAGAAGAAGACAGTTCTTAGTCCTCAGCAACTGACTGGTGAAACCATTAATTGAGATGGAGAGGGGAAAAGGAGGATGGAAAGGGCAAGGAAATGGATTCTTTCTTGAGCACTCACCAAGTAATACAGCCCTACCAACACCTTGATTTTAGCCCAGTGAGACATAAGACTTCCGAAGTAAAGAACTGTAAAATAATAAATTTGTTTTTTTTAAGTCACTGTTTCTTTTTTTTTGTGAGATATATTGATATATAAATTACATTAGTTTCAGCTATACAATATGATTCAATTTTAAGTCTCTAAATTTTAGTAGTTTGTTAGAGTAACAATAGAAAATGATTACAGTCATGCTATTTAAAATTATAGCTCTTAAAACCTCCTTGTTACTGTTTTTTTTCTGCTTTATTTTTCTCATAGCCCTTGTACCTTCCTGACATTATTTTTACTTATTCATTTATTAACTTTATCACTACTTTAAATGTTAAGTAAGGCAGGAATTCCTGTGTTTTTGTTTGCTTGTTTTAATTTTTACCTCTACCCCCAATAATCTTGAAGAGTGCTTAGCTCCTGAACTAAGATAGTTTGAAGTAACTAACAAATTAGTAAATCCAGGGTGCCTGGGTGGCTCAGTGGGTTAAAGCCTCTGCCTTCGGCTCAGGTCATGGTCCCAGTGTCCTGGGATCGAGCCCCACATTGGGCTCTCTGCTCAGCAGGGAACCTGCTTCCTCCTCTCTCTCTCTCTGCCTTCCTCTCTGCCTACTTGTGATCTCTGTCTGTCAAATAAATAAATAAAATCTTTAAAAAAATTTACAAATTAGTAAATCCAATCAAGTTTTCATTGACTTAAGTGAAACTATTCTAGATTTGGTATCCCCAGTGTGAAAATTCAATGGACATTTTTATATCCTTATCTTTTTGACTACCTAGAAGTAAAAATTCACACTAGATAATTATGTTTAAGTTACCAAAGCACTGTTTTATCATCTGCCAAAACACTACATTTTCCTGGAATTCTTCACTTTCTTTACTAAAAATCTTCAAGTAAAATGTCCTTAAGGCCACAATCTAAACCTCTGTATACATGTTCATTTTAGCTAACCTCAACTGATCCCTATTTTAATAACACCTATGTGCTAACCAACAAAATGTACATCTGCAGTCCAAACCTGCTTTCTGGGCTCCAGACATCTATGACCAAATGTTTACTGAAGATTCCTTTGGTCCCACAAAGACATGTCAAAGGATCCTATCCAATCTAAAATCTGGTATCTTCCTGATTGGATGAAATGAGAAATTTTACATATTTAGTCCACAGTTTATGAACTACTAAAGTTCTGGAATCACAGTGGGCATTTTAAACCATAGTACATAATTTTCTGTAGAAAATCAAAAGCTTGTGTGGTTGCTAGAGTCAAGTGGGTTTGACTTCATTTTGATAAGGGAGTTAAAAAGCACCACTTCCTTCAAACACTTAGTTCTCTATTGGGTAGAATAAAGGACATTTCACCACTTGACTCTTGGAATACTCACTGTTAGTAGACATTCAGAGAAAGAAAGGGAGATTAGGCTCAATTAACCTGTTCTTGGTGAGGCATATACTTTTACTGAAACTGTCAGTTAAGGCAATTTTCCTTTTGGATTTCCAGATCCCCTTTCTTGGCTTACCTTCCTGGTTTAAATGTTTATCAGTTCTTTGGAAACAACCTGTCACTGGTGTCAGGTTATGCAATGAACTACTAACTGAGGTGGCTTGCTGGTGGACTGCTCCTATTACTAGACTCATTTAGAGGGAAAATTGTATTCTTTAATGTTAAGAATTAGTAAAATGAAAAAAAAAATACTGATATACAATAAAATAATTTACAAATCAGAAAATGCCCCAGGTATCACAGCTTATCTCCCACCTCTCAGTTTCAGATGAGATAAATGAAACCTAAATTGGTAAATTCCTTTCTGCGGGTCACATTGTTAGACATGTAGAATTTCAACTAAATTTTTCTTACTTCTTATAAAGTGATTTTACCAGCAAACCATTACTTTGTTCTTTTGGAGCTCTGAGGAAAGAACTCACCTCTGTCCAATCATGGGAAGACTGGGATTATAATTATAGTAATCATGGTGTTTATTAAACACTATATGCTGGGCTTTGTGCTCCACACTCCATGTTTAATATTATTTCTTTAATAAAACATATGAGGGGAAGTTGGCTGGTTTTTGTCAGAGGATCATGTGACTCTTGATCTTGGGGTCATGATTTTGAGCCCCACAATGGGTGGAGAGAGTCATAAAATAAATAAAACTTTAAAAAAATAAATATTCTAATATTTTTGTTTCAGAGATGAGAAAAAAGGCACTAAGAGATGAAATAACTTTTCAACAATCATACATCACAGTAAATGGTTGAGACATATCTTAGCAGTAGGGAGACATTCTCAAAATGGGCATGTCATATGAGCATTATAATCAGTGGGACTGTTGGTTACTAGGATTCCAAATTGAGATGAATAGAATTCAGGGTCCTCATCCTATAAAGAGAATCATAAATGCTTGCAATGCAGGCATTTACTTTAGGGATAATTAAGGGTTTTATCAACCCATACTATATATCTTAAATCATATAAGCAATACCTTTAGAGGGGAAATGAAGTATTTAGGAGAAAGAGTGTGTGTGTGTGTGTGTGTGTGTGAGAGAGAGAGAGAGAGAGAGAGAGATGGATCTAATAAAAAGCAGCTTAGCTTTTCCCTCCCATCCCTTGTGAGTTTTTTTCCCTAAGATATGTACGTTCCTCATGATTGAGGTACCTGCTACATTTTCTCTTTACTCTCCTTGACCAAACACATTAAACAATGTACAGCCTATAAGGCAGGAGTCTCCTACTCCAAGGTGAAACAGGAGGAGTCATTAAAAGTCATTAAAAATATATATGTGGGGATGCCTGGGTGGCTCAGTGGGTTAAGCCTCTGCCTACCACAGAGGTCTTGATCTCAGGGTCCTGGGATTGAACACTGCATCAGGCTTTCTGCTCAGCAGGGAGCCTGCTTCCCCTCCATCTCTCTACCTGCCTCTCCACCTACTTGTAATCTCTCTCCCTCTCTCTGTTAAGTAAATAAATAAAATCTTTAAAATACACACACACACACACACACACACACACCCGGAAGTCTGGACAGTTCGTGGAGGTATAAGTAAAATTCTAAATATGAGTGACATTTTGAACCAGATACTAGATGTTACATACTGAGATATGATAATCAAACATAATCAGAACCTTGTGAAATCTGCCCAAGATGATAGTGAAACAGTGTTTATCATATTATGATTCACAAAATGTTACTGGGTAGTGGTGAAGAGATAAGGAACTTACACCAGAATGTAGATTAGCATACTATGATTTCTTTTTGTTTACTATATTGGTTAAAGTTGTATATTAAAACAAAAAAATAATATAGCAGGGCTTCAATGGTAAGAAAAAATAATTATGCCCATGCCTTTCCCTATGTAGGACTCTAGATGCAAATGGGTACATTGGTTTATCTCCTGCAATGCTGGTGGTTACTTTAACGTTTTTACATATATTGTAAGCATTTTCATGTGTATAGTGTATGTGTGTGTGAGTGTGTGTGTGTGTATACACATATCTGTATGTTAGTAATATGCCAGAACTTTAATGAAAACACATATACATTTGAATGGGAACTACAGATTAAGAAACCAGTGACTTGAAAATATTAAAATACTATTTATGTATTTTATTTTTATTTCAGATTTCTTAGATTCCCTCTATCTCTTACTTTTTACACATATTTTAAGTTATTTTATCATTTTTTAAAGATTTATTTATTTATTTTAGGGAGAGAGAGAGCGAGCATGAGCAGGAGGGGCAGAGAGACAGGGAGAGAATCACAAGCAGACTCCATGCTGGGCTCCAAGCCCCATATAGGGCTCCATCTCACCAGCCTAGGATCAGGATCTGGGCTGAAACCAAGAGTCAGACACTTAAACGACTGCACCACCCGAGCGCTTTGTGATTTTAACATTCTTTAATATCTGGGCATATTTTAACCAAATCTATTTCCCAACAAATCTATTATTATATTTTCATTTTGGAAATCATGTTTTAATATTCCCAAAGACATCTCCTTTTATATTATTCCATTTTCACATAATTCTTCTCACTATGAATCCAAGATCTTTATAATTTTTTCTAATATTTGGAATTCTTAAATTTAAAAAAAAAGTCTTCTTACTCATCACATACCTGTTTGTTTTTTTTTTTTGTAATTTTCCTGCATTTCTAATATTAGTATTTCACCTTTGATTTTAGGCCTTTTCAAATACTTCATAAAAGTTTTGTGTTTCTGTGGCTCTCACCTTAGAGAAACACTGGTACGTGGCAAGTAGTAAACAAGTTCTTTAAAATTACTACTTTCTTTGTAATAATAAGAAAAGCCTGGCTACACAGAGATTATCCTTTACAGTAAGTATAAGAGGAACTGACCTATATATGAAGGGCTATCCAAGTGTCAGAATAAGAAAGGCTATTCTTAAATCAGCCCCACCCATACTAACTGTTCACTCTTTCTTCTGAGAGATTATATAATACATCAGAAAAGAATCCTACTTTTTTTCTTGTGGTAGGCAAATTCCTGGCTTCCCTGCAATCTCTAAATAAAGGCAGGGGTGGGAAGTGTGAATGCATAATATACTGTTATATAAATGACATTCATGTCTTCAGTTAGTACTTCTGATTCCTGCCTCCACCTCTCACTAGTTCCCCCAGAAATACCTGCTGTCTCCAAGTCCAAAGTCCCTTTGGTTCCCAAAGCAGCTCAGCTACTTTGTTCTCAGCACTCTTCATATGCGTATATAAGCTGTGACTTTCTCTACTTTGCTTCATCAATAGATAATCTACTACCCATTTTTCAAATTGAAAAATTGGTTAAATGTTTTCATATATTGATACTCCTTTAAGTGATATGAAATTATACTTAATTACTGATACATTGATTTGATAAGATTGGGAATAAGACTGTTATGAAAGCACGGACTTAAGGCTCATTTTATTCTAGAAGTCAATCTAAGAATATTTATGCCTTTAAATGTCTATCATTCTTGCAGTTTCTAACCCAATTTTAACGCAGGTTGTGAAGTCCTGGAAGGAGCACCTCAGCAAATCTTACAGGGAAAATGATTAATTAATTAATTAATTAATATGAACTAATTTCAAAATTACACTTTTTTGAACCAATTGAAGAAAGTAAATCACACAGCAACCTACTAGTACGAAATCTTCAAGAGACAATGCACACAGAAAAGGAAGAAATGTAGGGACTCATTCACCTGGGGCAGATGTGAAGGTAATTTAGTTAGAATTGCAAATTGATAAGAGCTGGGGTGGAGGGGGAGCACTGGAATGACCAGGTGAAACTGCTGGGAGTCAATGACATTGGAAGTCTACAACCTCTTACATAACTTCACCATGAGCCCCACCCCGGGCCCACTGAAAATATTTCAAAAAAACCTAAGAAGCACCCACAAGGTGCTAGGAGTAAGTGGCTGGGTAGGAGGAGTAGGAAACCACTTAGACCCTCTTCCCTACCCACCAAGGAGTTAAATCGACACTCTTTGGGAATGAATGGCAACTGAAAACTCCAATCCTCAAGGCACTGGTGACAACTTAACCACATTCAGGGTTAAAAACAAAAGAAGAAAGAAAAAAGGACGAACAAAAAACCAGACTCTTAACTACAGAGAACAGGGGCACCTGGGTAGCACAGTAGGTTAAACACTGGACTGTTGGTTTCTGGTCAGGTCATGATCTCAGGTTTGTGAGATTGTGCCCCATGTGGGGCTCTGTGCTCAATGTGGAGTCTGGTTGAGATTCTCTCTCCTTGTTCCTCTGCCCCTCCCACTCATGCTCTCTCTCTCTCTCTCTCTCTCTAAAGTAAATAAATCTTTAAAAAAAACCAAAAACTATAGAGAACAAGTCGGTGGTTGCCGGAGGTAAACTGGGTGGGGGTGGGGGAATGGGTGAAATAAAGGGGATTAAGATTGCCCTTATCTTCATGAGCACTGAGAAATGTATAGAGTTGTTAAATCATTATATTGTACACCTAAAACTATTATAATGCTGTATGTTAATTACACTTCAATAAAAATAAGCAGACACTCTTTGGAAAGCAGTAGGATTATGCCCTGGGCCCACAACTACAGTTAGGGAAGGGACAGCAAGACCACAAAGGCTCTAACCTCACACCCAGGGACATTATTCAGGGTTAAACAGTGAGGCTTAATTAGAACATTAGAGAATGCACCTCTAAGACCACACCACTCTAGTAAGTGAAGAAGCTTCAATTAAGAAGTAACTTTAGAATACTGTTTGAAGAGGGGGGTAAGAGAGAAAAAGAGCATGCAGAGACTCTGAGGCATGCCACAAGGGGGTAGAACTCTACACTGCTTTAGAAAACCAGCCCTGTTCCAAACACAAAGCATTTCTACAGGAATCTGAAGGCTGTAGGACACTGAGGATACCCACAGCAACAACTCTACAAGTCTAGACCAGCTCTTAACTCAGTTTTTGCATTAAAGGTATAGTGAAGAGGTGTACCCATTTCCAAGCATAAATAGTATTCACCCCAGTTTTTCTTACCTATCTATGATGTCAGCATAAACATGAAATATGATATATATGTAAATGCAAGAATAAACTCACTAAGAATAGGCCAATCAATCTGAACCAGACTTGGATATGACACAGATGTTGGAAATATCTGACAGGGAATTTTAAATCACCATAGTAAATACTATTTAATATGTCAGGTGGGAGGTGGGGAATTTGCAGGCAGAAACTTTATAGCAAAACAAGAAATGAGGCATTCTTGACTCCTCCTTTCCCTATGTGTCACGATCCAGGGAATAAGAAGAAATTTGACCTTGGATTAGTTCAGTACTTAAATTTTCCTTCCTCCAAGTTCTTCCAAAGGAGGACCAGCTGCCCATTCTGAGCTCAGAGTAGCCTCTTCAATCATTAGCCTCACTTGACTTGTCAGGAAACCAACCCTGTCCCTTCAGATTGAACCTGGTTGCTCTATTTTGTACCAAGTACTGTAGAATAGTGTCAAGTTCTTAGTAGTCCTTAGTGGCTCCTACTCCAGGTTCCCAACCTCTCCCTGTGAAGGTCAAACCAACTCTCTGTATAGTCATACACACATTTATAGTTGCAGAGCAAGATGTAATTAAGGGCTTCGAACCTGGCTGGCCCAGGAAAGAAGTAGAGAGGGATAGAGCTATCTTTCCTTCTGGGCTGCCTCCATCTATATTCCTACCTTCTATGCCCCACCTTGCTCCCACCAAAAAGTAAAACCAAACAAACAAAACACAGGATGCTTTTCACCACTCATTGCTTTGTCTTTTAATAAACATTCAGTAAAAGAAAGAAGAAAAAGTTTCTAATTAAAATGCTGAGCAACACTTAAGATCAAATACATAGGGGCGCCTGGGTGGCTCAGTGGGTTAAAGCCTCTGCCTTCAGCTCAGGTCATGATCCCAGAGTCCTGGGATCGAGCCCCACATCGGGCTCTCTGCTCAGCGGGGAGCCTGCTTCCTCCTCTCTCCGCCTGCCTCTGCCTGCTTGTGATATCCGTCTGTCAAATAAATAAAATAAAAATTCTTTAAAAAAAAAGATCAAATACATAATTTCAGCAGAAAAGGGATAGAAACTATACAAAAGAATCAAACAGAAATGGTAGAAATAAGAAAACAGCAATGGAAATGAAGAATGCTTTTGACAGGTTCATCAAAAAATTTGATGCAGCCAAGGAAAGAATCAGTGAATTTAAAGAGAGGTCAATAGAAATTATAAAATTGAAACCCACACCTTAAAAAAAAAAAAAAAAAAAAGAAATCAAGAGCTGTGGAACAATATTAAGTGTTCTAATTTAAGTGTGATTTATTGATATCCCCAAAGGAGAATAGAGACTAGAGAAAGAACATTTTAAAAAATAATAACAGAGTGCGTTCCAGAGTTAATGACAGATAATATAGCACATATCTAAGAACCTCAGAGAACATTAAGCAGGGACCAATATCTTAAGCCTCTCATATTCAAACGGACTTGAATTACATTTTCCGTTTCACTCAGCATAATGTTCTTAAGGTCTATTCATGTGGCTGTATATTGCAGAAACTCCTTCATTAAGGCTGAGCAGTATTCCATTGTGTATATACATTCCCCTTTCCTTATCCACTCATGCGTTGATGAACATTGATGTTGTTTGTACTTCTTGACTATTGTGAATAATGCTGCAATGAATATGGGAGTACAGATATCTCTCTGAGATCCTCATTCCACTTATATGAAGTATCCAGAATAGTCAAATCCATAGACTCAAATAGTGAAATGGTGGTTTGCCAGGGTCTGGAGGGAGGAGGAAATGATGAGCAGCTAATCATCAGGCATGAAGTTTGAGTTAAACAAGACTGAATGAGCTGTGGAAATTCACAATGCTGCATCTGTAGTCAATAATAATGTACACTTAATATTTTATTAAGGGCATAGATCTCATGTTAAGTATTCCTACCACAAAATTAAATGTAAGAAAGCAAATGGGTATAATACTTCATGTAAAATACAGATTTTCAGATTTGATTAACAAAAAAAAAAAAGAGCCAACTGTATGTTGTCTAAAAGAAATTCACTTTAAATGTAATATTTAAAAGATGGGGAAAGACATACCATGCAAACATATACCCATGAAAAACTAATTGCAATATTAATATCCAGAGAATTAAAACTTATAACAAGGAACACTGTCAGGGATATAGAGAGACATTAAACAATGATAAAGGGAACTACATCTCTAAGAAGACATGTAAATACTAAATGCAAAAATAGAGCATCAAAATTTGTGAAGCAAAAAGCTGTTAAAAATTAAAGGAGAGGGGTGCCTGGGTGGTTCAGTGGGTTAAAGCCTCTGCCTTCGGCTCAGGTCATGATCTCAGGGTCCTGGGATCGAGCCCCACATCAGGTTCTCTGCTCAGCAGGGAGCCTGCTTCCCTCTCTCTCTCTCTGCCTGCCTCTCTGCCTACTTGTGATCTCTCTCTCTCTGTCAAATAAATAAAATCTTTAAAAAAAATTAAAGGAGAAATAGATAAAGTCACAACTGTATGTCTTTTTAGTAATCAACAGAATATGCAGACAATCAGAAATGATAAAACACCAAAACGAAAACCAAAAAAACACATACAAGACCATCGAGTAACTAGTACTAACTGGCTATGACAAAATACTCCTTTCTCAAACAGCATAATATGCTTTCTTTTAAAGTGAATATAAAACAAAAAAACATTTAAGAGAAAGTTCATATTCTAGGACCCCAAAACAAAAACAAAAACAAAAACAAAACAAAACACTCAACAAATCTGAAATAAAACAAATCAAGCCAAGTATGTTCTTTCTTTGACACATAACAGAATCAAGCTAGAAATAAAGAGCAAACACATATCCGGAAATTTATCCAAATACCAAAAAGTAATCAGCAAACACCTAAACAACCATTAGATCAAAGAGGGATTCTCAAATGACACTTAAAAAGATATTTAACTTAAAGGAAAATCAAAATGCGACATACAAAAATGTGTGGGTGCAACTAAATCCTTGTTGTGTGTATATAAACATGCATGTTTGTGTATGTTTGTGGGGTTTTATATAAAATACAACAAAAATAAAAAGTGAAAACATTTGTTTTACTGTTCATTACCTTAGGAATTATTTGATCTTTTTTTTTTTTTAAGATTTTATTTATTTATTTGACAGAGATCACAAGTAAGCAGAGAAGCAGGCAGAGAGAGAGAGGAGGAAGCAAGGTCCCCGCTGAGCAGAGAACCCGATGTGGGGCTCGATCCCAGGACCCTGAGATCATGACCTGAGCCAAAGGCAGAGGCTTTAACCCACTGAGCCACCAGGTGCCCCTGATCTTTTATTTTAATGTCATAACATTAACGAATGGTTGATACTCAAAATTTACATATACACGCATGGTGTGTGGTGCACTAGGTGGACTAAGTCATGATTAATAAAAGGCTTTCAATTTTTCCCCATGTATCTATTAGCTTAAAACTGTGATTTGTATATAGGACTTCTCTTAACCATATATAAGTTCTTACTTTTTAATTATTAAATATGTATATGATATATATATATATATAAACGTTTATATAAATTATATTTCCTGACAGTGAGGGCTATTACTATTAAAATGAAAAAAAATTAAACATCCCTCTTTAGAATAATTTATTAAAACAAAAACTACATTTTAAAGTTGTTTTCTTTAATTAAATTTAAAGATTCTAATGTTCTATAATTAATTTTATTAAAAAATTTGTTTTTGTGCTTGAAATTCTCATAATGAATTAATAGTGAACAGATTATCTTTTCTCTAGTATAGAATAAACTGTGATCACATTTCATCAGGCATAGACTTTGATATGAAAACTCCAGAACAAGTATGAACTAGAAATTAATGCAGTTAGGAAAAAATGTTTTAATACCTCCAAAATATTATGCTAAGATATTTAATTTCTAAGGTTGAATTGCAATATATCTTATAAAATAAATAGCAGGTGGAAAGATTACTAGTGCAACAAAAGCTCTGGGAGAAAAGAAGCATTTAGAAGTAAGAGGTGTGAGGATTTTCCCTTTGGCTTGAAACCAGAGTACTTCTAAAATGCAAATCAACCATGTCTTTTCCTTGCTTTAAACATTTCAAAACTTCCTATTGCTCTTAAAATAAAATTACTTTACATGGTCTTATTGAAGTCTCGCCTGTTTATCTTGCCTCTTATTTTTCTCTATCCTTAACCTTTACCTCCTCTCATATTCTAAGATATAGTTATATTGAAAACCTCTCAGTTACAAGTATGAAATGTCTTCTCTAGCCCATGGATTCTCCAAAAAAAAAAAAAAAAAAGGCATCTTTACGTGTCTCAAACAATTTTGGCCTTTCTACTTCAGTTATCAGATTAAATATAATATTTCCTGACCATCACTTGACTGGCATGGCTAGGTAATATTTTTAGATATAATTTGGGAAGTGTTTTTCATCCTGCCTAACCACATTTTCTTCTTTGTCTTTCTCCAAAATTCTTGGAATAGCAGTTCTCATGCCTTTCTGCCTCAGGGGAGTTGTCTGCCAGGGGAAAATATAAGTAGAACAAGTTGGCAGAACTTCTGGGCTTTTGTCTTCAAAATCTTAAGATCACTGAGGATGGGTGGGATTTCAGTAAAAAAAAAGGAGTATATTAGAAAGAGTAGAAGGAATGGAGTGGGCCCTACCCATAATCACATGAAAAAAGGACCCCAGGAAAGGATAAGCACTAGAGGATCTGTCTGGATCGCTAGCTCTCAGCGCCCACTTTGTGTTCTCTAAAATTGCCAAGACAACGAATCCTCAAGATAGCTTATGCCCTACAATGTCTCTGGGCTATAGAAGGTGCAAGAACCATAATAGTGCTCATTACAGATATTCTTTGACTGAATGACTATACCAGAATATAAACCCAGAGCACAATACCCCTAGAATTAATGGAACCACATTTACTAAGGGCCTGGAGGCATTGAGGGCTTGTAGGAAAACTTAGATATTAGAGAAAATAAAGTGACTTTCTCATACCTTTGCATTTGGAGACAGAGAAATACAGCTATATCCCATAGTGATTTATCACTATTGTAATAGCATGTGCTGCATTTATGTCTATTGCTTAATCCTGTGTTCTACCCTAGAAAAGGGATTGTTTCCAAGGCTAGGTTGCTTTGTATTTTATTGCAAAATGTCTAACATTAAATGACAATTAAAGATCATATGTTTAAAGAATTAGATAAGAGACTGCAAATTAAAAGTCTGACCACATGAAATGATTTCTATTCCAATAATATTGTTATTAGAAATTTCAAAAACCATTGAATTCAGAGTTTTATCTGAGCCATCTCACATAATCTCTCCACTCTCTGTAGCCCACCCACCTTTCTAAAACTGCAGCCACACACCTCATGGCAAAACACCCAAAACACTCAAAGTAGTACATACATATTATTTGTTTTCATCCATACTAAAGGATAATATTCTCTCTGATCCGATTTTAAACCTATTTAGGAATAAACATGCATATGAAGATCTGTTTAAGAAGATAGTTTATCTGTTAGGAAGTGGGCTTCATAAAATATTAGTTCCACCTTGTGTGGGTCCTTATTTGGAGTTCCCTCACCTACAAAACTTTGAAAAGAGGAATGAAGTGTGGAGGCCAAGAAAAACAAGGCTGTACCCACCTCGAGTCTAGCCCTGACATAAGTACAGCCATCTTGGCAAAGCAAAAGCTGACACCTTGCTGCTCTAAAAGAAAGACAAATAGTTAACTTGCAGAGATCAGAATCTTGCAAGACAGGAGTCTACCTTGGTTTACAGATGTCCTAGAGATTTACAACAAAGAAGCTATCTTAACAATAGCACAATTTCGAGAGGCAAATAACTCAGTTCCTTAAGCCCTAATGTCGCCCTCCCCACCATAAAACTGAAGGAGGCTGAGGCAGAAGGAAATGTAAATAAAGTTAAATTTCTTCTAAACCTAAATCTCACTAACAAGCACACTTGATAGGAGAAATGTGAAACTTTATCTCTAAACCTCCAAGATAGTGTCAGCGATCATTCCCAAGCATATGACCCACTGATATACATCTAAAGGGTCTCTCAAGAAGATTTTTGTTATTGGTAATGAATAACCTTTTCCCCAGACAACAGCTAGCCCCTCAGGGTCCTGGAGACCTCGCTTCCGGAATTCCTTAGAGAATTACATCATCCATAACCCCCTTTGTCCTCACCCACTGCCAAGTCCGCCCCTACTGTGCCTTTAAAAACTCTGACTGTAATCTGACTCGGGGTCCAAGTCCCTACTCTGCTGTGTGGGGTATACCTGGGCCCAAGCTTAAGCTTGTCAAATAAACCCTCATGTGATTGCATCAGTGCTTGGCTCCTTGGTGGTCTCTCCAACGTGAAAACTCGGGCATAAGAGAAGAGGTATCTGTGTTATCTGTAAGCTGATAGCTACGAATAAGTGAAAGTTATTGAACCAGGAATTTCTAGTTCATTCTTTCTCCAATTTATCAGTCAAATATGTGGAAAGCCAGGCTTTTCTTAGAATCACAAGACCAGGCATCATTGTGTGTGCATAAGAAAGAAACTTTTAAGATAGATGTTAGCTGCTGGAAAGAAAATCCCTGAGACAATAGTAAAGCGCTATCTTAAGAGATGTGTCAAAAAATAAATTAAAAAGAAATGTGTCAAACCAACTCTCTTGATGTCTCAGAAGACGGTATTTTATAGAGAAACATGAACACTGATAACTCTGAGTAAAAATAAATTTTTGACATATCTTCATTTAATTTATATTTTATTTCCTTATGTATACATAAGAATGTTACATAATAAATATCTAGATCTAAATAAACTTGAATGAGTTATTTCTATAAGTATAAAACAAAATGCAATGTTATCAGAATTTTTTTCATAATTATATCTGTAGTGATTTTTTTTTTCCTTTTTTATTAGTGTCACATAAAATAATGGAGTACCTTGAAGTTAATGCCATCTTGTGTTATAAGAAATAAGACAGTTCACTAAAGTATACTTGTAATTAACCAGTAAGTATCAAGCAGGATCAAGTGAAAATAATGTTTGGTATTCCAGAGGTAACCAAACATCAAGCTTTTTTGCACAACTGACTATGGAAATTACTTTAATTCAGATCATCTAAGTTAGTAAGACAATAAAGAAAACTCTATTTGAACCAAGATTCATAACTTACTGGATATATAGCTATCAATAACTTAATAGTTATTAATCCCCTTGTAAATAAGTTCTGGCTTCCAAAAGTTAGTTCTATCTTCAAGAAAAAGAAAGTGTCAGGATCCATTTTATTTTCATTCCCCTCTGGTGTGAGAAATAAGATTTTATTAGACTGGGAAGGCTAATCTTGGCCACTGAATCCTTATTCTCTACATAGATCTCTTTCTTACAGTATAAGATTTACATGTTCTTTTCTGACTAATCTGATTTCAGAGCCTGGCTTCATTTTCCTTAAATCTTGTTCAATGTGCACATTTTGACCTTAAGCTGCCCTCCCTGGCTCCCAGCTCTCTCACATTTCAATTTTACTTACATGTGCATGTAATGGATTCTGCATTCTCTACCACAGATCCTCTTTATTACAACTCAGCCCTAACCTGGGTAAAAATGTCTTACTGAGATCCTGGAGCCCACAGCTCCCGGAGAGTACTCTGTCTTCTTGGCAGATGACACATTTCACTGTGGAGACCCACCAGTGCTTCTGGTTTCACAAATCTCCCCCATTCTCCTAGTAATCTGAACAAACACATCTCAACACACTTCTCCAGTTGTCTAGCCATCTTAATTCTTCCAGACAGAATCTGCTTAAGAATTTTTCTAGCCATGCTCACAAATATCTGTATCTTTTATTTCTTTTTAAATTCCAAAATAGGGGCCACTTGGGTGGTGGCAAAGTGGGTTAAAGCCTCTGCCTTCAGCTCAGGTCATGGTCCCCGGGTCTTGGGATCGAGCCCCACATCAGTCTCTCTGCTTGGCAGGGAGCTTGCTTCCTTCCCCCACCCCCGCCTGCCTCTCTGCCTACTTGTGATCTCTGTCAAATAAATAAATAAAATCTTTTTTAAAAATTCCAAAATAGTACAGTATCGATTCCTGCTGGTTCTTCAGTATATAGCTTAATAAAGGGTGTGTGTGTGTGTGTGTGTGTGTGTGTGTGTGTGTGTACTGAAGGTGCTTTTATATAAGTGCTTGGCTTATTGGAGTAGAAATAACTACTTCACTCAGCAGCAGCTGCTATCCTTCTCTAACTTGCAAACACTTCTTGACCTCAATGACTTTATAGGAATGACAGAAATCATTTTATTTTCACAAGGAGAAAACCATTGAAATACACATACACACACCTACACACACACACACACACACACACACACACATCCCACCTTAGGACCCTTTGTTTCCCAGTGCCTCTCCATTGTTGAAAGAAGCATGTCCTGCTGCTCAGGGTGACTATCCTCACCTTTCCTCCTCATTTCCACTGTGGACCCCAGGCCCCACTCCCCACCTGCCAGGTATTTCTCTTGTTCTAGTGAAACGAACCTCAGGTACATATTTCTTCTAAAGCTGAACTTTTAAAAAATGTACTGTTTTTATTTTTATTTTTATTTTAGTAAAAGCATTATAAAACTAACCATCTGAACCATTTTTAAGTGTATGATTCAACAGTTTTTCATTTTCTTTGTGAAACAGATCCCAGAACTTTTTCACCTTGCAGAAATGAAACTCCAAACCCATTAAGCAACAACTCCTCTCTTCCCCTTTCTACGGGCCCCTTGTAACCACTATTTTACTTCTAACTTCTATGTTTTGATTTCTTTAGATGCCTCATTTAGGAAAAATCATGCATTCTTTGTCTTACTGTGACTGGCTTATTTCATCTCCATAAAATCCTCAAGTTACATCTATGTTGTAGCAGGTAACAGGATTTCCTTTTTTTTTTTTTTTAAGGCTGAATAGTATTCCATTATGTGATAGGTGCACGCGCGCGCGCGCACACACACACACACACACATCATGTCATTTATATCACATTTTGTTTATCCATTCATTTGTTGATGGACCATTAGCCACAGCCCATGAACAGGCATATAATCACACTTCTGGCCATTTCTCCTTAAATGTAAAGTGAATAACCAATTGCATTGCTTAATGTTCTGCCCACTGAGAAGATATTTCTTCACCATTGTCTTCAGGCATCTTCCAGAAAGGGGTTATAGTGATACAGCACCACACTTTTGAGTAATGTCTGGATATTATGCAGAACCATCTATGAACCAGGCCTGAGTCTTCTCTTCCTTAGTCAACTGATCATAGAAAAGTCCCAGTGAGGTCCCAGGTACAGGCTTGGGGAGAGAAGGAAGTATATGTAATAGAAATGCTGACTATGAACATTCGGGCTCATTCCTCATGTAACCAGCAACTTCAGGGTATGCTCAGGCCCAGTCTTACATACAATACTTCCATTTGATGAGGGAGTGCTGCTGTACATAACCAAGTTTATGTCTTCGTGGGTCAGATAGCACAGAGAACAAGATGAGAAGCTCAGATAACAGGACAATTTGTGGCCTGTGGTTAAGCATTCAGTCTTAGTATATGAAGGCCCAGTAGCAGAGTAAAAGCTGTATCTCGAAGGGGAGTAGTTAAAACAATGTGATTAAAAAACAGGCCAAGGATCTGAATACACATTTTCCCAAAGAAGACATACAGATGCCCAACAGCACATGAAAAGGCTAATCACCAGGGAAGTGCAAATCAAAAACTTCAATATTCACCTCACATCTGTTAGAATGCTTATTATCAAAAAGACAAGAAATTCCAAGTGTTGGTGAGGACGTGGAGAAAAGGGAACCCTCATACACTGCAGATGGGAATGTGGATTGGTACAGTCAGTGCACAAAAGAGTAGGGAAGTTCCTTGAAAAATTAAAAATTGCACTATCATATTATTCATCGGTTCTACAGCTGGGTATTTATCTGAAAAAAAAAAAGGAAAACATGAATTCAAAAAGATATATGCACTCCTATGTTCACTGCTGTGTTATTTACAATAGCCAGGATACGGAAACAACCTAAGTGCCCATTGAGGAATGAATCAATGAATAAAGAATAATGGAATACTATTCAGCCAGTAAAAACTGAAATCTCACCATTGTGACCATATGAATAAAACTTGAGGGCATTATGCTAAGTGAAATAAGTCAGACAGAGAAGGATAAATGTTGTATGTTCTCACTTATATACAGAATCTAACAAAATAAAAAGAAAAAAAAAACAAGCTCATAGACACAGAGAACAATTGTTGTTTGCCAGAGGCAGGGGGAAGGAATAGGCAAAATGGGTGAAAGGGGTCCAAAAGCACAAACTTTCAGGGATAAAGTCAGTCAGTCATGAAGTAAGGATATGTCATTCTACAGCATAATGACTACAGTTAATAAAACTCTATTGCATATTTGAAAGTTGTTAAAACAGTAAATCTTAAAAGTCATCATCATAAAAAAAATTATGATGTATGGTGAGGGGTGTTAACTAGACTTACTGTGATCATTTTGCAATGTATACAAATACTCAATCATTACGCTACATACCTGAGAGAGATATGCTGTCAATTACACCTCAGTAAAAGAGGAGGAAGCAGTTATAGGCACAGAATAACGGAACTTTGGCCTCAAATCCTATAGACTTTTCCTGTGATTCATAAGCAGAGGTTTGCCAAAGTCTCTAAATAGCATCCTTGTCTGCTACTAACACTTCAAGCACCACTAGTTCTCCTCCATCATATGGCCCAAGTGGCAGAGAAACTTGTACTACCGCTACTTAAAGAGCCCCCAGAGGGCTTCATTCAAACTAGCAGTAGTGCACTCAGCAAATGAGCTCTAGTAACATCTCCAAATGAAAATATGTTGTTTCCAAAATCCATACATGTTCACTATGTGTTGTGTTTCTTTCTTGACTGTAGGTGGGGCCACAGGTAGTTGCTTAGCCTTCTCCTTAGAAGGGATATCCTAAGATACTCCACACCAATGGTACCCTAGAAATTTCACTGAGATAGAAAGACCCTGAATTTTTGTCAGATTTATTTTCCGCCATTTGATACACATGTATCTTGCCACTCGGTCTACCTTTCACTGTTTTCTATTATTGAAAGTAGAGTGATAGTATTTCTGCCTCTCTACCTCTCCCTTCAATTTTGCCATAATTTACAACATATATTTAGGAGTTTTGATGTTTGGTGCATACGTATTTCTAATTGTTATATCTTCTTGATGAATTAATCCTTTTAATTAAAAAATGTCCTTTATCTCCTTTTTAAAAATTTAAAGTCTATTTTTTTTTTCTGTTCTTAGTAGAGTGACCCCTGCTCTCTTTGGGGTAACACTTGCATGAAAAATGTTTTCATCTTTTCAGTTTCAGTCTCTCTGTACCATTAGATCTAGACTGATTTCTTGTAGATGGCATATAGTTAGATCCCATGTTTCTCATCCATTCTTCTAAACTATGTATTTTGATTGAGAAGTTTAATCCAGTTATATTTAAAGTAATTACTGATATGAAAGGATTCTTTCCCTGTTTTCTGTACGTCTTGCAGTTTTTTGTCCTTCCTTTCTTAATGCCTCCCTTTGAAGTTTTTATTGTTTGTTCGTTTTTTTGTTTTTGCTTCTGTTTTGTAGTGACATGCTTTAATTGCCTTCTCATTCCTGTGCACATATCTCACAATAACACATTTATTTTCACAGGAATCATATCTGCCTCATAAAAATGTGGTTTTAGTACATTTTTAAAAGGTTTTGATTCCAATCTAGTTACTATACAGCACTGTTAGTTTCAGGTGTACAACATAGTGGGTGGTTCAACAACTCTATCCATCACTCAGTGCTCAAGATACGTGTGCTCTTAAGGCCATTCACCTATTTCACCTATCCCCTCACCCACCTCCCCTCGGGTAACCACCAGTTTGTTCTTTATAGTTGAGTCCCTTTTTTTGTCTCCTTTCCTTTGTCCATTTGTTTCTTAAATTCCACATATGAGTGAAATCATAGTATTTCTCTTTTTCTGAATGACATTTCATTTATATCATTATACTCTACATCCATATGTTGTTGCAAACAGCACAATTTCATTGTTTTTGTGTCTGAGTAATATACCATTGTATATATGTGATAATCATCTTTAACCACTATATGTGATAATCATCTTTAACCACTCACCTATTGATGGTCACCTGGGCTGCTTCCATAATTTGGTTATTGTAAATAACACTGCAATAATCATAGGGGTGCATGTATCTTTTTGAATTAGTGTTTCCATATTCTTTGGATAAATACACAGTAATAATTAAATTACAGGATTATATGTTAATTCTATTTTTATTTAATTTTTTAGGAACTTCCCATACTGCTTTCCACAGTGGCTACACTAATTTGCATTCCCCCCAACAGTGCATGAGGGTTCCTTTTTTTCCACATCCTTGTTGTTTCCTATATTTTTGACTCTAACCATTCTGACAGGTGTGAGGTGATACCTCATTGCAGTTTTGATGTGCATTTTCCTGATGAGTGATGCTGAGCATCTTTTCAAGTCTTTCTTGGCCATCTGAATGTCTTCTTTGGAGAAATATCTATTCAGGTTTACTGCCCATTTTTAATTGGATTATTTGTGGGATTTTTTGGTTTTGATTTTTATGTGTTTTTTTTTTTTACATATTTTGGATAATAGTCACATATATCATTTGCAAATATCTCCTCCCATTCAGTATGTAGATTCTTAGCTTTGTTTATTGTTTCCTTTGCTGTGCTCCTTCTCATTTCCTTTTGTGTATGCTCTATAGATATTTTCTTTGTGGTTACCATTGCAGTTGCATAAAAATAAAAATAAAATTTTCTAAATTAAATTCTATTTTAAACTGATAACAAATTCCAATTACATATAAAAGCTGTACTATTTTGCTCCTACTTTGTTATTGCTGTGACACATTATATCTTTATATGCTGTATACAAACTGAATAGGTTTTTATGATTTAGAAATATAAACTGTATAAAAGAATCAAAAGTGACCTTATACACCAAATTTACCTTAATACAGGACAAATACTGTATTTGTCCATGAATTTACTTTTACCTGGGAACTTATATTTTCATTGGCTTCATGTCACTAACATCCTTTGCTTTTACCTCGAAGGACTGCCTTTTACATTTCTTTCAGAGCAGGTCTAGTAGTAATGAACATCCTCAGCTTTTGTCTATCTTGGAAAGTTTTCATTTCTCCATTTTGGAAGGACATTTCTCTGGATACAATATTTTGTTTGATCGTGTTTTTTGTTTGTTTTGGGATGTGTGTATGTGTGTGTGTGTGTGTGTGTGTGTTTTGTTTTGTTTTTCATCTTTCACAACTTTGAAAATATCATCCCATTCCTTTCTGCTCTAACAAATTTTTGCTGAGAAATCTGATAATCATATGGAAGCTCCCTCATACATGAAAAGTCACCTTTCTCTTGCTGCTTTCAAGGTTCTTTGCTTTTGATAGTTTGATATTACATGTCTCAATGTGAGTCTCTTTCATTAATTTGGTTGGAATTCCATGAGCTTCTTGAATTTATATGCCTACTCCTTCCTCATTTTGGGGAGATTTTCAACCATTATTTCTTCAAATAAACTCCCTGTCCCTTTTTCCCTCTCTTTTCCTTCTGCAATCCTATTAAGCTTATATTGATCTACTGATAACATCCCTAACTCCCTTAGGCTCTCTTCACTCTTTTTTTTTTTTTTTCCCATTTTGCTCTTGTGACTTGATAAATTCAAAAGAACTGTTTTCAAATTAACTGATTCTTTCTTCTGCCTATTCAAGTCTGTTGTTCAACCACCTAGTGATTTTCCCCATTTATTGTATTTTTCAGCTTCATAATTACTGTTTGTTTCTTCATAGTATCTTCTTCCTTCTTCTTCTTCTTTGTATCTTCGGTTTGTTGATATTACTATTTTGTCCATGTATAATTTTGTCTAATTTTGTTTGGCTGCTTTCTTTTTTAGCTCAGTAAGCATGCTTAAGACAGTTATTTTAAATCCTTTTTAAGAGGGCTCATAAATTTACATTTCTTTAGGATTAGTTTCTGGAGTTTAATTTTGTTTCCTTGACTGGGTCATGTTTCTATATTTCTTAGAATGGGATTAAATATTTGCAAATTCAGGTGTATGATAAGGAATTTGTATCTAGAATAGATCAAGAACTTTTTATTAAGATTTTATTTATTTGTTTGACAGAGAGAGCACAAGGAGGGAGTACCAGCAGAGGGAGAAGGAGGCTCTTTGCAGAGCAGGGAGCCTGATGCAGGGATCAATCCCAGGACCTGGGAATCATGACCTGAGGCGAAGGCAGACACTGAACTGACTAAGCCACCCAGGTGTTCCTATCAAGAACTCTTAAAACACTAATTAAAAGAAAAACCAATTAAAAAGTGGGCCAAATATCTGACTAGACATTTCTCCCAGTAAGATATACAGATGCCCAACAAACAAATGAAAAGATTCCCAATGTCCTTAGTCATCTAGGAAATGCAAAACAAAACCACAATGAGATACTACTTCATACCACTAGCATAGTGGAATCAAAGTCAGATAACAAGGAATGGTGAACATGTAGATAAATTAGAGCACTCATATACTGCTGGTATAAATGTAAAATGGCATAGATAGAGTCTCACAATTCCTCAATGATTAAACACAATAACCATATATCCAGCAATTTCTATTCCTAGATATATATCCAAGAGTTTGAAACACTTTCACATACAATATGCATGAATATTTACAGCAGACTACACATGATAGCCAAAAGTTGACAACAACTCAAAAGTCTATCAATAGACAAATGTCATACAAATACAGCATATCAATACAATGGAATATTATTCAGCCACAAAAGGAAAGGTAGTGTTAATGCATAGTACAACATAGATGAGCCTTGAAAACATTATGCTAAGTGAAAGAAGCCAGTTATGAAAGACCACATACTATAAGATTTCATTCATAGAAAAGGCTGGAATAGGGATCTGCATATTCAGAAAGTAGAGGAGTGGTTGCTCAGAGCTATGGGGTAGTGGCAGTGGGAGAATGGGAAGAGTGAGAATGGAAAGGTACAGTAGTTTAAGGGAGCCTGGGTGGCTCAGTCAGTTAAGTGTCTGCCTTTAGCTCAAGTCATGATCTCAGGATCCTGAGATCAAGCCCCATGTTGGGCTCCCTGCTTAGCTCGGAGTCTACTTTTCACACTCCCTCTGCCCCTCCCCCTGCTCCTGCACACGCTCTCAAGTAAAAAAGTACAATCTTAAAATAAAAGGAACAGTACTTTAGATATGAAGGGATAAAAATGTTCTGAAATTGTGGTAGTTGCACAAATCTATAAATATGCTCTAAAACATTAAATTATGCATCTTAAATGAGTGAGTTGGATAATATGTTAATTATATCTCAATAATGTATCAAAAATACTGAAGGGACAAAAGGACTCCACTGAACATTTCTCCAAAGATAAGATAGAAATAAAAACCAAACATATTAAACTATGTTAAGCATCATTCATCCTCATGGAAATGCAAGTCAAAATATAATGGGAAACCACCTCCTACCAACTAAGGTAACAAAAGCTTAAAAAATTAGTCAGTGTTGGCAAGAACATGGAGAAATTAGTACCCTTATATATTGCTAGTGGGAATGTGCAATGGCACAGCTGCTGTGAAAAACAGTTCAGCAGTTCCTCAAGACGTTAAATATATAAATACCATTAGCCCAGCTATTACAGTTCAAGATCCCCTTAACAACTGAAGTCACGTTTTAAAACAGAAACTTGCACACAAATATTAATAGCAGAATTATTCTATTCACAATAGTCAAAGGTTAGAAAACAACTCAAAATGTCTGTTACCTAATGGACAAAATATGATAGATTCAAACAATGGAATATTATTCACCCAAAAATAAACTAACTAGTAATATATGCACAACACAGATGATCCCTGAAAACATTATGCCATGTGAAGAAAGCCAGAGAAAAAGTCACATATTCCACATATATTAAATAGCCACAATAGGCAAATACATAGAGACAGACAGTAGAGTAATCATTCTTAAAATTTGGGAGAAGAATAACAAATAGGCATACAATTTTATTGTATGGTATTGTATTGTACGGTTTTCCTCTGGGGCAAAAAAAAATTTCTGGAACTAAATAATGGTGATTGTATTAATGCTATTGAACGATACTCTTTAAAAGATTTAAAGTAGTTAATTTTACGCTATGTGCATTTTACTATAATAGTAAAGCTAAAAAATGGTTTTTGTGAACATAGCACTATATAAAATTTAATCATCTTTATCTTATAAATTAACATGCATTTTTCTAAGAAAATGAAAACCTGAACAAAATGATTTAATTCATTATTTCAACCAAATTTTCTCCCAGATATATAACGTGAATAGTGTCGAAGGATCTTAAGAGTTTGAGTTTTCTCCTTCATTTGTTCAAATCTGTTCATATTTTTGAAAAGAAAACAATTCTACCTATTTGTCTTTGGCTTAATCACTATCTGACTCATTTAACATGAAGATTTTTATTTAAATTTTCACCTTTCTCATATTTGTCAAAGTGGGATAGCAGAGTGTTTTATCCATTTCAATATGAATTATTAAAATAAAAGTGTAGGATGGTTTTCCAGTGTCAGACTGCCAAATATTTTTTTGTCTGGTTTTGATTTATGTTTAAGGTGAGTGTAAGTTGTTGGTAGTGTTTTCTAGTATGTATGTCAAGTACATCTCAAAGATTAAATTAAAACAGAAGGATAATATCCCTGGTTTGTGAGGCAGAACCACTTAAACTATTCCCATTAGGATAGTGATCTGTGAAAATGGGATAGGGTCTATGTTATGTGAATGATATTAAATCATGGCAACAAAGCAATCAAGGCATGTAAAATTTAAATTCTGAAGAGTGATGTGAGCAAGTCTGCAGACTAGGAAGATTCAGGTCCCCCTTCTCTCACATATGGACCAAGTCAACAACAATATAATGACCAGAATACATTTGTGAGACTCTAAAGACCAGCTGAGAAGCTAACTATAGCACAGACACTAATATAAAATCAAGAAATTATTCCAAAAAAAGAAGTAGGAAAATTTGTGGCATTTCATGTACCCCTACCATGCCCTTGCCTTATCTGACTTAAGTGGTGGAATTAGGAGAAAATCCATCACACTGGGAATTCTCCTTTAAGACAGAAATAGAAAGAGTGCATCAAAAGTTCAATGTTCTGGCTAGTCTGGTGCTAGGACTGGAATCCATGCCACCTGACTGAAAGCACAGTTTTTGGAAGCCCCTGAAAACAGACTCTATCACTGTAGCATGTTAGAGGCACAGTTTCGCAGGCATACATCAGGTGAAACAAGAGATGGCGAGCTTATGAAAAGAAGTACCGATAAATTATTTGGGTAATTTGAAAGAACTAAAAGCATATGCACGCACTCACAGATTCATCATCAGAAAATGTTTGAGAGGTCCTAGACCTCCAGTTGTGCTGATCAGTGAAGGTCATCCCCTCTACCTGAAGGCAGCCCATAAATACCAGGAGAGATAGTTGTTTTTTTGTTTTTTTTTTTCAAATGCTGAAGTCTCAATACAAATCTCAAGGCACAGAAAGAAACAGGAAAACATGAACCAATAAAAAAAATAAAATAAAATGAATCTCCAGAAACCAATCCTAAAGAAATGCAAATTTATGAGCTGCCTTACAAAGAATTAAAAATAACTATTTTGGGGTGCCTGGGTGGCTCAGTGGGTTAAAGCCTCTGCCTTCAGTTCAGGTCATTATCTCAGGGTCCTGGGCTGGAGCCCCGCATCTCGGGTTCTCTGCTCAGCGGGGAGCCTGCTTCCTTCTCTCTCTCTGCCTGCCTCTCTGCCTACTTGTGATCTCTGTCTGTCAAATAAATAAATAAATAATCTTTTAAAAAATAAAAAACAAAAATAACTATCTTAAACATGTTCTTTGAACTGAAAGAGAACACAGATAACAAATGAAATCAGAAAAAAAAAAGAGATGCATAGACAAATTAATATTATCAACAAAGAGAAGTTATCCGAAAGAACCAATCAGAAATTCCGAAGCTGAGAAATAAAATGAATGCAGAAGTTCACTAGACGGGTTGAACAGCAAACTTGATCCGGCAGAAGACAGAATCAGTTAATTTGAAAACAGGTCTTCTGAAATCATTAAGTGAAGCAAGAGAAACAAAGAATGAAAAGGAAGAGACCCTAAGGAAATTATGGGACAGTATCAAGTAGACCAATATATGCTTAATGGGAGGCTCAAAAGGAGAAGAAAGAGGAAAAAAAGGGACAGCAATTTGAAGAAATAATGCCTGGAAAGCTTCCCAGATCTGAGGAAAGGGATGGGTATACAAATTCAAGAAGCTCAAGAAATATGTGCTAGATAAATCCAAAGATACTCACATAAAAGCACAGTATAATCAAACTGCTAAAAGACAAGACCAAAAACACCCTCAAAAGCAGCAAGAAAACATTGCAAGATAGAGATATTCTAAAATACTATAATCTACTTATTATATATTTCAAAACATCTTTCTTTTTTAAAGCATGCACTCTGATTATTTCTGGCAAAAAAAATGTCAACTAAAATGTCCTCGGATTTCATTGAATTTTACTTAGTATAAAACATAGCATATACACATATAAAACATGGAGAAAGAATACAGTCACTGTGTACATAGATATTTGCGGATTTTTTTTTTTTTTTTTTTTTTTTTTAGCGGATCTTTTAATGCTACCTCCTTTCAGGCAAAAATAATTTTAAGAAGTACAGTCAGTACTTTAATTACCACCACTACTGTATAGGGATAATGGGAAAGAACAATGAACAAATAGGTAAATGTGATTATATTCTGGATATACTGTGTTACTTACCACTGTGGAATGAGGAAGATGCAAAATGTCTAAACACAAAAAAGTGAGTGGCACAGAATGAAATTAGAAATACAAATATTAATACCTTTTTTAAGATTTGAGAGATGAACATTCAGTATCTCATATTTCAGAGAGTAAAAAAGTCCTTCTTTTACAAAATAAAATTTTAATGGGGCATATTAAAAGGGGGCAGGAACCAAGTTGAAGAGCTTCCTCTAGCTAAATCTGGGACAATTTGAATGTTACACAATTAAAAACAGTAATAGGGGCACTTTGGTGGCTCAATCAGTAGAGCCTCTGCCCTTGGCTCAGGTCATGATCCCAGGGTCCTTAAATAGAGCTCCATTGTCAGGCTCTCTACTCAGCAGGAAGACTTCTTCTCCCTCTCCCTCTGCTCCTGAGCATGCTCTCTCTCTCTCTCAAATAAATAAATAAAATCTTCAATAAAGTAGTAATCAATTCTGAAGGAAGACTAGGAAGGGAGGGAGGGATGGAGAAGGTAGATATTTTCATTATAGGAAAATGGTGACTGATCACTTTACAGAAAAATCAATTTGGAAAATTGTAACTCCGTAAACATCATAGAATGACTGCTCCAGGCACAAATAATAAATGTTAAATTAATGGAGAGGGTGGACAGAAGGTATAAGAAGTAGAATATTTCCATTGTATTAAATGTCTTCCTACAGATTGCTTGTCATTTACAAGAACATACAGTGGAGAAGCCAGAGCATACCTTGACCAGGTGACCAAACTTAAAATCACAAATGAAAAATAGATAGAACTGGAAAAGGACACACATTATTTATGTAATATTCTGACCTGAAATTTAGAATCTGAATCTAAGCATGAATTGTTTCCAATTAAGCACATTTGTTAAAATAACCAAATAGTAAATGAGTAAAATTGATAAATATGCTTGCTCTCTCAGGATACGGAGCCCCACACTGATGAAGAAAGATTTTGCATCACTTTTGGTATTCAATCAATAGGTAGTGTGATTCCTTTTCCAGAGCACTTCCCAACTCTTCTATGGTATTAAACAAATTTACCTAAAACATGTTTCCCATAACAGAACTGGTAGCATATATATCAGAACAAAGTGTGACTTGCCTTACCTTAAGTTCCAATTAAACTTATGGCAAAGAAAAGCAAGACATTGAGAAGGCTTAAGAAGTAGAAAGATTTTTAATTAAATTTAATATTCTTTTGGTGGTTTACATTATTCCCTTGGAAATCTTTCCCAGAAAGATTTTTTTTTAATTTTGTGATTTTGAAAATGGCTATAAAGACTGTGAAGATTCTGTTAATTTTATTCTTTATGTAACATTCTCTCCTTGTGTCACTATCAGCATTATCTTTTATCTCTGTGGTTTAGTATATTACCAGTATATATTTGGATTTAACTTTATTAAACAATGCTGATACTTAACGATACTTAACGATCTACAGATTCAAGCCTTCACTCTTCAAAATTTTGAGTGTTTTTCTGTACCCCTTATTTGCTCTCTAATTTAAAGGTATCAGCTATCAGGGGGACCTAGAGGGCTTAGTTGATTAAGCATCTGTCTTTGGCTCAGGTCAGGATCCCAGGGTCCTGGAATTGAGTTCCACCTTGGGCTCCTTGTTCAGCAGGAAGCCTGCTTCTCCCTCTCCCTCTTCTGCTGCTGCTCCCACTGCTTGTGCTCTTTCACTCTCTCTCTCTGTCATATAAATAAATAAAATTAAAAAAATAAAGATATCTGTTATCCATATGTTTTTTATAGACTGTCTTTTCTTACAACTTTTATTTCATTTATATAAATTTTTCTGGTTCCTCTTTATTCTGTGAAGTTTTCTCAAGATCAACTCATTTTCAGTTTTCCTTTGAGTTATGTGTTATAATCATTTATAATATTCCCACTTACAATGCTTATAATAATACGTCTGCTTTTCCAATTTTATTTCAGATCCACAGGGGAGAGGAGAAGTCAGATTTTCTACATCAGAGATCAATGTTATCTGATGTCTCTGCAACAATTTTTTCTTCATTTTCATTTTTTAAAGATTTATTTTAGTGAGAGAGTATGAGTGGGGAAAGGGGCAGAGGTAGCGGAGAGGGAGAGAAGCAGACTCCCCACTGAGTGTGGAGCCTGACATGGGGCCTGATCCTGTGACCCTAGGATCATGACCTGAGCCAAAGCAAGAGATAGATGATCAACCAACTGAGTCACCTAGGTGCCCCTCTTCATTTAATTTTAGTCTTTCTCTTCAGATCTCCTATTTTCATCCCACATTTTAATGAATCCATTAAAATAAATGTGTCCTGGGGCGCCTGGGTGGCTCAGTGGGTTGAAGCCTCTGCCTTCCGCTCAGGTCATAATCCCAGGGTCCTGGGATCGAGCCCCTCATCGGGCCTTCTGCTCCGTGGAGAGACTGCTTCCTCTTTTCTCTCTCTGCCTGCCTCTCTGCCTACTTGTGATCTCTCTCTGTCAAATAAATAAATAAACATCTTTAAAAAAAAAAAAAAGCAAACCTTTGCTATAAAAAAATAAATAAATAAATGTGTCCTGAAACAGTTTTATTTGATGCATTTGTTTTTAAATTTTGTAAATGATATTGTGTTACAAATTACCATCTATTTTCTCCTCTTTCAGGCAACACACACTCTTTTTTTTTCTTTCTTTAAAACATTTAGTTACATATCCATTTTCCTAGTAATGATCATTTAGATTACATGCAAATATAATCTACCACAAGCAGCACTATTAAAAATCTTGTTCTAAATCAAGTCATGGAATTTCAGCCTTCAAGCATGTGTATATCGGTTTACTTGAAGAATATCAGATTATTTTCCCATAATATATGTACCAGTACAAATGTTTACCAGAGATGGATAATGGCATCAATCTCCCAACATCATCATCTACATGTGTATTATCTAATATACAAAGTTTCACAATCTGACAGCTCTAAGGTACTACCTTGGTTTAATTTGTATTCATCAATTTAATAGTAATGACACAGATAAACTTCACATATAACAATTAGTAATTTTATCTTTCCCCTCTCTTCCTATTTATCATTGTCTCCCCATTTCCTTAAATTATTTCATTTAGGGGCACCTGGGTGGCTCAGTGGGTTAAAGCCTCTGCCTTCGGCTCGGGTCATGGTCCTGGGATCGAGCCCTGTATCGGGCTTTCTGCTAGGCAGGGAGCCTGCTTCTTCCTCTCTCTCTGCCTGCCTCTCTGCCTACTTGTGATCTGTGTCTGTCAAATAAATAAATAAAATCTTTAAAAAAAATTATTTCATTTATCCTCTTCTGATATGCCATCTGAAGTTTCTGTCTGATGTTCCATAGATTTGTCTTTTTCTCCACTAATGTATAAGATCACATACAATCATGGGTTTTAAGAGTACTATATATTTGTTACATAACATATATTACATAAAACAAATTACTTGCAATGGGTTTAATTATTTGATATAAATTTGAAACACACTGTGTTTGTTTTATAACATATTTATCTCTCTCCCTTAGTTAATATAGAGACTTATTTTGGGGTTCAGAAAAATTATCATGCCAGCTTTTTGTGACTGACTTGTGACATTATCAATGACAACAACCACAGAAAATGAAACTGTGTAGAATCCAGGAATATCTTCAATCTGTATTACCCAATTACGGATAATCATGAATTAACTATATATATTAGGGTATTGATACAAAAAGTTTCCATTGGACCATTACTGCACCCAGTAGTGCAAAGTTAGCTTTCAAGGTACTATGAATTACACACTACAGGGAGTTTCTATAAAGAACAAGATTAACGTAGGAATAACAAGGTTTTAAATCTTGGTTGGAACCCTGAAATCCTGGGAGCACACTAAAAATATAGTTTCATAGTCACTGGTGTACAAATACATAAATCATGAAGGTTTATGTAAACGGAATAATATCCACAGAATAAAGAGATTGTCTATGTCCAAGGTAAGTTACTTTTTGCATTTGGACACTTAATGTAATGAGTACTGGGTGTTATATGCAACTGATGAATGACTAAATTCTACCCCTGAAACTAATAATACATTATATATTAACTAAACTTAATATAAATAAAAATTTTTAAAAAAGAAAAAAACATATCACCTAAAATATTAGTGCACAAAAGCATTTTGAAATGAGAAACTTTCATTTACATATTAAATTTATAAATGAACAATTAGTCATGATTAAAAAACCTTCACTGCATACTCTTAATATTTAATTGCTGTCATTTTCCCCAGCTTCTCAGAAGTTTTAGGACATCCACCACCCTCAGCTGAGTGATGGTATTCTGAGATGTGATTATTCTTTAAAGTTTAATATCTTGAAAATCCTAAGGAAGTTAATACTATGTGTAAATATTTTATTTTTACATGTTACATTTAAATTCTAATCTTTGCTACTCTTTGTTTAGCAACTCATTCCCTGGGCTCCAGCAATACTTACTGATTATTTATATATACCTCTGGAACTTAGGTCATTTAACAACCTCCTTTCCTTTCTATTTGTCATTGATGTTACACTTTCAGACATTCTTACTTTCTTGCTTCTTTTAGACCAGTCTCAAATTATTTGCAATATACCTTGATACTTTGTATTTTTTTCAGTGCTTCACCCATGCTATACACATTTTGATACAGCTATAATTTAGATTTATTTGATGCTGAGCTCATATAACAAATTTAATTCAACACAACTTTAATGTATTGACAATCTATTACATAGACAAAAACTGAGTTTACAAAGTTGACAAAGGCACTCCCTACTGATTAGTTTATTATCCAAATTAGATAACTAAATATTAACTGTGGATAGAGTATAAATGATAAATGCCAAGTCCTGGCAAAAATATTGTAGTTAGTTGAACATGGATGGCTTACATATCCTCAAAAAAAATTCTAAAAAGTTCTTCCATTTATAGTCAGAAACACAGAAGAGATAATCCAGACTTAGGCTGAGTTCTATTAAGAAACTGAATATGCTGTTTACTTGATTCTCATATAATTTACCAACTGCCAATATGATAGTAAGTTGAAACTCGGTTTAAAAAAAATTTAAATTTCTATCTCAAGCCTTCTGGGAAATGCAATCCATTATATACAACCTAAAATGACATGCTTCTGTAATTGAAAAAGTGAATATATTCATCTTTAATAAATATTTTAATAACATAATATGGATAGCAAACTGCTAATTTCCTAGAAAATACAAAATTATCCAAAGTGAAAGAAATTACATTGTATCACAAAATGCACAGGTAAAATCTGTTTTTCAAAAACATAATGGTGTAAGTAATAGACTGTCATGAAAATAAAAGCAATGCCTAAAGCATCGACAATGTAATATATCAATACAATATAATGCCGTAGGTAATGGAATCTAAACCCAGGAATCATGGTACACCATATCACTGAAGATAGGATTAGTCACAGTAACTCCTTAAAATGAAGCCTGCACTATTAAGTTTATATTCAATATGATTTCATTTTCAGTTTTTTGGTTGTTTTGTTGTAAGTAACTAGAAAAGAAACATATTCAGTTGTAATCTGACATCTCTGACACCTGCAGTACAGATATGAAATGGTCTTTTGTTTGGCTTTTCCTTTTAGTTGTAAAATATTTCGCAAATGAAGGCATTGCTTATTCAATCACATCATTTTAATTATATATGCATTATATAGAGAGAATACATATATATTATATGAAAATCTTTCTAAGGAACAAAAGGTCAATTTAGTTGTTACTGATGCTAACTATTCTTTAAAATGTTAGAAACCAAAACCAAACCAAAACAAAACAAAACCACCAGCATCCTGTGATAGAGCCCTGTGTCAGGCTCCCTGTTCAGCAGGGAGTCTGCTTCCCCCTCTCTCTCTGCCTCTCCCCCTGCACATACTCTCTTTCTCTTTCAAATAAATAAAATCTTAAAAAATAAATAAAATCTTGAAACCATATGGTAAATTTGTGTGAATTTGTATCTGTACTAAAGCATATGACTTAACACATCTTGGAGAACATACACCTGTTCTCTCTCACACACACATATTAACAGAGGGTACCTATTTGCTCGCGTACTAAAGGGGAGAGTAACAATCAATGTAGTTAAAAAGTGAAGAATATTTATTTCCCATCATATAATAGCAATTTTGAACTAAAATTTATAATTCAATCAGTCACAGCATCAAAGTCATATTGATTTCTGTTAGATCAGAGAAAGAAGGGCATTCTTTTATATTTTTTTCATTTGTTCTTTCAACAAACGATACACTCCTTAGAGAATTTTAATGGGCTAAAGAATGAATCTACCTGTGGAGTGTGGTTGAGAGGGAAGATGTACTGAAGCAGAAAGAATAACTGGAACAGAAGAGAGGCAAGAACCCAGAAGGTGTATTTGACTATCATAATAGTGAGTAAGGAAGGGGTTAAGGTACTGGCAGAGAGGGGCACCTGGGTGGCTCATTCTGTTGAGTGCCTGCCTTTAACTCGGGTCATGATCCCAGAGTCCTGGGATCCAGTCCCACAGCAGGCTGCTTCTCCCTCTCCCTCTGCTACTCCCCCTGCTTGTGCTCTCTCATTCTCTCTCTCTGTTAAATAAATAAATAAAATCTTAAAAAAAAAAAAAAAAAGGTACTGGCAGGGTGGGGTGGGGTAGGGTCCTCCACTAGGCTATGAAAGAATGAACAAGAGATAAGGAAATAGACCAGACCACCTGGCCCTGGATGTTAGGGAGTATTTTTCTTTGATGGCTACAGTGTAATCATAGAAAATGACCAAACCTCAAAAAATTAAGTCATTAAGGTTGTTATCAATAGTCCTTGCTCAAACCAAGAGGACACAAGAATCTCAGGGCCACAAGTTTCCCAGTCAATTCTCAATAAAAGACTGCCAGTAAAAGCTCTTGGTGACAACCCATTCAGGACCCTCTCACTCTAGAGCTTTCTCTTTCCTTTCTGTTCTCACATTCACTTAATACACTTTCACTTCACTATTTTGTGTCCCTGAGATTCCTTCTCCGACTCCATGAGAGAAAAATCCTATAACAATAGGATGATTAGAAGCTATGTTCCCAGGCATAGACTTAGCAGTATTGACATGACCAGACCAATCATAAAAATACATACCACCACAGTGATTCCTCTCCTCAACAAGGCATCTCAAGAGATTGTTATCTGGTTGAATCATATCCTCATTATAAAAAATTCACAGATGATATGATTAATGTCAAACTACAAAATATCTGTGAAAGGAAATACTCCATGAGAATAGTCATATCATTCTTATGAATATCAAAGGAACTTGCCTAGCTTATATAATTTTTGATTCAATCATCACTGAAATTCCCTACAGTCATTCTAATTAAGGAGGTTATAGTTCCTTCATGTTATGGGAATTAAAATGCCCAGAGAGAGAAACGAGACAGTGGATAAAATGCCCACTTCTCTTGAAATGTAGTATTTTTTTTTTTAAGATTTTACTTATTGAGAGAGATAAAGAGCACGAGTTGGGTGGGAGGGGAAGAAAGGGTGAGGGAGAAGGAGAAACAGACTCTTTGATGAGCAGGGAGCCCATTGCAGAATTTGATTCCAGAACCTGGGGATCATGACCTAAGCTGAAGGCAGACAATTAACTGACTAAGCCACCCAGGTCCCCTCTTGAAATGTAGTCTTAAGTCATGTCTGGCAAAAAAATGTAGTGGCTAGATAATTCATGTGTGTTACAATGGTGAAGTGTTCAAATTATGAAATCTGCTTATTGAAAATTATTCTGTAACTTATCAGTCCTGTAGTAATTATTAATGAGATCACAGGATTTTTACATTATGTTAAAACTTTACAGTATGAAAAAGGAAAAGTTACCAGGAAACCAATCACAATATGGATTCACTTGCAAATGAGTACGAAGATGATGATTTTTATAATTACCAGTATGTTAATAGCAGGTGATTTTTTCTCCTTTTATCTCTGGTCCTAGTGACACATTAGCAACCCAGTTTGTGTATATAGTATATAATATATAAATATAAATATAAAGCCAACTATGTAAGCCAAGGGAAATTTGAAAGGAACACTACAATTGTAGGAACAACTGAAATTAACATGTGTTCTGCTCATACACCCATAACAGACTGCCCTGAGTTTAATGATTTATTCATATTTTTTTGATAAATACATCTTCTTTCTTCACAAATAGTGTGCCACTGTACGTCTCATGCCTATATTTTATTTACTTACCAGGGAAATTTTAAATACTGAAAATTTTATCTATAATGACATTGGAGAAGAGAAAAAGGGTACAATTAACAGCCTAACTTAAAATTTCTGAAAGTTATGAAATATTGAAATAGATTAAGAGAAATATCAATCAGCATTAAGTAGCACTGGAAATTATTTGTGAAGTCTTTTTTAAAAAGTTGGGGATGATATAAGTCATGATATGTGTATCTATTTGGCTAAACCTTGCCATGTTGTTATATATTTAATATATATGCAGGGGCGTCTGAGTGGCTCAGTGGGTTAAAGCCTCTGCTTTTGGCTTGGGTCATGATCCCAGGGTCCTGGGATTGAGCCCCGCATTGGGCTCTCTGCTTGGCAGGGAGCCTGCTTCCCTTCTTCTCTCTCTGCCTGCCTCTGCCTACTTGTGATCTCTCTCTGTCAAATAAATAAAATCTTTAAAAAAATATGTGTATATATGCATTTGTAGGTTTCTTTGGAAACTGCAAATCACTCAAACATTATTTTTATTCCTAAAAATGCAATGGCAAAATATTTCAGTATTTTAGACAATTAAAAACTATGCAAGTAAAAATAGAATAGAACTTAAAACCATACCCTAGCTTTTGTGATCTTTTGAGTTCATGACACTTGCTACTAATTAACTCTAGCATATATATTTATATATATATATACATGATACATATTTATTTGTTTTATTTTACTTTGTTTTTCCTGAATGTTTAAGGTTGCTGGTTTTGCAATCTCAACTTTTCTCCCCTTCTTCTCCGGAGGAAGACTGCCAAGCAAAGTACCCTGCATTCTTTCAGTCCCAGAGAAGGACCATAAACACTTCTGTTTATTGTATCTTGGTATGAGTTGTACCAGGTAAACAAAAACAGTCAAGCACTGGGTGGAACAATGCTTTATTTTAAATAGAGAACAGACAGAGCAAGATCAGCTTAAGAGGTGGGTGGGTGTTGGTTCCCCAAGGGCAGAAGATCTCTTAGTGATCTTCCTTGCACACATGCACACATCTTTCATCCCACCCTGGAAGGAACATTCTCCTCTCCCTAGGGAAAACATATAAAACAGCTCGGTTGGCTCAGTGCCATGTAACATACATGCTTTAAGAAAAAAAAGAGTACCTACTGAACATGAAACAAGATGTCCCCACTCAAGGTGATAAATCTGGCAGACTGGGCTCTTTATCTCTTGGAAAGGAAGTGTTCCAGACCCAAGGCCCATTCTATTTTTTTTTAATTATTTCTATTAACATATAATGTATTATTAGTCCCAGGGGTACAGGTCTGTGAATCATCCGGCTTGCACATTTCACAGCACTCACCATAGCACACACCCTCCCCAATGTCCATAACCCAACCACCCTATGTGGCTGAGTAGAGGTCAAAAGAGTGTGCACATAAGACAGGCATTTGGATAAAAAGAAGGGTACAAATACAGATGAGAAGTTAGCCTGGAAACCCTATGAAGAACATTCTCTTTAAAATACCTTTCAGTAATGGAAAATACACATTCTCTGTGAAAAGAAAATTTTCATTACTGTGATGTGACAATTTCAGAGACAGAATAAAGTCATTTTTAATGTTTTTAATAATAATTGTAATATCAAACACTTTTAGCTGAAAATGTTATGTCGTCTGTCAAATTTGCATTCATTTTCCCCTTACTGTCTGATTCCAAAATAGTACTATCAGGTATCTCTTTTGGAATGCAAAATAATGTCAGAGTCTGAAGGTGAAGATGAGGTCAACATTTTTAAAAACAGCAGCTAAAGTTAATTAAAGGTAAAAGAAAGCACAGTGCAAAGCAATTATACCTTCATCATCTTTCATATAAAAATAAAAATTACACCATTTTTTAGGTTCTTTTATTCTGCATATACACTATTAAAAAAAAGTTTACATAGTACAGAATGATTTCAATGGAGATAGGACTTCAAACATTTGGGAGGATCACAAGTTATTACATCATATTTCATCAAGGAATTATTTCATTGTCTTTTTTAATTCATACCTGCCCATCTATGACTCATTTTTCCAGTTTTTAAGATATAATTACAGAGCAGTGTGTATAAGTTTAAGATGTACAACATAATGATCTGAATTGCACATACTGTGAAATGATTAACACACAGTAAGTTTGGTTAATATCCATTACCTCTGTGTGAGGTATATATATATATATATATATATATATATATATGTCATATATATATAATAATATATGACATATATACACATTATATATATATGTGTGTGTGTGTGTGTGTGTGTGTGTGTGTGTTATATAATATGATTAACTACAGTCATTTTGTTAGACATTATAACCTGATACTTAATTATAACTGGAAGTTTGTACCTTTGATCACTTTCCTCCAATTCTCTGTACCCCAAACCCCTGCCTCTGGTAATCATGAATCTGATCTTTTTTTCTATGAGGGCTGCTTTTGTTTATTTGCTTGTTTTTTGAGATTTCACACATAAGTGAAGTCATATAGTATTGTCTTTCCCTGTCTGACTTAGCGTTACGTTTTCAAGATCTGCCCATGTTGTCTCAAATGACAGGATTTCTTTTTTTTTTTTTTTCATACCAAGGCAACAGCCCCTTTCACGTATATACATATATCACATCTTCATCCATTTATCTTTCAATGGCCACTTAGGTTGTTCCCATGCCTTGGTTTTTCTAAATAATGTTGCTATGAACATAGGGGTGCTGATATTTCTTCAATATAACAACTTCGTTTTCTTCAGGTAAATTACTACAAGTGGAATTGCTGACTCATATGGCTGTTCTATTGTTAATTTTCTGATAAGCCTCTTATCTGTTTTCCTTAGTGGCTATTTCAATTTATAATCCCACCACAAGTGAACACGGGTTCCCTTCTCTCTATATACTCACCAGCATTTGTTTTCTCTTATCGTTTGGACACTAACTATCTTAATAGGCATGAAGTGATAGCTCACTGTGGTTTTGATTTGCATCTCCCTGATGGTTAGTAATATTAAGCATCTTTCCATATATTTGTAGAGCCATCTGTATATTTTCTTTGGGAAAACTGTATATTTAGGTCCTTTGCCCATTTTTATGTTGCATTATTTGGTTTTGTATGTGTGTGTTTTACTATTGAGATGCATGTCCCTATCAGATACATGATTTGCAAGTATTCTTTACAATTCCATAGGCTGTCTTTTCATTTTGGTGACCATTTCTTTGTCTGTACAGAAAATCTTTAGTTTGATGCAGTCTCACTTGTTTATTATTTATTTTATTGCTTGTGTTTTAGGTGTTATATCTGAAAAATCATTGCCAAGACCTATGTCAAGGAGCTTTTTCCCTGTGTTTTTTTTTGTTGTGTTGTTTTTTTTTTTTTTTTTTTTTTGGTAAAATAATAGATATTTTATTCCAGCTCTGGGGTATGAAAAAAAAGGAGGGTAACATCCTTCTACACATCATTCTAATTTAGCTAACATTAATTTGAAAAAGTTAAAGCAAGTATGTGCATGTAACTGTATAAATATTTATATACACACATACATATTTCATCAGTGTTATAAAAAACCCTAGTTTTTTATAAATACACCTTAAAAATCATTAAATGCATCCCAATACTTCTGCCTTTTCATCAATCACTTAATATTGTTTGGAGTAAATTCACAGTTTGTGTTTTAATCTCTTATGTGATTGGCCAAACTGTACATTACATTAGAAGATGTGAGAGAAAAACTTTGTTTTAAAAGTTATACCCCCCCAAAAAAAAGTTATACTCTGTTGTCAGTTACCCTTTACATGATTTTTCCATCGTTATTTTCAACTTCATACATCTTGTAGTTCTCTACTCAGAGGATTTCAGCTTCTAGTGCTGTACATTTCTACATCTTCTGGATGAGACCGTCCGTGATCCACGAGCTTGGGGTCAGGCATAAACTGTGTAGCACCTGAGGTGGATTCTGATTTTGTCTTTGTTTCAGAGCTGAGTTCTGCTGGCAAGGACACTGAATATTTCAGGCTGTCAGTTGTTTCTGCAGGTATTTCTAGTGCAACAGAATTTCCTAGCTTCGATTTTCCTTTAGGATTAGGAAGTGATTCTTCTTTGTTGCTTTTTGTCCACAATGATTTAACTGCTTCATAAATTTGCTGGCTTATAGTATATGCCTTTTTCCCAGTTACCTTTGCAATTATTACTGACTGAACTGGGTAGCAAACAGTGGCTGCTAAGGTGGCCAGTCCCAGTGGATAAGCAATTTTTTTAAACCTAGAACCTTTTCTTGCTGAAACCAAGCCTGCCAATCCTGAAACTGTAATCACTCCAAGTTTTGGAAGAAAATCTTGAGGTGGATTCTTCAGGTAGATATATGCATCTTTTCCCAATTGTACTGTATCCATTATCCCATTTTTCACAAACACATAAACACCCTTGCACCAGCCAATATAACGACCAGTTGTACTGCGGATGGATGCAAAGCCCATTTGTAAATGACTAGGCTGCTCTTCAACATATTTAGACTGCAGAGGTGGTGCGGTATATATGGGAAGCTGCTCTGGATTTACTAGCTGCTTTTTGCATTTTTCTTCTTTAGCTGCAAGCACAGTTATAGATGCACATAGCAGACCTACAGGTATGGTTGTCAGCTTTCCCATCCTAACAACCACCATATCTGTGATCTTCTCCTATGTTTTTATCTAGGAATTTTATGGTAGGGGGAGAGAGAGTAGGGGGAGTGGGAGAGGGAAAAGGAGAGAGAGAGTCATAAGCAGGCTCCACTCCTAGTGCACAGCCCAATGTGAGGCTCAATCTCACAACCCTGAGATCATGACCTGAGCTGAAATCAAGACCTGGATGCTTAAATGACTGAACCACCCAGGCACCCCTATTTCTAGTTAATTTTTATGAGTGGTATAAGATAAGAGTCTAGTTTCATTCTTTTACCTATGAATATGCAATATTTTCAGCACAATTTATTGAAGACAGTGTCTTTTCTCCATTGGAGTATTCTTGGCTCCAATGTCAAATACTCATTGACTGCATATGCATAGGTTTATTTCTGGGCTCCTGATTCTGTTTCATTGTTCTATATCTGTTTTTATGTCAGTAACATACTATTTCAACTGCCATAATTTTATAATATAGCTTGAAATCAAGAAGCTATACAGTTTGACGGTCTTAAGATTTTTCAACATACAAATAAAATTGCCATGATCTTTGTAAGTGATCTCCCAACCTCTTAATTTATTCTTTATTCTTTTTGAAATTTTTACACGCTCACTTTAAGTAATATTTAGAATTATGCATTAATGTTCAAAAAATGAGCAAGCATAAAGTTCTGTATTCACTATGCCAAGTATACAAATAAAGAAAAATGACATAAAAATAAAATAAAAGCATTGGAGAGATAAAAAAGAGGGCTTCATAGGATTCACATATTAAAACAAATCCTTGTCATCAAAATTTTATAGGCCCTTGAATACTTTCTTCTTGTTATGAAGAATCCTAATGTCTTTATAAAATATGGCTCAAGCATATCGATTTATCCTACCTTTGGAAAGTCTGTATCTGATTTTATAGAGTTAATTCAATCTCTAAAGTATACATTTCCTATTTTCTCCCATAATGTAAGACTTTGGAGTCCTTCCCCTTTTCTTTCTCAAATGTGATTCATCAAATGCTTCAGTGAGAAGATATTATTATTATTATTAAATAGAAATCAGTAAGATATTGACCCCTGCAACATGAATTTATCACACACATATTTATGATAGATGTTCCATTCCCATACTTTTTCAACTGTTTCCTGGTATTTACTCACATAATCTGAATTTTGAATCCAAACTACCAAACATTATTTAAAATGTGCTATTGAGAGTACACATGGATTTCCATAAATGTCACACATTCAACATATAACATCTTGGTACCCTAGATAGGAAAATGACATATGTCAAAACTAAAAATTGCCATCTAACTCTTTCTTTATACAGAGTTCACATTATCACAAATAAATCAGAAATAGCTTCTGCAGATCTTAGGTTACTAAGGAGGATTTGCCCTATTAGTCATAGTAAATTCCAAGTAGTTCCATCTGCTGCTTGTTTCACAATTGTTCAAGGTCTCAGTCATTTTACATCATTCACTAACTAACACTTGTCTGATTTTTTAAAAAATATTTTATTTATGGGGTACTTGGGTGGCTCAGTGGGTTAAAGCCTCTGCCTTCTGCTCAGGTCATGATCTCAGGGTCCTGGAATTGAGCCCCACATAGGGCTCTCTGCTCAGCGGGGAGCCTGCTTCCTCCTCTCTCTCTCTGCCTGCCTCTCTGCCTACATGCGATCTGTCAAATAAATAAATAAAATCTTAAAAAAAAAATAAAAAAAATTTATTTATTTATTTGAGAGAGGGAGAAAGAAAGCAGGTGAGCACAGTAGGGGAAGGGAGAGGGAGAAGCAGACTCCTTGCAGAGCGGGGAGCCTGATGCAGGGCTCAACCCCAGGACCCCAGGATCATGAACTGAGCCAAAGGCAGAGGCTTAAATGACTGGGCCACCCAGGTGCCACAACACTTACCTGAGTTTATAATCACAAATATTTGCTTAGTTAAGCAACTTCCACATATGTATCTAGACCAGATAGTCCCAAAGTGAAGCAAAACCTTCATCCACAGAAACCATGATAAATAATATAATTTTTTTCTAATTTTATGAAATTCAGAAAAAATCAAGACACCAGATAAAAAGCACAGAATCTAATGTAGTATAAAATAATCCATGTAACTCTTTAAATATAAAAAGTACTACAGTATAAGGATTACCAAACATCACGATTTAAGAAAACCATAAATCCACATTGCTGAAAAGAAGACACAGTCTCAGGAAAGTTAGTGTTAGGCCATGGCCAGTCATCAGCTTTTTAGATTTTATTTCTCCTACATTTTAATTTCTTTTCAACAAAGGACTTTTGCTACAATCTTTGAAACACTTGAAACAATACAAAAGTGAAACAAATCCACTGTCTTTCATTTTGGCCTCAACATTTTCTCCCTCCAGAGGAGCCTTCCACTTACTTTCTACTCACAGCTTGGAACAGGGATTCAAAACTGAACTCCTTTTCCTTTCAATACCAACTATTTTTCAGCCAAGACTGTAAATCTCATTTCAGTCATTCTAAATTAAATTATTTATAAGAAACTTTATTAAGGTAAAACCACATTATCCCATGCAAAAACAAACAAACAAGCAAACAAAAAAACCTGCTACTTTCTATTTTAAAGATTATCCAATTACCATTACATCACAAATTCCTTCCAAAAGGATATTTTACTTTTCTTTGTTTCTAAGATACTTGAGAAAACTATTTTCTCTGATATCTCTGATATCTATAGCTATACATCTATCTATCTATCTATCTATCTTCCTTTCTTCCTACTAAGTTTGACCCTCTATTACGCCGTTTTCACCTACCATGTACTGAGACATTTTCAACTGCTTTGCTTTGTTCTTCTTCTTCAAGTTTGCTTTTGTTGTTGACATAATCACACCCTTGGTCCCGCCTCCCACTGCTCCATCATCTAGTTCTTCTGTCATCTCTTATTGAACCTGAGAAACAGAGAGAAAAAAAAAACAAACAAACAGGCTTAGGCATCAACTTTTCATTGTGGTTAAACATGATAGAACAAAGCACATCTTATATAAAAATCTGTGTGAACTCAAATAACAAGGAAACATAAAAATATTTACACAGAGATACAATGATTTACAATGAAACAAAAGACATCTTTCTAGTCAATATTACTTTGATTAAACTAAGAAACGTGTATATCTAAGAAAGTTAGATATATTGTTTTCCTTTCTTGACTGTACATTTTAAATTGGAAATGTACCTCATATACATTAATTGAGATTTAACTGCATAAGTCAAAATCCTGTAAAAATCCTATAAAAAAAATCCAATCATGGACTTATGTTCTAGTCATGGAGCACCTAATAATATATATTTAATATAGAGATATCAAATATATGTCATATACTAAATATACAGATATTAAATATATGTCAGAGGAAATTACTCTTCATTTTTAGACATAACTAGAAAACTTTACTATAGCAGTTACTATTAAATATTTATTTGTAGTCATTCTCTCTAAAATAAAGGGTTACTAATCAGAGAGCAAATATATATATGTTAAAAACATTAATTAAAATAAATGTTCACTTCATTATACATGAAACCAAATGACTCAGAGTCTTACGTTGTAGTGGGAATTCATTTAAGTGTAAATTCCCAATGTGCAGGAGCCATCTGAGTTATTAAATGTGCCCTTTAACTCATAAATACTACACATTATGGGCTGGATTGTGTTTCATATATTGAAAGTCCTAACCCCCAGTATCTCAGAATGTGACATTATTTGAAAATAGGATTGTTGAAGATATTATTAGTTAAGATGAAGTCATACTGGAGTAGGATAGGCCCCTAATCCAATAAGACCTGTGTCCTTATTAAAAGGGGATATTTGGACACTGACCGGCACACAGGAAGAACACTATACAAAGATGAAGGGAGAGATCAAGGAGCCCGGGGAATGCCAAAGATTGCCAGCAAACCCCCAGAAGCTAAGAGAGAAGCCAGAAGTTCCTTTATGGCTCTCAGAAGGAACTCTACTGACACCTTGATCTCAGACTTCTAGCCACCCCAACTGTGAGACAATAGATTTCTGTTTAAGCTAACTAAGATGGCCTTAATAGTCCCCTCAGCTTGACTAAACTTTAGGCAGGTTACTTCCTGACTCTTTGTTCCTGAGCTTATCTTAGCTCATTTACTTTAGAAAACTTGCAATTATTATTATTTTTTTTCTCTACCCCTTGGAGATGTAAATCTTTTCCCCTCCTCTTGTCAGTTTTACAAACCAGGAAACTCTTTCTCAAAGACGTGGGAGACATTCCTTTGAAATGTAGATATCAAGAAAAATAGGGTCCCAATATCCTCAGGCTGAGAGACTTCTTTAAGCAGGAACTGGAAAACATGGATGACCTAATCACATTGGCCAATCTATCTTCCATTGTCTTGTACTTTTCCAGTAGCTTACCCCAGTGCTGAAAAACTTTCCTGCCTTTTGTCTGAACAAACTTGAGTTCAATCTCTCATCCTTATTGCATTAGTCTTGAATAAAGTCTCACTTGCCTATTTTACTCTGTCCAATTCTATTTTTCATTGACAAAGCCACCCAGTTTGCGGTACATTGTTACAGCTACCCTAGTAAACTACTCAGATAAGTAGCGTCCATTGATGTCTGGTAAATTAATAAGGCAGAGAGCTTCAAATACTAGATTTAGAATGAGTGGACTTAGAAAGAGCAGGAGTCCTCTCTCTAGAATTTTTTAGCTAGAATTACCCTTGATAATTACTCTTGGTTTATACATACCTAAGAAAAAGCATTGGCAGCTAAAAACAATATAAAAAGACCATCAACTACAACGTTATATGGAAACACAAATCAGATAAGATAGTAAAGTACTTAGGGCAGAGTTAAACATCTATTTATGATCTTAAATATTAGTCATGTGTGTTTGTATATATGTATATATGTGTGTGTATGTATAAACATGTGTATATATATACATATATGTATTTATATATATACACACATATATTGAAGTCATTACTATTGGATACATATATTTCAAGTTTTGTGTAGAGGTAGGTATAATTAATATTAATGTAACAGCACTAAATGATAATCTGATATTTTAATTTTCATTTTCCTTGTGGGCAGATACTAAAAAATCCTTGAGATCTCATTGGCTTATAATTCTTCAGCCAATCCCTACCACAGATAAAGTCAATAAAGTCAACCAACACAATGAAATTTTCCTTAGATGCACCAGTAGCATCAGATCTCACAGTTCCCCACTATGTTCTTACAATATTCAAGTATTTATCATTTTGTTTCACTCATCATACTTCTCAGGCCACTGTACTTTAGTTATACTATTCCTCTTTCCAGGAAAGCCCTTGACCACTTTTCTTTACCTACTACACTCTCAGTAACTTCCTCAAGAGTCCTCAGGCTCCATCTCTTCTACCAAGTCCACCCTGAGTGTGGAAACCAGAGCAATTACCTTACTGCTGTGCTGTGGGTATCCTTCTATGCCTCTTTTTTTTTTTTTTTTTTTGCTTTTTTTTCCCCCTGTTTTCCATCTTATATTCAAAAGATCAGGTTATGTCTGGGTGCCTTCAAATAACTGAAAAACTCTGATTTTTCTAGTCTAGAGCTAGTATGTAATAAATGCTCAATAAATGTCCATGTAAACAAACAGAGCTTTCAATTCTGGTGTTTCCTAGGTAATGCAGAGGTAAGTGAATATTTTTTCACTTACAATAATATCAGTTGCCTCTCATGTTAAGTCCAAATTAATATAACAGGATTTTAATGCATATCACTTAGAGACTTCTAATTTATTTTTAAGAGACTTATAATTTAAACATTAGTAAATAAACCATTGTTCCTATAAAAAAAAAAAATGGCTCTTTTCTTCCCCAACAACCTTCTACCTTTGTGACAGTACTCAAAACATTCAGTTTATTTTCTAAAAGTTCTGCTTTCCCATTTCTCCCAGGAATGTTGAAACTTTCAAGCTGGTAACAGATGTCATTCATGTGTTTAAACAGTGAAAATAAATTATTTCGCTATGGGGAGTGGTGGTGGATGATAAAAATATATCAAATACTGTACAGTATGCCATTCAAATCTTAGTTGATATGATGTCATACAGCCATAGTCTGATCTATTGATACCAGCTGTCAAATATTATCTTAAACTCTGATTATCCTTCTAACCTCTCATTCTATTCAGGGAACCGTGCTGTAATTCATTAATTAGCATCAAGCACTTATTAAATTACAAAGGGTGAGATTTCCTTCTTGAATGGGGTTTCTAAGTAAATCAATGTTCCCAAATATATTCTCTGACTTCCTAACCAAGCCACCACTACCTTACATCTGGATAACTGGAACCGCTTCTTAATGCCTGTCTGTGCCTTCTCATTTCCACTCTTATAATCCATTCTCCACACAGCAGGCAACATGAAATTTTACCACACAAATCAGATTATGTTATTTTTTTTCTTAAAAACCCTCGAGCGGTATTCTATTGCCTTGAAATAAAATCCAAACTTCTTCCTACTGCTTGAAGGCAATACAGACAGGGCCACTGCCTGCTTTCTCAACCTCACCTCCTATTTCCGCCCCCCAGACACCAACCTGCAGCCCATGGGCCTCCTTCTGACCCTCACATACACCGAAGTTTTTATTTCCTTTTTTGTGTTCTCTGTATATGTTATTGTTTCCTCCCTCTAGAAGAAATCCAATCCTAAATCTCCCCATGACTAACTCCTCCTCATTATTTCTAATCTGGGTGAATGACCCCCCTAGTCTGTAGAATATCTATGGTCACTTTTTATTCCTTTGACTGAATTCACAGTCTTTCTTTATCTAATGTTACGGCATTAGCTTATTGGTATGGTCATTTACTTCTCTCCCCACCTGTAGAATATAAGTTGCATAGTGGCAGGGAATTCACCCGTCAACTTTATACCTATGACAACACTAGGAACATAATAGCTGCTCAAGAAATACTTGGTGAATAAATGAGAAAAAGAATGGGCATTTAAACATCTACCAAATAAGCAATACCTCTCTTTCAGGACTGTTAGGACATTCATGTTTTCATCCTGGCCAATAACTGGTATATAATAAGTCTTTAGTAACTAGCGAACACTTCCCAGGTTGTAACTATATCATGTAATGTTTTAAGTGTGAATTAAAATGAATTAAAATACTTAACACTCAAAATACTCTTATGAGCTACATACTATGTTCTCCTCTTTAAACCAAGGAGAACATTTAAGCACTAATTAAAGAACTTGCCCAAGATTGCACACCTTGTATGTGGCTACACAAAGATTCATTAACAAGTGCATTAGTATGTAAACTACACTGGGAATCTTTTTCTTCCCTAGTTCACAGATCACTGTTGATTCACTATCCAAGTAGAAAGAATATAGCTATGAAATCACAAGCCCCTACTACTGTAAACCGAACAATCTTTTTTGTTCATTCACAAAGCAAATTAAAATTTGTAATCAAGGTCTAGGATGACTGGGTATCTATTCTTAATAATGAATATTTGTTCTCATTTAACTTCCATATGATTAATTGCATATCTTACATTTCTATGTATTAATATAGAATGCATTTTATTCACATGGGATACATTTATTTTAAAGTACATGAATACTTTTTAGAGAACACAACTGAAGTTACTATGAATAAAATAATAACCATATATATATGAATAAAAACATTTCAACAAACATTCACTTACTGCTTTATGTGCACACATGGACAACACTGGGAATGAAATGGAGGTAATAAAAATTATATAAAGGAAAAACAGATTAAAAATGCAGATGATTATATATTTCCTGCAGATGACGATAAATGACAATAGTTACCATATTTTGTGGGAAAGAATATAATTGGCTCAGTGATCCTAGTATTCAAGAATAAATGTACGGCAATCGGCATGGTACTAAAGGATGGTTAGAATTCTGACAAACAGATATAAACAGAAACTAGTTTTGTTTTTGACATTATAATACTTCTATTAGGACAGGGGATTCATGTGGGAATGGGCTAGATACCCAAGAAGCTAAGGCCAAAATTAGATCATAAGGATGATCTAATTAACTTGGGAAGGAAGAGACCCTGGAAAGTGAACTTGTAAATTTAAGTTTGGTTTCCCACATGAGTACATGGCACAGGGCGATGGTGTCCTTCCTGTGTGTGTGTGTTGAAATCAACGAATAGCTCTGAAGAAAAGAAGAAAGAGCAGATATATCTTCAGAAAAAAATGGATTAGGGCACTTGGGCGGCTCAGTTGGTTAATCATCTGCCTTCGGCTCAGGTCATGATCCCGGGGTCCTGGGATCCTGTCCTGCACTGGGCTCCCTGTGCAGCAGGGAGTCCGCTTCTCCCCTACCCCTGCCCCTTCTTGTGATCTCTTTCAATGCTCTCTCAAATAAATAAATAAAATCTTTTTAAAAAATAGATTAAATCTCTCTCCATTCCCTTCTTTGGAATGGGGAAGAGTTTAAGAAGAATCATGGTTTATATGCAAATACACAGGGACTTAACAACTTTCTTTTTTTTTTTTTTATAGATTTTATTTATTTAATTGACAGAGATCACATAGTAGTCAGAGAGGCAGGCAGAGAGGTGGGGGGGAAACAGTCTCCCTGCTGAGCAGAGAACCCGATGCAGGGCTTAATCCCAGGACCCTGGGATCATGACCCGAGCCGAAGGCAGCGGCTTAACCCACTGAGCCACCCAGGTGCCCCGACAACTTGCTTTTGATAAAGTTTATTGACTACAAACTCATTAGATTGCAATGCAAGTCCCTAGAACACTTGTGGGAAATGATACCTTTCCTGGAGAAGAGACAAATAATCATACTCAGTAGGGGTCTCACAACAACAAATATGTAAGAATTCAGTCATGAAAAACACTGAATTCCAGATTCAGCACATGGAGAAGGTGAATATATTTTGGGGAAGTTAAAATAATTTTGTGACACAAGTTCGTCCTATGTTTCAAATAATTCCAGAAGTGTTGTTCAAGAAGCAAATATATCTCTATGAGATTTTACCAAATGTGCTTAGCTGAAGGTACTACAGACATTGGGGCAGGTTTTCAGTACTCAGAATTAATCCTTTTTCAGAAAAAGTGCCTACTGTTTGTGGCTCAGTCCAGGCTGGGGTAGCCTGTGCTACTCATGATCAGGGGCTGCCTGTCCGCAGGAGCATGTCCACTTGTACTTCCTTTTGCTCTTCATCGGTGGTGAAGCCATAAAGCCACTTTTCACTTTAATTGTAACCTAGAAGAGGTCACATTTATATTTTTCAGTTTGGGTGGAAGAGAGAGTCTGCCCTTCTTTCTCCTTTTCATTCATGGTGAGATAACCCCTCCACTAAACACAGGTGGCAAAAATCCACAGAGCTAAAAACTAATTGGTCACGTTGAGAGAAAGAGAACGAAGAGAAGGTGTTTTCTATAGCATCCAGAATGTTCCAGTTTTCCTCTTCCCTGTTAGAAAAATAAATCCTAGTTGCTGTGAAGGAGAGGAGACTATAGAGATAATAACAGTGACTCAAGCTTGTATAACTTGGTTCACACTATCCCACAGCAGATTTCCTCAAAGTGTTGTCAGATCTACATCCTGGACCACAACTATTTAGTGTTTGCTAATACACAGATCCCTGAATCAGATCACCATCCTCTGAGTTACAATATGTATGGAGGAGAGTGTGGCCATCTGAATTGTTTAATACCACCCATAACTTGGGTTTACACAAACTATTGAAAAAAAAATTGTTCAAAAACTTCTCATTTAGAAGTAAAAATTCCTTGTTTCAAATTGTAAATTGAAAACTAATATCAACACTTTTTTTTTTAAACCAGTGTCCTATTCATTTTATTTAACAAAACATAAATAACATTTATGATACACTAGCCACTATTCCAGGTACTTTACAAATGTCAGTTGTCATGGAAGTCCCATTAATTCACTATAGTTGAAACAGTTCACTATTTCATATCATATAAAATACATGATTCACTATATAAAGTACACACACACACACACACACACACACACACACACACATATCAAGCACCTGCCTAAAGAGGATCCAGTATAAACAGTATATACACAAGCATGTAGCTTCTCAGCCCCTCCATGTTTTCCCCTCCAATATGCTATGTTATTACTTGAAATGCTATATATTGGATGTACAGGGTTTTGTTCAACTTGCTAGATGTGGATTTTTGGAAGATTTTCTTTACTGTATTATTACATCTTAGAAGCAGGCATGTTTTCTTTATACAGAGTTGGCACATCTCTGTTTTTTTCATCGATATGAAATGTAAATGCTTTTCCCTGTGCAACATTCAATTCCTATCTTCATCTTCTGTGATTTTGATACCTCCTACTTCGTGAAAAAGAAATAGAATACATCTCTCACAGAATAATATTATATCATATCTTAAGGAAATTCATTGAAAACCACAAAGTAAAATATCAATATTAGATGAATTAAAGAAGGATAGAACCTAAAGTTTACTGAGATTACAGTATGTCAGATATTATTCTGAATATCATTTTTCATATATTTGCATACTGTACCTTATTAATGACCCTGAATTAGGTATTATAGCATTATTTTTTCATATAGCTGAGGAAACTGAGGCACAGTGAGGTTAAGAATAGTAGATCCTAAGAACCAGCATTTGAAGGCAGACAGTATGACTTTAGAGGGCAAAAATTCTTAATAAAATACTAGGAAATCAAATTAAACAATACATTAAAAGAATCATTCAACACAATCAAGTAGGATTTATTCCTGGGCTGCAGGTTTGGTTCAATAATCACAAGTCAATCTGATACACCACATTAATAAAAGAATAGATAAGAACCATATGATCCTCTCAAAAGATGCAGAAAAAGCATTTGACAAAGCACCATACCCATTCTTGATGAAAACTCTCAATAAATGGGAATAGAGGGAACATACCTCAACATCATAAAAGCCATATACAAAAGACCTACAGCTAATATCATCCTCGGTGGGGAAAAACTGAGAGCTTTTCCTTTGCAGTCAGGAACAAGACAATGATGTCCACTCTCATCATTGTTTTTAATATAGTATCGGATTTCCTAGTCTCAGAATCAGACAACAAAAAGAAATAAAAGGAATCCAAATAGGTGACAAAGAAGTCAAACTTCTACTATTTGCAGATGATATGAAAACCTTAAAGATGTCACCAAAAAACTGCTAGAACTGATATCAAATTCAGCAAAGTCAAAGGATACAAAAATCAATGTACAAAACTCTGTTTCATTTCTATACACTAATAATGATGCAGCAGAAAAAGAAATCAAGGAATTGGTCCCAATTACAATTGCACCAAAAACCATCCGATACCTAGGAATAAACCTAAACAAAAAGATAAAAAGACCTGTTCTCTGAAAACTATAGAGCACTATGAAAGAAACTGAAGATAACATGCAAAAATGGAAAAACATCCCATGCTCATGGATTTGAAGAACAAATATTGTTAATATGCCTATACTACCCAAAGCAATCTATGTATTTAACGCAATCCCTACCAAAATACCACCAGCGTTCTTCACAGAGCTAGAACAAATAATCTAAAAATGTGTATGGCAACACAAAAGCCCCTGAATAGCCAAAGCGATCTTGAAAAAGAAAAGCAAAGCTGGAGGCATCACAATTCTGGACTTCCAAGGTATATTATAAAGTTGAAGGGATCAAGACAGTATGGTACTGGCATAAAAATAGACAAATAGATCAAGGGAACAGAATAGAAAACCCAGAACTAGATCCACAATTATACGGTCATCTAATCTTTAACAAAGCAGGAAAGAACATTCAATAGGAAAAAGACCATCCCTTCAACAAATGGTGTTGGGAAAACGGGACAGCAACATGCAGAAGAATGAAACTGGACCACTCTCTTACACCACATACAAAAATAAATTTAAAATGGATGAAAGACCTAAATGTGAGACAGGAAACCATCAAAATCCTAGAGAAGAACTAGAGAAGAACAAAGGCAGTACCTTTTTGATATCAGCCATAGCAACTTCTTACTAGACACTTCTCCAGAGGCAAGGGAAGCAAAAGCAAAGATGAACTACTGGGACTTCATTAAGATGAACAGCTTCTTCACAGCAAAGGAAACAATCAGTAACACTAAAAGGCAACCTTAGGAATGGGAGAAGATATCTGCAAATAAAATATCTGATAAAGGGTTAATCTTCAAAATCTACAAAGAACCTATCAAACTCAACATCTAAAAAATAAATAATCCAGTTAAAAAATGGGCAGAAGACATGCATAGACATTTTTCCAAAGAAGACATACAGTTGACTAACAGACACATGAAAAGATGTTCAATATCACTCATCATCAGGGAAATACAAATCAAAATTACAATGAGATACCACCTCATACCTGTCAGAATGGCTTAAATTAACAACACAGGAAACAACAGATGTTGGCAAGGATGCAGAGAAAGGGGAGCCCTCTTACACTGTTGGTGGGAATGCAAACTGGTGCAGCCACTCTGGAAAACAGCATGGACATTCCTCACAAAGTTAAAAATAAAACTATACTGCAATCTAGCAATTATACTACTAGGTATTTACCTACAGACACAAAATACTGATCCAAAGGATTACATGCACTCTGTTGTTCATAGCACCATATCAACAATAGTGAAATTAATGGAAAAAGCCCTAATGTCCACCAACTGATGGATCAATAAAGAAGTGGTATAAACACACACACACACACACACACACACACACGCACACACACAAGAATATTACTCAGCCATGAAAAAGAATGAAATCTTGCCATTTGCAACAATGTGGATGGACCTAGAGTATATTATGCTAAACAAAATAAGCTAAAGAAAGACAAATACCGGGGCGCCTGTGTGGCTCAGTGAGTTAAAGCCTCTGCCTTCGGCTCAGGTCATGGTCCCAGGGTCCTGGGATTGAGCCCCATATCGGGCTCTCTGCTCAGCAGGGAGCCTGCTTCCTCCTCTCTCTCTCTGCCTGCCTCTCTGCCTGCTTGTGATATCTGTCTGTCAAATAAATAAATAAAATCTTAAAAAAAAAAAGAAAGACAAATACCATATGGTTTCACTCATATGTGGAACTTAAGAAATGAAACATGTGAACATGGTGGGGGGAAAGAAAGGCAGAACAAAAAACAGACTCTTAACTATGGGGGACAATCTGAGGATTGCTGGAAGGGAGGCAGGCCATTGGGGGGGATGGGTTAAATTGGTGACGGACAGTCAGGAGGGCACTTGTAATGAGTGCTGGGTGTTGTATGTAAGTGATGAATCACTAACTTCTACTACTGAAACTAATATTAGACTAAATGTTAATTAACTAGACTTTAAATAAAAACTTGAAACTACAAAAGAAAAAGATAAAGGGCAAAAGTTAAACTACAACACTACACTACTCTCTATGGGGGAAAAAACAGAAGGTCAAGTTTGTCAGTCACAGTTTATATTTCATGCCTTTCTTGAGTGTGGTAGGAATTCAGTGAACCTCAGCAGGCAAATAAGAAAATAAGAGGGGTGGGGCACCTGGGTGGCTCAGTGGGTTAAGCCTCTGCCTTCAGTTCAGGTCATGATCATAGGATCCTGGGGTTGAGCCCCGCAATTAGGCTCTCTGTTCAGCAGGGAGGCTGTTCCCCGCTCCCCCCGCTTTGCCTGCCTCTTTGCCTACTTGTGATTTCTCTCTCTGTCAAAGAAATAAATAAAATCTTTAAAAAAAAAATAGGAAGAGTATGTGACTGCAAGTTTTTTGTTAAAGTTGAATGATATCTTAAGTGGGTAGTCTTTGTTTTACACAACTGCATTTATAAATGTGAATTAAAAACACAGCACAGGGACACCTGGGTGGCTCAGCCTGTTAAGCATCTGCCTTGGGCTCAGGCCATGATATTGGGGTGCTGGGTTCGAGTGTCGCATCAGGCCTCTTGCCCAGTGGGGTGCTTGCTTTTTGCTCTGCCTCTGTTTGCTCCTCCCTTGCTTGTGCTCATGCTTTTTCCTTCTCTCTTCTCTGAAAAATAAATAAAATCTTAAAAAAAAAAGTAGTACAAACAGGCAACATTAATGAGAGTTTTAAGACCATTAGACATTAAATGATAAAAACTCCTTCCTCTGCTGATTATCATTTACGTATTCTCTTACTACATCTACATCCTTAGAACTAAATAAAAATCAATAAAAATAAGCATTAGGGATGAGATATATATACATAAAATATATGTGCATGCTATTTATGCATATATGAAAAATATATACTCACAAATATATATGTATACATGTGTATATGCATAGATTCTAATTTAGCAGACCAGAGAAGTGTATGTCTATTAGACTTTTCTTCCTTTGTTTTTTTTTTAAGATATTGTTTATTTATTTAACAAAGAGAGAGAGGTCATAAGTAGACAGAGAGGCCTGCTGAGAGAGAGGGAGAAGTAGGCTCCTTGCTGAGCAGAGAGCCCAATGAGGGTCTTTATTCCAGAACCCTAAGATCAGAGCCTTAACCCACTGAGCCACCTGGGGCCCCTCCATTGCATTTTTTAATCACAGCTACTAAAATGGCACATGGGTGATAATACAGCAGAAAACAGCAGTCTCGCATTCGAGCTCTGCAACTTAGGATATATACCACCTGTCTTTAGCTTACTGTCTATAATAAGAACAGCCATTCAACAGCACTTGTGATCAGATAATAATATAAAGAAGGTAGAGGAGGTGGCATATTTCAAGAGAAAGTTGCCCAACACCTAGACTTGTATAAAGATAGAATATGTGGCCCTGGAATGCACTGGACCAGGAAAAAAAAAAAATTAAGATTTTATTTATTTGACAGAGAGACACACAGCAAGGGAGGAAACACAAGCAGGGGGAGTGGGAGAGGGAGAAGCAGGCTTCCCACCGAGCAGGGAGCCCAATGTGGGGCTTGAACCTAGGACCCTGGGATCATGACCTGAGCCAAAGTCAGATGCCTAAGAACTGAGCCACCCAGGCACCTCAACAGACTCTCTTATGTGAATATGATAGAGACAATCCAGGCACTTGGTATGTAATTGGATTAAATACCTTTACTTAAAAAAGGCATTAAAGGCATTTAGTTTTCAAACCCTGAAATTCTGAGATTTACTTGAAAAATAAAACTATTTCTGAAGGATATATCTTCTGATATAAAAACTGTCTCTGTAACACTCTTATTTCCCTTTACTAGTAAAAACATTCTAACACTGTTCTTAAGTGTGTGTTTCTTGCATATATACATACATGATTATCTGTTTATGTGTGAATGAGTATTTAGTATAGTTAAAACTATTCTAAATAGTTTATTTTTATCGTGATAGGATTCTATTTTAAAGCATAATGATTTGCAGGTGGCAGCCACTTTTTTCTGTGTTGTAATTATAATATTTACTGTAGAAAATATGAAAGCTTAGTTTAGATTGAAAGAAAATCTCAGGCCATAACTTGTCACATCTATAGGTTTTATTGAAATGGAAACAAAGCAAATATTTATATTTGTTTTGTTAAATTGGTAACTCAATATTCTGGGGAATTTAATCTTTTTTTTATTTATGTTTTCCCATATCCCTAAATGGATATTTAATTCTTGTCTATGTCCAGAGGAAACCATATTTAATATTGCTTGAGGAAAATTTAAGACTTCATTCATATTTTCTGTCTAAAAATGTGTACTTCCTTCTCTCTGCAAGACTCTAATGGTTTTATTATCATATTAACTTAATTTAAAAATCCAGAAAACATTTAACATAAAAGTACAAGAGAAAGAAAAGTACTAGAAATATGACAGTTGTTCAGTTGCAATAAGGTCTCCTCTCCCAGAACCTGGGATTTATTATACAAGGTCATGTCCAGAAGAAAAGATTAAATGCTGTAGCACCATTAAAGTCTACAATAACTGCTCTCTTGCACCTTTATTTAAAGGCTACATGATTGACACATTTTATTAGCTAGCTCATGCCTGTAGCTTTGTTATAGCAACTGCTAAATTAATTTACAAATTTCAGTCAACCTGTTGTGTTTTTATAACTGTCTCCCTGAATATCCTTCACAAGCAATACTAGAATTCCCCCCAGACAGAGCACTACTGTTCAAACTAATTCTTCCCTTGTTAAAAGTGTTCTTTTGATTGCAGCATAGGCCTAAAGGATAAGCTACTTTTCCCATGTGCTATTTTGTCAATGACTACTTTGGAAAGCGATCAAATTGCAAAGTGTATAGGATAAAACACCTACCTTATAATATGATGAAAGGCATTATAATTTGTTGTTTGTTATAATATTTAAATTATAAGGTATTGGCAAGTAGACTCTAGTACAAATATATAGTGTAGGAATAGTTACTTAAAAATGAGTTGGTTTAAGTATCAATCCAATGATACTGGAATTTAGGTTTATCTTTAGCAAAAAGCTTCACTTTGGGGATATTATTCTTACAGGTACATGCAGTATAAAGGGAGGGGGAAAAGTCCTGATAATGGGAGGATATTGCAATAAAAATAAAGTCCTATAAGCTTAAGCCCTGTCAGTGATGGCAAGAACAAGTATGAAGTAAGCTCTGGTAGTGTCTCTCAAGTTCTACTTATGCAGAATAATGAACAAGGGGGTAATGGTAGAGAAATTGGTCTGCTGATATCATTGAGGGTCCCACCAAAGAGATAAGTCACACACAATACCAAAAAATTTGGGAACTTGTTTACAAAGGAAATTATGGTAGGGAGAATAATACCGCCCTCACCAAAAGTCCATATCCTAATCCCTAGAACTGGTGAACATGTTACTTTACATAGCAAAGGAACTTTGTTGATGTGATTAAATCAAGAATTAGGAGTTGGGAAAATTATTCTGGATCGTCTAGACAGGTTAAATATAATCACACAGGTTTTTATAAGGGAAAGAGGAAGTTGAGAGAGTCAGAGAAAGAGATACAATGACAGAAGCAAGTGTCAGAGTAATCCAGGGCCATCGGCCAAGGAATGCACATGGCCTCTAGAAGGAAAAAAGGTAAAGAATCTCTCCTAGAATATCCAGTAGGACAGCGGCCCCACTTACACCTGGACTTTCAACCTTCTGTCTTCTAGAACTATAAGGTAATAAATTTGTATTATTTAAACAACTAAGTTTGCAGTAGCTTGTTATAGCAGCAATAGGAAAAATAATGAAGGATTCTACAATAAGGTGAGTGCAGGAAACTTCAAGACTTAAGGAGGGATGAAGGAAGAGATAAACAACTAGAGCCCACAGACTCTGATTTCATACTGTCAGACCCCTTGAAAAACACAGTGACCTTTGCTTGAGGGATCAAGCACATAAAAGTGACCTTGCAAGCTGGGAGCCAGGGGAATAAACATGCCACCAATGCCATTTTCTCTCTGTACTTAGTGTCCTACCAGGCTTCCCATGCCATGACTCCAACTGAAAGCAACAGGGCAGGAGATCCTGATTGGAATGGATGGCTGGGACTGAACACCTGGTAGGGAACAGTGGAGAGAGATCTGGTGCATCTCCCCTTTGGCATTTTGTCCCACTGACAATGCACAGTGTGTGCTGCCTGAGGAGTTGTTAGTAATGGGTCTGCAAGTAAGGAATCTGCTGCTTCTACCTGCCTGTACATCCAGCAACCAAACACATGTTCTGGCCTTGTTCTTGAATCCTTTTCATTATTTTTATTACAAAGAGAGAAAAAAAAAAAAGCTATTGAGAATCTAAGAAAATGAACATTTTCTAAATCATATGAAAAAAACTAAAATAATAATAATAGTTTACAATTGGAATGGATAACACACACTGTGAGCTTAGATTTAGAACTATGCTAGCCACCATATAAAATCTATCTTTATGCTGCTAAAGCAATCTGTGATTTAGATACTGTCCATCTTACAGGTTGGTTTTTGTTTTGTTTTGTTTTGTTTTTTCCAAAGAGGCATTCAAACATTTAAGTAATTTGTCCCAAGTCACACAGATAGTAAATGGGACAGCTGGAATACAAAGCCCACGTGCTCATCAGCAACACTGTTTCCATCTATGCCTTGAAACACCTTCTCTCCCCTTTTCCAATTACACATACCCAGACTGCCCAGAAATGAGTCACAGATATGATGAATATATTTTAATAAGTGAAAGAATGGTAATTTTCAAATACCATAGGAGCTCATGAATTATACCTAAAATCTTAGGGCATACCCAGGAATACACATTGACCTACAATGGAACTAAAAAAATAGTCTTCTTATCAAGGGCACACTTAAACTTTAGTACTAAGGTTTTCCTCCAACGCAAGTTGTCTAGTTATTTTAGCCCTTGCCTGCTGTCTCACTGCAGCTTGCTTTTCTGCACTCTTTGTGCAGAAAAAGTGCTTCATGGTGCATATTCTTTCAAAGTATTAAATCAATTTGGAATTCTTTCGGAAAATAATTCTGAGATCACTGGAGATGTGAATGGCTCTTTCTAAACCCCTACTCCTGTCCTGTTTTTTTTCTTTTTCTTTCCTATGGGAAATATAACTAAACTCATTATGTCTCTGTGTATGAGGTTTCTAATCTACATGCAATGCATGAAAATCAAATAGCTAAGCAGGTTCATCCTAGCTAATACTGAAGGGCATAGGAAATTTCTGGATCTAACGAAGGCCACTGTGTTCTGGCTGTCCCCTGAACTCACAATTAATCATATTTGACAACTGACTACAAAATGCAGATTACTTGGCAGATAGCACCTTATGTTTCACATAATTCTCCTTCTTCTCCTTGAAGTACCTATTTATGTTCTACTTCATGAACTGGGTGTTTTATACATAATCTATTACACAAAGTTGCTTTAAACATTTGGTACTTATGTTTCCATTTAGTTATCTGATATGTTAGCAGTATGTTAAGTGAGTTGAATTACAGTGAAGGATATAGAATTTCAAGGACATTTATTTTGTTTGCCAATGAACATAATGCATCTTAATGTTTATAGAGTCTCACTTTGGAAGCAGGAAGGATAAGGCATTTGATTAATTCTTCTGCCATAAACAACACTATTTTTACGTCATTCCAGAATGGACTTGATTCCTATATATTAATTGCAACCAAAATAATTTTCACTGTCAGAAAATTTATTTTCAATATGTTATTTGTATCACTTAAGATCAACTATCCATATTTTAATTTTCCAATGGTTATTTTGTGAAAAATATCAGTTAGACAAAAAAAGTTGGATATTATCAAAAAAGCTGGTAGGTGATTTGAAGACTGGCATTTATTTGAAATAACTGTGGTATGATATGAATCTGAATTGCTTAAGTAACGAAACAGTAGAAAAAAAATTTAAAAATGAAACAACATTCATATAGCAAGTAAGATTATGGTCATATTCAAGCGAATGAATAAATATTCTCTTCAACATGCTAGCAATTTTCTATTGGTATTTTCTTGTTGATTGTGTAAGAGTAGGAAAAAAATGAACATGGATAAGTGTTTAAGATAAATCAATTTAAATATATTAAAGCAAAAAATGCTCATTCATAAATAAATTTATCCCATTCAAGTGCAGAAGCATATCATGTTATTATTGCCACACTTTGGAGGAGACAGAGTTTAGATATGCATACATGGATTGAAATACTAAGGGCTTTTGGCTATTATTTTTCTTCCATGTCCTATTAATAATCAATAAGAAACCAGCAATGTGAGTTTGGTAATTATTCTCAACTTTTATTTTGAAGTACACTGGAGTATTCCAGACACTAATGCTACTTATAGCAATGACTAATTTTAATCAGTCATTTTATGGAAGTGGTGATAAAAAAAAGATGATTAAAAAATCTCAGAGTGAAGTATTTCTTTAAATAGAGCATTGCATAAACAGTAAAGTCAGGACATATTCTGGGTCTAAGGGCAAAATCAGCAAAACTGAATACTATAGATAGTGCAGCATTTGTAAACTATAACCTATATGAAACACATACAAAAGCTATATACATGCAGTAATGTATTTAAATCTTCTGCAAAGACTATTTACCTCAAGTTAAGGGGTAGAGATAGATACCCATATGTTTTTGCAAGTTGGTAGTCTATCATAAGCACAAAGGGATACTTAAAAACTCAAAGTCTTGGTGAAGGCTTTTTCTAAAATAAGAGAGTCGTTCCTCTTTGCCCTAGTTCAGTCAAAAAGGAAAACATTAAAACAAAATAAAAACATTTGTCTTAGTATACCATCCTGAAATCTAACTACAGTTGTAGCATGGTGTGCAAAGTTGTGCCCACTAAGCTAAAGCCACTCTTATTATTTATGTCTGATCAAGATACCAGATGAATTCATTTGCTCAATGAAACCACACGGCTGTAGTAGCTACAACTGAAGTCATCATCTGGTGGAGCCAAAGATAATCCACTGTAACTTTCCAAGATCCATCTATCTTCTATATGGGCCAAACAGGTTAACTGAATGTGTATGTGGTGAGAATCGCCACCCGTAAATCCTTCAATCCATGATGGTGGTGCAAATGTTGGTAATCCTCCCAGTACTGAAAATTTACTATTTTCCTAGGTAAAGACAGTGCTGGTGGCTTCCACTTGACCTTTTCAATGGTAATAGTCCTCACTCTACAGATCAGGAAGCCTATGTACAGATTCTGCCAACTAGTAAGCATGTCTATTCCAAATATGCATTCCAGAAATGGGGAAATAACAAAAGAGGTCAGGGATTCAGTACGCCCACTGTGAGACAGACCTGACCTCCACAGCCTCCACTCTGGCTAGACTATAGTGATATTTTCAGTCTCCTGGAATTACCATCAGTTTGGAACTAGCATTTAATAGTATTCAAAAGTTCTGTGTCTCTTTCTCTACTGCAGTTATCTGGCTGAAAAGTCATAGGTCCCTTTGAGGAAAGTTAGGAGAATATATAAAATTTTATCAACTTATCAGGGTCTTCCTCAAGGGGTCCCAGTTCTGTACACTGGCTCAAATCTGGGAATTGAGGAATCATGACTCTGTTTTCATGATTCAGAGTTATTAGACTTTTGCTTACTTGACCTAGAGCTTTTCTGCTTATACAGATCAAGAAAGAATTCATTAGTCTTCTACTTCTCTTTCAGGGACATCATGACCAGCTAGTTAATAGGTCTGTGTAAGTCAGACAATTTTACTCTTTAACTCTGCCTTCCATTATAGTAACTATGTCCACCTTGTCTTTAATGGTTGAATGCTGCCATTTGCCCCCTGCTACCTTGAGATGCAATTATCCACACTGCATTCCATTTTCCTGATTCAGTCACTCTATTTCCCAGAGTAAGACCTGGACTACAAAGAGAGATTTGATGAACTCTTCAAAGATAATGGGGCTCCCCTCACAAATTTACTTCTCACAGTTTCATGAAACATAAGTATTTGGGATTCCAAGTGTGCATGAGGACATCTTAATGATGAATCCACTCTAAAATTTTAATCTCCCTAAGCTATGAATCTTTTCCTATACATTAAATCAAGGCAGGTCTGGCATGTCCAACTAATCGTAGGAAGCCTTTTACTATGTGTTTCAGACAACCAACTAAACAGTTTGAGTCCTCTCTAACTTCTTGAGACACAACACTAACACAGACTCTCGGCTCAGCGAGTCCATCAATAAAGTCATCCTACCTCCATTTTGTGTTCCTTCCATCATTATTCCATGTCCTTGAAAGCCATTCCCACACATGTTCCTAGATTCTTTCTGGATAAATTAGAAAACTCTAATAGTGCTTTTGGAGTGAGCACTTCCTCGTGAATCATGCTTACTCACTGTTAGAAGTCAGCTAGAATATGAGTCTAGTTAAAGGTCTAGAAGCAAAGAGGGGTGGTAGGGTGGGTCTTACAAGAATTGGCATTGTCTTGCAAGGCAATTAACTCAAAGGGTGCCATTGTAGTGTCCTTAGTCAATAAAGGTTAATCCCTTAGTCAATAAAAGTGGTAGAAAGGCCACTTCTACTATGGCTAGGGAGGCTGCTTCTACTATCAAAGAAGACTCATCTGAGGGCTCAGTGTCCTGGGCTTCAAAAAAATCTTCCCACGTGTACGCATTCCAGTTTTCAGGATCCCTTCCTTACCAATCAGGTATCAGTAGACACCTTGAGAAGCTGGGAGTTCAACTTGCATTGTGTATCAGCCAGCTGCAGAATGAGATTATGAGTTTGACTCTCAGCAACCTCAGCCAAGCTGCTATAGGAAATAAGGGTCTCCTTCAGGGCACACACAGAAGGCTTCAGATCTTTTATATGGAACTTGAACTAGGAACTGGAATCCCTGAACTCATCCTTTTCTTTTACCACTTTATTCAGTGGTATTAGGAGCACTCAGACAATCTCATTACACTTGTAAGTTTGTAAAAAAAATATTTGTCATACACAGTCACTTAGCCCCTTGCTTTTTATAAGTCCTTAAGAGTGGAAGGGGATGGGAGGCATGGGATGGTTGGGTGATGGATACTGGGGAGAGTATGTGCTATGGTGAGTGCTATGAATTATGTAAGACTGATGAATCACAGACCTGTACCCCTGAAACAAATAATACATTGTATGCTAATAAATAAATAAATAAAGTCTTTCCTTAAACAAGGAAAAAGAAGTTACGTACTCTTTAAAAAAAATTAAAAAATAACCAATGGTGATATTTTGCCAAACTCTATTGCCAGATCACAACCAGAAACAATCAGTTCTCTTTTTTACTAGAAATAGAACCATCAGCATCTTTAAATCTATTCAGATTAGAGAGTCAATTCCAGAAGACTTCTAACTCATAGGAAGGTCAGCTATTTTATTCTTTTTAGATCTTCAATCCATTGGAGGAGGCCTATCTACAATAAAGAGGACAATCTGCTTTATTCACTTTACCAATGTAAATGTTAATCTCACCACAGAAATACTCTGTACTCTGTACAGAAATACTCAGGATAATATCTGGTCAAATATCTAGGCACTCAATGGCCCAGTGTAGTTGACACATAAAATTGGCTATCACAGTCAATAAGTATTAGCAATTTCTACTAAATGAGAAAACATTTTTTTCTTACACATAAATAGGTTCCATTCCTATCTCTGTGTAAGAAATAGTATAGTGATTTAAGTCAAGCCACATTAATTGTATCATAATTTTCTTGATCAGGAATCTGTAGAGATCTAAACTGGGTCCTCTGCTCAGAGTATTTCAAGGTTGCAATCAAGGTTTGACTGGACTGGATTATTGAGAAGCTCTGGAGAAGAATCCACTTCAAAGCTCATTCCAGCTGTTGGCAGAATTCATTGTCTTTCACTCAGTGACTCAGAGTTGAGCTTCTGTCAGATGTAGGTCACCTGTGGGTCCTATGGTTCTAGTGCAGTGACCTCCCACTTGACCCTCTCCACAGACTGTTCAAAACATAGCTATTGATTTCCTTCTTCAACGACAGATGAATAGTGTTTTTCTTCACTCTTCTAGGAAAGAGCCTAATATCATGAATCGTGATCTTGGGTGTTTCATCCCATTGCCTTTGTCACGTAATGTAACCTGATAAACATAGCAGTATTCCATCATCACTCTTGTCATATTTTATTGGTTAGAAGCAAATCACAGATCCCAATCACAGGAGGATATTATACAAAGGTGTGATTCATTTAAGGTTGCTTTAGGGTATGTCCATAGCAAGAAATATTGTGCTTTACTTCCATCTGAAAAGTTATTAATGCTAGGTTTTGTTATATGCTTTGTTCATTAATTTGTTCATTCTGTAGTTTATGGAGGATCTACTATGGGTCGGATATTTCAACATAGAAGATAAAGTGATTGAAAAAAGTTATGCATTTAAGTAAAACTGCCATATTCATTTTAAAATGTACAGTAATTTGAAACAAAAGCAATGCTATGACAGTGAATGAATGGAGGGTACGGTAATTTAGAATAGAACTCTGTCAAAATGAGATTTGAACTGAAGTCCGCATTTTTTCCCAAAGTCAGTCAAAAGCCATCTACAAAGGTTTTGTCAAAAAGAAACATGACCAAATTTACATAGTCAAAATAATGCTCTCCTCATAGAGAATGTCCATGAAGAATGGCAGCTATGTGGAATATTGTAAAACTAGTACATTAGTTAAGATGACACTGCACAGTTTATGTTAGAGACAGATTTCAGCAGGATGTAGGTAAAAGAAAAAAGGAAAAAAAAATTATTCTGATCTAGCGATTTGATAGGTTTGATACTAGAAGTATATGATTCAGGCTATTAAAAGAAAACTAGGGGTACCTTTAAATTGTGAATGTTCCCCCTATATCCTTAAGCAAAAATGCAGTGACTAAACCTCCAAATTAGAAAGTATATGGAAATATTGCCTGATATAGTTAACATGGTTGTGAAATAACCAAATAAAACAGGAACTTGTATTGAGTAGAATACATGTGTGCACATATGCATATGGTAAGATATTTATTGATGTTTCATAATTGTCCTCCATAAGTACTAAGATCATAGTAAAAAATGATGTTAAGCTCAGGTGTGGAGAATATTTTGGAGGCTGAGATAGTTCCAAGAAAAATTACCTGCAATATTAAGTATCTTTTCAAGCAGACCTTTCACAACCAAGAGAAGAAAAAGACAGGGTATCATCACACAGACAGAAAACACATGCTATTTGGGGAGGTCTCTGGAAAAGGAGTAAATGTCCAATAATTTGGATGTTGTTTCATATGTTAGGTTTGTATATAGCTGAACTGTTAATATTCCCAAAAGAAACATCTTCAGAATGTATTTTCACCTCAAATTTGCTTCAAATGCATTCTTACCAGAATGCATTCTTACCAGAGTGAAGACAGAGATAATCATAGGTCATTTCTCTTACCTGATAACTTCTTTTAAAATTCAAACTCAAAAGGAGGTATTAAGATTCATGCATTCATAAATTTCTGCCTTAGGCAATTGATTGAATGGAGCTTTCACTTACTTATTATAGAATGGCTGGAGTAAGATTAGATCATATTGTTTGTTATTTTTAAAAATTATTTATTGAGAAAGTAAAAGATCAAATAGAGTGTAAAATATGTAGTCCTAAAATAAAGTGCAGGTGAGTATTATAAACTTTGCAATTATTAGCTTGTAATTGTTATATGAAATGCAAGAAATAGTTTACTATGAAGTGGACACCTAGATTCTAGATATTAATTAGCTTAACAATTTAAAAATCACCAGAGAAAGGTTTGGGAAGTTAGAATAATATGTGTCCAGTGAAATGAGAAAACTCAGGATTTAATGCCACCTAAAGTTGGTTTCATGGACACTTGATTTGCAATCACATAGGGCCTTGTATTTGGTCTAATTAAGGCTTTGTTGTCACCATTTTGAAATTTTTAATAATTTATGAACAAGGAACTGCACATTTTCACTTTTTGCTGGGCTCCATAAATTACGTGGCTGGTCTTGATGCTCTGGAAGCCAAGAGAAAACAGGGATTTCTCACATGACCTAGAATATAAGTCTCTAATATGCTGTGGAATAAAAAAAAAAAAATGTCTTTTGGTTCTGACAACATGGAAGTCATTATGGGCTTAGTAAAATATCTTTGAGTGAAGATTTTGAGGGTGAAACACATTGCAAGGAATTGTAATACAGATTTTAAGAAACTTTACTATACAATTAAAAGAGAAAGAAATTTGACTACATAATGAAAGAGAAATATGGGTCAGGGAAATATTTTTGTCTGTTTATATACAAATATGTCTATTTTTTAAAATATTTTATTTATTTGAGGGGGGATGAGTAGAGGGAAAAGGGCAAGCGGACTCCAAGGCTGAACATGATGACTGATGAGGGGCTCAATCCCATGACCCTGCAATCCTGACCTTAGCTGAAAAAGAATTGGATGCTTAAACTACTAAGCCAGCCAGATTCCCCTAAAGATGTTTCTAAAGTACATTTGAACATAATAAGTAATAATCCAGGCAGAAGTTGAAGACACGGCCAAAGAGAAGTTAACCAGAATGAGCTCCATGAAAAAACACAATGGAATTAGATTTGAAATGCATGGAAATGTTGATTTTTCAGTGCAGAGAGCCTTTTCCTCTGTTTTAAGAGAAAAGACAGCTACCTATTCAGGTAGAATTTTAGATGGGGCCATGGGAAGTTGTATTTCCAATATGAGAGCCTGCATGCTACCAGTGATCAGTTCAGAGTGAGAAGACTGGCAATGTGTTGAGAAAAATCAAGAAGACATAAAATAATCATTGCAGAAAGAGAGAGGAGGATATAGCTTACCACAAAAATGATGAAACTACTGCTGGGCTTTAAGTAATTCTTTGCCTGACCTAAGGGATAGATGAACAAAGCTGAGCTATAGGCTATCTTTTCAACTTAGCAGAAGGTAACCCTCTTTGGGATATAATGCTGAGCTGGGTTTCAAACTCCACTTCCTCCCTCTATCTCCGCAGTTGCAGTGAAAGGAAGGAAGAACAGCCTTCATGAAATATGGCACACCCCGGAAACCCACTGCACAAGCAGAAAGTATATGGACACCTGAATTCTCACCTTCATGTTAAATCTGAGAACCAATCCCAGTTAAATTTCACCATTGTTATTGTTTTCTAAAAAGTGGAGTTCCCTTAATAAATAAGAAGATGGATCTTTCAATGAGATTACATTATAGTAAGAGATAAAAAATAAGAAAGCACAAGTATTTAAAAATCTTAGGATACAAGTTATACCTTATGTCTTTCTTTCTTATAGGAGATTACTAAAATATTTTAAAATTATTTTATTTTTACTCTCCTTATACTTGATCTTGGTAGTAAAAGATATATTTAAATATTTTAATTATAACATTTAGAGCATCCTGCATCAAGACTAATAAAGTACATAAAACATGAATCAAATTTTTCTCAAGTTATGTTTTGTCTTTTAGAAACAAAATAAGAATTTGATCTTTCTTTCTGTATATGACCAGTTGACCATGGAAGATCTAATACCGACTCTTAATTTTTATGATGTCACATTTATTTACTTATTTATTGAATTTTTAGCTTTTTTTTTTTGAAGTATAATCCACCTCATAAAAAACTCATATCATATTGTACTGCTCAGAGAATTATCACAAAGTAGACATACCTCTGAAAATAATGCCGTGTAATCAATACCCCACAAAACCAACTCATCCCATGACATCATCCAATTACCTCCTCTTTGTCTCCAAAAGTAACAACCATCCTGATTACACCTGAAATATTTTTATCTGTTTGAATATTATGAAAATGGAGTCACAGATCATGTATTCTATTTTTGGCTTCTTCCACTCAACATTTGTCTTGCAATTGCACCACATTGTAATTGTTATTAATTATCCATGCTTAATAGCACTTCATTTATGAATCATTCATTTATAAATTCTACTCTACATGGACCTTTGAAACTGTTTTCCATTCAGGTGTATTAAGAACAATTCAGTTATAATGACACTTACATATATTTTTATCGCATATAGGAACAAATTTTTGAGGGGTAACAATATTTCCAAGACGAGAGTGGTGGCTTTTAGCATTCTTATTTTCTAAGATTACATAGTCACATACAGATCTTTAAAGATTCACACATACAAGAATAATATGGGTATGTAAGGCTGTGTAGGTCTGAACAGCAAAGTATATGCAACAAGGCCACCTATTTTTGCCCAAGATCATGAAAGGCAGCATTTATTAACTTTTTTTTCCTTTTCTTTCAAACCTCCAGATAGACTTGAGCCATAAAACACGACAATAATTTGAATCAGGTATGTAGAAGTAGGCAAGTCAGACACAGGAAGTGGGAAACAAAGTAGCAATATTGTTTATGAATTTGAAAAAATGTATGTATCATAAGCATTTGTCCTTTAACATTTTTATAGATATACCATAATGATATTGAAAATATTTAGATTAGGATATATTATGGAATATATTCCATTTTAATCGCAACCCACCCCCCAGTCCCCTAAACTTTTACTTCCTATTGCTTGACTCAACAACTATTATGCATAGAAAATGATCTAAAAATTTTAAGATATATTTTCCTTTACCCATGAAAGGAAATAGTATTTGATATAGTTGCATTGATGTGTGTCTCAGAAATGAGTGTTATTTTAATTAGGTAATTATACATAATTGTAATTATATACATGTAATTATAATTATACATAATTTGAATTATACTGTACATTATGTAAATATACATATTTTAATTATACATTTGTCATAAAATCTAAGGAGTTAGAGACAAAATATCTACTAGGTCACCTAGTGAGTCCTTTTCTTAGAATTCTGCCCCAAAGATTTTCTTCAGGATTATTCTTACCCTTCAAATGAGTTAAATAATGAAGTTGATTTGTCCTCAATGATCTTTCTTTATAGTTAATCAGCAGGTCAAGTTTTTTTGCTGTTTATATGTTAAAGCCTTCTATTATGCGTCTCTGAGTATGTTGTGAGTCATGTTGTGACGTGTTTATTAATGAAGACATAGGAAGAATTCAATGTAATGAGTCTCATTTATAAATAAGTAAGTTTCATGAATTGAAGTTATAAAGGAGACTCCTTTCCTTAATCTGACTGATATGTTGGTGGTGACAGGATGCAAACCTAATGAATAAGTACTGCTGAGGAACTGTAACTTACAGCACCATCATCTTATATTATAGCTGGCCTTGAATACGTAGGAAGCTTGCTTTTATTCAATCCTGAGCCAATGACACAGCTCAGAACACTATGGTATAGGTAAGGAGGTCAAAATTGATGTTACTCTCCCAACCACTGAAATGGTATTTGTTTTATATGCTGAGTTTTGATATGCAGATCATTGGAGCAGATGCTTTTTAACTTGAAAATAAGTTTAATCCATAAATTGAAGCTTTGCACAAGCAGTATTAACTTACATGGTCTGCACTCTTTTAGAAAATCACCTCATTGTGTTACCTGGGTGGCTCAGTCAGTTAAGCATCTTACTCTTGGTTTCAGCTCAGGTCATGATCTTGGGTCCTGAGATCAAGCCCCACGCCAGGCTCTGTGCTCAGCGTGGAATCTGCTTCAGATTATCTCTCTCTCTCTCTCCTTCCTGCTCATCCTTGCTCTCAAATAAATAATTTTAAAAAATTACCTCAGGGTTAACTGACTTTAGCACTATGTTCTCAGTAGTCATATGATGAATTATTCTTCTGCACTATTGCTAAATTACAAACAGGCACACATTTCCTTTCAGTGGAAGCCAAGGCAAGTTTCTGCCTCCACCTCTCTCTCTCTCCATCTTGATAGATGTGCATGCATATGTGTGTGTATACATGTACACTTTAAATCTGTATGTATATAATAAGTGTGTGTATACACATTTATTATGGATAAGAAGCATTTTTCCTTCCTGTGGATCTGTTTAGGACATCTACCCATCCATCTAAAATCACAATCATCATCCAGTGGTGATGGTTTAAGTTCACTGTGGATACATGTCTTAATCTCACAAGCAGAAAAAACAGAGTTGAGAGTGGTAATTGCTAAGACAACACTTTCTTAATCAGAAAAATCAAATTACATATTTTCTACTTTGTTATCAGTAGACTGTAGCTCTTAATGGACATATGATGCCAACAGAATGTGTTCTAATGGCATTGTGGCAAGGTACAGTGGAAAGAAAATGAGCTTTGGATCCACGATGACATCTCTAACATTGAGTAAGTTAGGTAATCAATTTGACACATTGTCTTTTTATCCATTAATTAGAACGGATTATATTTTCCCTTCTAAAGCTTAGGTAGGAGTTTACACTTCTAACAGAATGTTTATGTAGCACAAGCTAACTGTACAATAAATGTTGACATTTTTCCCATGTGTCTATTCACCATATTCTGGTCAAAACTGACTTAAGTGTTCCGGCCCTAACTGAGCTGTGTTTTTGGTTACTTTCTGTACTCTGACCTGGACCCTATTCAGGATATTATTACATGCATGTACCTTTAATAACATTTAGCATAGGTTGTATCTACTGTGCAACTATGTGCTTAGGATTCAAAGATAAAAAAAAAATCATGCCTTAGATATCCTTGTATTTTAGTGGAGAACTTTGTCTTCAGCCTAAGATGAGCAATGATTATGTCTTATGCAGGAAACCAAGGTAATATAAAAATAATACCTACATCATCATGAGCATCATCTCCTTTTCCAAGACAGTTTCCATTTCCCATTCTGTAAATTAGGAAAAATGATGGCACATATTCCACAGCATATTTGTTTGTGAAAGTGGAATGAGCTAATATTTAGCTCATTAAGTAGTAAATGGACAAAGCAATATCTCACATACAATAAACATTAAATGGTTTGAAAAAGGAAAGAATTTTTGCTTAAACTCCTAGATTAAGACTTTTAAAAAAAAATTAAGTGAAATGAATAGAATAAGGTCTTTGAATCAGGCATCAAGCCAGGTAATCTGGTCTAACTTACTTCTTTCTGAGCCTCTGAAGCCCTCTTGACTTTTCCCAACCAGGAGCTATATATGAGTAATTTATAAAATAAGCTATCATGAGCTAAACAGTTGCCTCTTCCTCTGTGGTTTTACATGTTGGCCAGCAGCATGCTTTTAATTTTATAACTAAATAGTGTATGTTATGAAGTGTACAGTGTCTGTGACATATCAAGTACCTAGCAATTGTCAACTACCTAGATAACACAAAGAGTAAGATGAGCTATTTGGAAATTCATTCTAGTTGTAGTAAATTGCTCTACACAGAGAGCAACTGGAGTCCAAGTGGTGCTTTATCCTTTCACCTGAGTTTCTTAACTTTTTGTCCGCAATCTCTTTTTTTATACACGTGGGATGATTGTCTTAATGGCAATCGTAGCAATCCTTAAGCTAAGGATGCAAGTTCCCAAAGTTGGTCTCACCTGCATTGTATTACTAATCATCTGTACAAGAATCACTAGTATATTAATGACTTCAGAATCTGCATATTTCAGACCTCTTTCCCTATTTCCTAGGTCCAACTGTCAGATTTCCAATGCCTACTGGATATTATCCCTTGGATGCTTCATAGGCATTTTGAACTCATTTTGTCCAAAACATAAATCATCACTTATTTTCACTTGAACCTAATATGTATCTTATCTTGTTTAACAACACTGTCACTCACCAGTTGTCCTGTGCAATTTCTTGGGAATCATTCCATGTATTTTTTCTCTCTCCTTCTCAGATATAAGTCTCCTTTCTGCAATTCTCTCCAATTCAACTGAGATTGTCCTATGGCTACACTATCTCCAGCGCAAATTATGACACTAACATGCTGCTGGTCCTCAGCGCTCTACTCTGTTCACTACTTTCTCAATCACCCACAATTCTGTCAAGGCCTCTTCATTAAACACAAATAGGATTGTCACTGCCCTACTTAAATTGCTTCTCTTCCCATTTCCTACAGGATAAAAAACAATTTCTCAGGAAAGTCTGTAAGTACTCTATGATCCATTGATAGTTTATGTTTTTGCCTCATACCAATAACAACAAGATCTTTAGGCATTCTAAACTGCATGAATTATGCCATAAGAAACCTATCCCATTAGATCTCCCACTTTTTACTCAGGTTTTTCTTTCAACCTGTCATGCTGTCTTCTACTTTTGGTAACTCCTGTTCCTCCTATAAAAAATCCGATTGAGGGTCTCCTACCAGGTGACTCCTTCTTAAGCTACTGAGGCAATGTTTGTAGTTCTCTCATATGTTGTCCCATAACTGCTAGAATGTAATTTTAAAATGGAAACTAACACATATTGCAATTTGTATGTTAATGGGGCTTTCATTACATCTTTTCTGTGAATGCTTGAGAAGTAAAGAGTCCCTTGCCTAACATAGTATTTGATGCCTCACACAGAACAGAGGTTCAATAATGTTGTTTCAATGTATTAATAATTCTCTAACTTGAAAATCAAGACTGTAGAAAAGCCTTGCAATGTCAAACTGGGGCATTATTTAACAAGCCTACCTGTAGGTGAATTAGTTCTTTTGAGTATTTATCTATGTCTGACTTTGCTATTTATTACTTGATTAGAGCCCTGTAATTGTGAAGTTATGTGTTAGCTTGGAGATATCTGTTCAGTAGAAAAGATAGCTGCAATAGTTATGATTGCATTGTCCTGTAGGACATGAACCAGTTTTGTACTGAATGCAGAGACTGAGAAATGAACCTCAGTCAATAACAGAATGATACAAGTCACAAGCTAAATTGATACACTGGAATGAAGTAACTATTCAGGTTTGGGTGTTATTATTTCTTTGAATTTCTTATTACTAATCAGCCAAATCATATTTGTTTCCTGTTTTCAAGATAATTGATGGATATATGAAATATGAAATACATTAATTTAAAATTACAACACAGGGTCATATGAACAAATGTCTCAATTCTGAAAGTTAAGTCTACTCAATGCTAACATTTGATAATGTTACTAATTAGTGGGTTTTCTGCCTATGTGACAATCATAATGTATCTAACAGAAAAATCAAGAATGTTGCCTGTCTTCCTTTCAAGAGTGTTTTATTCCTTACATGAAAAACTCAATGCTTCTTAAAATTACAATTGAAATTCTTCAATATTAATTTGTATTCTGTAATGCCATTTATCTTAACAAACCCTGGGGAAAAATTCATAATCATTGAAACTCATGAAAACCATTTTATGTTTCATAATTTAGTGTATATAATATCCAAATCTCAAACTTTTCTTTAAAATCAATGTAGCAAAAACAGAATTCATCTGATGACAAATTTTGGACTGCATGAAGCAATTAGCAAATAACTATGCATTATATTCAGCTTTAATAACCGAGGCTTTTGTTTAGAGACTCACCAGTATACTTCTATCAACCCTATGAAATATGGGTTATTTTATTATATATTATTTTATTTATATTTTATATATATGTTATATATATTTAATATATATTTTAAATATATATATTTATTTTATTATATATTATTACACTTATTCGGGCCAATATTTAAAATTAACTTAATATTTTTTCAAGTAACACATCCTAAGAATAATACTCATGCTGCTCTTCCCATTTTGCGAAGATACAACTGAGACATGGAATCATTTCAAAAACTGAGCGCTACTTATAAAGAGCAATGCACTGTATTTCAAGGCCAGTATTAATTTTCTCTAAAATGTAACCTCTATTAACTTTATTTACTAAGTACATGAGCAAAGAACCGATTATCTAATGTCTTTAAATTCACAGATTTCCAGTGTGGTTTACAATATTCTCAAAATTGCCACTCGGATTTTAATCAGACCCAAAAGTTTCTCAGAGAGTCCGTAGACTGATTATTAGAAAGCATGGGAAGGAAACCAATTCATAGCTTTACAGAACAACCAGGGATAGACTGTAAATGGATCAATGAGGTGTCACAGCCACCCTGCTCACATCCTGTCAAAAGGTCCTCACAAACTAGTAATGAAAGACAACCTCTGCCAGCAGTAGTCATGGAGCTGTTATACACTTTTAATAGAGCAATTCTGAGATCACGATGTGCACAGAATCCTACTTGCAGTGGCTCAAATGAATCCAGCTATCTCAGACAAGGCTATATGTGAATTAAGAGAAGTTTTCCATGTTCACTGAGTTTTCGGCTTCAGGTATCTTTAAATGTCACCGTCCCTTTTTATGCTCATAAAACTCATCTTTTCCAAAAATTGTGGTTCAGAATGACAACGGACATTTTGAAGAGAAAATAAATATATTCAGCTATTTTTGTCACCCCCATTCTTGTATTCCTTGATCCAAATCTCCAATTCTTTTTATTAACATATAATGTATTATTTGTTTCAGGGGTACAGGTCTGTGAATCATCAGTCTTACACAATTCACAGCACTCACCATAGCACATACCCTCCGCAATGTCTATCACCCAACCACCCTATCCCTCCCACCCCTCTCCCCTCCAGCAACCCTCAATTTGTTTCCTGAGATTAAGAATCTCTTATGATTTATCTCCCTCTCTGGTTTCATCTTGTTTCATTTTTCCCTCCCTTCCCCTATAATCCTCTGTCTTGTTTCTTAAATTCCTCATATCAGTGAGATCATATGATAATTGTCTTTCTCTGATTGACATCTTTTGCATAGCATAGAGGTTATTATGCTAAGCCAAATCTCTAATTTTATGTTTTTATTTGTCCAAATATAAATTGATTGGATCTTTTCCATGTAATAGTATCCATTCTTCCTGGGTGGTTGAAAACTCTTACATTTAAAGATTATAACCTATTAGCACATTTAAAAAATAAATTCCACAACATCTCAAAGCTAAGATATTTGATAGAGTTTTAATTAGTAAAATAAAAATAAAGAAAATCCAATAAGAGGAACATAATTACATTTATTTGGAAAATACATTCAAATTAGAAAATATTGGAGAAAATAAAGTAAAACTTGAATTAGTAATTAATAATAAAATTTAGAGAAACTAGGGTTAAATAGAATGCAGTATTTGAGAAAAGATTTAAAAATGCTATAGGTAAAGTAAAATTTGAGTTTTCCAAAGGGTGTGCATTCGTGTGTTATACCTTCATGCGTGACCCAAGATACAGTTCTGTCTATAAGCACTCCTCTGAGGTGTGAACATCTCATATCCCCTCATATTCACACTGGTTTTTTTTTTTGGGGGGGGAGTGTTTTTGTTTGTTTGTTTGTTTTTTGTTTTTGGTCAAGAGAACTGAGAAGTTATTTATATTTATATATTTTCTTATTTCTAGGTTTAAAGACTTTTTAAAAATTAACTTATAAATTTATCAGGGATGCCCAATATTGACAGTTCATAATTGACAGAAATAAAGGCATGTATTTAAATGGAGAGAGAAGGGGGAGAGAACCTGAGGAAGACAAGGGGAAGTGAAAGAAAAGAAAGGGGGAGAAGGAAGGGGGGAGGAGAAGGGGACAAGGACAAGGAAAGAGGAAGGAAGGGAGGTGGGGGAGAGTGGAAGGTGGGGAGAGAGAAGGGGAAGAGAAAGAAGGCAAGAGAAAGAAGAAGGGGAGAGAGAGAAAAGAAGGGAGTAGACAGAGAGGAAGAGGGGAGAAAGAGAGAGGAAGGGGAGTGAGAGGGAGGGTTGAGAGAGGAAAAAGAGAGAGAGGAAAGGAAGAGAAAGACTGGAGAAAGAGGGAGGGAGGAAAAAGAGAGGGTTAGGGAGGGAAGACGGAGGAGGAGGGAGTGAAAGGAAAGTTTGTGTATTTTTCTCTCATATGACTTTCAGATGTTCATCTCATCCTTTTTCTATGGGTACACCCTCCAGATCCTAGTTTCTATCTATATTTTTTATCTAAAAATATCACATATCTCTTCAATTCACACATGATTGTATATTTGAAGATGAGAAAGATAAAGATATCCTCCCTGATTAACAAACTATACAACTTCCAATTAGCTAAAATCATTTCCTACGTCTAGATTTGCTTAAAATCTGTGATAGTCAGTTGTGCAGTGGTAATCTCAGCTGGAACAGCAATTATTTTACTTCTTATTACACAGACACTACCCTGACTTCTCCACCTCATCGTACCCATTAAATATAGCTATATTCACGATCACCTGTGTAAGTGCCTTAAAAAGAAGAAAAGTAGGGGTAAAAACTCTTTGCTAGCTCCCTGTGTATCTACAACACCTATATAAACAAATATTTTCCTTAGCTATAACAGCAATTTATTTTTTTAAGCAATTCTTTTTTTCCTCTACTATCAATACGTTGTGTAAAGGCACAGTACATTGACTGCTGGAGAAGCTAATGCTATTTATAGATGTAGATAGACTCAGAAATTCTGATTTTTATTTTCTTATTTTTAAGATTTTATTTATTTATTTGAGAGAGAGAGTGAAAGAGAGCAGGAGAGAGGAGAAGGTCAGAGGTAGAAGCAGACTCCCCATGGAGCTGGCAGCCGGATGCGGGACTGGATCCCGGGACTCTGGGATCATGACCTGAGCTGAAGGCAGTTGCTTAACCATCTGAGCCACCCAGGAGCCCCAGAAATTCTGGTTTTTTTTTTATATTGCAGTTTAAATGATTAGCACAATATACAACTATGCACATATTTCCTGAGTTGACTTTCTAAATCAGCAGATACAGAGTATAACTGACAACCTTAAAAGAGAACTGAACTATATTTAAGAATTTTCCCCTTTTGGCTCTGAAAAGTTATTAGTCATCACTTTCCCCAGGATTATATGTTAAAACACCTAGTAAACCGCTCAGCACATGTTAACTGCTCAATACTGGCTATAGGAAACCCTCCATCTGAATCAGCTTATTTTGCAGGAATTTCCAACATGATAACACAAAAAGGTACCCATCTGTCCCTATACCCATTTGTAAACTGAATGATACTGAAAATATTTAATGTTAATGTTCAGAAACAAGCCTATAATATTACCCGTTGTTGCCTATACATTGAAAGAGACTCCCGGAAGTATTCTGTGGTAACAAGTGTTTACAAGGACCTCCTGGGGGTCTACAGGGAGGGGACAGATTAATGAGAGGAGGGCAATGTGGAAACCGGAAGCAGCATGTATTTTACAACTTGCACAGGGATGAATCTAAGTGATTTAACAATTGCTGTGGCTGTATTGGTTCACTGAGCCTTAACATAAACCTTAGTAAGAGACCATCTTTGTCTCTATATGTTGTCAATTTTTTTTCTTTAAAGATTTTATTTATTTGAGAGAGAGAGAGTGAGCAGGGGGAGGGAGTAGAATGCGGGGAACAATTCCAAGCAGAATCCATGCTGAACCCAAAGCCAGATGCTGGGCTGGATCTTACAACCCTGAGATCATGACCTGAGCCAAACCAAGGACAGACATTTAACCTACAGAGGCACCCAGATGCCCTTATATTTTGTTAATTTTTAAAAGATGTAAATACACTAATTTTATCTTTTTTAACTAAAGAGTATATTTACGCCTAGAAAAGTTTCAGCTAAAATATACTTTGCAGCTAGAAACCCAAGTTCTATTAATCATTTCTCCTCTTAGTAACTACCTAACCTTAGGCAAGTCATTTAATCTTATTGCACTTCAATTTTATCACTTGAATTACAGGTATAAAATAATATATCCTACACATTATGAGATTCAGAAGACATTATTATTGTATAGAATATGATTAAATAATAAAACTTTACATTATACTGGAAAGCAAAATGGTCCTACATCAACTTAAACATATTCAGTGCATACTATATATAACATACTTGTCTCTTTTTCTATTCCTCAAAACTCTTTGGAATAATACTTTTTTTGTTGTCAATTAATAAATATGAAGTACACAAGTATCTCAAGATTCAATAGCTAATGAGTGGCAGAGCCAATTTTACTTCAAGGTGTCTGTCTTAACACTCTAATTCAATTATTCTACCTCCTTTTCATGCAAGTATTTCATATGTGCATATATAGGATTCTATGTAAACAAAGAACAAACTGACATAGTTAAATATTTGTTCCATTATGTTCAATGTCAGTAACTGATAGAATTAGAAAGAAAATCAGTAAGTATATAGAACTGAACACCTCTAAAAAGCAATTGAAACTAATAGACAATACAGAAAACTTTATCCAAAAGGAAATTAATATATATAGGTTTCAAATGCACAGAAAACACTTCTGAAAATTACACCATAGTCTGAGCTATAATACAAATTGCAATTTCATCAAAAGATTTATGTCATATAAAGTATGTTCTATGATCACAACAATATTAAAATAAAATTCAGTAACAGAAAGATAAGTTCATTTGGAAACCAACATATCTAAATAGGTCATAGGTCACAAAAGAAATCAAAAGGAAATTATAAATTATACTTATTAAAAAGGAAAACACAATAATATTTAAAAATACCATTAAATTTATATCTAACATAAAAAATATATCCAGCTACAGTAGATAACCCCCCAACCCCACTCTGATGATCCCACTTTGATTATACCTCCTTACTTACTTTCCCCGAGAGAACTACTATCCTTAATTTTGTGATAATCATATCCTCTTGCTTTTCATTTTAGTCTTTCTCCTTGGTATGTACCCTTAAACAAACTCTATCTTTTTTAATTAAAAAAAAAAAAAAAACTATACGAGAAGAGAGGTAAGAAATCTGCTTTGTCAGCTGGCTTCATTTTCTAACGTAGGAAACTAGGAAAACAAAAGCAAATTAAACCCAAAATAGGAGGAAATAATTCAGATTAATGTAGAAGTCAAAGACAATGGTGAAAACCAATGAAATGAAAAAGTAGCTAAGAATATCAAATAAATTGTTAAATGATACATGTAAGAAAAAAGAGGAAAAAAATAGTGTTGTCAGAATTTATAGAGACCACAGGAGTAAAACTGAACAGATATTTTTAAGTAAGAAAATACAGGGGCACCTGGGTGGCTTAGTCGTTAGGCGTCCGCCTTGGATTCAGATCATGGTCCCAGGGTCCTGAGATCAAGCCCCACATCAGGCTCCCTGCTCACTGGAAGCTTGCATCTGCCTCTCCCACTCCCCTGCCTGTATTCCCTCTCTAGCTGTCTCTCTTTTTGTCAAATAAATAAAATCTTAAAAAAAAAAAAAAAAAAAAAAAAAAAGAATGAACAAATGAAAACAAAGAAAGAAGGAAGGAAAGAAAGGAAGAAAAAGAAAATACAGGGGTCCCTGGGTGGCTCACTATGTTAAGCATATGCCTTTGGGGCTCAGGTCACGATCCCTGGATCCTGGGATGGAGCCCCTTGTTGGGTTCCCTTCTGAGCAGGGATCCTGTTTGTCCTTCTGCCCCTTCCCTGCCGCCCTCATGTGCTCTCCTGTGCTCTCTCTCAAATAAATAAAATCTTAAAAAAATAAGAAAACATAATGAATAACTTTATGATAATGAATTCTAGAACTTAGATGAACAAATTGCTTGAAAGATGCACACTTTTAAATTTCACTTAAGAAAATAATTAGCCTGAGAAACTCTGTATTTATTAAAGAAATTTAATGTGCACTTAAACACATGCACACAAAACATGTTCTAGTCCCTGATATCTTCACTGTTGAAAACTATGAAATATTTAATGATGAAATAATGTAAATTGTTTACCACCTCTGTAATAAAACTGAAAGTAAATGAATAATTCCCACATTACTCTACAAAGGCCACTATTTTATGATACCAAAACAAGGTGGCAACAAAATTTCATATGAGTATCTCTCAAGAATAAAGATGCAGAAATTCTTTTAAACAAATAGCAAACCAGGGGCACCTGGGTGGCTTAGTGGATTAAAGCCTCAGGTTTTGATCCCAGGGTCCTGGGATAGAGCCCCACATCCGGCTCTCTGCTCAGCAGGGACCCTGCTTCCTCCTCTCTCTTTGCCTGCCTCTCTGCCTCCTTGTGATCTCTGTCTGTCAAATGAATAAATAAAATCTTTAGAAAAAAGAAAAAAAAAACAGCAAACCAAAGCTAGCAATATATAAAAGGGATAAAATATCATACTCAGATTCTGCCACAGAAATGAAAAGTTGGCTTAACAGTAAAAAAAGTCCATCCAGGGGCGCCTGGGTGACTCAGTGGGTTAAGCCTCTGCCTTCGGCTCAGGTCATGATCCCAGGGTGCTGGGATTGAGCCCTGCGTCAGGCTCTCTGCTCAGCGGGGAGCCTGCTTCCTCCTCTCTCTCTGCCTGCCTTTCTGCCTACTTGTGATCTCTCTCTCTATCCAATAAATAAATAAAATCTTTAAAAAAAAAAAAAGTCCATCCATCTAGTTCGCCATACTAATAATCACAAAAGGGAGTGCATCTTGGTAGATGCATAAAAAACATTTGACGAAATTTAACATTCATTCCTAAAAGAACTCTCAGCAAGGGGCACCTGGCTGGCTCAATCAGACAGCATGAGACTCATGATCTTGTGGTTGTAAATTTAAACTCCACATATATATGGAGATTACTAAAACAAACAAACAACAACAACAACAAAAAAAAAACCCTCTCAGCAAAATCAAAATAAAGGGAAACATCCTCAATACAGAGCATCTAGGGGCACCTGGGTGACTCAGTACCTTAAGCCTCTGCCTTCCGCTCAGGTCATGATCCCATGGCCCTGGGATGAGCCCCGCATGGGGTTCTCTGTTCAGCAGGGATCCTGCTTCCCCCTTTCTCTCTGCCTGCCTCTCTGCCTACTTTTGAAAACTCTCTCTGTCAAATAAATAAATAAAATCTTAAAAAAAAATACAGAGCATCTACAAAAGTCCTAGAGCAAAGGTTGAAAGGCTCTAATTTTTGCCTCTAATATCAAGAACAAAATAAGGATGCCTGTTTTCACCATTTATCATCACATTAAAGTTTTCAGTCAGTGTAATAGTCTAAATAAATAAATAAATGTCATCTCAATTGTAAAGAAAGTTCAACTCTTTGTTTATAAATGACATAATTGTCTATATTAATAATCTGATGAACTTCATAAATAAAGTACAAGAACTATTAAGAACTATTAAGTGAGTTCAGCTTGTATGCAAAGTACAAGATCACTATTCAAAATTCAATTGCATTACTGCATACTAGGAACAAACAATTGGAAATTACAAATTTTTAACATGCCATTTACAATGGCATCAAAATATACATTATTTAGGGATAAATCTGATAAATGTGCAAGATTTATAATTTGAAAAGTAAATATTACTTAGAGAAATTAAAACACACTTAATAAATGCATTGATATACCATGTGTGAAAAAGACTAAGTATCTTGCAAATATAGCTGAAACAACTGAAGTGAATCTGGAGCTGCTTTTCAATTCAGGCATGAGAATCTATAATTTGAATTAAAACAAGTTAATTTCCACCAGCAATGATTTTTTTAGAAAATCGATATTATTTGGAGCACCTAAGACAATCCTACATCTCCACAATATATCACTTATATCAAAGACACAATAATTCAAGGCTTAAAGTATAAAGACCCAGGAACCATAATCCATTCTTAAATTTCAAGATAATCAAGAGATGTCAATCCTAAAATAATATAGATAAGAAAAACATTTAAAGTAGGTATTATAATTGTGCTCAGTGTGGTAAAGTAATATGCAATTTTAGTGAATATAAATCTAAGAATGTCAGCAAAGTAATATAGGATAGAAAAGGAAATTTTAGAATTAAAGATATTTCTGGAATAAAATAGAATGAAGATGAAAGAAAAAAAGCCACAGAAAGGAAATACAGATAAATATAGGGTATCCAAATTGAGTAAGAAAAATAAAAAGATTGAAATATAAAGATGGCCTCATGGGCTTTGGGACAATATCACATTGAATATGAGAGAGAAAACACAAAAAATATAAGTGATAAAACAATGAACAAAAACTTCCCTGAAGTTTAGAAAGGCCTAGCTTTATATATCCAAGAACTCAGCAAAGCTCAAAAGGAAAAATTTGAAGAAGATGTCATCTAGATAAATCAAAGGTAACATCTGGAAACCAAAGATAAAGAAAAAAATCTTGACAGAAGCCAGAGAAAAATGATAAAATGACTAACAATTATGCTTTGATGAGAAACAATGGAGACCAAAAGTCTGTGATGCAATATTTTTGAGATGCTTAAAAGTAAAAAACTCTCTGGTTCTTCTAGATCTGGCAACAATATACTTCAATATAAGGTCAAGGACAGGCATATTCAGATAAAAGAAAAGTAACATAATATCTTTTTCCATACTAATAGTATAAGAAATGCTAAAAGACATTTTTCAATCTTAAGTGAAATGAAATTAGAAGGAAGTTACATTTCAACACAGTGAAAATATTGGAATGGCAAAAACATGGGTAAATTTTTTTAATATTTTCTTTATTAAAAGTAGATATGACTGTCAAAAACAAAAATCATGAAATGTTATTATGGGGTGTGGACTAGATGTAGATGTAACGCATATGTCATATACCACATAGAGGATTACGGACTGAAGGACTCAGATGACGGCAAGATCTCTATATTTTATGTAAGGTAACTCTTGATAAACTGAACACTTAAGTATAATATTGTACTCCCTAGAGTAATTATTGAATTATTAAATCTGTATCACTGAATGTGCCATTATATAAACTAAATTAAAATATAGCTACATACTTTAAATGTGACAGTATGAAAACAGAATATCCAGCAAATACTAAATGGTAAATATAAATTCAATCATATCAATAATTACATTAAATGTTAGTTAACCAAATCCTGCAGTTAAAAGGTAGACATATGTTGAGTCACTATGTTATACACCTGAAACTAATATAAATTGTGTGTCAACTATACCTCAATTAAAAAAAAAAAATTGTCAAAGGCTATAAGATTTTTATGATGACATTTCCTTTAAAAAGTAAATAAGAATAACAGATATAAAATAGATAAAACATAAGACCCAATTATGTGTTATCTAGAAGAAATTCATTTAAATATTAAGATATAAACTAAAAATATCATAATGGAAAACATGTACATGCAATGCAAACCATAAAATAGAACTGCAAACCATAAACATAGAACTCAGATGAAATAAACTTGATGACAAAGAGTACTAAAAAGAAAGAAAAATGTCCTAAGAATAAAAGAATCCCTTCTCAGGGTGCATGGATGGCTCAATCAGTTGAACAGCCAACACTTGGTTTCAGCTCAGGTCACGATCCTGGGGTCTTGGGATCAAGCCTTGTGTCAGGCTCTGTGCTTGCAGGGAGTTTTCTTCAGGATTATCTCTTTCCCTCTACCCCCAACCCTTCCTAAAATAAAATAAATAAATCTTAAAAAAAAAAAGAAAAAACGAGTCACTTCTCTCAGCAAGACATAAGCATCATAAATATGTATACACCCAGTTAGAGATTATGATTGTTTTAAAAAGGCAAAAATTGAAAGAACCAATGGGAGAAATGAATAAGAGAACATAGAGGAGATTTTAACACTCCTCCCTCAGCAGTTAAAAGGATGAATAGTCAAAGAATTAGAAAAAATATAGAGTATCTGAGCAACGCTATCAACTGTCTTGATCTGATTGATACATTTATGACTCTATAAACAACAAAGGCAGAATATTCTTATACAGTGCACATGGCATACTCACCAAGATAAACATGCTGGACAAAAATAAAAACAAAAAGCAATAATAAAAAAAGAAAAAGTCTTCGAAAATGTAAAAGGTTTGATGTTATACGGAAGTAGTCAGTCAATAATAAGGAACTGGTAAAATTTCAAATGTTTGGAAATTATTCTTCATATTTTGAAATACTGCATGGGTCATAAGAAAAAAATAAATAACAGTCTCCAAGGAGTAATTTACCCATAGTTAGGTCCACTGATTGGAGGAAAGTAGTTTTGCTTCCTTGACAGCACAGAAGCATAACTAACCACCAGAAGGATACTTCCTCTAACATTACATGCTTCTCCTTCAACTTTCTCTAATTCTTACCACTATTTATTTATAACCAGTAAAAAACCAGATCAAGAAAATCAAAACAAGATGAAATTTCAAACTAATATCCCTCAAGAGTATACAAGAATAACCTTTAATAAAATTTAACTATTAGAATAAAGCAACATGAATAAGTGGGGTTTATCTCAGGAATGCAAGGTTGATTTAACGGGGAAATTATCACATTGTGTAATAGTCTCTTAACAGAAAAAAAAGATGAATCACATCTTCATTTCTAAAGGTACAGTAGAGGATTTGATAAAAGTCCACACATTCATGATGAAAACTCTCATAAAACTAGTGGAATGGAATTCCCTTCATCTAATAAAGGTCATACGCATAAACTATAACAAAATACTTTGCTGCTCTCCTACTAAGACTGTGTATAAATAAGAATGTCCATTCACTTCTACACTCCATTATAGGACCATCATTTAGCCTTTTAAGTAAGGTAGGTGGAAGGAAGGAAGGAAAGGAGGGAGGGAGAGAAAGAGCAAGGAGGGGAGGGAGGGAGGGAGGGAGGAAGGAAGGAAGGAAGAAATGAAAGAGGGAAGGGCTATAAAAATTGAAAGTTCAAACTTTCTATTTGTATCTGATCTGACTTCTTTTGAATGGAATTTACTGGATTCTACAAAATAACAGAACTAATAAATTTTGGGATATCAAGTTACAAGGTTTACATATAAAGCTCATTTGTATTCTTATATGAAATAAAAAATTAGATAAATGAAATAACCAACAATTTGATCCACACTAGTGTCAAACATGAATACTTATGAATATTTTTAATGCACCTGCTGCAAATTACAGAATGGTGACATACATTAAAGACCTAAATAAATGAAGAGACACAATATCCATACTTTGGAATATTGTAAAATTTAAAACTTTAAAAAATGATCAGTACTTTCATGTAAACTCCATACAAATGTAGGAGGCATTCTGACTTAAACTGACAAGTTGATGTTTCAGTTTTTATGAAAATACAACTGCCAAAGCAAATTTGAGAAAGTAAAATTAAAGTACTTATTCCATCTGATTTCAGGATTTACATAAAGCAATAAAAATTATAAATACAGATCAATGAAACTGATGAGAGTCTAGCAATAGAGACATACATATATGTTCAATTGTTTTTTGACCAAGTTACCACTTAATTCAACACATGAAGAAAGGCTTTCAAAGCAGAGTACTATGGGAAAAAAGAAACCATTGACATAGCTTATGCTATATTTTTTCCTAATTTAATCATAACCCTAAATATGAAAGTTGAAATTAAAATATCCTAAAAGAAAACATCAAAAAAGTCTTTCTGATACATGGGTTTCACAGTAAACCAATGTATCTTTCTGATATATGGGTTTCACAATAAATAAGACACAATAAATCATAATCGTGAAGAAAAATAACAATCTGAGCTCTTTGAAATTGAAAAAAAAAATGGTTTTACAATGTTACCAACAAAGAGAAAAGGTAAACCATGTAAAGGAAGAAAGTACTGCAACTCAATAAAACTCAGTATATTACTGATATAAGATCAACAAGCCAGTACTGATTGAAAATAAGGCTGTACTTTCACTTTAGTAAAGTTCAGTAGTTTCTTATAAAGTTAGCAAGGACTTAAAAACCAGAAATCCCACTCCAAGACATTTACAAGAAGAAATGAAAATATATGCTACTCAAATACCTATACACGGATATTCATAATACCTTTAATCATGATGGCCAAATCTGCAGATAATAAAATTGTCCATCAAGAGGTCAACAAAATATACTGTACGCATATGACAGGACTCTAGTCGATAGTAAAACAGAATGGACTGTTGATACATTAAAGTGCCAGGATGGATCTCAAAGCATTAGGCTCAGTGAAAAAGAGTCAATCTTAAAAGATTACATGCTCCTTGATTCCATTTATGTAACATTACTGAAATGACAAAATTGTAGAGAAAGAGAACAAAATAATGGTCACCAGGAGACATGGATAGTAGGGGTTGGGGACAGGGTGAGACTATAAAGGAGTAGCACAGAGGATTTCTTTATGGTGATAGAATAATTCTATGTCTCGATTTTGTTGGTTACACAAATCTATACACTGGGTGGAACGGCACAGAACTCCACACACACACGTCTAAAACGCATGTAAAGAAATGATGAAAACTGTATAAGGTATGTAGTCCACTAAAACACATCATGTCATATTTTTATATCCTACTACAGTTATGCCAGGTATGAAAAATTGACAGGATCAGAGCAGCCGCTACAGAGAAATTGCCATAACCCGCCTTTGTCTGAACAGGGCCAAAACCTCTGTCCTGGGCAAAATGGCAGTTGTTTTAGGCAACTACTTGAAAAGTCAGCAGAAGAGACATCCTGATCACAAGACTGACGGCTGTGGACTTTCTGAAGACAGAGTCAATGGTCAATCAACGTATGACCCAGAGTAGCGCAGCCGGATCATCTCCACAGAAAACTCTGTTTTTTCATTCAATTCATGTAATTCCCCCCCTTCCTTTTCCTCATAAAAACACTTTGCTTTCTCTCTACAAGCAGTATACTATTTGCGTCTGCATTTCTACTAGAATCCTTCCTGAATTGCAATTCTTTGATCCCTAATAAACTCCTTTGCCTCTCATTCCACCTCTATTTTCAGGTTGACAAAGGCATCCCCCCAGGGGAGAAGCTGGGTGAAATACTCATGTGGCTTCCAGGTGGTAGGGATGACCCGTGTGACACCAAACAACATTGATGAATCTCAAAGTCATGTCAAAGGAAAGAAACCAGTCACCAAAAAATTGCATACATTATGATTCCATTTATATGAAAATGCTAATTATAGTAACAAAAAGCTGATCAATGGCTGCACAAGTCTGGGCCAGACAGAAACAGACTGAAAAACAACAAACGTGAGAAAACTAGGGGTGACTGAAATGTTCTGTATCTCAATTTTTTACGGATATCACAGGTTTCTGAGACACTCAAAACTCACTGGATTATACATTTTGGATAGATGCAGTTTCTTATATTTGAAGAATTCCTCAATAAAACTGAAAGAGTAAAATATAGGAGAAAGGAAGTTACCTTAGGAGTGTTGCAAATATACTCATATCAATAATGTTTAATTTCTTGAGGCTCATAGTTTGAAATTTTCTTTTCACCTCTGTATACGTCATAAAGACTTACAGTAAAATTTTAAATAAAGGAATACAAGACATTTAGTCTTTGCATGACTGTATTTCAAAGATTTGTGGAAAAACATGTCAAAGAACACTTACCTCAATTTTAGATTCGACCAGTTTCATTTACAGTTTTGTAAAGTGGTTGTTTTCTGTCTATGAATGTTATAGTCAGGTCAAAGAAAACTGTCAAGAGAAACTTTTCTTTTCATTAACTGATATGGTCAAAATTTTTTTTAAGAATCATTAAGCATTGTTGGAAGGAAGCCTGGGAAAAAATAAATAGGTGAATAATCACTAATGAAAGTATATTTATGTATTTGTCTTTTTTACTGTCTTGAAGCTCATTTTACTCTAGCTTGTGGTTAATCTCATTGTAAATATGTGGAACATTATGTTTATAATGAGCTGATCTTAATAGACTATACCCAGTGTTTTTTATATATTGAATTTCCCAGAAGGAAACGAAGACTAGAAGTGTTAGGGAGATGGTTTATTAGAGAGGAAATAGTATTTCCAGGAAAGACAGTATACAGTGGGAGAGTGGACCTGGAAAGGGAGGAAGGGCAGGTTAAGTTGGTGATACTAAGTTCCACTCATCACATAACACAGTAGAGCACACAGAGCTCTGGGAAGTCCAAACCAGCAGTCCCACGCCAATCAGAAATTAGTGCTGGAATGCCCCCGAGGCAATGTGAAGTCCCAGGTACCTCTAACTGCTAGCATTACAGGGAAAGAGCTCTCTCTGGGAGAGGAAGGGAAGCCTTCCCACAAAGGCACCCAGTACTAGTTGCTGTCAGAACTGCAGCTGGAGAGCAGCAAGCATCAGACTGACGAGGGGGTGTGGCAAGGCACAGAAAAGCAACTCCAGCCTCTGGGACAGCCTTATATACACTCACGCTGCGCCCTGGATTCTCTATACTGATTCTTCGGAGTTGTTACTAATCATGAGTCCAGAAAGGAACAGTAAGTACGGAAGGACAATCACTGTGATGAGCAGTAGTCCCAGCTGCTGAAGTTGCTGCCAGCGTTGTAATTGCCACAAAATATTTGAATTCTGGTTTGTCAAGGTCACCACCCTTTCAAAAGTGAAAGGACTGCCTATTTCCCGCCCCCCAAGGGCTGTTTACCCCAACACTGGGCCTATACTTCTGTAGTGTATGCTGCTTTTCTTAGTAACCTGCATTCCTGACAACTCCAACCCCAGATTATGGTTCACTTCTCTGTGACTTGTTTATTCACATTTAAATCATTTAAATCATACTTGGGAGCAGGAAGAGATGCTGAGTGGATTCCCTGGGTTTCCAGACTTACATACATGGGCAAGACTTCCAACAGAAATCTGCTCTTTTGTCCATAAACAGTGTCACCCCCTATCCATATTAAGTACCTGATATCCTACCTCCTCCTATGATTATTTATCCCACTTCTTGCTTACTTGCTTACTGTAATAAGTATCTAAAAATGACCACAGGGTCATAATACGTCTGTTTTCAAAGGAAGTCTTAATTTGTCTCCTGGTGTTTTTTCTGGATCTCTAGATATACGAACTTTAAAGTTGTGAGGACAGAAAATACGTTTTCCAATTAACTCCCATGGCTTGAACATGAGGGGACACATTCTTATGTCCAACCCTGGATTTCTAGACAATTTTATTCCTTTTCTCAGACACACAGAATCACATAATGGTCATTGAATCCTGGTATGTGCTGTACCTTGAAGAACAGTATCGTATTCTCACAGATATTCCAGTATTACCCTTAAGAGATCTTTTCAGTGTTCCCTAAAAAGGTCAGTTCTAGTGATTCACCACAAGGTATAACCAATAAGTCCCATGATCGTGCTATTACATTCCTTACTGAAAAGCACATCCCTTGGACAATGCAGGGACAGAGTTATATGGGATCCCATATCAGGTATTCTTAGCCCCTGGATAGCGCTGCTATGGGAAGGCACTGTGGCAGGAAAAGCACAAATGCATGTTAGTCCTGTTCACAATGAGCACATTGAACTACTATCTTTTAAAAGTCTGAAGAGCTCTGATCAACATTACAATTTCTGGTGGATTTCTTCAAAGCTCATGTTGAGATACTGGATTGGATACTACAGCTCACAATTTGGATTTTCAGTAATGGCAATGGTGTTGGTAAGGAGGAGACTATGTTGTTGAGCCGGTCCATAGCCTTATGCCTCCCCAGTTTGGAGTCTATTGCTCAATCACTAAATATAGAGGCTGGCTGATCTCTCTGTGGTATTTCTGTCCCCTGAGTATTTAACGGATCATCCAGCTTATGCATTAACCTGAGAGTCAACATGGCTCACACTTTTGTCCCACTTCTACCGGTATATCCACGTCTTTTTTCCACGCCTCCTAATCCCATTCTTCCAGTATTTCTCCTTTCAGACCCCTAACCAACAAGCTAAGCTATTAGCCACTGTCTAGGAGTTCAGATATTTTTTCCTCAAGTACTTTATCTTTGTTCACACAGTGGCTAGGCAGGCCTCTAAAGCCCTGCCCCCGGGAAGACTGCCACTTACCCTCGTCCTCCAGGGACCTCCACACTTGGTACTGCCGTTTTCTTGTAGCAGTTATTTTCAGCTCACAAAAACATACTGAGCTAAGTTCTCTACAAACCAGGACTTTATTTTTCTTCCACCCGTGGATCCTAAGGAATTTCTATTAGGACATAATTGTAAGCCAATGGAGCATCATTAACTAAGTCTAACAAGTGTACTTAACTTGGAGCTGTGACTACCTATTCACATAACTTTTTTGTCTTCTGGATCTGTATGCAGAGGGCAAAATCCCTATCCCGGATTTACATTATTTTTACATGGTAGATAGCTGCTGTGCCTACTCAACTTTGCAAATGATGTATGGTTGTTGTTACAAACAGCATGACCTTGCTCTTGAATCCTACGTGTCTATACTGCAAATCCCTATTAAAGCTTTTGAAGTTTCCAAATGACATGTTATCTACCACCAGTCTCTCTAGTAGCACCACCATGTGGGTTAGGTTGCACAACTAAAGTGAAACCATGACTGTACACTCTCACAATAAACAGCCTTTGAAATTACCCTAAAAGTATTCAGAGCAGTATTTCCAAATAAGCCAAAATCCAATCTGACCTATCAAGCACAGAGTGGTACTGATAGAAACTGCAGTACATAAAAACTATTCTTTTAACTTGGAAAATACCTCTTGTCAAGCTCCTTACCACTGTAATCCTGAAAGTTTCTATAATATGGAAGGCCCTTACATCTTCACAGAGTTAATTTCCCATCTTTTAGGCTTTCTGTGTCTTACAAAACCATCTGCAGTAATTACTACTTTCTGTTCTTCAGGTCCAATTAACATGATGTCATCAATATACTTCTGTGGATTGTCCAGATTTTAGGTCCCTCTGGAATACATTGTAGCAAAGAGCAGATGAGTAAGTATAGCCATCGAGAAAAGACCTTTCATGTGAAGTACTGTCCATTCTAAGTGAATATTTTTTGTCCTAATGCATTTTGAAATGAATGCATATGCCAGAGGTATACAATGTATGATGTGCCAGAATAGAGGTTGTATTGATCTCTTCTAGTAAAGATACCTCATCAAGCACAGAAAATGGGTAAACACTTAAGTTTATAATGGTGTACTGTCACCTATCATGAATTGCTTTCTCTTCCACCCCACCCCTCGCCCCTACCATCACCCCAGGGAGCTAAACTGTGAAATAAATAGGGACATGACAGGGACAACCAACTCTTTGTCCTCTACAGCTTTGAAAGAGTCAGTAATCTCTAACTTTTTACTATTGTATGGCATTGCTTTTAATTTACAATCTTGGGCTAGGGGGAAATTTGAGGAGGCCTTTCTCTAGTATTCAAGAAACAAATGCTGAAATACCAATTTATGTGGCAGTGGACAGAAAATGTCCCAGAAGACTGGGGTACTAGGAGGGTGGGAAATAGAAACTTAGAAGCTGAGGAGCTCAAGCAAACGTTCAATAGCCAGCAAAATTCCACAGAAGGTTACCATCGTTCAGCTCTGCATTAGGATTTTGGTGACAATGCAGACACTACATAAATTTGTACTAATTATGAGCAAGGAAGCTAGAATATTTATATTCCATCTACTAATCATTGTTTAAGGTGGTTTTGTTCTTGTTTTTGCTTTTGTTTTCCCTGAGGGACATGAATTCCCTAGCACTTAAGCCTCTCAGTACACAGGGGCACAATGTGATCTGAGAAACTAGGATAGGTCCTTGATAAAGAGATGCAGATGCTGGTGGTTGAGAATGAAAGCACACACAAAGACCAAGTACATGAAAAAGGTAAAAGCATCAGAATTAATCTTGGGTAGAACACTGATACCTGCTACCTTGATATTTAAAGTTCTTTGGAAATTTCTGATTCTTTTCAAATTCTCAGTGGTTTCAATAGGATATAATAATAATTTTGGTGCCTTCTACTCATTCATGATTATTTTTAGTGGTGTGAGATAAAAATTATTTGTATAAGGCTAGCACAGGAAATAGCCTATGTACTCAGAATGTCATATAACCTAAAAAAAAACAAAACCTAAAAAAAAAAAAATCTGACATTATCAACTTGCCTTTAATGTTGTCCTTATGCCAATGTGCAATTGTGCAATTTAAGCAACCTGGATAAATCATTCAAAATATTTTTCCTCAAAACTGATATTAATTGGTACATAAAAATTTCCCTATCAATAAGTCCTGTATTTGTATGCATAATTAAAAATAATGTAATAGTAATGTTTCTAGTGATTATATAAGATTTTATTGCATAGGGATATTTTTTATAATTAAAGAAAACTACTAAAAGAAATATTTTAATTAACCATATAGTATTTTAAATATTAGAGTATTAAGTATATATTGCATATAATAATTTACAATATATACTATATGCACTATATTTTAAATATATATAGATATACTATGTCATATACATCATATATTAATGCATAGTATTTTAACTATTGTAACATTAAGTACATATAGTATATATTGTAATAATTATTTAAGATTTTATTTTTTTTTAAGATTTTTATTTATTTATTTGACAGACAGAGATCACAAGTAGGCAGAGAGGCAGGCAGAGAGAGGGATAGGGAAGCAGGCTCCCTGGCGAGCAGAGAGCCCGATGTGGGGCTCAATCCCAGGACCCTGGGATCATGACCTGAGCCGAAGGCAGAGGCTTTAACCCACTGAACCACCCAGGTGCCCCCATTTAAGATTTTATTTTAGAGGGCTGTAGGGGCAGATGGAGAGGGGGAGACAGAATCTCATGTAGACTCCCCACTGAGTCTAGAGCCAAACATAGGACTTGATCTCATGACCCTGAGATCATGACCTGAACTGAAATCAAAAGTGGGAATGGCTTAACTGACTGAGCTACCAGGTTGTCCCATGTTGTAATAATTATTATTTTATTACTTACCAATAAAACTGGAAAACCAAAAAATATATAATTTAGTCTGTATTATTGTACTGAAACATAACTTCCATATAAGGGCAATAATGGTTATATTGGCTTCATTGCTGAGTGTTTGTCATTGGGGTAGGCGACAGGGCTGACTTTAATCTGAAGGGAGTTGGAAATGGAGAACTTTTTTTCTTTTTTTTTAGGTGTATTTCAAGTGGCTATTAAAAATAAAATTTAAAGTAATTAAAATATTAATATAAAATTTCAAGTGTATACATATTTACTACAATATACTCTTCATTTTCATCAAGAAAAAGTTTTAAGGTATAAAGGTTGATACTGTATAACAGTGTTTCTCTAGACATTCAGCATCCATTAGAGAAAGCCCATTAGTTTTCAAAGAAAACATCTACTAGAACTGAACCAAAGGAGATTTTGGCATAAGCAAATAAAATACTGTTATCGGGTGCCTGGTGCTCAGTAGGTTAAAGCCCCTGCCTTCAGCTTAGGTCATGATCCCAGGGTCCTGGGATGGAGCCCCACATCGGGCTCTCGGCTCAGCAGGGAGACTGCTTCCCCTCCCCCCTCCCCACCCACCTCTCTGCCTACTTGTGATCTCTCTGTCAAATAAATAAATAAAATATTTTTAAAAAATACCATTATCAAGAAGACAATAAAGAAAAGAAGGAGTATATAGGATAAAACCAAGACTTGTAGAATTGTATTGGATTTATGTCATGAATAGATAATTGCACTTGAAGAGATAATTTACAATATAGTGACCCCATTCTCTGTCCTCTGTCAAGTTCAATTCCCCTCACCCAGATGACATGACCTATTCGTACATTCTGTCTATACAAGCAAAATAAAATGGACAATTGAACATTTATCCACTGACTTTAATCAATGTAGATAGATTCTTTATAAATTCTTGGTTTTTAAGAAGAAACAATTTATTTGTTTTTCATTAGTTATCTGGATAACTGTTTCCATTTTTCTCTAAACTATGACCCTCCAAATGTTTTCTTAGGCACTAATCATTGGTAATCCAAAATTCTATTCTATTCTATGAAAAAGAACTGGATAATTTTATATATTACAATTCTTTTCAAAACGGAATTCTTTGTGTATTTAAATGTTTTCAGTCCCTTAGATTTCATTGATGTGCTAAAATAAGAATCATAGGATTTGAAATACCTAGTTCCTTTTTCTTATCATATGATTTGTGTACTGAGGATAATGTTAACTTCCAGAAGCATGAGTTTCAAACAAAGTAGCTGGCTGTTCACTATCTTGGCATAAGTTTGTGTCTGTGTGGCTTACTAAATAACTTTGAGATTCCTATTTTAATATGATTTCACAATATGTCTGTTCACAATACAACTTGACTTTGAAATATAATATACTATTTAATAAAATCTTTAATAACAGACACCTGCCAATAGAAAAGAGAAACAGAATATCTATGGAACACCAATATGCTTCTAAATTTTGAAGATGAAAATACAAGCTCTCTACTCACACTGATTAAAAAAAAAAAAAACGTTTTTCCAAATGCATGTCACAAATCCCGATAGGCCACTGATATTATTTTGTTTTATGCTAACAATGTTATCATCTATCGATAGTAGTATCACATATAAGATCACATAAAAGTGTCATATATAACATCTTTCTTATATAGGGCATAAGCCTAAAGCAGGAAACAGGAAGTTGGTCAAAGAAAAGGAAGGAGTAAATGATATGCAGAAATCTTCAATCAAAAGTCAACTTAATATGAACTTATCCAAGCTAGGGATGGAATCAGCTCATTGAGAAAAGCCCCACTAGGACCTTAATATAGTCAAAATACAGTTTCTCTGACAACTTGTTTAGAAAATAACAGTGTTTGGAGTAATCCATATGAATAGTTCCACAAACATGAGAAAGAAGATTCAGGAAAGTAACTGAACGTTTTTACCTTTACTAAAATTTCTAATTACACTCCACAATGAACTAATTAACTTACATGTTTAAGAGTGTGTAAGTATTTATATTCTCCGAATGCCTATCAGCTCCTGATATTACCAAATGATCACATTTCTCCCAATTAAATGGTATGATATAGCATATTATTTTATTATGAAATAAATCAAATACAGAATACATGTAATATTCATGTGAGGTTTGTAAGAAGATGAAAATATGCCCACTCTAAATTACATTAAGAAACAGAACCATACCAAACCTTTGTACTCACTGTATGTACAAATTTAGTTTCAGACTCTCCATTTCCCCTAAGAAGTACCTTTCATCCTGAATTTTTGCTTGTTTGTATACCTTTTCTTTCTTAATAAGAGATACAAATATTTCTTTATATAAATGGAATCATACTATGTGAATTTTTGTCCAACATATCTTTATATTCAACATTATATTTAGGATTATAGATTTGTGATATTTACCAATTCAGATTTCAACTACAGCTTAATCCTTTTTATGACTGCAAAATAGTCTGATGTGTTTAAATTAAACAGTACATCTATGTATTCTTCTGTTGGTAGACATTTGCTATTAAGATTATTTGTTACTTATAAACAGTATATTTTTTCACAGATTTGGAGACAAATGAAGCTGTAATTAATGAATAGGAACCAAATATTTGAGAACCAAATCAATTTACAGGTCATATACAGATGAATCAAAATATACTCAGACAAAAGATAAAAGATAAACTTGCAACATGGAGCCACGAGAAATATTATATATTTTTCTCACCAAACTAGGGGGAGTTATCCAGGATTACAAAACTATACCACTAAGAAGTAAAGAAGGTTGTACAGGTAATATTTTATGCACGGGAAAAAAAAAAGAACTTGAGAAGAATGAACAGACAAATAGGAGCTTTGTTAAGTATCCACATCCATTAACCACATTATGGTTTCTCTTCAAAATCTGTGTTTATCAGACAAGGAAAAGCAGAGAGAAAAGATTTCAAACTTCAGAATGATAACCCAAATATATAAAAAAAAAGTACACTGCTATTGTCATTAATGGCTAGAGTATGTTCAAAATATTCTTTGATTTGATATTGTTACATATTAAAAAATATGGAGGAGGAAACTAAACATGAGTTCATATAAATGACAGTGGACCATTATGAATCTGCCACAGGGGTGATTTCTTGGTTTTGGGATACATTTATTCCCATTGTAAAAGAAGCTTATCTCTGTATATTGTAATAAATGTAAAACCACATACAAATGCATAATAGTTTTCTGCCGGTAAAATGTGTCCAAGAGTGAGGAATTTTCAATTTATATTGAATTTACATTGAGTTCTTTAATTTGCAAATGTTAATTTATCTGGTCAAAATACTAGGGGTAATCTGATAATTTTATGTTAACTGCAAATGCTATATTCTGAGAAGGTAAAACAAATAAACCTAAAGGAGAGGTCAAGCTTTCCCATAATGAGACTGGTTCCATTCACTCTACGATTTTGCCCTTCAAATTTATGCATGTTTATTAGTACAGTTTGATCAGAGAAATAAAAGGTATGTGTGGAGGGTGCCTGGGTGGCTCAGTGGATTAGGCCGCTGCCTTCCACTCAGGTCATGATCTCAGGGTCCTGGGATTGAGTCCCGCATCAGGACTCTGCTCAGCGGGGAGTCTGCTTCCCTTCCTCTCTCTCTGCCTGCCTCTCTGCCTACTTGTGATCTCTCTCTGTCAAATAAATAAATAACATCTTTTTTTAAAAAAAGGTACTGTGTGGAAATATTTATTTTTTATTTCTTCATTATATATTTTTACTATATTATATTATATTATATTGCATACATTATACTATATATGTGTGATAGGACTTGACCTGAGATTATTACCAGAGATTATTACACAGTCTCTGTTCTGCATGTAAGACTACTGTCTTTGCACCTGGGGAGTTACAGCCTAAGGTCTACAGGCAGACAGGCAGAAGAGGAGGGAGGATATATGTGAAGTAGGGAAAACAAGGACAAACTAGACCCTACAAACCAAGCTATAACCCAAAAAGGACAGACTGAAACCCATACTAGTATTTCAACACCTTAATTAAGCCCCCAACTCCAATAACGTTGGTGTCCAGCAGGGGAGGCTTCTACATCTCATCACAGAGTGAAGAATCTACATGGTCCAGTAATCTCAAAAGCTAAATGCAGCTCTGAAAGGAACAGCATGAACCACAGCTCTGCTGTGGCCCCTCACCAAAAAACCCAGCCAGCAGATTAAGAGAACCGACCTGTGAACTAAAACAATGTCTGCTGCACTTGCCGTGATCATCTGACTATAAAAATGATGTGACTGTTGGTTTACTTCTGCCGTCTAAATCTTAGTTTCTTTTGGTCCAGGATGACTGGGAACTCTGCAGGAAAGGAATTATGGGAACCGTAACTCTAGCTTAGCTAGACTGAAACAACAAAAATCCCCCAAAATGTTAGAGAAAGTGAATAATAATAATGTCTTAAAGTTAAGACACACTGTATGAGAGAGACATGTTGACATAAGGAGTGGTCCAATTTATTTGGACTCCAGTGAGTTTAATTATAATTACATGGCCTGAATAGGGAGGTCTTCCATTTGCAATTAAATTAACTCTTAAAAGGAAAAAGAGAGCCACCTAAATTACCATTAGAGAAAATACAGAAAACTCTGTTAGACGTCTACTTTCAGATTGGCAATGTGAAGAGCTATGTAGATTGGTTGCAAAAAAAAAAAAAAAAAAAGAAAGAAAAAAAGAAAACTGGTGAAAATTAATAGAAATCAACCACTTAAAATCTCTGGAATTGTCCTAGAGCCATACAGTGTATGAAGAAACTTTTATTTAAGAAAATTTACTAAATCTCTGTACAAAAAAGGAATCTCTGGTACCTGAGCCATTATCCAATCCCCATCCCCATCCCAATCCAAGCACGATGACAGAAGATTCAATCTGGGTAAGGGTGGACAAATTAACAGGGCTCCTTCTCCCTTTTGTTCCTAGTCAAGGAATATAGTACTTCCCCAAGAGAAGCAGGCTGCCAGCATTTCTCAAACCACCAGCTCTAAATTGCAGAGTAAATTCCTGACAACTGTTATTGAGATATTAGAGGCTTCCTTCCCCCACCCAACCCATACTGAAAGGGTAGAAGCCTGACCCCAGGCATGGCATACTGAGAATATCAGGACCTAAACGTTTGTGAAGTAGAGGTTTCATGTTGAGAAAGTGTAACCGAGAAAACCAGAGGCTATTTTCTCCAATCCAGTGCCCTGATCATAATAAAGAGGCAATCAATGTCCCCATCCCTGGCTCCTAAGCAAGGGCCCTGAGATTGTGTCCAGGAAGAGAGGCACTCCATTAAAGCAGAGAACTCTGAAGTTCTCCCCAAGCAACTATTTGAAACAGTGTTGGTGAGTTCAAACCTTAGAGAGCTATCAAAATGATAATGATTTTGGTGTTAAACTAAAAACTAAACCTAAACTAAAAACTAGTTTACCAGAGGAGACTCAGGGAAAGAAAGTTATCATGAGTTTGGGGTCAGGAAAAAGCCTCAAACACTGGTCTAAGAAAACTACCTCTGCCAAGGAGCTGAAGCTAAATTAGGTCAGATGGTGAATAATTTGGGTCACAGGGAGTCTTTGAGAATAGAATAATCATCTGACAAACACTGGAGCCTAAAATCTAAGTGTGATACCAACAGAGGCAAGTGGTTTACCAGAGAGACCAAGGAAGAGACAGTTCTGCTAAAACCTGTCATCCAAGGATGATTGGGAACAAGCACAAGGCTGCGTCTTCTGTGAGCGACATCAAAGATTTAACACTTAAAGGGAAAATAGACTTCATAAGAATAGTCCAGCCAAGGCACTTAACAAATAAATAAGCAACATAAGAACTGGAGTGGAAGGTGGGAATCGCTATTTTAAGTTGCTACATACATTATCATACATAGAAAACAAGACAGTCTTATGACACCTCCTGTGAGCAGAACCAGATGTTAGATTTAAGAGACAAGGAGGGACGCCTGGGTGGCTCAGTTGGTTAAGCGGCTGCCTTCGGCTCAGGTCATGATCCCGGTGTCCTGGGATCAAGTCCCACATCAGGATCCTTGCTCGGCGGGGAGCCTGCTTCTCCCTCTGCCTCTGCCTGCCATTCTGTCTGCCTGTGCTCACTCTATCTCTCTCTGACAAATAAAATCTTTAAAAAAAAAAAAAAAAAGAGAGAGACAAGGAAATCAAACCAAAGAAAAGTAGCTTTAAAAGCAAAGCAGTATGACAGTATCTCATCAAATAAAGAAAATCAATAAAGAGACAGAAATTATAAAAAAGAACCAAATGGAAATTTTAGAGGTAAAAAGTGCAACTGAAATAAGAAGAATTCACTAGGAAGACTCAGCAGATTTGATCTGGCAGAAAAATGGATATGTAAGTTATTGCATAAGTTGAAGAGTCCTAAAATTTCCAGATAGGAAAATTAATCAATGTATCAAAAAAAGTTCTTCTAGAAACTAACCTAAAAGGTTTAATAACTAAATTTCATAATTTAGACAAATCTTTGGCAAGCAAGACTAAAGTATCTATCAGACAAAAACAGCTATGTTTTCTAACTTACTGATATTAACTGTAATATAAGCATACACTTTTTTATTCTACCTATGCATATTATTTCTAAACTTCTGTAGGTCTGCTGAGTGAATTGCTACATTATATCTACTGGATGCATAATATTATGCATCTAAAAGATATAGATTCATGTTTAATCAAATTGAATCTTTATCATGACAAGCTTTATTCCAACAGTAATTATATTTTATAGTATGTCAGCTTGTTTCAAAGATCTTTAGATAACCTAAAATCTTACACTTTTACTAAATGCATATTAAGTACACGATTTCTAAGACAGAACATTGAATATTAATTAATATGCATAATATTAAGTTTGTGCTCTTGTGGCTCTTATTTTCATAGGGTATAAAGAAACATATGTTAATGTGTTCATTTTTGCTACACCTGAGAATTTGTACTTTAAGGAAGTATGTGGCTATAAAGAATTGTGATACATTCATAAATTCTGCAAGTCTGTGCAAAATGCTTGTTTATTGTCAATAATTCAAATGATCCACATCCTTTATGAAAATGAAGTTATTGTGGTTAGTCACCATTAGTATATATGAGTAAGACTCTGCTAGGACCAATATGGTAAAAAAACAACCGTTTATATATAAGTATGCAGGTTACATTTTATTAAGAAAAAAGAGTAGTTTTGTCCTAAGGTAAAATAATTGGTTGTTTTCAGAATGAGAAACATAAAAGACAAAATCTGAATGGATATAGAAAGTATATAAAAAGGGAATTTTATTTGTCATGTTCAAAGCTAGGTAAAATTTGAGAGTTTTAATATCTGTAGTTAGGCAAAACTAAAGATTGATTTTCTCTGTTTAAAAACAAACAAACAAAAAACAACAACAGCAGCAAACAAACAGGGAGACAGCTGAGTAGGAAGATCCTAAGCCCACTTCATCTCATGGATACAACAACATAACACCCATTATAGTGTAAGTAAACCAGAAAATGACCAGAAGACTGTCAGAATAGACTCTCCAATGTTAAGTGCAGAGAAGAGGCTACAGAGAAGAGGGCAAAAATGGTAGAGACACAGAAGCTAAAGGGACCCAGGAGGGAGGGAGAGATACTGTGAGCTCAGAGGGCAGAGAAACAGACATCCACACCAAGCCCCCCAGGCAATGGGAAGCCTTCATAGAAAGACAAGTCCCTGTCACATTTGGCTTTGAAAACCATGGGGACCCAATTTTACCAGTTGTTATAATATCTATCTATCTATCTACCTATGTATCTATCTATCTATCTATCTATCTATCTTCTTTAATTCAATTTAGTTAACATATCGTGTATTATTAGTCTCAGGAGTAGAATTTAGGGATTCATCAGTTACATGTAACACCCAGTATTCATTACATCAAGGGCCCTTCTTGATGCCTATCACCCAACTACCCCGTTCCCCCACCCACCTTCCTTCCAGCAACCCTCAGTTTGTTACCTATAGTTAATAGTCTCTTATGGTTTTCCTCCCTCTCTGTTTTTGCCTTATTTTATTTTCCTTTCCTTCTCCTATGTTCATCTGTTTTGTTTCCTAAATTCCACATATGATGAAATCATATGGTATTCGTCTTCCTCTTGACTAACTTCTTTCACTTAGTGTAATACCTCTAGTTCCATCCATGTCCTTGAAAATGGCAAGATTTCATTATTTTTTGACGGTTGAGTAATATTCCACTGTGTGTGTGTGTGTGTGTGTGTCTGTGTGTCTGTGTGTATGTGTTTGTGTGTACACACATATATAGTGCATCTTCTTTATCCATTCATCTGTCAATGGGTATATTTTGGTTATCATGGATATTGCTGTTATAAACATTGGGGTGTATGTGCCTGTTCGAGTCACTATGTCTGTATACTTTGGGTAAGTACCACTGGTTAAGTTGTTCTATTTTTAACTTTTTAAGAAAGCTCCATACTGTTTTCCAGAGTGTCTACACCATGTTGTATTCTCACCAAGAATGTAAGAAGATTCCCCTTTCTCTACATCCTCGCCATAATCTCTTGCTTCCTAAGTTTTAATTTTAGTCATTCTGACCAGTGTAAGGTGGTATCTCATTGTGGTTTTGATTTGTATTTCCCTGATGCTGAGTGATGTTAAGTGTTTTTTCATTTGACTGTTAGCCATTTGCATGTCTTCTTTGGAGAAATAACTGTTCATGACTTCTGCCCATTTCTTGACTGGACTTTTTGGTTTTTGAGTAACACCAGGAACTTTAAAAATCAGCAGCCTGGGCTCTGGGAGAGACAGAAGTATGGCAATAGGAAACTGAGTCCCCACCCTTAGAGAGACAGTACAACAAACAGCCCTAGAAGCATAGAAGCAGCAGTTTAATAAACACCTGGGATATATGAAATGGAGATTTATTAAACCTCAAAGTGTATGTTGGAGGAACAATGATCTTTAAGAGAGTTCTCTAGGAAACAAGTTGCCAGTGGGCACCATTCCCCAACACCCCCAAACCCCAGTCCAGACACAGACACCTGCAGGAACCCGCACAGCATCAACACTTTCCCACTAACTTACTCACAACATACCCCACCACCACCTTCTCCTACAGACACATGACCTCCAGCCAGGCCTCAGCTTAAGGTCTCCTCCCACAGTAGATATGAGCAAACCTTGCTAATATCCTAAGACCTGCTTATGTATTCTTCTGTAGATCCACCCCCCTCCCCCACCGCTTCAACACAACAGGCTTTTTTCCCAAGAAGTTGTAGATCCTTTCCCAAAACAGACCTGCAAAAACCTTGGTAAAACCTGAGACTGACCTGGAGTTCTCCTGCAGACCTGCCTCTTTCAATAAGCAGAGGCCAGAGCCCATTCAAAACAGTGTCACAAACCTAGCAGTGTGCAAGAAGCCTGGACAAGGGGCATGAATGAATTCTGCCCTCGGGAGAGGGGAAGAAAACCACATGCAATGGTCTTAATGTGATCCCAACAGTGGGCTGAAGAGCATTAGGCATTTGGTCTGACTGCAGGCTCCACTCACCAACAAAAGCTCCTTATGGGCAACACTAAGAAAGCACCCTGTAGTTGAGTGCTACCACAGCTCCAGAAAATGCCTGGTCTGACCCAACTCAAGCCCAAGGAGTCTCTACATTGACCCTTTAACAACACAGAGACCAAACCTGCTCACAACAGTCAGAACGAGCTACTGCAGATGATTAGGCTGAAGACAAACGTGAATTAGTCATAATAGTAGGGCACAGGCAAAACACATAGGAGATATCCCTGAAGCTCCAGATTCTGGTGAACAGAGATACTGCACTGTAGGGTACCACAGGATGCCTTCCTCATAAGGCCACTACTTTCAAGAGCAGGAAGCATAGCTGACTTTCCTAATACAAAGAAACAGAAATAGAGAGTTAAAGAAAATGAGAAAGGAATATGTTCCAGATGGAAGAACAGAATAAAGTCACAGTAAGAGACCTAAATGAAATGGCAATGACCTATAGAGAATTTAAAGTGATAGTCATAAAGATACTCCCTGGACTTGAGAGAAAAGTGGAGAACCTTAGTGATATTCCCAACAAAGACATTAACAACAACAGAAAAAGAACCAATCAGAGATGAAGAATTCAGGAACTGAAATTAAAAATATACTAGATGAAATAAATATTAGACTAGAGAAAGCAGAACAGATCAGCAACCTGGAAGACAAAGTAATGGAAAGTAATCAGGCTGAACAGGAGAGAGAAAAAAATAATAAAGGAAAATCAGTTTAGGGAACTCAGCAACACCATCAAGTATAATAACATTTGCATTATAAGGATCCCAGAAGGAAAAGAGAAAGAAAAGAAGACAGAAAATATATTTCAAGAAATAACAGCTGAAAATTTCCTGTATCAGGAAAGAGAAACAGAAATCCAAATCCAGAAGATATAGAGATCCCCTAGCAAAATCAACCTAAGAAAGTACACACCAAGACACTTTGTAACTAAAATCACAAAAAGCAGTGGCAGAGAAGTTTAAAAGCAGTAAGAGGAAAAACAGTTCTAAGGGAAACCCCATAAGGCTATCAGCTGATTTTTCACCAGAAACTTTGCAAGCCAGAAGAAAGTGGCATGATATATTCAAAGTGCTGAAAGAAAAACCTGAAACCATATGCTATCCAGCAATTTTATCATTCAGAATAGAAGGAGAAATAAAAAAAGCTCCCAGACAAAAGTTAAAGGTATTCATGACCAGTAACCAGCCCTATAAAAAATGTTGAAGGGGACTCTGAGTGGAAAGGCCATAAGTAGGAGTAAGAAAAGTAGAAAGTAGAAAAGCAGTAAAGTAAGTATATATACATGAAAATAAGTCAAGAGATTCACAAAATAAAAGAATGTAAAGATGAAACCACATTCCTAAAATGTGGTGGTGGGCAAAGAGTAAAGAATGCATTCAAACTTATGTGACCATCAACTTAATAGAGATTTCTATATGTAGAAGATGTTATTTATGAAATTCATAGTAAAAAGAAAGGAATCCAAATATACCACTAAAGGAAGATAACAAACTCTGAGAATAGAGAAAAAGAGAGGAACAGAAGAATTACAAAACAATAAAATGAGTTACAAAATGGCAACATTTACATACCTGTCAATAACTATTTTGAATGTAAATGGAATAAACACTCTAATCAAACACATGGATGTGTTTGGATTTAAAAAAAAAAAGACCCATCTATATGCTCCCTGCAAGGGACTCCTCTTTCAGGCATAAGGACACATGCAGATTGAAAGTAAAGGGATGGCAAAGCATTCATCATGCAAATGGAGTTCCTGGGAACATCATAAAGGACTCTTTCACCTTGTATATAAAGAGATGGCACAGATAACTGGTATAATTGATAGGAGTTATAAGGAAAGTGTTGTCAACTCAGAAGAGCAGATAACCCTTCCCTGGGTTAAATGTGAGTAAAATGTTATTAATATAAATGCTGTAGAAATCCTATGAGATTTCTATAGATATATCACTGCACTGGCTCTATTTCTATTTGATTATCAGTCTCCTGGTGTTAATCTGCCTGATATTAGACCACAAGAGTATAGTGTAATCCATCATAATTCCCGTTGCTATTAAAATACTGATTTGGTCACAGTTTTACTTATTGAATCCAGTATATCCTAGCGGCTTTCATTTGGAAATTCATGCCATTTATGAAATTAATATACAGGTATTTGGTACCTTTCTGAGGCTTACTAAATCTTTTTTTTTTTTTTTTTTTAAGATTTTACTTATTTTATTATTTTTTTGACAGAGAGCAAGTGAAAGAGCACCAGAAAGGGGACTGGCAGAGGGAGATAGAAAGAAGCAGGCTCCTCGCTGGACAGGGAACCAGATGCAGGGCTTGATCCCAAGACTTCAGGATCATTAACTGAGCCCAAGGCAGAGGCTTAACTCTGGGTGCCGAGTGGCACCCCTCTTAGCCACCCAGATACCCTGGCTTACTAAATCTTTTACTTGATAATCTTGATAAATTCATAGTATATTATGATATGTTAGGTTTCTGGATTATTACACATCAGGAGACTTTTTTTTCTAATGAGATTATGTTTAACTATTTTCATAAGTTAGATGCACTATCCTGTTCTTTATAAACAGAGACATTCATTTAGATATTTCATCTAAAACTTTTGATTGACTTTAGTTTGCTTTGCATGTCATAAGAACAAGAAAATTGTCTTGTTAGTTATATTATTCCTACAATAAAATCTCACAAGATCTGTCACCTTTGAAATTTATCATTAGTATGTCAACCACAGTAGATTTTAGATTTTTTTCACCAAGAGATAGTTGTTTTCTCTGACGCTTTTCTGGAAGTATTTGCAAATCAGCTACAGTGAAGTTCTTTAACAAAAAGTGATGCAGAGACCCTTAGAAAATTGCCATTCAAGTAGTCTTGGGCATAGATTCCTGAAGGGATTTCATAAATAAGTTTAAGACCACATAGAATAAATCAGGATTTCCATAATTCTAGTGGAGAGGCAGATGTGGTCATGACACTGCTAAACCAAGAGCAAACAGAATAAGAATTTATTTTTTTTAAGATGTTACTTATTTATCTCATCAGAGACAGAGAAAGAGCACAAACAAGGAGAGTGGCAGGCAGAACAAGAAGCAGGCTTCCTGTTAAGCAAGGAGTCCAATGGGGGACTTAATCTCAGGATCCTGAGATCGTGATCCAAGCCAAAGGTAGTCACTTAACTGACTGAGCCACCCAAGTATCCCAAAACAGAATAAGAATTAAATACACAGGACTGAATGATTACAAGTTTTGTTTGGAAGACCGCTGATGTTTTAATATCATATTTTCTGGATACATGGAACCACTCTCTCTTTTAAATTATATATAACTCAAAATAATTTAGCAGACTATGGTTTTACAAACAAATATTTATTTCTCTTTGCTGTAACCTTCACAATTTAGAATCTTTTATTGAGTTTTCTTATCCTTATGGCAATATATAAGTGTCTGACATGTTAGCAGGACATAACCAGAAATATTTATTATGAACATTTGCAGGATCTTCAATATCAGCTCCAAGCCTCCAAACTTACATTTCTAATTTAGTCCCAAATAATTAAAACCTGAACGCTCAGATTCTTATCAAGACTTTAGAATGACACAAACCTGGTTTTCCCCCCAAGGATCTGAAAAACTGCTGTCAGCAAAAGCCTAACAAATTTGCATGTTCATCAAAGGACTCATCAGTACATGAGACCAAGCACAGGCTGATTTCTCCTTGAACAAGCAAGCCAATTCTGGGACCATAAAGTATGTCTAAAGAAATGCTTGGGTCATGCATGCTTTTGTATAAAAGATATCAGTATTTTGGACATTATCACCAAGAACACTGACACCTTATTTTTTAAAAAGATGTCATATTTAAAAAAAATAATAAAAATATTGTTAAAATAAATTTTTAGCTGTCACTTGGAATTTTTTTTAAGCTATTTTATTCATTTATTCATCAGAGAGACAGTGACAGAAGGAACACAAGCAGAAGGAATGGGAGAGGGAGAAGCAGGCTTCCCACCGAGAAGAGAGCCTGACTTAGGGCTCCATTTCAGAACCCTGGGATCATAACCTGAGCCGAAGGCAGATGCTTAACAACTGAGCCACCCAGGTACCCCAAAATAAAAATAAATTTAAGAAGAAACAAGATGAAACCAGAGAGGGAGACAAACCCTAAGAGACTGTTAATCTCAGGAAACAAATTGAGGTTGCTGGAGGGGAGGTGGCGGGGAGGTGTGGTGTGGCTGGGTGATGGACACTGGGGAGGGTATGTGCTATGGTGAGCACTGTGTATTGTGTAAGACTGATGAATCCCAGACCTGTGCCCCTGAAACAGATCATACATTATATGTTAATAAAAACATAATTACAAAATTTTTAAATATCCTTTTTAGTGAGGAATGACGCCCAATAGGGAGACTTTCATCCACCAGCCTCTTGGAATATGCTGGACTGAAGAGTCTCAGGATTCACCTCCTGGATCTTTAAAAAAATTGTATATGAATTACTTCTTCTCCTTTCAGGTATCCCTCTTTTTTTTTAAAGACGTTTTATTTATTTGACAGACGGAAATCACAAGGAGGCAGAGAGAGAGGATGAAGCAGGCTCCCCGCTGAGCAGAGAGCCTGATGTAGGGCTCCATCCCAAGACCCTGGGATCATGACCTGAGCCAAGGGCAGAGGCTTTAACCCACTGAGCCACCCAGGTATCTCTGTTTTAAGAGACCTGATCTTCAGGGCTTACATCAAATGATGTTTTCCATCATGCCTCAACAGGTTTCAACTGATTTTGTTTTCAAGAGATTATTTTTTAGGCCCAGATTAACCCTATTCAGGAGGTTTATCACTGTTTCTGAGTTTTTCAGTGATGAATGATACTTATCATGAACAAAAGAAATGGCTATTTTGAACTTTGAGATGATATACCAAACTTATGAGACACAACCAGAGCAGTGTCTATAGGAAAGAGTGCAACTATAAGTAAATTTTTAAAAAGAATTTAAATCAATAAGCTAACCTTTCCCTTTAGCGGAAAGTAAGACCACATTGACTACAAAGCAGGGAAAAGGAAGGGAATCATAAAGATTAGAGTGGTGACAAAATGTTGAAATTTTTTTCACATTCTTTTTTTAAAATTTTTAATTTTTTTATTAACATATAATGTATTATTAGCCCCAGGGGTACAGGTCTGTTAATTGCCAGGTTTACACACTTCATAGCACACACCATAGCACATACCTTCCCCAATGTCCATAACCCAACACCCTCTCCTTACCAAAATGTTGAATTTTACCGAATATAAGGTCCTGGAAAAGAGCCAGTCCCTCCATCCTTCTGTGTTCTGGGAAATGGATTAAAACATAAAGCAACCTGCCCCATAGATTTCAGTAAAATGGGCTATCTGCTCCTCCTCATGATTCCTTTAAGATTCAGAAATGATTTGTTTACTTGCAATCAGGCCATATACAGACATTTCCCTTTTACCTGAACATACTGACAAGCCAAACATAGAGAACCAACTCCAGTTTTTAGCTCATGAAATATTAGGTGAACTATTTATCCATGTGAAACTAGCTAGGCACACAGATAAATATTTCCCTATCAAGCTGATTGACTGAGACCTCCCATGATCATAAAAAATCCAAAATATATGTCACCCAGTTATAACTTGATTCTCTCTATAAAAGTATAAAGCAAAACTACCCTCCTCAGACTCTTTGATATTTCATTGAGGGTTTCCCTCTTATTGCAATAGCCTAAATAAAATAAATTTCCTTATTCAATCAGTGTTGCCTTTGGCAGCAGAAATTAGTAGGAAAATCAACAAAACTGCATCTAGATTATTACCTTCTATTGAGGTGATCATATTGTGGGTACTTGCATATGCCCAAACTCATCAAACTGTACATACTAAATACAAACAATTATTTATATATCAGTTAAACCTCAAAATAGATACTGTTAAAATTTATATAAAATTTATTTTCAAGAGGAAACAGAATGCAATAGTAAATTGATAAATTGCTGAATTGCTGATTGTTTAAGATGACTTACATACAATGCATTCTTCAAGTTTATTTTGGCAACATATATTATGTATGTAAAATTGGGTAAAAGTCTAATGAAATAGGAGGCCAAATTGAAAACTTCTATGGATTTAAACATGATAATTTCTGGAAATGTCTAACAGTTTTCTCTAGCAGACTTTGAAAACCAAGATTAAATTTCAGGTAATTCCACAATTGTGGAGTGTCTACAAATGACAATTCATTCAACTACTTCTTGTTAAATTTTGGAAGCCATCATTGGGGTTAATTATTGGCATTTTGGAATAATAAGTAGATACAAAATAAGTAGCTGCTTCTTTTTAATATCTGAGAATAGATACCAGCTACAACACCCTCTAACCAGTCTCCACACACATTAAGTTGACACACTAAAAGTCTTCTCATCTAGAGAGAAAACTGTTATACATGCTTTTTGCTCTTGTCACAGAGAACTAGAAGTCATCTTATAGATTGTAGCTGACATAAATGTAATAAATCTACATGTGGTAAGTAGCCATCTTGGTCAGAAAAATGCCCCAATTTAAAAGGCCAAGATTTATGTGTAGAATTCTAGCCAGAATTCAAAAGAATTCCTGCTAAGCCACCCAAAATTTTTTGTTTAGTATATAATTAAACTCATCTGGTGGAATATTAATGTATGAATAATTAATGAGTAACATACTGAGCAACACGTAAATTTTCACTACTAATGATTTTAATCACTACTAGTGATTTTCACTACTAATTTCTGCTGCCAAAGGTAACACTGATCAATTAAGGAAATATATTTTATTTAGGCTATTGCAACAAGAGGGAAACCCCAGATCAATTTAGAGTTACTTTTTGCCACTTAGCCATTTACAACTAGGTAACTGAAACAAGGAGCAATTAATGTCACTTTGGTTAATTGCGTTTATGTGAAAACTGATAGAATTCAATAGGCCTATCTTTTCAGAAGTCATGAATCTTGTGAATTTGAAGATATGCTTGAAAAGGAACTCCCACTTACAGACTTAACCATTAAATAAATTTCTGAAGTATAATTAAAATAGTCATCACCGAAGCAAACTCAGTTTAAGTTTTGACTCAAGTACATTTCCTATCAACTGTAGTGTGACTCCTAACAGAACCTATGCTCATTTCCCCAAATTTTCAGCATCTACTTTTAATGATCCTTAAAGACAATGTAAATTCTATTGCTATTTCCTCTTATCTGTTAAGTCTCCATATGAAACTCCTAGAGTTCCTTTCTGTTAAAGCTTAAATACATTGAAAAATGGCATTTCTGAGGTAAATGCAGACGTTCACCACATAGACATGTAGGCATGATTGTTTATACTCTCCCTCCTCTGCATATTATAGAAAGGTCATGTGTGATCCAGATGTCTCAACTGACCATGAAGAACTCATTTAAAATTAGGTTTTGACTGATGAGGACAACAATGGGGTAGAAAATATGTCTTTGGATAACAAGTAATTTGCTCCTGCAGTTTTTGTATTTTTAAGTTTTTTTAAAACCTAATACAGATTATATTTGTTTCCTTCCACTGTCAACAGAGCAGAATTATTTCATACGAGAAATGCAGTTATTATGAATATGATCCTACACCTCTGCTTTCTCAGGTGTCTATTTACAACACACCTAGGAATTTTCTCAAACCCTGATAGTTCATCATCATCATAGCCCCCACATTGTTCTTTAACAATTATATTCACTGGCATTTTTTTAAAAGATTTTATTTATTTATTTGACAGAGATCTCAAGTAGGCAGAGAGGCAGGCCGAGAGAAAGGAAAGGAACCAGGCTCCCCACTGAGCAGAGAGCCCGACGGGGGACTCAATCCCAGGACCCTGAGATCATGACCTGAACCAAAGGCAGATGCTTTAACCCACTGAGCCACCCAGGTGCCCCAGAGGGAGAGAATCTTTCAAGCAGACTCTATGCTGACTGCAGAGCCCAACATAGGGCTCAATCCCATGACCCATGAGATCACGGCCTGAGCTGAAACCAAGAGTCTGATTCTAAATGAGTCAGCTAGGTGCCCCTGTGAGCATTTCTGAGAATTATTTAACAGTGTGCATGTGCAGGTATGTACATACACATTTATTTGACAGCCAAGGGGTAGAATATAGGGAAAACTTTTTTTTAAATTATGGTTTTATTTCTTCAGCATTTATCCATATAAGGAATTGCTTCTACTATCTGAAGGGTAAATACATGAAACAACAACAACAACAACAAAAAAAATGCTCAACCCTTCCAGGAACTTGAATATTGAGCAGAGCATAGGAAGGAAACTTGAATTGAATTATCCTAAGAAATACTTCAAAGCACTTTCCACAAGTTCCAACTACCCTGACAGCCTAAAGCTCCCTTACTTGATAATTTTCATGTCATCTGGTCTTCAAGATTCTCTTCAATTGTGTGAATTGTTTCTTCCCAATAATATTTTTCTTATGTTAGATGTGGTTGCTAACTAATAATGCCAGGGGAAGGAAAAGAGACTTTCCTATTTTGTGCCTGATTTTTGATGGACTGTAGTTTCTTACATGTCTCAATTTGAATACTACATTCTGGTAATTTTCTACTGAATAGCCTACCTCACTCAGAAATCCTCTTGCCTTAATGTAAGTGCAAATTTGATTTTCTGTGGCTTTTACAAATGGGAGACTGTTACTCTTACTTCTTGTTTAAGAGGCTGATTGGGGATTTTGAGTTGAAATATAACATGTGAATTTATAATTTTGCCTATGATATAGGCTTTAAGTTATTGTTTTCAAGAAGAACATCTGATTTCCAGAATAGATCACTGATGTTAAGTGGAAGTCTATATTTCACTTATACTATTTTTTTTTAATAGGAACAACAGGGAAGGTTTGAAATTGAGCACTGGTTCAGGAAATTAGATATATCTGCCATAAATCCTTTATAAGATAATCCACATCTGTTCCCTCCTTTCATTCCTGAAGTGCTATGAGATTCTGTTTTTGGCTGGTTTCTAGTTTAAGAGATTCTGTTTTCTTTGGCATAACGCTGATGGCAGCATATTTCACAGAGAACAAATAGTTGTTAATGAAAGAGCCATTGTCAGGCCGTAACGGCCATCGCGGCGGCCACGGCGGTCTCCCGGTCCCTTCCTCAGGTGAGCTGGGGCCACACGGACCCGGCAGAAGGAAGGAAGCTGTTGTGTGATTTGCTCCACCCGCAAAAGGAAGGAGAAAACCTCCATAAAAGAGAAGTGCTGAAGCTGCTGAAAGATGGCAGAAGAAGTGGTGGTAGTAGCCAAATTTGATTATGTAGCCCAACAAGAACAAGAGCTGGACATCAAGAAGAATGAGAGATTATGGCTTCTGGATGACTCTAAGTCCTGGTGGCGAGTTCGAAACTCCATGAATAAAACTGGTTTTGTGCCTTCTAACTATGTGGAGAGGAAAAACAGTGCTCGGAAGGCATCTATTGTAAAAAATCTGAAGGATACTTTAGAGAGAGATCACAAGCAGGCAGAGAGAGAGGAAGGGAAACAGGCTCCCTGCTGATCAGAGAGCCCGATGTGGGGCTCGATCCCAGGACCCTGCGATCATGACCTGAGCCGAAGGCAGAGGCTTAAACCACTGAGCCACCCAGGTGCCCCTGTTGAGGAATTTTTAATCTGTATTCATAATGGATATTGGTCAATACTTTCCCTGTGATATCTTTATCTGGCTTTGATATCACGGTAATGCTGACCTCATAGAATGAGTTATGGACTGTTTCTTCCCTACTCTTTTTGTAGAAATTTGAAAAGGAAATGTTTGTTAGAATTCATGAGTTAAAATACCCGGTCCTGGACTTTTCCTTATTGTGAAGTTTTGGGTTACTGATTCATTCTTTTACTTGTTATAGGCATTGGAAAAGTGAAAAGAAAACATAGTGTGCCAGATTCTGCATCTCCTGCTGATGATAGCTTTGTTGACCCAGGGGAACGTCTCTATGACCTCAACATGCCTGCTTATGTGAAATTTAACTACATGGCAGAGAGAGAGGATGAATTATCATTGATAAAAGGGACAAAGGTGATCGTCATGGAGAAATGCAGTGATGGGTGGTGGCGGGGTAGCTACAATGGACAAGTTGGATGGTTCCCTTCAAACTATGTAACTGAGGAAGGTGACAGTCCTTTGGGTGACCACGTGGGTTCTCTCTCAGAGAAATTAGCAGCAGTTGTCAATAACCTAAGTACTGGGCAAGTGTTGCATGTGGTACAGGCTCTTTTCCCCTTCAGTTCGTCCAATGATGAAGAACTTAATTTTGAGAAAGGAGATGTAATGGATGTTATTGAAAAGCCTGAAAATGACCCCGAATGGTGGAAATGCAGGAAGATCAATGGAATGGTTGGTCTGGTGCCAAAAAACTATGTTACCATTATGCAGAATAATCCATTAACCTCAGGTTTGGAACCATCACCTCTGCAGTGTGATTACATTAGGCCTTCACTTATTGGAAAGTTTGCTGGCAATCCATGGTACTATGGGAAAGTCACCAGGCATCAATCAGAAATGGCATTAAATGAAAGAGGGCATGAAGGGGATTTCCTCATTCGTGATAGTGAATCTTCGCCAAATGATTTCTCTGTATCGCTAAAAGCACAAGGGAAGAACAAGCATTTTAAAGTCCAGCTAAAAGAGACTGTCTACTGCATTGGGCAGCGTAAATTCAGCACCATGGAAGAACTTGTAGAACATTACAAAAAGGCACCAATTTTTACAAGTGAACAAGGAGAAAAACTGTATCTTATTAAGCATTTGTCATGATAATGCTGATCAGAAGTGACTGCTACACAGCTGTAATTCGTCATGTAATTGAAGACAGAAAATGTCAGTCCAATCATGTTTGATTGGAAATCACTTTCTGACCCTACATGAGAATTGACTATAATACATAAGTATTTTTATTATAACTCAGCCCATACATATATACTACATATGCAAAACATCTGCACAAAGCAGTTCCTTATCCTTGGTCTTCTGTTTTATTGTTTTCTTTGCTCTTTTTCTCTTTGCTTCTAATATTAAGGTTTTATATTTTGAAGAAATGATGCAGATCAAAAGTCTTTACATGGAAGAATATATTGGTTTATTTTCTTTATTTCCTTGTAAGGGTACCATATTAGTCACTTCTGCAATGGTTTCTCTTCATATAAAATTATTATATCAGTATATGGCATATGCTAAAATAAAAAAAAAAAAGAGCCATTGTCAGACTAAGAACACAGAAGAGATTGTTGAAACAGATCTGTGACTGTTTCAGGATGGGCCCCAAAGTCATGGCTCAATTAGACTTGCATAAAATTAATAATGCTCTGTGCATTCCAATACTCAGTTCAACAAACTTACATTCCCAACTTATCTCTTCCCTCTGCCATTGTCACTTGCCAATCCATTTTCCACAGTGCCGACAAAACTTTCTAGATTATATTTCTATTACTTCCAGACTAATATCCTTTTAAAATCATCCATAGGCCCTATAGGTAATGTCCAACCCCCTTTTCACCACTTCTTATCATATATCATGAATAATATCCATGAAAATTAAGTATGCAACATTTGGAAAAATACAAATGACCAAACCCGAAACAAAGACTAGAAAGAAGAGCCATTGAAGTGATTAAAAAACTAAGAATCAGTCACCAAGAAATCTTCAGGAGGTAAAAAACATCCAGGACAATGAAAAAAACAAACAACAACAACAACAAAAAAAAACCAACAGGAAGAACCAGTAAATGAAGAGGGATCTATTTAAAGGAATTAATCTTACTCCTACAATTTTGCATATACATTCCATGATAAGCACCTGCCTTGTCTGGAAGATTTGATTTCAGAGAAATGTTCTGAAGTGAAGAACTTGAATAGATGTGTAAGGATAGTACATAGGTATTGAGCTGAAAACACAGGAAACCAAGAAAATATAAAGCTAATGTAATTTTTTTTTTTCTGAAAATTTATAATGCAGTACATATTCTAAATAGATCAAAGGTATAATAAGCTAGGTCATGGCAAAAAATTGAGGCTGCAATGTTCAGTAGGAAGAATCTTGATTAGAAGTGTAAGTATCTGGGCGCCTGGGTGGCTCAGTGGGTTAAAGCCTCTGCCTTCGGCTCAGGTCATGATCCCAGGGTCCTGGGATTGAGGCCCATGTCGGGCTCTCTGCTCAGCAGGGAGCCTGCATCTCCTCTCTCTTTGCCTGCCTCTCTGCCTACTTGTGATCTCTCTCTCTGTCAAATAAATAAATAAAATCTTTAAAAAAAAAAAAGAAGAAGTGTAAGTATCTGATCTTTGTATTGGCTCAGACACCGTCTAATATTATGGCAATATATAAGGCAAACAACTCTCTTAAATATATCATTTGCACCTAAAAGAAACAGCGTTGTAAAAGAAAGTGAATGTAAAGCCTGACAGGATTTTTTTTTTTAATCATCTATTATTGGGGGCACTAGGATGGCTCAGTTGATAGATATCCAACTCCTGCTTTCAGTTCAGGTTATGATCTCAGGGTCCTGAAATCAAACCCCACATGGCTCAGTGTGGAGTCTATTTAAGATTGTCTCTCTCCCTCTCCCTTTGCCCCTCCCCTCGTGCATGTGCTCTCTTTCTCTAATAATTAAATCTTTAAAAAAAAAAAATCTGTCACTCACTGGGTGGGACTTAAGCAAATGATTTAACTTCTTTTTATGTTTTAGTCTATGAAAGTAAGGATAATTTATATTCATTAAATATTAGTCCCTTTTTTCTTATAAAATAGAAATAACATTTAGATTTTACTCATGTATCCCAAGAAACGATGTGAATTGAATAGTAAGTGCTCCTGTTAATTTTAACAGGATAAATTTACATTAAACTTACTTATTTCATAACATATTTTTTCTTAGGGATTCTGTATAATGGTTCATAAATACACCTCTTCCTAGAATCAATGGCTAACAAAAACTATGAGCAGAAATGAATCGTAGAGATTGTAAAATACAAGAAGACTGAGGGGTAGAAACAGGGCTTTTTGCCAGCCATGAGGAATAGTGTGACAGTTTCCAGTGGGCAAGTAATTCATCTTTTAATGTGTATTAATCAGGAATATGATGAAAATTATAATTCAGAAAGATGTGACTATAAGCAATGCAAAAAACAATTGTATAATGACAATTCTGAGGGAAGATGCAAATTTAGTCACTGTGGCAAAACCCAATAAAGAAATGACAATGTCCTGGGGCGCCTGGGTGGCTCAGTGGGTTAAGCCGCTGCCTTCTGCTCGGGTCATGATCTCGGGGTCCTGGGATTGAGTCCCGCATTGGGCTTTCTGCTCGGCAGGGAGCCTGTTTCCCTTTCTCTCTCTCTCTGCCTGCTTCTCTGCCTACTTGTGATCTCTCTCTGTCAAATAAATAAATAAAATCTTTAAAAAAAAAAAAAGAAAGAAAGAAAGAAATGACAATGTCCAAAACTAAAATTTGGGGTTAAAATACCATATGGTATGAATAGAGGTTTCTGTGATCTGTCCTGCATAACCAGCCACCCCCACCTGCCCGCATGCAGGCTAAGGAATGTTGTTAGACTTAAGCTGCACAAATGACCTTGGGAGTTTGATTAGCTGACATTAGCTGGCCTCCAGGTCAAACTGGCTCTTCTGGCTTCGACACCAAGAGCTATAAATTTTGTCTTACCTTCAAGCTGCAGGCTGAGTTGTCCCCCACCCCAGAATGAAATCCAGGAGTCAAGGCAAGCCTAAGCTCCTTGAATTTGTAAGGACACGCTAATACAAGAATGTGGCTCACTCCAAACAGCACACAAGCACACATATGTTTAACTTCAAGCCTGCATTTTTTTGCCCTATAAATACTGCTCTTCTTGAGATGGTCAGTTAGAAGTCTCACCAGAGGGGAGGATCCTTGCCCAGGGCTCTCCACTGGGACTCTAGCCTGGCTGTTTCCACTGGGCTACCCCAGCTAATGAAGCTGGAGATTGTACCCAATTCGATGTAACTGTGTCTTATTCTCCTTTACTGCTTAATATTGCCCTCATCTACTTGCAGATTTCCCTTTTCTTCTGTTTCTATTAGATTTTTATAGGATCAATAAAGTGTTGTTTCCTCTTCGAAACTAAGAGTATGTTTTCTGTGATTCTCTTCTTGAGAAAGAAGACATAGACCCACAGCTTTGGAGACTGGGAATGGAATGTTGAGCAGAATAAGAAAGAAAGTTGAGCAGAATAAGGAAGAATTCCAGCATGGCCCCCCAAAAGCAAATTTTCAGGAAGGCATTCTGGAATTATTTAGATCACTTCCCAAACAGCAAGGATCATATTGCTGGAAATAAGAGGTAAGTCCTACAGATGTTCTATAGTTTTGCTACTTAAAGTGTGGTTCCTGAACTAGCAACGTGGGCTTCACCTGGAGGCCCACAGGGGATTCAGAGTCATAGATCTTACCTTAAAACTACTGCATCTGAATCAGAATTTTCACATTATACAGATGACCTAGATGGTCACTGGAAACAAAGAATAGAATTAGAGTTGACCTCCTTACCATCACTCACAGTCACCACTCACTTGAGAAATTTGTTTCTTGTCTCTAACTTCAGTTTCTGCACATCTAAAGCTTCTGGTTCCCAGAACTGGAATGGGCCACATACCACTGGACAGAGCATGCAGCCCACTAAAACTAAGGCTACTACTGCTTATGCTCATTTTAGGCTTTTCCAAAGTAGTCACGTACATGAAGAAAGGAGTTACTTTACAATCAAGGGAAATGCCCTTTATTATTATAAAGATGTGTTTTTGCCACAAAATGTGAACAGTGAGAGTGTTTCTTAAATGTAGTGGATTCCATGAATGTGTGCCTGAATATGCAACTGCAGTAGTGATGACCTCACATAACACTGTAGTCGGGAGCTCAGATCCCCAGGGATAAAGATCTAGGTTCCCTGCTGAGCAAGAGACCCAGACCAGCAGGTATGCTGCTGAGAGTAAATATTCTAGAATAAGTGGTAAAGGAAGATGATGGCTGCTGGTTACTGACTTGGGACCAATTTCATCCATCAACAGGAAATGTTAATTGGCTCAATAAACTTTTCTTTTTTAAGTTATTAATACCCACTACCTAGGGAATCAGCAATAGTACACTATAAACTTAGCATGTGGTACCTGGTGGGCTCTGTAGATGGACTGCAGCAGATGGACTGTAGCAGATCCTGCATCTGACCCATCCATATCCCCTCCACTTCTATTTCCAGAAATACTGGCCCATCTTCCAGCTACCAACACTTAGGTTTTTTGGCTGAAATTTTTCTTGACACTATACTCCTGTCTGTCTGCAAATAAGCTATAAGTATGGGGCATTAACAACTTTAGAAGTCACCTACTGGTGGATAAATGCACTTCTTGCAGCTTTGGTGATATAACTGAATCATACATTCTACTCTGACTTTAAGAATTAACCCACAGAATTTTTTCCAGTTGCTCATAGTAGTAACATCTGATAATGTACTTTTTGTCTTCCTTCTCCTTATCTCATTTCACACTCACCACTTTTTCTGAGATCCTTTCACATGTAAAACACTAGCACCCAAATCAGTATCTCAGGGGACTCCAAAAAAAGATGAATACCACCAGCATATAGTTACATTACAATCATGTACTTGGAAGATATTGCTTATGGACTTGGTAAATCATAGCGGTACAAAGAGATTCAAAATAAGAAACACCAGCATTTAAGGACAAGGGAAAAATGTCTCCAATGATCCAAGAAAAGCATTAGTAAAACAGGAGAAAAATTGAGAATTTGCTCTCAATAAGCTAAACGTTGGCAAGAAGGCAGGAAACATACAGTGCTAACAATTACAGAGATGTGAAGTCTTCTACCTAAAAATTCCCTATTGTTTTCAGCACCACTGATAATATCTGTGACATATATAGCCAGGGGTGAGATTCTAGTCAATGAGAGATAAAATAGGTTAAGTAGGTGAATGACAGAGAAGGGAATGGAGGAAAGCAAAATTTATTGGCAAAGGAATTGTAGGAGAAAATTTAAAGAGGTGAAAATAGTGAAGATAGATAACTAATAACAAAAAATATAAAGGGACACTAGGGGTATCAGATCATAGATACCTGGTAAGAGAATAGCATGACAAAGAAATATGAAATGGTAATAGTCTGGGGCAGAGAATATTGAAACTGAACTTTAAAAAAAGGAGAGGTTGTAAAACATTTTTTCTATAAAGATATACTTTTCTAATGAAAATGGTATTTTTGTGACATGTAATCACACAAATTTGAATTCTCTTCAAGATGTGACAAAATATAAAGTCCTTCAAATAGAGGAACTACATTAAAAAATAAGTACTTAATAAGATACTTTCTTGGGGCGCCTGGGTGGCTCAGTGGGTTAAGCCTCTGCCTTTGGTCCAGGTCATGATCTCAGGGTCCTGGGATTGAGCCCCGTGTCGGGCTCTCTGCTCAGTAGAGACCCCGCTTCCCCCTCTCTCTGCCTCCCTCTCTGCCTACTTGTGATCTCTCTGTCAAACAAATAAAATCTTTTAAAAAAATAAAAATAAAAATAAATAAGATACTTTTTTTTAAACCTGAATTTTAGGTAGTCATTACCAAAATAATTTAAGAATTATGAAGTAAATAAAAAGTCTCCACTTAATTAAAGCTCAATGAGCCAAAGCCTGAGGGGATCCTTGAGTAATTGATATTTGACAAAATTACTCCAGACAGGTCAAGTGGTAGAGAACATTCAAGTAATTCATGCATAATTTTGGTACTAAATAGTACCACTTGGTGATCTTTATCCTAGGTTTGTTAAGTAATTGTCATTGTTTCATTTAAGTTTTTATTTATTTTTACTTACTGACTGATTTTTAAATTATAAATTATGACCTGTGTACAAAGATGAATGATTCATAAACACTGATTTCAATTAATTATTGTAATGTACACACGTTTGACCACTACTCAAGAAGAAAAAGGGCAAGGCCAGGAACCCAGAAACTGCCTTTTTTTCATCTTCAATCAATATCCATTCCCTACTCAAGACAACTATCATTCTAACACTGTATTTCAGAATTGACTGATTTTGCTCCTAACCAGAATCATACAGAATGCTCTGTATATGACTTGGGTCCAAATTAAGTCTGTAAGACTAATCCATGGTGTTGCACACAGATGTAGTACATTACTTTAATTGAATTAGAATAGCCTATATAGTATGAATATAATCTAATTTATTGATCCTTTTTTTTTTTTTTTAAATAAGGGTTGAAGAAGGGGTGGGCCAGGGGCTGAGGGAGAGGGAGAGAAAATCTCAACCACATGCCTACCCCACCACAGAGGCTCACACAAAGCCCCACCAGGAGCCCACATGGGGCTAGATCTCACAACCCTGAGATCATGACCTCAGCTGAAATCAAGAGTTGGAAGCTTAACCAACTGAGCCACCCAAGCATCTCTGTTTTGAACATTTTTGCACTTGTCTTTTGGTGCACATGGAATTATGGGGTAACAGATTATACAATCTGTACCACTGCTTCAACAGGCAACGTTGTCAGTGTTTGACAGTTCCAGTTACTTCCCCAGCTTGGTCTTAACAGTTATTTTTTAGCTATTTTGGTTCGGCATTTATCCAATTTATCATTCCAATTACCAAAAAATGTCTTTTGGATTTAACATGTTACATCAGGTATGTTAAAAGGATCCCACAATCGCCAGTAAATGTAAATCAGATCTAATCATCAGTCACAGTTGAGCACAGATCACTAATACTTGAGCATTTTGAACTAGAAAAGATTCTCTACTTGTTCTAACATAACCATTCTGTAGATACAAAAGTAGTATTTGGAGTCAGATTGGAGTTAGACCTGAAGCCTATATATAGGTCTTTGCATATTTGCATATAAGCAAATTATTTAACATCTTTGAATCTAACTTTTTTTGTATTTAAAATAAAACTAACAAGACTCACCCTTATAATTTTGATTGAAAATATCTATGCAATAATGCAATGGAATGCCCTTGGACATTTTATGTGATCAGTATATCTCAGATTCTTTACCCCTTTATTTTGCAAATGTAGAGAGAGGAACAGAGTCTTTAAATCTACATCACAAAAAAAATCCTTACATAGATGCCCTGAGGGTAAAAATAAAACCTCCTAATTCTAAGAAGTCTTCTAATGAACTTTGTGATTTAAACTACATACAAAACGAAAAAGGAAAAACTATATGGGGGTAAAGCAGTGATATATTACAATATCCAAATGTATGTAACTTCTATTAAATTTTCATTATTAAATATAAGATGCTCTGAAAAAGATTCATGTTACTAGAAATACATAGACACATTTTTAGATTTTATATAAAATTATTTTCCATTCATTAAAAAATATTCATTAAATTTTTATTTCACCAATTACTTATAAAAGTCCAAGTTCGACAGTTTTACATCTCAGGACTAAGATTTCACTCACCATCTTTGGGATACCTTTTTGTCTCCCATTACTTACAGGGACACCTCCATCTACATGCCTGCAATATTTTTTTTTTTCCCCACTAACATGATTCCATTCTTTCCGCTATGTACTTCTGTTTGTCTTTTTATAACAAAACAACAGAGCTTAGAAAAAAGGTATAAATCAATGTCTAACAAGAAAGTTTTGAGAAAGCATTTTTCTTCGTATTACTGTCTGTGGCATTTCCAAACCTCTGAACAATTAACCAGAGCATTGTAGGTTAGCCAGAGGGAGGCCGAGTTAAGTCAGATGAGCTAGCTTAATCAGAACCCACAGGCATTGTCAACAGGAACAACTAACAACTCATCTGGGCTGTGAAAATGGGAGATGGACTCCACAAGAATATTCTCATGCCATCACTGAGCTCCGTCATCTCGGCACCAATGTGAAAAAGAGAGCAGTTTCTTCTACAGGGAAAGATTTAATTTAAATCTAGTGTTCATCATTCAAATAGCCTTCCCCCTCCCCTTTTCTAATAGCCCATTACACATTCCAAAAAAATCTCCTTTGCTGCAGTGCTTACAGAATACGTCTCATCAGCATTGTGCATCAAAGCCCAGCATTTTGACTCTATTAAACATTTGCAGCAGATTTTCTATCCATGTTCTCATGATTCTTTTCTTCCAGTATACTTATCTTTTGATGTTAACTTCTCATTGTTATTAACCCTCTGTTTATGTTCATCCTTGCTTCTCAATCCTACAGTTCCTAAGGGTTTTGTGTGTTTTACTCAAACCTTTGGCTCCATAAACATTATCTTAGTATGTATTTTAAACACAGCACTAGCAATTATTTTATCCCATAGAACACCTGAATAAAATATCAAACACATTTTCTTCCTGGTTTGTTCACATGATAACCTGAAAGACTAAAGCATCAAATAAAAAACAAAACAAAACAAAACCATGAAGTAGGTGGCTGTTAAAATTCTCAGGACATTTTTCCTCTAAAGGTTATATTAATAATACAAATTTAAGATAACCTGTATGCTTAATGAGAACAATTAACCTGCCAATTTGCTATACTCTTACATCTGACCTTCTATGGATGAAGTTATCACCTAACTAACACTTTTATTAGCTTTTGTTTTTTTTTATAATGCACATTTTAAAGTGACAATAAGTCACACACCATGGCCTAATGATGCTATTAAAATTCAAACCACTGCTCATAAAACAGTTTAAGTCTCTTTGCCCTTTATAAGCCACATTTCTGTAGATTTACCAGTTGGAGGTGGAGAAGTATAAAGGTATCTCCAGGCTTTTCTCAGCAGGTTAGCATGTTTCTTGAATACTCATTGGCACCAACTCCTTATGTGCCATTGATTCACCTGGAGGTCCATGAATAGAGAAGCAGATGAGCTCAGTCTTCACTGACGACTCTGGCTGCATCTTTGCTTTTCTTCATCAATATCTGATATCTACTTTTGAGCTTCATCTTCTGCAGCTTTTCCAGGAAATGTATTTGGATCAGATATTTGTTTAAAAGAAACCATTACCAAAGTCTTTCTGTCAAGTGATTTAAAAATATCTCCAACACGTCTTAGAGATAGTGACTGCACAAGTGCCTGTCTTTGTGAAAAGAACTAAGGGGCACATTTAATGCATAATACCAGTGACATTTCAAATGTTTTCATGAAACAGAGCTTGCAACATACATTGACAATCCTCTTTAATTTACATGTCACTAAGAAAACAAAAACAAAAACAAAAAACCTAGCTTCCAGAGTGTGTGTTCTGTTGTAAGTGGCATTTTAGTTATTTATTTATTCATTTTTAAAGATTTTATTTATTTATTTGACAGAGAAAGTAGGCAGAGAGAGGTGGGGGGGGAAGCAGGCTCCCGGCAGAGCAGAGAGCCCGATGTGGGGCTCAATTCCAGGACCCTGAGATCATGACCTGAGCCAAAGGCAGAGGCTTAATCCACTGAGCCACCCAGGTGCCCCGTAAGTGGCATTTTAATCTCAACTCAAACCTGATGCTTCTAACCTAGCAAACCTACACATTAGATTTCAACTTCACTCAAAACTTAAATTGTCACTCACATTCAAAACAGTGTTTTTCTTTTCAAGGTCAAAAATCAAAGGTAATCCTCCAAAATGGCCCATACTGTTTTCTCCAGTCATATTGTTCCAAAAATCTCACATACTTAAGAAGGAATCAGATTATACTGAAAGTCTTATCTGCACTTATGAAGTATATTTTCTTGACTTTTTTCTAAAATGCCACTACAATTATATATAAAGATTGTGTGTGTGCATCTTCTCAGTGAATAAACACACTCTCACCTTCATATTATTTTCCTCTAACCTCTCATTCCATATTCCTACTTAGATTTAATTGAAAGACCAGTATAAGATCTATTAATAGAAAACAATACCAATATAATTGAAAGGCATGTATCTGTAAGGAAGCTGATTTAGTACCATCAGCCTAAATCCTACATGAATTACTTGACTCCTCTATACCACCTGACTTGTCTAGGGTAATTCTGGCAAATGCCAATTGCTCAATGATGTTTTTAGAAGCTGTACAATTTTCTATTTTGTTAATTACATAGCATTTATTTTATTTTAATAACTATTATAAATTAGGCAAAGGAGATACTTTTACTCCAAGTTAACAGGTATAGAAACTGAAACATTGGAATATTCAAAACATATTTTTAGAAGTCATCTATCATGCTGTCCCGTGGCACATTAAAGAAAAAAATCCAAATAGCTGGAATTTAAATTAAATAAATTGTTTCTAGAATACATATGACTTAAATACTGTCAGACTAGGTTTGGTATAACAATTCCATGGTATTTTTCAGTTCCCAGACTCTTACTTGCTACCCAAGAGCTAAGACATAGTGCTTGCCTTTATGGTTCAATGTAGTAGCTGATGTTCCAATAGAAGAAGTGATACATGTTTATTTATACTTAAGCCATTGTCCTAAACTTAGTATGATGGCCATATTTAGCTGCAAATGAAGTTAGAAAATACTGTAATTTCAGCGCATGAAAATAATCAGTGCAGACTGAGATAAAGGATGAGATCACATGTTTGAGTAGGCGACTAAAATGATTTTCAAATATGAATGAATTAGAACATACAAGTCTCTAGCTTTAGAATCTTCTCTTTCTGTTGTTAATCTTCCCTACATATTTCTTTTCTCTCCAAATCCAAACTCTATATTTATAAATGCTTTTGCATGCCCTTATAGTTCAGATAAATATCCAAGTAAGGAAATCTAATAATAGCAGGCAGCTATTAAAAAAGTATATATTTTTCCCAGTACATATTATACAGTAATATGTTAAACCATATATGTATCTAATCCCATACAGTATTTTTATATGTGAAAAAAATGCATAGGCAAATAAATTTAAAGTAATATTTCTTAATATACAAATAAAAACATTTTATTATAATGAAATATTCTTGAATTAAATTTCAATTTATTTAATTATGAGTAAATCTATACTTGTCACTTTAAAAAACAAAAGCCAGAAAAGCAATGCAAATACATTATAAGAACACGAAAGTATAAAATCAATATCTAAAAGAATATATTGTTTATATTTAAAGTCTGTGTATTATCCTTATGTCTGGATTACTTATAAATGACCTTACAAAATATTTCATGGTCAACTCAGTACCTGATGTGGTTAGGATCTGCTATACAACAGACTTTAGTTCAGTAACCAGTAATGACAATAACATTAACAGCCCAATTTAAGTGCTAGTGATGAAGATGATTTTCAAATACTACAGAAGATTCCCTATTTTACATTTGCATTCCATTTTAAGTAAAAAATATCTTTCCCCTAAGGAAAAATTTCAATATATCTAATTTTCTCTTAAGTAGGTATCTTTAGATTCCAGTATCTGTTAAAAGCCAGTGATATTCCCTTGTGTGGGGGCAAAATTTATTCTTTAGAGTTTGATACTCCCTCAGGAATTTATTTCCAACTTTCTATCTTCCTATAATCTAGTTATAAAATTAATATACTGCTATTTTCCTTAGAGATTTTATGCAAAATATATTCTTAGTTTTACCACAAAGAAAAAAAATCATACAACTTTAATTCTTCTCAGTAAAAATTACATAAGACACATAATTCAAATTATAAAGTTATAAAAATCTCACCCAACTTGATACATATTCCTTTTAAAGAGGTCCTATCATTAACTAGAAAAGAAACCATGGTCTTAAGTTGTCAATTCAGAAAACTTAAAATCTTACTATAATTTAGTGCACACTTAGTGAAGAGCTAAGCAAATGTAATCAAGTTTATTATTTCCAGTTTGCCTTAGGAGAAAATTAGCAGATAATCTAAGAAGGTCCTTAAGTAAATCTAACTTGACCGACCTGACTTAAAAGGTTAATCTTACTGCATATCTATCTAGCACAATGAGAACTAGAATAGTCACTTTAGACAAATTGAGGGACCTAAAATAGCTCCAAATATAGCAAGAATATCCTTAAGCTAATACAGATTTCTACTTTTGGCTATAACAAACAGCCTTATGCTAGACCAATTCTTGTTGCAGGAACAACAAAAGGAGCTGGATCAAATTTTTAAAAATCAGTTTGATGTCATTAGGGAATTGCAAATTAGAACACTGAGCTACTGTACTAATGATAGTGACTAAAGACACTGACACCACCAAATTCTGGCAATGATGTACAACAACAGCAACTCCCATTCATTGCTGGTAGAAATGCAAAAATGGAACAACCACTTTGGAAAATAGTTTGGCTCATACAAAACTCTTCATACTCTTACCATAACCACACAGTAATCAAAGAAGTTGGAAACTTATATCCACAAAAGATGGCACCAAAGGAGTTGAAAACTTACATACAAAAACCTGTACACAAATATTTATATAAGATTTATAACTGTCAAACTTGGAAGCAATCAAGATGCCTCTTATCGCATAAGTGGATAAACATCCTGTCGTACATACATACAATAGTGTATTATTTAGTAATCAAAAGAAATGAGTTATCAAGGCACAAAAAAGATAGAAAGAAACCTTTAATGCATATTGTTACTTGAAAGAAGTTAGTTTGAAAAGGCTACATACACATTCCACCTTTCTGGAAAAGGCCAAACTAAGTAGACAGCAAAAAGGTCAATGGTTTACAGATGTTGGGGGGAAGGGAAAGTGAGATGAATAGAACACAGGTAGAACCCTGTGTAGAACACAGATTTTTAGGGCTTTTTTTTTTTTATGATAATATAATGGTGGACATCTGTCATTACACGTTTGTCAAAACCTATAGAATGTACAATACAGAGTGAACCCTAGTATAAGCTCTCTATTTTAATTAAAAATAATATATACATGTTGGCTCATTAATTGTAAAAATGTACTGCACTAATGCAAGATTTTCATTATAGTAGAAATTAGGGGTAAGGAGTAGTGCAAGACATATAGGATAATTCCCTGCACTTTTTACTAAATTTTCCTGTAAATCTAAAACTACCTTAAAAATGCCTATTTTAAAAACACTTACAAAAAATTTCCTCAAAACACAGTATTATATTCCTTTCAGGAAGCTGCTAGGCAGAATTGCTAGTTGGGGTATTAAAGCAGACTTGAAAATACAAAGTATGGTTTATAAACCAGTGCGTGATGAACACTTCAAACAAATTTATCTCTCATCATACTTTAAAAATTCTTAATTTGTGTTGTTTTAATCAGTAATGTATTTTATTTACCGTTTTCTAAGCATCGTGTATTAAAATTCTCCAGAGATGCAAAACCAATAGGATATAAAGAGTATGGTATTGCCATAAAAACAGACACATATATCAATGAAACAGAATTGAGAACCCAGAAGTAAACAGACACACATATGGTCAATTAATTAATGACAAAGGAAGTAGGCAAGACTACACAATGGGGAAAGAAGACTCCCATTCATACATGTTGTTAGGAAAACTTGACAACCACATACAAAGAATAAAATTAGACTACAATCTTACACCATATACAAAAATTAAGTCCAAATGGATTAAGGACTTGAATATAGACCTGAATCTTGAAAGTCCTAGAAGAAGACATAGGCAGTGAACTTCTTGAGGTTAGTCTTGCTGATGATTTTTGGACATAAAAGCAAAGGTAACAAAAGAGAAATTAAAAAGTGGGATTACATAAAACTAAAAAGCTTCTGCACAGCAAAGGAAACTATTAACAAAACAAAAGACAACCAACTAAATGAGAGAATATTTTCTGTTTCAAAAAAGACACACAGATGGCCAACATGCACATGAAAAGATGATCAACATTACTAATTATCTAGAAAAAACAAATCAAAACTATAATGAAACATCACTTCATGTCTGCTAGAATAACTAATATCAAAAAGACAAAAGTGTGGGCAAGGATGTGGAGAAAACAAAATCCTTATACACTGTTGATGGGTATGAAAATGAGTGCAACCACCATGTAAAACAATATGGAGGTTTCTCAAAAAACTAAATATAGAAATACCATATGACCCAGAAATTCCACTTCTGGGTATTTTTCCTCCAAAAAACAAAAACACTAATTGAAAAAGATACATTGACCCCGATGTCCACTGCAACATTATTTATAATAGCCAAAATAAGGAACAACCTGAGCGTCCATTAATGGATGAATGCATAAAGAAGATTGTTGTGTGTGTGTATACACACACATATATGAATACAATGGAATACTACATATGAAATCTTTCCATGTGCCATAACAACATGAATGGACTTTGAGGATACTAATGCTAAATCAAGTAAGTCAAAGGCAAGTACCACATGCTTTCACTTATATCCAGAATCTAGGAAGACAAATGACAAAACAAAATGCATAGATACAGAGAACAAACTGGTGGTTGACTGAGGAGAGAGGGTTTGGAGAGTGGGTGAAATAGTGATTGGGTCAAGAGTTATAAAAAATCATCGGAATGTAATGCAATATAGAGCATTGTGACTACAGTTAACACTGTACTGCATATTTGAAAGTGCTAAAAGAGTACATCATAGAAGTGTTCATTGCAAGAAAAAATTATTTGTAACTCTGGTGACTCCTGTTAACTAGACTTACTACTATGATCATGTTTCAGCATATACAAATGTCAAATCATTATACTGCACACTTGTTTTATGCTAGTCTCAGCCTATCAATAAGCAATGCTGTAGTTGGACCAGTCTTTCCAGTTCTCATTATTGCAAGATGCCCTTTAGCCATAACAACAGGAAACCTTGAAAAATAAATCATCATTACTTAAGAGACCTACAACATACCTAAGGCTACAGAGTGAGGTCACAGGTAGAGAGAGACAGCATGTGAAAGTACCTAACAGTTCTGTTTTCACTGGAGTTGAAAGTGGGGCCTTATGGTTTCATGCACTCACTCTTTATTGGTGAATTTAAAACACAAGAATGGGAATTTAAAGCCTGGGGAGAAGAAAACAAGGGGCCAAAATGGTCAGCTATAGAAATCAACCAAGATCTCTAAAACAAAGGTGCCTCAATCAGGGGCGGGGGTGGGGGCGTGGGGGTGGGGAGCAGGCAGCCCGACTTTTTATCTAGTCTTAGGGCTGGCCATGTGTTTATTAGAGATAACCCTCTTTGAAGTGGATGGCTCAGCAATCAAAACTAAAGTCAGGCACTTACTTGCATTACAAAAAACAAAACAGGATTTACACTACAGTGCCTGGAATTAATATAACACTATGTATTACTTAATAAAAATTAATAAAGCTTCAGTATTTGCACATTTGAAAGACAGTTATATCCTCAAATAGGTCCTTCTTCTGTAATATGCCACATGCAAAAGAGTTGACAATGCATTTGCAAAACTTAAAATGAGTACCTTTAATCCATACAACTAGGTGTATAGAATATTGATAGTACTTAGTCCAGCCTTATGGGATCCTGAGCTTATCTCAACCACCCACCTCTGTTTCACCCAGACAGAACCTCTTTGTTAATTTGTTTTTTGTGTATTATCCTTGCTTTTCTTTATAACTTTACTACATGTATAGGCATGTCATACTCACATACATTTGTATGTTGCTGTTTCTACAAGTTATCAAGGAAATCTTTGAGTACATGTTCTGCCATCTCCTGATCTTTATGTTCAACATGTTTTACAATTCCTTCATGTGGTAAAAATTGAGCTCTAGTTGATTATTTTCATAAATATTCTATAAATAGATACTCTATAAATAGAGTCTATAAATATATTCTATAAGTAGATAAATGTTCTCTGCATTATAGATAAATGTTCTATAAATAGATATTTTCATGAATATCTTATAACTAGATATTCTATAAACATTTTACCAACATTTTATGAACAGAATTATTTATACTGCTGTCAGTGAATATTTGGTTTCCAGTTTTAAGTATCTAATCTTGAACATGCCTAAGCATTCTGTAATTTGTTTTGATTTTTTCTTTGAAATGCTCTCAGCTCTCTGATGACATTATTTTTTGTTTTTATAAATCCATAAGTAGATGGTAACAGAGACCCCTGCACACACTTAAAAATTAATTAATTAAAAAATAAAAATAAAAACTAAAAAGACCAAACAAAAACATCAACAACAACAAAAAAACCCAAGAGGTACCATATAGTTTCTACAGTTTCATAATCATTTCATCAGAATGTACAAAGTTTTTCTGTCTCCTTAACTTACTCTCAAATTCTTCTCTTTTCTCCTGAGAGTTGTATTTCGTTTTGCTTTTCTATTCATGTTTACCCTCTATTACATTAAAAAAATAGTTCTACTCTATTTGCTGAAACATTTTAGTGATTAATTCATCATTAGCATAAATTTAGTCAATGTTAAAAAAAAAAGTTCAATGTCTGTTGAGTTGTTAACATACAATAATATGATAAACTGTGAAAATTAATTTATTTTCTTATCCTTAGTTTATTCATTAAATTGTACTCAATATTTAAATTTAAAATTCCAAAAATGATCTCTATAATTATATTTATTCATGATACTTAAGTATCTTAGAGTACTTTTATCTTGGTGATAAAATTAATTAAAGCTATATTCCATGTTTATAAAATCCATATCCGATATACCAACTTATGCTGGACATGAAAGGATATGAGCAAGTTAGTCAAGTGCAATAACAAGTTATTCTAGCCACTCCACCCCTATAGCTAAAGTGCATTTACACATATATTTTTTTAAGATTTTATTTATTTATATGACAGACAGAGGTCACAAGTAAGCAGAGAGGTAGGCAGAGAGAGAGGAGGAAGCAGGCTCCCTGCTGAGCACAGAGCCTAATTTGAGGCTGGATCCCAGGCCCTGAGATCATGACCTGAGCCTCAGGAAGAGGCTTTCACCCACAGAAGCTTTAACCCACTGAGCCATCCAGGCACCTCGCATTTACACATATCTTAAGATAGGTGTCTATTTCAGTTTTTACATACAATGGTAGCAATATATTTACTGTATGATGCTGATAAAAATTTAGGAAATTAATAGTTGTCCTAAACTGTTTTTCACAAAATAAGCATGTTTTATGTAAGTATTTTAAACTCATTCAAAAGTCAATTACAGTTGTCTTTTTATATTTGCACACTTTCAATTTTTAAAGCTAAAAGGCCAACAATATGATTTACTAAACTATGAATGTGTTAATTAGGATTTTGAAAATTTATATAAATAACAATACAATTTCTTTTTAAGGCTGAATTTAAAGAAGAATTGGAAGTACGATGAATACTGTGAATCTTTGGGTACTTAAAATTCAGGTTTATCCCTTCAAATGGAATAACTAGAATTTTAATTGTGGTTAAAAATAACAGTTAATGGAAGTATTTTTATTTGACACTTTTTAGCACTGATTTTCCTTCAAAATCAGTTCTAATTTGTTTCTGTTTTATTATTTTTATCTAATAAATATTCACTTCTATCAAATTTCTTGGCAAGGAATGAGTGTTTTTGTCATAATGAAATCTGATGAACCATAATCAGAATAATGACACATTTAACAAATGCATACATCTGGGTTCTTTTCAACTTAACAGTGGGTGTTATTTTAGTGATTTATTGTAATTAAAATTTTACAAAATATACATTCACCTATATTTTTTCCATTTTTTTAGATTTTTAAAAGAGCATTTATGATCTTATTCGCATCACACATTCTGACATTTGTTAATTTGGCTACAAAGTGACTGACATAGAAATATATAGATACTATGGGATCATTGCTGGAAATTCTATTGGTTCTCTTATTGCCATGAATATGAAATGCATAATAACATCAATTAAATATTAGTGGGTTTTATTAGCATTAATGGAAATTATGCACGAGAATCAAATGGAGAGACACTAGAGTTCCTTAATTTAAACATTACAACAGCATGAGTGTTTAAATTAAGAACCATTATTTCAAGAAATGTTTAAAATTGAAGCATGGAATATTAGGGTTTTAGGTAATTTCCCCTTAATATATGTCAGAGCATCGTACATCTTTCTTATTCTGAATTCCTGACCTCTACCATATAAATCATTTTTTCTGCTGGCAATAAAAAGTGCCAACCACTTCCTGTTTAGCACACCAATGCTATACAACACAAATTGGCTTAATGCCTACTCATTTGTCAAGGTCTAGTGCAAATGCTATTGCTCTCCTGAAGCTTTTCCAAAAGCCACCATTACCAGACAAATTCAGTTATTAGTAAAACCTGAGGTGTTAACATATAATGTGATATTCACATCTGCATTTGAATGCAGAATAAAAATAATACCTATAACCTTATTTTATGGAGAAATTTCTATATGTATATAATTATTTATCATGAGAGGTCTTGATTTATAAAAGGCCACTTGTAAATTGAAATAAAATTCCTTCAACATAAGCAGCTTTTAGACATCTTTGAGTTCAACAGACTATCTTTGAGTATATAAAATATGCATAAAAGGTATCAGAAAAATACAAGATACTAGAAATTAGACAATAGAATTAAAGATACAGAATATTATGAGTAAAATAGTACACAGTTTCAAAACACAATCCCTTATTACTAAGTGAGAAAAACATCACTTAGTCATGTGTTTCCCTTTGGGAAGCGAAAAGCTGTCAAATACATAGAAAGTTTTTTTCTGCCAAAGGGAAAAAAGTATCTTGCCAATTTCTTTCTTTCTTCCTTTCTTTCTTTCTTTCTTTCTTTCTTTTTTAAGACAGCTTTTTTGATTTTTTAAAATTTTTTAAAGATTTTTATTTACTTACTTGAGACAGAGCACAAGCAGGAGGAGAAGGAAAGGGGGAAGCAGATGCCCTGCTGAGCACAAAGCCTGTTGCGGGGCTTGACCCCAGGACTCTGGGATCATGACCTGAGATAAAGGCAGACGCCTAACAGACTGAGCCACCCAGGTACCCCAACAGCCTTTTCCAAAGAGAGAAAATTACAAGTATCTAAATATATCATTTCAATGACATTTTTATCTAGAATTATCTACTTGATACAAGATTCTAAGATTTCTAATCATATCATAGTAATTTTCTCAATTTTTAAATGAGTATTCTTAAAAAGCTATGCAATCTATGTAAGCTTTTTGGTCCCCAAACCTCCCTTTTCTTCAGAAATCATGTAATGTTCAAGATCTTTGTAATTTTCAACATATTAATTTAAACTGGTTTCCTTATACTGTCTTTGTTTTTCCAAAATTTCCAGTCACCCTTCCAAAGTCATGTCTTTTTGGCAGTAGCTCCTCTCAGAAAAGTTTTGATTAACTTATGAATGGGCATCATGCCATGTAAACAGATGTGGAAAGTGTAAACAGAATATATCTGTCAATATAGTCATGTGCTGGTATAATCCATGATTCCATTCTAAGTAACCATATTAATAAACAGATTAAACTGCATATATCTATTACATAAGCTCTTTAATGGTGAACAGGGACTTCTGGAAGCTGCCACAACTTTTTCAGGCCAGTAGGATAATATTTTATGCATTAAAGCAGCTTAATTTATTAGACAAGTACAAAAATCTGCACTCTACCAATCTATTTGGAGAGTAGTGATGACAGCCTAAAAGGCAGTCTTAAAGCCCCATGCATTGTTTTATTTCTTCTTCAATCAAATAGTACACATCTTTTAATGTTTTAGGCAATGTGACATATTCTTTTAAATATGTTGTTTGCTAGGTACAAAATTCATTCCTATTATTCTTATCATCTTTCAAAGATGAGGAAAACAGAGATTACCTCCTCCCCTTCCTTTGTCATTACAACTGTTACTTACGAAAGATTTTCTCCTAGCTCTATGTAAAACTGACAATCGGCTATTAATGAAGAGCTTGGATTTCTTTGCCTGAGTCACAATATCTGAGTCAGTGTAGAGAAACCATCTGTGGATGCTGATAATGCAGGAGTAAGATTCTCTACAACTGACATTTTGGTTTTATCACAAATTGAACAAGATGGCCTGGGGATAATTAAGATCAAGTACCTACTACAGGAATCTTTTTTATATCTGAGATTAGTGATCTAAGTACTCAATTTGGCCCAGAAGTAAAGGTTTTAACTACTGCTTCTCATTCAGGGTAGAACTTTCGGGCAATCTCTTTGGACACCCAAATTATGCAAGGTGAAACTAGAGAAAACACCAACTTTTCCCTTCCCAGGTAGAGAAAGTAACACAAGTCTGGGAAATGTATTTTTTTAAATTACAATATAATGCATTATTTGTTTCAGGGATACAGGTCTGTGAATCATCAGTCTTACACAATTCACAGCACTCACCATAGTACATACCCTCCCCAATGTCCATAATCCAGCCACCCGATCCCTACCCCACACCCCCCAGGAACCCTCAGTTTGTTTCCTGAAATGGAGAGTCTCTTATAGTTTGTCTCCCTCCCTGGTCCCATCTTGTTTCATTTTTCCCTCCCTTCCCCCCCATGAAACCCCCCCTACTTCTCAAATGGATTTTAATGGTCAAATGAACATGTTTCCTGACAGAGTTCTATCGTCAGCTGACTCTATAACCATACTTGAATTCCTTAAATTAAAAAAAAAAAAATGTATTCAATCTATGACTATTTTCCTCTTTTCTTAAATCCAACATATAACGGTCACAACATCAGTTAAGCAATAAAGTCAGTGAAATACAAAGAGCCAGAGTCTAAACCTACACCCTCCTACATAGTGAATAATTAGTGAGGTGGCAAGTAAGAACTCAGAGGGAATGACACTGGAGCAATGAGGTGACATATGGAATGCACCTAAACATCAAACTTGAATCTGTTTCCAGACTCAGTGCAGAGAGATCAACATCCAGTGTTTAACAAGAGGCATAAGCCCAGATATAAAAAATGTATTTACATGAAAAATAAAGTCATTTAGTAATGTGTAGGTGGGACAAAAATCTGGCATATGCATCCTAGACACTGTGTGAAAGGCAAGTAGAAATTAGTTGGCAGGTGGCAGTTTAAGTACACTTTTCTTTTCTCCTTCCTCCCTCCTTTATGATATCAGAGCTAATTCTACCTCAGTTTTCACTCCACCCAGTGACTTCAAGTAACTATAAAATCTGGATTGGGCGCCCGGGTGGCTCAGTGGGTTAAGCCTCTGCCTTTGGCCCAGGTCATGATCTCAGGATCCTAGGATCAAGCCACGCGTTGGGTTCTCTGCTCAGCAGGGAGCCTGCTTCCTCTTCTCTCTCTGCCTGCCTCTCTGCCTACTTGTGATCTTTCTCTCCATCAAATAAATAAATAAAATATTTTTAAAATAATAAATAAATAAATAAATATCTGGATACCCCAAAGGGTGAAGATTCCCAAATCTTAATTTCTCCAAGATGAAAAGGTACTGCTCTGTTGTCCACAGTAAATGGGAAACAGTGACTTGAATCTTAATTATCCCTTATTTTTCCAGTAGAACAAGAATCTTTCCAGCCGGAAGACACTTAATATTCAGTTACACTTAAACTATGTGTAAATGACATTTCAAGGAAGATGTATCAGGTGGAGGTAATTTGAATTCTCTAGGGAAAAAATAACTTTAATAAAAGTCTTATCTTGTAACAAAAAGCTTTAATAGAAAATGTAAAGGGGCGCCTGGGTGGCTCAGTGGGTTAAGCCTCTGCCTTCGGCTCTGGTCATGATCCCGGGGTCCTGGGATCGAGCCCCACATCGGGCTCTCTGCTCAGCAGGGAGCATGCATCCTCCTCTCTCTCTCTCTCTGCCTGCCTCTCTGCCTACTTATGATCTCTGTCTGTCAAATAAATAAATAAAATCTTTAAAAAAAATAGAAAATGTAAAGACACAATCTGTTTCTGTACTTGATATTAGCATCACTGGCCAGTGTTTGCTGACAGCCAGAACAAAGTTATAAGAACCCCCACTATAGACACTATCATTCCACCTGAAGTCATGTTTCAATGTAAACATCTAGTTTATTCCCTGAGTACTAAACATTTTTATTGCATCAGATATCTCGGCAAATATTGCAATGAGGCTTCTCAGTAATTAAGAAAATAATGCTGTGATTATTCTACTCTTGTTTGGGCAAAATATTTTAAGTAATTTGGCTAACCATAGTTTTGATATGTTAGCATGTATAACCTCAGTTAATGAACTTGGCTAAAAGGAGTTTATGCATAATAAATGAGCTACTTATTAAGGAATTACTTTTTGGAGAAGAGGGAAATGGTTTACTTTATTTGTGGTAACATGAATTGATGCTACATTTTTCAATTACCTAATATAGTGCGGTGTCAGCAAGTGTATTGTTATAAATGTTTTAAGTCTGCCATAAATCACCTCATGTATCAGAAAACCTAAATGAATACAATATTCTACTTAGGTTTTATTATAATCATTTAAAACACATTTTTTTCTGTTTTCTTACAAAGCTGTTCTTGTAGTTATTTAGAGTGACAAGTAAATAGATTCTCTTCTGTGCTCCTCACACTATTTTAGACTACTTCAGAGATGGCTCTTCTTCATGAAGAAGCCATTTAATTCTGATTAAATTCTACTTTATTTTGTAATATGCTCAGGAATGATATCTTTTACATTTGGATTGAGAAACTTTGGTATCATGCAAATCTGAAATGGATGATCTGTTTGACATCTAAGTAGTAAAGATTGTATGGCTGACCATCTATACCTGCATCTTACATTTATATGTACTTACATTTATATATAGGTCTATCTTATTTCTGTTTATACACATCTGTATATATGATATATAATCTTTGTGTTAATTTGCATCTCTGTTGATGTCCTACCAATAAAGGATGTCCTATCAATAAAGGATGTTGATGCCTCTGTGTGTGTCTTTGTATACATATAAATTTATAACTATGGCATTCAAATCACTATAATTACATAAACATTCAACCTTAATTGACCCTTGGCTTTTCATATTGATGGACTGGCATAGTAAGATACTATAGGTACCACACATAGGCACAACTTGTTTGGATTAAGTTTAAGTCACACTCTCATGTGGCTAAATCAAAATTACTTCCAGTGTGCCTTTTAAATCATTCCCATTAGCACCATTCTTCAGTTTTATTGTGATGTGCCATTTTGACTCCACTAATTATATTATATCATTATCCCCTATATTCATTTCTTTCTTTCAGTTATTTCTATGCTCTGTTATGGCAAAAGTACACTCTAAAACACATTATATCCTTTGTGCTTATCTGTTTTCATAATGCATTGGTATTAGTTTGGACAGGCTACTAAGGAAATACATATTTAATACCAATGTCAGCACATTCTAGGTGATGTAGCCCATGGCCTGTTTTAGTAAAGTTTTATAGAAACAGAAATGCTTCTTTCTTTATGTATTGTCTGGGTCTGCCTTTGCATTATACGTTCACAATTGAGTAGTTGTTATAGAGAACTTAGCCCACAAAGCAAAAACGGTTTTCTGGTTTTATGGAAAACAAAACAAAACAAAACAAAACAACAACAACAACAAAACTACTTCTGCCTAACACAACCGAAACTTATTTTCTGCTCACATAAGAGTTTTTGTTTGTCTTAAGATTCACTGGGTACCTCTCTTCCATGCGGTCACTGAGGGAACTTTTCTGGCGGTTCCTCTGTTATCTACAGCACGTGGCTTTCAAGACTGCCTTGCTGTTTTCATCCTAAATGAAGGAAAGACCACAGAAGACTAGATGGGAATATTTGAGGTGCGAGGTCTGAATATGCCTAAGAGAAAATTTCACTCATATTCCTTTGGCTGGAAATCAACCACTAGTCAGTCCAGATACAAGGGAGGATGAGTAAGTCACCCAATTTTGTAACAATGAAAAGAATAATGCTGAATAAGTAATATCTGCAACAAGTTCTAAGAGCTTCAGTTCTGGAAGACTCAATAATTCAATTTCTCCAGGTCTGCCACTGAACACCCTTAGAAATTTTAAAAAGGGGGGTGATTATTGCTATAATAAAAAAGCCACAAGTCTCAAGTAGACTCTCAGTCTGGCTCATCGTGTTCTATCCCTCTGTTGAACGCTCAGATTTCCAAAGCAACAATTTCAAATTTTCCTTACTTTGTCTAACCATTTACTTCTTTTCCATCCTGTTCCATCCTCTCGGTCTTAAAATTGTTTCTGGTTTGTAGAAAAATGAGACAGTTGTCTCTCAACTTCTCTGTCCCTTGTATCAATTTACCTGCAGCTATAGGCATCCCTTCTCCTCTTTCTTCCTTTTATAATATGAGAGCTGTACAATCTAACTCAAGGACAAAATTTGTACTAGAGTCATGCCTTTGATTTAATAATGTTACATAATTTATTATTCTTTGGGCTTATTTTGTTCAAAACATCTTTCTCAAATAATAATGCCCTTTTGGAATGTCTATTTTATCTTAACTCAGAGAATAAATAATCCAGCCATTACCTGGTACATATTTTTCCCCATCTTTACATAGCTTCTACTGGATGCCACTCTTCAAAGCTGAAATGCCACTCACTTCTCTCAGGTCAAAGAGAAGGTGACTCATTAACAAGGACTATCTACCAATATAGCTGCGTCCATGATCAGCAATCTCCTCTCTGAACTATGTATTCCAGATTCATGTGTTCTATTGTACAAAAACACACTAAAGGCCATCCTGTTAATCATATCTTTTATTTTTTTCCACTGTCACAAAGGCCAACGAATACCATGACCACTCATTCAAGTTGCACAACAAAGAAAACAAACATATCTAAACTTAATAAACCTAAATATATCCGTCATCTTCATGTCTTCCTTCCTCTGCTGACTGCCTTCATGACATGTCCATTTTAAACACACATTAACGTCAAAATATACAAGGTCAAAACATCTGAAATTCTGTTTAAGTCTCTTCTTTCTAGTCTAGGCTGCCATTTACTTCAAATAACAGAACAATCTTACCTAATTATATTCATTAGTGAACTTTTTTTTTTCCAATTTCTAGCCTCCACAATGTAGGCAGAGAAACAGGATTAGTAATCAGTACCATAATTCCTCCTTGCGTTAGTTTCTTTCCCAGATACAACTGTTCCCCTTTAAACAACATGCTCAAGACCAAATTTGGGGAGTTTGGGGGAAAATGTTTAAACATTTTTAGATAAGCTACTTCTTATTTTCAAACTTATCCCTTACAGGATCCTCTGGACCCCCACCTCACACATCTTTTCGTCATTACACCCGGACCATTCTGTTTCTTCCTTCCATTGCCACTCATCCTACTTCAGGATGTTTCCTCTTCAAAGGGTTAACATCTGTTCGGACCTCAGGTCTAATAATATTTCAAGGAAAATTAGGATTATATCATTTCCCACCCCCTTTAGTAGTGCACCTTTTACTTTACTTTTATAGCACTTACTAGCGTTGCCATTTGGTTTTAATGTGACCATTATTCATGGGCTTATTCAATTAAGGTTTGCCTAATTCATCAGACTGTGAACTCCAGGAAAGCAAGACCTTTAATTTTGTTCTCCAGCTTGATTCTAGTACCCGGCATAGTGCTCAAAATTGGATAGGAAATGAAAAAGTATTTAATAAAGTATCTCACAAATAATCTGATCAATAAAAACAAAACAATTCAAACTGTCACATGAATTCACAGTATTATCTTGTCCAAAATGATTTAGTCTTTGACTCTCAACTCTACTCACCCACCAGATATCCAGGCATTTTCCACTTGTGAATAACTACAAAACTGTGATAAGCATAATTTAAAAAGACAGTGCACCCCATGAATGAACTGCTCTAATTTAGTGGAACAAACTTTGCTCTATCGAATTAATCTTTCTAAACTGCCACCACATCATGTCTTTATGTGAGCAAAGTGGAGTCTACTTTGTTCACCTGTTTCTGTATGTAATTGTATAGTATCTTCTATATGTATAGTATCTTCTGTTGTATTGTATAGTATCTTCTATATATCTCTTTTCTATAACAAGTAAAATAAATAGCTTTTTATTTTCTGTTCAAGATGTCTTAGTCTGTTTAGGTTGCTATAGCAAAACACCATAGACTTGATGGCTTATGAACAAATTTCTCAATTCAGGGGACTGGAAATTCCAAAATCAAGGCACTGCCAGATTCTGTATCTGGTGAGGACATATTTCCTGGTTCATACAGGTACCTGTTTACTATGTCTCAGTGAGGCAGAAGAGTGAAGGAGTCCTATGATTTCTCTTTTATAAGGGTACTTCCATTGATAAGGAGTCTGGCCTCATGTTCTTATATCTACCAAAGACCCAATCTCCTAACACTACCACACTGGGCATTAGGTAACATATGAATGTTGGGGGCAAATATTCAATCTGGAGCACAAGTCCTGTTTTTCTAATATTTAAGTATGGTTGATTTTTTTAAGGTAAAATGTAAATATTGAATTGAAATTTTAATTAAAAGAATTATACAGTCCCATGCACACATAACAAAGAATACAGAGATCATATGTATATTTGCCACTTTCCCCCAATGGCAACTTTTACAAAACCATGATGTACACTGAGGATATTAACATTGATTAAAAAAAAAACAAAACACTGCTTTTATTTTAATATCCTGTTCTTTAATTCATTTTTATGCATGATTATATTTTTATAAAATTTTACCCAGTGTACAGGTTTATTTATCCATTACCACAGCCAACATAACTATCCCTCCCTTGTATTCTCTGATATCCGTGCCCATTTCCTCCAACCTCCTCTGACCTTCACCACTAACTCCTAGCAATCACTAATTTGCTCTCCTTTTCTAAAATTTCATCATTTCAAAAATGTTATATAAATGAGGGGTGCCTGGGTGGCTCAGTCGGTTAAGCATTTTACTTTGGCTCAGGTTATGATCTCAGAGTCCCAAGATCAAGCCCATGTCAGGCTCTATGCTCAGTGAGGAGTCAGCTTCTCTGCTTCCCTCTCCTTCGGATCCTCATCCTGCTCATGCTGTCTCTCTCCAATAAATAAAAACCTTTTTTTTAAAATGTTATATAAATGGGGGCGCCTGGGTGGCTCAGTTGGTTAAGCCTCTGCCTTCGGCTCAGGTCATGATCTCAGGGTCCTGGGATCAAGCCCCACATCGGGCTCTCTGATCAGCGGGGAGCCTGCTTCCTCCCCCTTCTCTCTGCCTGCCTCTCTGCCTGCTTGTGATTTCTGTCAAATAAATAAATAAAATCTTAAAAAAAAAAGTTATATAAATGAAATCATATAGTATGTAACCTTTTAAAACTGCATTTTACATGCATAATTCCCTGAAGTTATGTTGTAAAAATCAATAGTTCTTTTTTTTAATTGATGAGTATTCCATAGAGTGGATGGACGGGCATGGGTATATTTGTGTATCAGAATTTAACAATTCATTCCTTGAACAGATATCTGGGCTATTCCCAATTTAGGGCTATTCCAAATAATGCTGTTAAGAACACTCATATACAACTGACCCTTGAACAACACAGGTTTGAACTGCATGGATGACTTACATGCAGGTTTTTAAGAGTGGACAGCAAAAACCAGAAGGTATTTATTTGCACATGCCCACCCTAGAATCCACAACACCAAACTGAAGGTGACTGAGCAGGGCTGGAGGTTGCCCCTCGTGCCTGTGGGGTGGTTGGTGGACACACGGGGCTGGTGGGCAGGGTTGCCGGGCTAAAATGGAGAAATGTGCCCCCTCCTCCAAGTCATCAGCCCACCAGGCTCTGCGGCTCTCCTGCAGTAGCCTTGGGCCCTGGCCCCATGACATCTCAGACACTGGCCCATTTGTGTGGCTGCAGCTGCTGATGGTCTTGACCTGGTGGTCAGCCTCTAGGCACATAAAGAGCTTTGCTGCCTGTGGGTCCACCCTGAAGGTATCACTGAGGGGCTGAGGTCACCAGGCTGCAGAACATCACCATCCCTGGGCCAGCCCTACTTCTGCCACAGCTCGTGTCCCAGTTGGCCTGGCCTACATCTGCGTGGAATTTCAATAAATATGACAGTTCTGTTAATTTATGTCCTCTTTATGATTTTAACATTCTCTTCTACTGTATTTTATTGCAAAAATACAGTATATAATACATACAGTACAAAAAGGTATTCATGGACTACTAATGTTATTGATAAGGCTTCCAGTCAACAGTAAGCTATTAGTTAAGTTTGGGGGGGAAATAAAAGTTAGACACAGATTTTAACTTTCAACTGTTCACAGGGTCAAAGCCCAAACCCCTGCCTTGCTCAAGAATTAACTGTATACGTTTTTATGTGAACATGTTGATTGTGCTCTGGGATAAATGGCAAAAAATGCATTTTCTGGGTTTTATGGTAATTGCAAGGAATTACTTTTTAAAAACTTCTCCCTACATTTTCACGAACTGTCATAGGTGTATTCTGAATGGCAAAGCTACTCGAGTACAGGATTCTTTGTGTCTTTGATTAATATGCATTCACAAATCAAAAACAGTATTTTATACTGATATAAAATAAAGGTCAGGGCACCTGGGTGGCTCAGTGGGTTGGGCCTCTGCCTTTGGCTCAGGTCATGATCTCAGGGTCCTGGGATCGAGCCCTGAGCAGAGAGCCTGCTTCCTCCTCTCTCTCTCTGCCTGCCTCTCTGACTACTATGTGATCTCTGTCAGATAAATAAATAAAAATCTTTAAAAAAAATAAATAAAGGTCAACTCACAGAAAGGATATCTTTCACCCTAAGCCGAGTTTTGCTAATAGTTCAAAGGATGCAGACAATCACAAATCACAGGTTAACAAACTTGGCAACAGCTGAGACCAGTCCTGAAGCTTTCCAGGTCCTTTCTTTCCCCCATTAGAGCAAGCACTTATTCAAATTTAATATACAAGTTCCCAAGAGATGCATCAGGGCATCGCCTACACAAATGGAGTTATTTTAGTCATACAATATCTTCATTTATACTGTGATAATTACAACCTGTCACTGACATTTGTGAGCAGTCTATGTCCTATACATCTATAATACTGAGGCTTATAAACCATTTTCACAGACAAGGTATATCCTGTTAAAAGTATTTGATAAAAACTCTACTTTGTTTCCACTAGTAAATAACATCTGGAAGTAAGATTAGCTTGATTACAAGAAAGTCAGACCATATCATCTTTTTTTTTTATTTCTTCATGAGAATTTACAAAGGCAAGGAAAATGGGTCGCGGACTAGTTACTAACCCCTCCTTTCTGGTCCACACTGTTTTACTTCAGAGGTCCCTAAAAATATTTTTATAACAAATATGAATGGGGTAGAATATACAAACACACACACACACAGACACAGAACTTCTGGGCTTTTCATCTATACTAGGAAAAATAAAATTGACCTCCTATCCATAACATCTTTGTGTACTGGTCTTTTTTTTTTTCCCTAGCAGAATTTATTCAGGCTTTTTCATAGAGAAAAATACTGATAATTCTCACCATAAATGTATTTTTAACCTTTCTTCCCATCTCTAAAATACACTTGCAATCTTGACCTATACAGAATATAAAGGCCACCCTTTTGTGTATTGATTTTTTTTTTTTTTCCTGTGGTCATGCTTTGCAATGCCTATGGATAGGAATTTTATATAAGCTACTAACAGTTTTCTTAGAAACCTTACTTTGTAGGATTTTTTCAGTTAGTATTTGAGATGAACTTTATAAAATATTTCAGTGAAGGTGGCAAAGGTCACAAATAAATGAAAACATTTTATTTTTTTAAAGATTATATTTATTTGACAGAGAGAGACAGCATGCCCATAAAAGCACAAGCAGGGGGAGTGGCAGGCAGACAGGGAGAGGAAGAAGCAGACTCCCACTAAGTAGAGAGCCAGATGCAGGGCTTGATCCCTAGGACAGTGGGATCATGATCTGAGCTCAAGGCAGGCCCTTACCCAACTGAGTCAACCAGGTGCCCTTAAATGAAAATATTTAAACAGATAGGTGTCCTTGTGAAAAAACAACCTCAATGGCTTTAATGCCAAATACAAGAAAAACAAACCAAACAAACAAAAGTTTTAAAAGATGACGACCACAGAGCAGGAAGTTAAGATAGTCACTATCTTTTCCATAGACAGATCCACATGTCAAGCTGAATCCCACACTTGTCTGAATGTATTGCTTGTTGTGAAGCAATATGGCATGCAGGCTATTGTGATGGGAATACAGGATCCTAGCTTAGAATAAAAAAAGGTAGTTTTGGAAGATGGGCTCACTCAACATTAACTATCATATACATATTTCTCTATTCCATTGGTATCAGTAATCTAAAACTTTAAATAAATTATGTGAAATAAAGCTCCAACTCATTAAAGTCATAGGCAAAAGCATAGAGAGTCAATTATCACATGGTTTCACTTACTTGTGGAGCATATGGAATAACCCAGAAGACATTGGGAGATGGAGAGAAGTGAGATGGGGGAAACTGGATGGGGAGACAAACCATGAGAGACTGTGGACTCTGAAAAACAAACTGAGGATTTTGGAGGGGAGGTGGGTGGGGGGTTGGGTGAGCCTGGTGGTAGGTACTCTGGAGGTCATGTATTGCATGGAGCACTGAATACGGTGCAGAAACAATGAATTCTGGAACACTGAAAATAAATAAAATTAAATTAAATGAAAAAAAAGAACAACTTTCATAATCTAAAAAAAAAAAGTCATATGTAAAATCTAACTTTGACAGTATAAGCAAAGTAAAAAGGAAAAACAAAAGGAAATAGTAGCCAGGAAAGTAAAAGTCACTATATGAAAAATTAAAAATATAAGGTTCTTGTAAATATAGACGTGTTTTTTATCCTTTTGGTATGCTATTTTGATCATATATTTATTGTATGGAATGTAACATTTCACTTTTGAGTGTATTTTGTACTTTATATATGAAAATATTATCTTGATTTAAAAAATAGACATGGTTCCACAGTCTAAACTTTTTATTACGTTTTTCGTAAACAAAGGCATTATCTCTAGCTATGCAAGGACAAATCACATTTAAAACCTTGAAATTGGTTTCTTTGTGAGCACAGGAACAAATAATAGAACCTTCTTATTCTGAATCTTGGAGACCTCCTACATAGACAATTTCTTCATAGTTCCTCTTGTGAAAGATTCAGGGGCAGAGCTATACAAACTGGAAACCCCAAAATATAAAGAATATATTATCATACCTGATTTTATGTTTCTGTGATTGTCTTTAATAATACTGTAGTTAGTAGTGTAATATGCAAATATCCAAATATTCCCTAAGGAAATACACTTCTGAAATTTTGTTACACTACCCCACTGTCCACTGTCTCCTAGCAAGGGGATCGATTTACTCTTCTTGTAATTCCTTTTCATCCTCCCTCCTCTAAACCTCATTCAGAACTTTGAAACTGGGGTAACTCAGCCATTAAATGTCTGCCTTTGGCACTTCCACTAAGGTCTTAGTCCCAGGACCCTGGGATCAAACCCCGCATGGGGCTTCCTGCTCTGTGGGAAGCCTGTTTCTTCCTCTCCAACTCTCTGTGCTTATGTTCCCTCTCTCACTGTGTCACTCTTTATCAAATAAATAAATAAATAAATAAATATAGAACTTTAAAACTTGGAAGTATTGCTTTTATATGCCTTATCAATGTTTGAGACACAATTCATGCCCATTCCTTCACATTTGTTTTTCTTAGCTTCAGTTTCTTTTTTCATCTCTTTAAAAATAAGGCTTTACATATTTGTCCAGTTACCATATTTATTGGACTTCAAAGTCTCCAAACATGCTTTGAGATTCTGGATAGCAAGGATATTTGACCCATCTTGGTATCCTCACAGTACCTACACCAAGCCTGACACTTTCCCCATCACATATACTCCTTCCTCCCCTGCTCCATTAAAAGAATTGCAAAATATCCAGTGGAAAAACCCTTCCAAATTAAGTCTCAAGTGCCAACATTTAATTTGTGCCATCTCAGGTTTCTTCCCTGAACAGAAGAAGTATCCTTCTGAAGATACTGAAAGTTTCCTGAAGTGTTATTATACAATGTTAAATATTGTCTTTTGCTGAACCCTACAACCAACTCAAGAAAGAAAATAAAATTGTTAAGGGCAATTTAGAAAGTAAATTGTTTTTGTTATTGTGGTGACTAAAATTCTCATTCCAGAACACCTAACTTTGTTTTCTTGGGTTAAACATTCTGTTGTAGATATTATATTTGTAGTGTGATTTTTTTTTTTAATTTGGGCAAGCAGAAGTAATACATCCTGGTTATTTTTGCATGCCCACCTCTAATTTATAGAGTATAATTTCTGTTTTTTAGATATTATTTGGATGTGAGAAGTTAAGTTCAAATGTCTGAGGGTTTCTTAAATCTAGCTATTGGCTAAATTCTGCCAAATCAGAGGCACATAATAACAATACCTTAATGTTACAAGATTACAGTCTGCTCATGGACTCATGATACTCCCATACAGCAACCTTATTGACCTGAATTGTCTGAATGTGAAAACCAGGGAGCTGATGATTCTATAGGCTCTAGGTCATTTGATAATTCCAGCTGTGCTAGCTGTGGAGCTCGCCAATAAATCCTGCCATCACCCAGGGCTTTTCCTAAAATCTGTGCTGTCATGGATTTAGAGACCCACTGATAAATGATAAGAACACTTGATAAAAATAACATCAGTTAGCTTAGTCCTGATTTTTTTTTTGTCATTATTCTCACAGATTTTCTGACAGAGACAATAACCTGTATTCTCAGTGAATGGATACAAATTTACCTTAAAAAAGCTCCAAGTTTGCTTTATTACAAAGACTATTATGTAATGTATTTTTTTGGTGTGCTCCTGGGGATATATTAGACAGTAAGAAAAAGCAAGCTGTAAAACCTTCCTGACAATGAAGCAGAAGACAGTCTAGTTCTCTGTGATGAGGAGAGAGCATCTAGCTCACAAAAACACAATCCAGGCAGTGATTACATGAAAGAGAGACATTAAAGGGGATGTTCTTAGAACATACCATCATATCTGAAAAATCTATGGAAACAAGGTATAATTTTCTAGGCTCACAGCAACAACAACAAACACCGATATTTACACTATGTATAACAGTCTGCACAACAATTTTGGATGCATTCATCTTTATATTTTAGACAAAGAAAAGAGAATGAACAAAGAATGAAAGGAACGTGAAAATCCCTACATTTCCCTACAAACACTTAAGAAGGATAAGACTTCAGTTATGAGGGCTTGTTTACACATAAGCCACGTTTTCCCTGTGTGCCGATATGCAAGCGAGTGCAGGGCCTCTAACATGGAACAGGCTTGACCTGCTTCTCGGATGACAACACAGTGGCGGGCACACAGCAGGTAGTCAACAGACCTTTGTTGCTTCAGGAAAGTGTGAGATCACAAAAGGATTTTTCATACCAAAGGAGGAATTAAAAATACTGTAATACTAGGAAATGGTTTCTATGCTACTCCTTTTTTTAAAAGAATATAAAAATATTTTGTCAAATTTGGCAATGTATGTACTTATTTCTTCAGCAAATATTGAGTGAATTCTATTTGTCATAAACCTGAATACTGGGGATGTGCCAGTGAGTGGAAGGAATGACAGAAAAATTCTTCTCATGGTGCTTGCATTCAGATGATTATTTTGTTTTCAAATAGAAAATAAATATTTCTTGAATAAAGAATTTACACTTATTTCCTTATAAAACTTTCACTCAATTTCTTTAATATTTATTTATTTATTTAGAGTTTGCCACTGGAGGTAAGGTCAGAAGGAAAGGGAAAGAATCTTAGGCAGATTTCCCACTGAACATGGACCACCATACCCGCTCTCCCAACACAGGGCTCAATCCTAGGACTCTGAGATCATGGCCAAAGTCAAAATCAAGAATCTGATACTCCCAGGGACCCCTAAAATTTCACTCAATTTCTGAGTGTTTGAAAGCCTGAAACTCCAAATTCAATCTTATATGTCATAGAAGTAAGCTTCTACATGAGAAAGCCCCTACATTGTCACTATGCATTTGGTTACTAATCTCTCCCTGTAATACAATTCATACGTGTGTATCGATATTTATGTTGTGCGCACAGCAAAACATGTAGACTGTATTTCATAAAGAGGTCTTTGATTTAATATTAAAACTACATCGGGTGCCTGGGTGGCTCAGTAGGTTAAGCCTTTGCCTTTGGCTCAGGTCATGATATCAGGGTCCTGGGATAGAGCTCCACATCAGACTCTCTCTCTGCTCAGCAGGGAGCCTGCTTCCCTGCTCTCTCTCTGCCTTCCCCTCTGCTTACTTGTGATCTCTGTCAAATAAAATCTTAAAAAAAAAAAAAAAAAAACTACATCATCTAACTTTCCATTAATGTCCATTCATGTAGCATCAGTACGCTTTCAAAATCATAGAACTTTTGGTAAAATTCCCAATGTTTAACTTATCAACAAGTTTGTCATTTCATATACAAAAATTTTATATACCATTTTCAGAACCTAAAAAGTCAAACTGATCCATTTTATCTATAAGCTACTAGCAAGATATTTGGAGATAAATATAGTTTATATTCTTGAGATACCAGCAATCAAGGTCCTTTTTATTAATGCTGAAAAAGGATGTTTGAACTGATAAATCACTCAGATAAAGTTGGCTCATCAATCATAATGTAGGCTAAAATAAAGACAATAATCAAAATAAATCTTAAATTATTGCTATTTTTTTAAGAAAGAGAAAATCGGGTTGGTAGATAATGTGAAATTTTATTTTAAAGAGTGGATTATAAATAACCACTGGGATTATTATTATTATTATTATTTTTTTTTTTTTGGTACAACAAAATTTTATCACCTTCCTAGATTCTAACTTTCTGAGCCTTTAGATGTTTATGGCCTAGTATATTGATACAGTTGTTTTTTACCGGCAGAAAAATTCTGTATAAGTCTCAATGATAAAACATATGACTGACTTATTGGGGCCCTGGGGTCACAGGGAGATGCTGGAATAAAAAATAGTGACAGAACTCATCCAAATACATTAATCAGGAGCACTTGGGTGGCTTAGTCGGCTAAGCATCTGCCTTCAGCTCAGGTCATGATCCCAGGGTCCTGTGTTCAAACCCCATGTTGGGCTTCCTGATCATCTGGGAGCCTGCTTCTCCCTCTCCCTTCTGCTTGTACAAAGGAGTGTGCATAGTTTCTCTTAAATAAATAAAATCTTAAAAATACATTAATCAAAATTCAAATGATATATTATCCATTCTGTCCTCTGCATACACAGTTATATATTTTAGGTAGAATAGACATTTATGAGCTTAATTTATAAATAAAGGTTAAATAATACTAAATCATTTAATCTAAAAGAGTGTGTTTATTAACATACCAAAACATCAACTCAGATGGACAACTGATGCATGAAAAGATGTTCAACATCACCAAACATCAGGGAAATCCACAATGAGGCATCACCTCACACCAGTCTGGTTCGTCTCAAAAAGACAAGAAATAACTGTCAGTGAGGGTGTGAAGAAAAGGGAACCCTTGTGCACTGTTCGTGGGAGTATAAGTTGGTACAAGTACTGCAGAAAATAGTATGGAGGTTCTTCAAATTAAAAATAGAAATACTGTATGATACAGTAATTCCACTTTTGGGTATTTACCCAAGAAAACAAAACACTAATTCAAAAAAAATATATGTTTCACTTTGTTTATTGCATCATTATTTACAATGGCCAAGATATGGAAACAACTCAAGTGTCCATAAACAGATGAATGAATAAAGAAGACCTACACCCACTAGAATATTAGTCATAAAAAAGATAAATCTTTCCATTTTCAACAACATGGACAGACCTGGAGGGTATTACACTAAATGAAAGAAGTAAACAAAACAAAACAAACACTACAGGATTTCAGTTAGATGAAATTTTAAGTGACTTAAGGTCTGTTCAGTACCAGAAAATATATCTTATGTTGTATATAAGTTGTATATAATTCTGCTTTTATAGTTCCAAAATGTATCAAATCAGAATGTATCAAAATCAGAAAAAAATACATTTCCTAAAGTTACTTTTGGACTTTTATGGACATTAAATTGTAGAGATTACCTTGAAAATTATAATTTTTTGAAATGTTCAGTAATATATGTGACAAATGAAAAAAAAATGAGTAGCATAAAACTACTCAGAATAGACAATTTCAAAAGGTGAAATTCTTGGGACACCTGGGTGGCTCAGTCAGTTAAACAACTGCCTTTGGCTCAGAGCAGAATCTCAGGGTCCTGGGATGGAGCCTGGAGTCAGGCTCCCCATTCAGCAGCGAGTCTGAGTCTCCCTCTTCTCCCCCACCCACTCCTCCTTGCTCTCTCACTCTCTCAAATAAATAAAATCTTAAAAAAATAATAATAAAAAGGAAAGAAATTCCTGACAAATTCTCCTCATAATCTGAAATTTTGGTATATGTGAAAATTTGGTTTTTTTTTTAAAGTAGAACCTTTGCATTGGGTAAGTAGCCTCAGAAGTTTGAGATTCAACTCTTTATAGGAAAATAGGAAAGGAATATGCCAAATTTACTTTTAATGGCAAAATGTCAACATATTGCGGACACTATTGAGAGGAACAAAATTTAAAAGGAACTAGTTCTTAATACCAAAGAATTTCCAGACCTGTACCTGTGTCAAACTTATTAAATAACTATGCTAATATATAATACACATTATAGTAGGAACATACTACAGCTGCAAAGGTGAGGAAATGTTCATTTCTCCCTAGAAGATGTTCAAGTAGCAAATTTACCTATGAAGATACTCAGGGAAATCACATAATAGCTAATACATATAAAATTAGCTATGACATTGGTACAATCTTAGTTATTACTTAATAGCAAATAATGGTGACTAAAATATCTAGGTTCAAAAGCATACTTTATTTACTACTTACCTCTTAGCCACAGAATTCGTTTGTCTTTCCCACAGCAAATGCCTTTTCTACCCTCAGTTTAATTATATCTGAGAAGCCCTAACATTCAATATTTAAGTGACACTCAACACTGTGCCTTCAATTCCCACTCTGGAATCTTCCTCCTCTGATGAATGCTGTGTCATATATCCCTATTCAACTTTTTTACCTCTGTGTAACATAACCTTTAAAACTATTTTTCTCCTGAAACAAATATTTTTCCCTCCCTTTTGTAAATTTATAAATGCCCTCCTTTTTCTTAAAATATTATGTTCTTCTATCTCCCTCAGTTGTTTTTCTCCCAACCTCTCACACTGTCATTGGTTATAAAATCTACCTAAACTGTTTTTAGATTGGCACATACATTATTTATCACTTTATTAATTATAGTAAATAAAATACAGAAATTATTTGTCCAAAACTTATAGGAAGGCATATAATAGTAAAGCAATATCCTACATGTATGTGTCATCACTATGACAACTTCTGAAGTATACAGTTAAATCAGAAACATTTTTAATGAGTTTAAAATCATCTAGAGAAATTTGGGAAAGCAGCTTTTCTTTCCAAACCCTACTTTGATCCTCTTTTAAGAGACTGAAAGAAAACAAACCAGGCATTTTCCATAATTCTTGTATTACTTTCCTGAAATTACACACATTTATTGATTTGTAAAACACTACTATTATTGCCTACTACTTTTTCTATGAAAGTTTTTGTGGTGGTTGTTATTGTTGTTGTTCCTGTTTTAACACAGTCTAGTTCTAGTTTCCTGAGATGAAGCTCAAACAAATTGCTTAATGCTGCCAACTGTCTGAAAATCTAGTTTATATAAATGGCTAAACCACCAAGATTCATTTTATGTTTTCTTCTTTTATATTCATAGGTTATTCTTGGGAATACATAAGGTTCGAGAATCTTTCTTCTCCCTGTCTTTGTACTGCAGGTAGGACAAATTAATCTGTTTTTACTTAGTAATAAATACCTTTTTGTGTACTAAAGCTCCATTTTATGGACTTTTTTCCTGTTAAGATGAAAATGAAACATTTTTAGATACATAGATAAACTAATCACTGCATTCATGAATGTCTGTGTGTGTGTCTGCATATTATCAATCTTTTGCATTATTTACCTTGCAGGTATGTTTTCTGTTAGTATGCACAACAGGCTTTATTCTAAGAAGCCCCAAATGAAACAAATCCAGAAGCATGTATGACCATATACTACCATTACACACTTAAAAAATAGCTCTGTGTTTTCAAAATCCATATGGTTGGTCTTTACAACTATGGGATAATATGAATAAAGCTATGCAAAATATATACATCACTGGTATTAAACCATTTCTAGTCTAAATCCTAACCTCAAATATATAGGCTTTAAAAAACCTGGGCAGAAATATAGTAGTGGTAGTACCAATGATCAGAAGTGTTAACGATGGACTCAAGCCTATGTAACATCAACAGAGTCTCAGCTTTTAGTAATGTATTTTCAGGCAAATCCTTAGTAACAGTTATATTTACAAGAAAATCAAAACAAGTGCATAAGGTGGTTTATATTCTTCATTTTTTCAGAGGGTGAAGATCTTTACAAATTGGTTATGTAATGAAATAAACACAGGAGGTCAATGCCTTTGAAAGGATCAAAGATTAGGTCTCCCAAGCCACTAAGGACACCTAACCAACTACTGGGCAGCTTTGCAATAGGTGGGATGTAGACTATCTTTCCTTATCCATGCAGATAGAAAACAGTCATAATTTTCATGTAAAAATGTCAGCATATTAAGTATTTCCTTTATAGTTTCTCCCCAGTCTCTTGCAGTATCCCTCTTTCCTCCTTTCTCTGAGAATGTGATATTTACCATTGCCCTCCAAGTAACGGAAGTTCCCCTCTAAGCTACCCAGCCAAAATGCTCCTTAGGTAGCACCTAATCTTCAAAATAGGAACATTATTTGAAACTTAAAATACAGCAAGCTAAATCAACTAGCATAAAAATGTAAGTGACTCATCTTATTCTTGAGGTAACAGCTTCTGAGAGTTATTTACATTGTTAATCCAAAAGGACAAGTATTGTGTGGATTACAGAGTTGAGACATCAAGTTGTATATAAGGAAGAACCTTCTATGTAGGTTTGTAATTTCTCTGCTTATGGGAAAATTGTTCTCTGCTTATAGAGTTAGAGAGAAAACACTTCATTAGTAAAGTTTCATTTGTTACATTGGGGTGATAGAGACGTCAATTATAAATGCATTTTTATAGATTTTAATTATAGAATATATTTATAAAAATTGAGAAGGCCAGCCCTATCCCAGACGTTATGAATTCTACTATACAGGTATTTAGGCATCTTTAGTAAGATCCTTAATGCTTCTCATATAACCAAAAGTTTAGATTCACCAATTTAAATACTGCTTTTCTTGGTCTTTGTTTAGGGGGATGCAATCATTTTTCTACATTAAAATTAGCCAGTACAGCAGTCCCCCCTGAACTGCAGTTTTGCTTTGGAAGGTTTCAGTTACTGTCATCCATGGTCCTTAAGCAGATGATCGTCTGACAAATCATCATCAGATCAATAGCAGCCTAACAATATGGCACAATGTCTATGTCACTCATCTCACCTCATCTCATCACATAGGCATTTCATCCTCTCATAGGATGACAAGAAAGGGGAGTACAGTTCAGTAAGATTTGAGACCATATTCACATAACTTTTTATTACAGTAGATTGTTATACTTCTCTATGTTATTGGTAAGCTCTTACTGTGCTTAATTTATAAGTTATAATATGTCATGGCTATGTATACAAAGGAAAAAATGTAATATATATGGTATTTGGTACTACCTGTGGTTTCAAACATCCACTAAGGGTCTTAGAATGCATTCCCTAACAATAAGAGACTAACATGCAATGAAATGTTTGACCCCAATATGGTATTTGCTGTTTTACTAATTTTAGAAAGTATATCTCTGATGTATTAGATTATGTGTAAATTGTAATAGCTGCTCCTGAGTTGATGTTTCTACTCACTTTTTGATGATGTCTGAGTTTTTCTAAAAATATTTTGAGTCAGATATTAATGAAGGAAAATATGATGACTTGCTATGGTCGTATGTTTGCACATATACGTAGTGATAAAAGTTATACACTCTTAACACAGAACTTTTAAATTACAATTATCATAAATATTCAAAGAAGTATATCATGTTAAGTGTTGAATACAAGGACACTGTTTTCCTAGGAAAAGGACTATCTCAAGGGTAGCATTTTTTAGAACATTATAAAAATTTTCTGAGAATTGAAAAACCAGTCATTTGGGCATGCATCACATGGTTACATCTCAGGAAAGCTTAATTCTATGACAGAGAGCTTAAAAGTATTAACTAAAGAAATAATTGAATGTTCTTGAAGGCAGTTCATATTTACAAATCTGTCAACCACCAACACAGCACTACTTGGCAGAAAAATGCAACTAATTAAAATGAAATGGAAAAGAAAACAAAACAAAACATTCTTTATAAAATCAAAGTGAGAATCCTATAAATTTAAGGTGAACTATTCAGTCTACCTCTAAATCATTTTCTGTATCTCCCTATCTTCTTCTGGTGATTGTTTTCATTTAACAATGATAAATTTAGCCTATTATATTTGTACTATCCAGGCCAATACACTTTTAATGAATAGCAAGCACACAACTGTAACTAGAAAATATATTTATTATTTATGATGTATGTTCTTGACAGTGATAAAGGAGGGGGTAGCAGGTACATAATCAAGGCAGTTAAAATATTGCCAATACAGAGTGAAAAACAAAAGGAAAATTTAATGTAGTCCAAAGTGACATTAGCTATTATGTTTATCTAAATGTGTAATTAAAAATAATATATGGCTTCATTTAGTGTCCCGCATTTCTATGTGGTATATTTCTCCTAATTATGTGTTAGGAGAATGTGGCAAAAAAAAAAAAAAAAAAAAGAATCTGGAGTTACTGAAACAACTGTGTCTCCTGAACCTATCTCTTAACTAATGGGATAATTTATACATTGTACTTTTTCCTTTTCCATTCTTACAGTAGGGTATTATTTCTTCCAAATAACAGCTTCTTCAAAAAAATTATGAACCATCACTAAAATAGTCAATCTGACAAATGTATTATGACATGTGCTTTTCCTTATCATTTAATGAAACTGGATGATTATTTTCAATGTTTCCATTTTTTCTTAAATTGCTATGTAAAACTTCTATTCTCAAAAAATCAATCTTACTCTTTTTTCTTTTCTATTATAAAATGCAAGATAATACTCAAGATTTTATCCTATTAGGTTTTATGATTTGAAATAATAGTAAATGAAGAAATAGGATAAAGCAAAACTTAAAACTAAAATCTTAAAAACACACAGATCTATTTTTACACACAAAATATATTTTGACACATAGTCCTAGAAACTATCAGTGTTACATCTATTCTTTAGAAGCAGACTTTTTTGTTGTTGTTGTTACTTTTCCTTTTTTGGCACTTATCTAATTCAAGACCCCACTAAAGTGTTCTTTGGAGATTTTCATTTATATTAATATAACCACTGGGGCCACCACTGAATCCTATCCACAAAGGAAAGTGTCTAAGTTATTTTTTTATCAGTGATTTCCTTACCTCCATCAGTAATTTCAACAAACAATCTTCAGTCACTGCCTATTTATGCTTCTTTTAAACTATTATGTGAATCTTGTATAAACTCCTTATAAATGCAATAAATAATAAAATTCACACTTAAATTCAAAAATTTAATCTCGACAGCTATATGTAGAAGAATGAAATTCAACCATTCTCTTACACCATACACAAAGATAAACTCGAAATGGATAAAAAACCTCAATGTGAGACAGGAATCCATCAGAATCATAGAGGAGAACATAGGCAGTAACCTCTTTGATATCAGCCACAGCAACTTCTTTCAAGATATGTCTCCAAAGGCAAAGGAAACAAAAGCGAAAAGGAACTTTTGGGACTTCATCAAGATCAAAAGCTTCTGCACAGCAAAGGAAACAGTCAACAAAACAAAGAGGCAACCCACGGAATGGGAGAAGGTATTTGCAAATGACAGTACAGACAAAAGGCTGATATCCAGGATCTATAAAGAACTTCTCAAACTCAATACACACAAAACAGATAATCATGTCAAAAAATGGGCAGAAGACATGAACAGACACTTGTCCAGTGAAGACATACAAATGGCTATCAGGCACATGAAAAAATGTTCATCATCACTAGCCATCAGGGAGATTCAAATTGAAACCACATTGAGATACCACCTTACACCAGTTAGAATGGCCAAAATTAGCAAGACAGAAAACAATGTGTGTTGGAGAGGATGTGGAGAAAGGGGAACCCTCTTACGCTGTTGGTGGGAATGCAAGTTGGTGCAGCCAGTTTGGAGAACAGTGTGGAGATTCCTTAAGAAATTAAAAATAGAGCTTCCCTATGACCCTGCAATTGCACTACTGGGTATTTACCCCAAAGATACAGATGTAGTGAAAAGAAAGGCCATCTGTACCCCAATGTTTATAGCAGCAATGGCCACGGTCACCAAACTGTGGAAAGAACCAAGATGCCCTTCAACAGACGAATGGATAAGGAAGATGTGGTCCATATACACTATGGAGTATTATTATCCACCAGAAAAGATGAATACCCAACTTTTGTGTCAACATGGACGGGACTGGAAGAGATTATGCTGAGTGAAATAAGTCAAGCAGAGAGAGTTAAGTATCATATGATTTCACTTATTTGTGGAGCATAAGAAATAACACGAGGACATGGGGAGATGGAGAGGAGAAGGGAGTTGAGGGAAATTGGAGGGGAAGATGAACCATGAGAGACTATGGACTCTGAAAAACAACCTGAGGGTTCTGAAGGGGCGGGGGGTGGGTGGTTGGGGGAGCCTGGTGGTGGGTATTGTGGAGGGCACGTATTGCATGGAGCACTGGGTGCAGTGCATAAACAATGAATTCCATTACACTGAAAAGAAATTAAATTTTAAAAATTGAATCTCTGCAATTTAAAGATTAGAATTACCTTTAGGATGCAAGAATGGTTCAACATATACGAATCAATAGCTGTGACACAGATTAACAGAATGAAGGATAAAAATAACATGATGTCATATACAGAATAAGCATCAGACAAAATTCAGTATTCTTTCATGATAAAAACACCCAAAAAACTAAGTGCGGAAGGAATGTATCTCAATATAATAAAGGTCGTATAAGAGAAGCCTACAACTAACAAGATAATGAACTGTGAAAACAAAAAGTGTTTCCTTTAAGATTGGGAACAGTATAAAAATGCCTCTTCTCACCACAGCTTCTATCAACATAGGACTGGAAGCCCTTCCTAATTAGACAAGAAAGAAATAAAAAAGGAAGCCAAACTGAAAAAGAAGAAACAAAATCATCTGTTTACAGATAGCATGACCCTAAATAGAGAAAATCCTAAAGATTCTACAAAAAACCTGTTAGAATAAATTCAATAAAGCTGTTGGATAGAAAATCAACATAGAAATCAGTTTATTTCTATAGACTAACAATCCATCCTAAAAGAAAATTAACAAAACTATCCCATCCACAGTGACATCTAAAAGAACAAAATACTTAAGAACAAACTTAATCAAGGAGATGAGAGACTTACACAAAACAATGAAATTAAAACACAGTTGAATAAAGACATCTTGTCTTCATGAATTGGAAAAATTGTTAAAAATTTCCTTACTATTCAAAGTGATCAACAAATTTATATCATCCTCATCAAAATCTGAATATCAGGCTTTACAGAAATAGAAAAAAACATCCAAAATTCATATGAAACCACAAAAGATTCAGAATAGACAAAGCTATGTGAAAAAAGAAAGCAAATGTTGAAGTACCACAATTCTGATTTCAATATGTATTACAAGGCTACAGTAATCAAAATAGAATGATACTGGCATAAAGACAGCCCTACATACTAAAAGAAAAGAATAAAGAGTCTAGAAATAAACCCACATATATACAGTCAACTAATCTTTGACCAGTATTTCAAGAACACATGGGGAAAAGATAGGTCTTCCACAAATAGTACTAAGAAAATTAGATATACACATGTAAAAAAAATTAAGCTGGGCCCTATTTTGTACCATGCACATAAATCAACATAAAATCAATTAAAGATTTAAACATACAACCTGAAGTTGTAAAACTCCTGGAAGATAATATAGAGGGAAAGCTTCTTGACCTTGGTCTTACTGGTTTCTGGGACTCCAAACACATAGGCAACAAAAGCAAAAGTAGATAAGTGAGATTATCAAACTGAGAAGTCTCTGTACACCAAAGGAAATAATCCACAGCATGAAAGGCAACCTATAAATGGAAGAAAACATTTACAAACCACATCTTTGACAAGGGGTTATTTTCCAAAATATAAATCATATACAACTCAATAGCCAAAACCAAAAAAAAAAAAAAAAATCAAATTAAAAAAGAGCAGAGGACTTGAATAGACATTTCTCCAAAAAGACACATAAATGGTCAACACATTCACGGAAGGTGCCTAACATCACTAATTACCAGGGAAATGCAAGTCAAAACCACATTGAAATATCACTTCACATCTGTTAGGACAGGTTTTATCAAAAAGACAATAGGTAACAAGTGCTGGTGAGAATGTGAAGAAAAGAGACCCCTGCTACACTGTTGGTCGAAAAATAAATTGATAACAGCCACTCTGGGAAACAGCATGGAGATTACTCAAAAAATTAAAATAGAACCATCACATGACCCAGCAATTCCAGGTCTGGATAGATACCTGAAGGAGACAAAATAAGTATCTTTTTTTTTTTTTTTTTTTTTTTATTTATTTGAGAGAAGAGAAAGAGAGAGAGCATGAGCACAAGCAGGGAGAGAGACAGAGGGAGAGAAAGAAGCAGACTTTGTGCTGAGCAGGGAGGCCAATGTGGTGCTCAGTCCCAGGACCCTGAGATCATGACCTGAGCCAAGGGCAGACACGTAACTGACTGAGCCACCCAGGTGCCTCCAAAATAAATATCTTGAAGATATAGTTGTGGAGGTGCATGCAAGCAAGTTCATTGTTACATTGTTCACAACAGCCCAAATTATGAAAGCAAACCAAGTATCCATTGACAGATGCATGGATAAAGAAAATGTTGTATAAACACATGACAGAGTACTATTCAGCCTCCAAAGGAAGGAAATTCTGCCTATGGCAATACACAGGTGAACCTGGAGGACCTTATGCTAAGTAAACTAAACCAGTCACAGACAAATACTGTATGATTCCATTCATACATACTACCTAATTAACCAAACTCACGAAAGTAGAAAATACAATAGTTATTGCCAGGAGCTGAGGGAAATAGGAAGTTATCCAATGGACATAAAATTTCAGTTATTCTAGATGAGTAAATTCCAGAGATCCACTCTATAACACAGTGCCTGTAGTTAATGCAGCATTCTGCATTTCAAAATTTCAGAGTGTAGATTCCATGTTAAGCATTCTATTACAAAAAAATAAAAGGTGACACAAGGAAACTTGGGTAATATAAGAAATGTCTAATCCTTAAATATGGTAATCACATTATAGGCATTGCATGACTCAACACTCATCAGACCATACACATTAAATATGTATACTTCTTTGGTGTATAGTTCAATAAATCTGTTTTATTTATTTCAAAAATTTGAGAGAGAGAAAGAAAGAGAGAGAGGGAGGAGCATGGGGGTGGGAGTGGGGAAGAGGGAAACAGAGAATCCCATGCAGACTCACCGTTGAGCACGGAGTCTGATTCAGGGCTGGATTCCATGACCCTTAGACCATGACCTCAGCAGAAACAAAGAGTGGATGCTTCACCTAGCAAGCCACCCAGGTGCCCCTCAATAAAGTTATTTTAAAAAACAAACAAGTTTAAACATGGCATGAACTTTAAATAGGCCATCACCTTCGCCAAAACTTTTCCTTCATACTCTAGAAGACAATAATCTTGAACTCAATCTGACCCAATCAGACCCAATCTGAACACTTGCCTTCACACAACTGAACCGTAAGTTGTTACTACACTCATGTTGCTGCACTTACTTTATTGTAGTTTCTTACGTATGCATACTTTCCCTTTCAGATATTATATGAATTTATTCGTTCCTTCACAACACATGTTAAGCACATGCATATTTTGGACCCTAATTATAGAAAATTCAGAGTAGACTATAAACTCCTGCTTTTTAAATAATCATACACACAAGCAGAGAGTATATATGTATTAAGAATATTTAATAGACATATTTTGGTCCTATTCCTTAGCCTAAAGGTTAAATGTAAAGGAATCTCACAAAACTATAAGCTTATATGTAGAAGGAGCTCTCATCCAAAAAGGTGGTGGAGGGGCACCTGGGTGGCTCAGTGGGTTAAAGCCTCTGCCTTTGGCTCAGGTCATGAACCCAGGGTCTTGGGAATCGAGCCCCACGTTGGGTTATCTGCTCAGCAGGGCAGTCTGCTTCTCCCTCCCCCTCTGCCTCTGTCCCTGCTTTGTGCTCTCTTTCTCTCACTCATTTTCTCTCTTAAATAAAATCTTTTAAAAAAATACATAGGGGGTGCCTGGGTTAAAGCTTCTGCCTTCTTTGGCTTAGGTCTTGATCCCAGGGTCCTGGGATGAAGCCCTGCCTCGGGCTCCCTGTTTAGCACGGAGCCTGCTCCCCGGCCCCAACCTTTCCCTGCCTGCCTTCCTGCCTACTTGTGATCTCTGCCTGTCAAATAAATAGATAAAATCCTAAAAAAATACACAAAATCAGTGTTTTAAATAATAGTATAAATATACACAGAATCTATTATCAAAATTTACACAAAAGCTTGCCGACATACATGTTGCCAATCACAGTTGAGAGAAATGTAAACACATGTAATAATGCTAATATTAAATCATAAAATTATAATACATACTGTACTACTATCATAAATTTGTAGTCACCTCCTATTTCAATGGCAGAATGCTCAAGTGTTGGGAGTATTCCCTTCAAATGACATGTGACGTGGATCATCTCTACATGAGCAACTCATCTTTCAAGTAAATTGCAAACTACAGTTAAAAGTGATCTCTCATGGTTCTCACGAATTTTTCATCATATTTAGTCAAATACCATAAACCTCCAGTAACACCATGGGATGCATACGAAGTACCACTATGATGCTGGAAGTGCTTCCAAGAAGCAGCAGAAAATCATGACATTACAAGAAAATGTTGACTTGCTTGATATGTACCAAAGACTGAGGTCGATAGCTATGGTTGTCCACCATTTCAGGATAAATGAATCCAGCATAAGTACCATAGTAAAAAAAAAAAAAAAAAAAAAAAAATTGTAAAGCTGTCACTGTGACTATACCAGGATACATGAACACCTGGCACTTTTTACAAAATACCATTGTATCTCATATTGAAAATGCAGCTTTTATGTGGGTACAGGAATGCTGTAAGGAATGCATACCTATGAACTAATCTAATTTGATAAAAAGTGAAGTCGAAGTCATTATATGACAATTTAGAACAAAAGGAAGGTGAAGGACCTAAAGCTGGAGAATTTAATGCCAGCAAAAGATGGTTTGATCATTTTAGAAAAGGGTTTAGCTTTAAAAATATCTAGGCGAACTAGCTTCTGCTGACCAAGAGGCAGCAGCTGAGTTCCCAGATGCCATTAGGAAAATCTTTGGGGGAAAAGAGTATCTGCCTGAAAGGTTTTTAGTGTAGATGAAAGTACCCTAGTCTGGGGGCGGGGGTGGGGAGAAGAAGAAAAAAACAAAAATGTCCCAAAGGGCGTGATTAGTAAGGAATAGAAGCAAGCACCAGAATTTTAAGCTGGAAGGGATAAGCAAATACTCTTTTGTATAAATGCAATCAGGTTCACAATCAGGAGTGCCCTTAACTATAAAGTTGTTAATCCCCATCTTGAAGGGAAGAGATAACAAACCCCAGCTACCAGTTTTTTGGTTGTACAACAGAGACTGGACAACCACCCTTGTTCGTTCCATTGATGCTTTGTCCCTGAAGTCCAGAAATACCTTGACAGTAAGAAGCTGCCTTTTAAAGTTCTTTTCATATTGGACAATGGCCCTGACCACCCAAAACCCCATGAGCTCAATACTGAAAGCACTGAAGTGGTCCAGATGTCCCTAATACAATGTCCCTAATACAACCTTTATATCAGAGGGTCATAAGGACCTTTAAGGTTCATTACACAGAGTACTCTATGGAAAGGATTATCAATGCCATGAATGAGAATCCTAATATAAAGGACATATGGAAGAATTACACCATTTAAGATGCAATCATGGCTACAGAAAAAGCCATGAAAGCCATCAAGGCTGAACCAAATTCCTGCTGGTAAAAACCGCCTACATATTGTGCATGACTTCATAGGATTTACGCCAAAGCCGATCAAGAAAAATGTGAAAGATTGTGGGTACAGCTAAAGAAGGTGGAGGATGGTGTAAAGGGTTTCTAGATAATCGATCTCAGAGAAATTCAAGAGCCAATAGCACACCAGAAGAATTAACAGACAACCTCATGGAGAGGAGTGCTTCTGAACCAGTGCCAGGCAATGAGGAAGATGCTGAAGAAGCAAGGCCAGAAAACAAATAGACATTGAACATTTGGCAGAAGGACTCCAATTATTCAAGGCTGCTTTTGACTTCTTGTTATAACATGGGCCCTTCTATGATATGGACACTGAAACTAAAACAAATAGTGGAAGATCGTCACTATACAGAAACATTTTTAGAGAAATGACAAAGCCAAGAGGCAGAACTTATGATATATTTCCATAAAGTTATAGCAAGTGTGCCTGCCTCTCTTGGGCCTTCTTCCACCTCTGAGATGACCGATCCCCCTGTTTTCTCCTCCTCAGTCTACTCATTGTGAAGACAATGAGTATGAACACCTTTATGATGATCTGCTTCCATTTAATGAGTAGCAAATAATCATTATGCTGTACAGTTAATTAACTTATGTTGTGCGTCTTCAGATGAAAATGTAGTAACTCTTATGGCAAGAGCTGTAGGATGACTCTGTCATCATCATTCCCTAAGTACTCTTTATGGAGAACATCACATACAAAACTTGTACAGAGCTAGATAGCCCATCCTTACAGAGGCATAAAGTAAGTGATAATTAATATAAAATTAATGGGTTAGTTTTCTATTTTATAACTTTGTTTTCAAAGAATTACATCACCATATGCCTCTTTCACTCATAGAGAAACTGCCTATCAAGTTATCATCATAGTAAACAGTTTTTTAAAAAATGTAAAAATGTTTCCAATACTGATTATGAACATGACTGTAATACTGTATGCCATAAAAAATTTATGTTTCATTCATTAGCATATAGGTTAACTGACTCACAGTATCAATCATATTATATTAGGTTACAAAAAAGCAATTCTATTGCTGCTTGTTATCAATGCATAAATCATTATACCTATAAATATGAATTTTATTTTCTCATCTTTTCATTTTTGATGTCTACTGCTAGTACACCTGTAACATCTACAGCATTTTGTATCCTGTAATAAGCAACATTGAAGTAGGTGCCAATAGAAAATTCATCTTATAAATGGAGGATATGGACTTGCTATATCAGTAAACATCATAGCGTATTGTAAAAATTTTCTTTGCTCTACCTTACTTATTGTAAGAATATAGTGCATAATAGATATAACATAGAAAATATGTGCTAAGCAACAGCTTCTGTTAAGCTTTAAGGGAGTCAAAAGTACACGGATTTTTGACTACATGGTGGAAGGAGCTCGGCACCCTTAGTCATCAAATTGCTGAAGGGTCAACTGTAGTATGTTTTTTCTAATAAAAAATGTGTACTTTCAAAATATTTTTAACTGGCAAACATTCAAGAATGTGGGCTACTGATGGCTGCAAAGGAAATGGAAGTTTGAATTTAGAAATTCAAATGTTTAGCAGTTATTATGTAGTTTGTATTTATCCCATCTATATGAGATATGAAAGCAAAACCATGTGACAGTTAATGAGGCCAAAAGAATGGAAGCAAATATATTTCTCTTTTTTGACTCCAAGTCTTTCTACACAAGTGATGTATTTCCTGGTTATTCTCATACAGATGTGTGTTTTTGTTTTCCTTATTATCTCTAAACGCTGAAATATTTGACTTACTAATTTTTTTTTAAAGATTTTATTTATTTGAAAGAGAGGCAGTGAGAGAGAGCATGAGCGAGGAGAAGGTCAGAGGGAGAAGCAGACTCCCCGTGGAGCTGGGAGCCCGATGCGGGACTCGATCCTGGGACTCCGAGATCATGACCTGAGCTGAAAGCAGTCGTCCAACCAACTGAGCCACCCAGGCGTCCCAACTTACTAATTTTTTTTTAAAGATTTTATTTATTTGACAGAGGGAGAGAGTGTGCTAGCAAAAGCAGGGGAAGCAGCAGACAGAGGGAGAAGCAGGCTCCAGGTTGAGCAGGGAGCCTGACATGGGACTCACTCTCACCATGCTGGGATTAACCTGAGCTGAAGGCAGACGCTTAACCAACTGAGCAACCCAGCTGCCCCATATTTGATTTTCTGATCTTAACTTTGATCTATTTTGTTCTCCTTTATTTCAAAGAGTCCAACATTTCACTCTTAAGAAATTTCACCTTGGGGCGCCTGGGTGGCTCAGTGGGTTAAAGCCTCTGCCTTCGGCTCAGGTCATGGTCCCAGGGTCCTGGGATCAAGGCCCGCATCGGGCTCTCTGCTCAGCGGGGAGCCTGCTTCCTCCTCCTCTCTCTCTGCCTGCCTCTCTGCCTACTTGTGATCTCTCTCTCTGTCAAATAAATAAATAAAATCTTTAAAAAAAAAAAGAAATTTCACCTTGTCCTTCATTTATTCAAAAAATATTATCAGGCAGTTTTCTGTTTAATTTAGTAATTTTAGTATTGTGAATGTATGTGTTTAAAAAAGAAATATTTCTGTTCTCATAGAATATCCATTTCTAATCCATTGCATAAAAATATTATAACCAAATCTCAGTATTGTTAGTTTAACGGCTACTTTATGTTTTATTGGGTTTGCAGAATGAATATTCATCCATGTTGTACCAATAAGAGGAAATCAAAAAGCATGTGATTTAGAATATACTGAGTTACAGCTAAGTATCAATGGGGAAATAGGGGATGCACACGTCTCAGCATGCATTCTAATACTTACATCCTATGTAAACTCTGAATTGGCTGTAATATAAATGAAACACTTTGACAATTCAGGATTATAAAACAGACGCCTAGATTCTGCTTCTGAAATATTGGTATAAGTTCTTAATAAAGAAACCACATCACAGCCATAAACACTGTAAAATAAAAAATAAAAATCAATTTTTCAATGGCTATGGGACATGGAAAAAAGTTGTCAGTTTTGAGGGGAGTAAAACCTTGCAGAGAGAGTTGGGACCATGAAGGGAGTGCCATATTGGTGGCTCTGACCTGAGGAAAGACTGCAGTTACATGGCTAAACCTCTAACTGATAGACTGCTGCCTTTTTTTAAATGAAAAACCAGGAGTAACCATGACTGCTAGAGATATGGTCAGAGAGAGCAGGAGGAGGGTAACAGATTTAACTGAAAATCAAACTAATGCTGACGTTTTCCAGTTTGAATTTAAACAAGTTATTTTTGTTTTGTTTTTGTTTTTTTTTTTACATCAACCTTCTTCAGAATCTTCTGAAAAATCTAGCAGAACCCAGACTCCTTAAAACCCAATATTTACAATGTTCAGGGTACGTTCCAAAATGCATGAGATACAAAGATTCAGGTAAAAGAGAAGATGATTTTGAAAACAGTTATTCTATTTAACAAGTTAGTGAGGTGAAGTAAAAACATCAAACGAAAATTTAGGAAATCTTAACAGGGAAGAAAATATATGGAAGAAAAATAAGAGGTGTTAAAATAATTTTTTTAAAGATTTTATTTATTTATTAATTTGAGAAAAGACAGAGAGAGCACAAGCAGGAGGAGATGCACACGGAGAGAGGAAGAAACCGATTCCCCGCTGAGCAGAAAGCCTGATGCTGGCTGGGGCTCCATCCCAGGACCCCTAGATCATGACCTGAGCTGAAGGCAGATGTTTAACTGACTGAGCCATCACGGACCCCTAAAATAAAATACCTGAAACAAGAATCTGGGGGTTTATTGGCAATATAAAGATAAGAAAACAGTGAAGAAGATAATGAAATTATGCATCTGAACATAAAGAAGAAATAATCTGGAAAAAAAACAACAGAATTTTAGGCACTGAAATATGCAAAGAAAACTAATAATACAAAGAAGTCTAACCTAGAGGCAATTTTATTTCCAGAATGAGAGAAGAGAATGTGATAGGAAAAAAAAAAAAAAAGGTCATATCTTACAAAGGCATAAATTTAGTATTTCAAGATGCTCAATGAATCCTGTCCTGGGCACATGGAAAGGAGACCACAGACAAATATGTAATTATTTAAATACTGAAATCTAGAGGGAAAGAGAAAGATCTAGAAAGTTAAAACAGTAAAATGATTTTAAGTAATAAAGCCAACAGCAAACTGATTGACAAGTTTCTCATCAGAAACTATGGCATCCAAAAGCAAAAGAAATAATGTTTTTAAATTTCTTAAAAAATCAAAACAGCTGTCAATGCAGGATTCTAGATTTATTGGAAATAAATCAAGAAGTAAGGCAAAATAAAGACTTTTTATATAAAGGAAAACTAATAGATTCACTGTCTTAAATCCTCCATGACAATAAGTGCTCATTAAAGATTCTTCAGGTGGAAGGGAAATATCAGAATTAAATTTGGACATAAAGAAAAAGAGGGCATCATAAATGTTAAGTATCTGTATAAATATTTTGACCTTTGACTTCATAATTCATATTACAGCTCAAAGCATAAACCAAAACATTGTCATGTGGAGTTTATATCATCACTACAACTAAAACCAATACCATATAAAGTATAAGAGGAAGATAAGAAGAATCTTATGTTTTTAAGTTTTCTACATTTCATAAACTGTACAACATTAATTCTAGCTAAATTATAAAAAGTTAAAGCCATACAATACTAACACTGGGAAATACTTAAGAGTTTGTTAGAAAGTTACACAATAACTTATCATATATCCCAGACATTCAACTACTAAGTATTTACAAAAAGAATTAAAATATACAAAGTCTTTCAAACCAAATGCTCCTGGCAGCTTTATCCAGAACAAAAAGTTTTAAATTAGGAATATCTATCCATAGATAAATAAAACATGGTGTATCAATATTGATACACTCAAAATGGATCAACTTCAAAATATTTATTCTAATAAAATGTCAGACCAAGAAGAGTACATGTATGATACCATTCATACATACATATGTGTGTATGTATGTGTGTGTGTGTGTATATAAAAACGGTAACTTATCTTGATAGAAAATAGATCAGTAGTAATAGGAGTTGTTTCTGGAGAAAAGGAAGCATACAAAATGGATAATGGAAAACATTTGTGGGTGATGAAAATGTTTTGATTCTTCATTACGTTGGAAATTCAATGGCTGTGTATACATGTCAAAAGTCATCAAATTATATATTTCATACATGCATAGATTTTATAAGTATTTATCAATAAAGTTGTTAAAATATAGGTGTTACCTAATGACTAATAAAAGCTGTCTATTTATTATACATATACATATACTTATGCATGTGTTAATTTTACATTACTGATTAATGAATTACAAATTCAGTCTTAAAGCAATACATTTTTTTTTTTTTAAATCTCAAAGTCTGTAGGTCAGAAGTACAACACAGCATAACTTGCTTCTGTGATGAGGGTTTCATAAGGCTAAAAGCAAGGAACTTGAAAACAGATCTCTCACCTAAAGATTCTAGGAAAAAAAAATCAACCTCATTCTTATTGTTGGCAGGACTCAGTAATTTGGGATTTTAAGACTAAGATCTCTGATTCTTGCTGGTTGACAGCTAGGACCACTCTCAGCTCTTAGAGAGCCCTAACATTCCCTTACCATATGCCATTTCCAACTAAAAACAGTGTAAAACTTTTCTTTTTCAAGATTTTATTTATTTATTTGACAGAGAGAGAGAGAGAGATCACAAGTAGTCAGAGAGGCAGGCAGAGGGGCGGGGGGGGGGAGGGAAGCAGGATCCCTGTTGAGCAAAGAACCTGATGCATGGCTCTATCGGACCCTGAGATCATAACCTGAGCCAAAGGCAGAGGCTTAACCCACTGAGCCACCCAGGTGCCCTATGTGTAAAACTTTTCTTGCACCTGAATTTCTCTGACTTCATCTTTTCTGACCAGAGAAAATTTTCCTGAAAGGCAACATTTGATTAGGTCACCCAGATAAATTTGCTAACGTCAACTGTGCCATGTAAACACCACCAGAATAGCTCATTAATTTCATAGCCTCCAAAATTATACAGAATGCATATAAGAGGGGTAGAAAATCTTGGGGATATCTTAGATTCTAATATATGTGTCTGTTCACGTATATGTAGAAACATACACACATACACTTTCTTCTTTTATTATTATTATTTTGTATTATGTTATGTTAGTCACCATACAGTATGTCATTAGTTTTTGATCATACATACACAGTTTCTGAGGGTGTAGATGGCAGGGTGGAAGATGCAAACACATGGTCTCACCAAGGATTCCATTCCAGAAGCAATGACCCACAATGGAGTTGCATCACAGAAACAGAACTTTCTCATGCTGTAACCCTATGGGTCAGTACCAGGAAGACAAGCCCCAAATTATCTGGTTTTGATACTCAACAATGATTAAAACTAGGAAAAATCCTATAAAAATAGATAATAATAATAATAGTTTGTGCTTTTTAAGGGCTGGCACAAAAATCCACTATCCCTAAGAACCAGCACAAAAGCAACAGACTGAAAAATGCCTGAACCATAGCAAGGGAACCACTTAAAGTGGCTGTTTAAGAGGCAGATATCTGCAGGGACTCTATCTGGAACAGAACCACTGGCAGAGGTCATTTTTGCAATTTCATCCTAATTTGCTTGTGATGAAGCTCATGAGCACGAGCTTTTCTACCCTCTCTCTAGCATGCTAGCCCCAGAGGGCATAACTGTTTACCTCATGCCATAAGCAACCTGGGTGAATGCCCTATGTCCCACTCAGAGCCAAGACAGGCAAAATGTCCTAAGCCCCATCCTCTATGCACAGCCAGGCAAGTGCCCCAAGTCCTGACAACCATGCAAAGGCACTGAGTCTCAACCACTCTAGGCAAGTACCTCAAGCCCTGCCTTCCCCATGCAGCAGCCTCACCCTTACACAGCCCTTACAAGGAATGTGCATCAGAGTACAGAATTCTGGTGGCTAGGGGAGACTGTACTTCTGGGCCACAATGAACAGCTGCTACTCAAGACCATTCCTTCAAAACTAAGAAAAGCAGCTATTTTGCCTAATAAATGCAAACATACAGAGACAGACAAGTGAGAAGACAGGATATGCTCCAAGCCAAAAAACAAGGTAAATCACAAACAAACAAATAAATAAATAAAATAAGTTAATTAATTAATTAAAAATACCTGAATAAAACAGAGATAAACAGCCTACCAGATAAAGAGTTCAAAGTAACAGTCATAAATATGTTCACTGATCTCAGGAGAAGAATTGACAACATGGCAAAATTTCAACAAATAGATACTAAAATATAAAGTACCAAGCAGAAGTTAAAACTGAACTGAAAATTAAATAGAGGGATTAAAAACAGCAGAATGAAAGAAAAGGCAGCACCAGTCAATGAGCTGGAAGACAAAGCAATAGAAAACACCCAGACAGAGTAGCAAAAACAAAAACAAAAACAAAAACAAAAACAATATTTAATTGAAAAAATAAAAAGAAAGAGAAAAAAGAAATGAGGATACCTGAAAGAGGTTTTGAAACAAGACTGAGTGAAAAAACATTCAGGAAAGGAGAAAGGGATAGAAAGTTTATTTGAAGGAATAAGTGCTGAACACTTCCTTTATCTGGGAAACGAAACAGACATCCAGGTCAAGGAAACCCAGAGAATTACAAATAAGATGAACCCAAAGAGAAAACCACTGAGACACATTATAATTAAAATGGTAAATATTAAGGGTGAAGAGAGAATCTTAAAAGCAGTAAAAGTAAAGCAACATACTATGTACAAGGAAAAAAAAACATAAATCAGCACATTGTTTATCAGAAAATTTGCAGGCTAGAATGAAGTGGCATGACATAATTAAAGAGCTGACAGGAACAACAACAACAACAAAAACAACTGCCAATAAAGAATTCTTAACCAAGCAAGGTTATCATTCAGAATTGAAGAAGAGAGGAATTTTCCAGTTAAGCAAAAGCTGAAAGGGTTCATCACCACTAAACTGACCTTCCAAGAAATGTTAATGGGATTTCCCTAAGCTAATTAAAATAGGCCCTAATAAGAAAATGTGAAAGGAAAAACCTCACCAGAAAAGGTAAACAAATAAAAAAGGCAGTGGATCAACCATTAACAATTATGAAGGGCAAAAGGCAAAATAAGTGCAATTAAAAATACAATAATAAATAAAAATACAATAATACAATAATCATAAAATAAATAGATATAAAATGTATCATCAAAAATATAAAACATTGGGGGAGGGAAGGCAGAAATATAAGACTTCGGAATATGTTCAGAATTAAGTTACTGTTAAGTTAAAAAACGGTATTATACACATAAGATGTTATATATGAACTTCACAATAACTAGAAAGAAAAAACCTATAGCAAATTCACAAAATAAAAACAAAGGAATCTAAACATAACATCAAAGAAAACCACAAGAAAGAGAACAGACAATGCACAAAAATAATCAGAAAATAATTAACAAAATGGAAATAAGTACTTACCTATCAATTATTTTACATATAAATGGACTAAATTCTTCAATCAAAAGACAAAGTGTGGCTGAATGGGTTAAAAAAAAAAAATACCAAGACCCTATTATATGATGCCTACAACAGACTTACTTCGAAACTAAAGATGCTCACAGACTGGAAGTGAAGGGATGGAAAGATATGCCATGTTAACAGAACCAAACAGAAAGCTGGAATAGCAATATTTCTATCAGACAAAATACAATCTAAAAAAAAAAAAAACCTGTAATAAAATTACATAATGAAAGGGCTTAATTCAATAAGAGGATGTAATATTTTGTAAACATCTATGCACCCAACACACGAGTACTTAAACATATAAAGCAAATATTAACAGAAATATGGGAAAATAGGAATACAATAACAGTAGGGGACTTTAATACCCTACTTACATCAATGGATAGACTGCTCTGATAGAAAATCAGTAAGAAAATATTAGCTTATAACAACACATTAGAGTAGATTAACTATAGACATATACAGAGCATTCCATCCCCAAAACAGCAGAATACACATTGTTTTCAAGTGTACTTGGAACCTTCTTCAGGATAGATCATGTTAGGCCACAAGACAAGTCTGAGCAAGTTGAAGAAGACTGATACCATACCAAGCATCTTTTCTACCTACAATAGTATGAAACTAAAAATCAATTATAAGAAGTAAAAGAAAACTGTGAAAAATACAAACATGTAGATACTAAACACCACGCTATTAAACACCCAATGGGTGATCTAAAAACATCAAAGAGAAAATCAAAAAATACTGTGAGAAAAATGAAAATGGAAACAATGTCTAAAACCTGTGGGACGTAGCAAAAGCAGTTCTAAGAGGGAGGTTCATAGTGATAAAGGACCTACCTCAAGAAACAAAAATCTCAAACCATCTAAATTTACATTGGAAGAAACTAGGAAGACTAAGCCCAAAGTTAGTAGAAAGAAGGAAATAATAAAGACCAGAATGAAAATAAAGACTAAATAAATAAGTTTAGTGAAACTAAAGCTTGTTATTTGAAAAGAAAATTGACAAATATTTAATCATCAAAAAAGGTAAAATAAATAAAATTAAAAGTGGAAGAACAGAAATTACAACTGATACCACAGAAATACAAAGAATCATAAGAGATTCTATAAACAATTACACCAAATTAGACAACCTAAAAGAAATAGATAAATTACTAAAAACATATAATCTTCCATGACTTAATCATGAAGAAATAGAAAATCTAAATAGACCAATTGCTAGTGATGTAATTAAGTCAGTAACCAAAACAAAACAAAATGAAACAAAAACAAACAAAAAAACAAAACAAAAAAACCTTCAAACAAACAGAAATTTAGGTCCAGGTAGTTCCACAGGTGAATTTAAATAAGATTTAATACCTGTTCTCAGACTATTCCAAAAAACTGAAGAGGAAGGAACACTTCAAACTCTCCTCTATGAGGCCAGCATTACCTGAATCCCAAAACCAGACAGTTACACCCCCCCACACACAATTTACAAGTCAATACCTCTAATGAACAGAGATGCAAAAATCCTCAACAAAATATTAGCAATCTGAATCCAACAATACATTAAAAGGATTGTACACCATGACCAAGTGGGATTTACTCCAGGAATACCAGGGTGCTTTAACATTTGCTAATTAACTTGATATATCACATTAACAAAATGAAGGGTAAAAATCACATGATCACCTCAATAGATGCAGAAAAAATATTTGACAAAATTCAACATCCACTTAATATAAAACCTCAACAAAGCAGGTATAGAGGAAATGTACCTCCACATAATGAGGGCCATAATATGGCAATCCTAGAGCCAACATCATATTCAATGGTGAAAAGCTAACATCTGGGGTGCCTGGGTGGCTCAGGTGTTAAGCTAATGATACTATAATTTGTATGGAACCACAAAAGACCCCAAATAGCCAAAAAAATCTTTTTTTTAAAAAAAATATTTTATTTATTTGACAGACAGAGATCACAAGTAGGCAGAGAGACAGGCACAGGGAGGTGAGGGGGAGCAGGCTCCCTGATGAGCAGAGAGCCTGATGTGGGACTCGATCCCAGGACCCTGAGATCATGACCTGAGCCAAAGGCAGAGGCTTAACCCACTGAGCCACTCACGGCCCCCTAGCCAAAGAAAACTTAAGAGAAAGAAAAAGCACTAAGTTGGAGGCAGTGTTCTTCCTGATTTCAAACTATAGGACAAAACTATAGTAATCAGGGGCACCTGGGTGGCTTAATAGGTTAAGCGTCTACCTTTGGCTTAGGTCATGATCTCTGGATCCACATCAGGCTTCTGGCTCAGCACGAAGTCTGCTTTCTCTCTCTCCCTCTCTCTCTCCCTCCCTCCACTCTGCCTCTCCCCACTGCTTGTTCTCTCTCTCTCTCTCAAATAAATAAAATCTTTAAAAAATATATAGTGATCATAACAATATAGTACTGGCAAAAAGTGGACACATCTATTAATGGAAAAGACAGCCCCTAAATAAATCCATGCTTACATGAGTAATTCATCCAAACAAAGGAGGCAAAAACATAAAAGAGGGAAAAGATCAACTCTTGATTAAATGAAGATAAAAGGGGCGCCTGGGTGGCTCAGTGGGTTAAGCCTCTGCCTTTGGCTCAGGTCATGATCCCAGAGTCCTGGGATCGAGCCCTGCAACAGGCTATCCGCTCAGCAGGGAGCCTGATCCCCCCCCCACCACCTCTCTACTTGTGATCTCTCTCTCTGTCAAACAAATAAATAAAATCTTAAAAAAAAATGAAGATTAAAAAAAAGAAACTGGACAGCTACATGCAAAAGACAAACTGGATCATTTTCTTACACAATATACAAAAATAAACTCAAAATGGATTAAAGACTTAAACGTAAGACCTCAAACCTTAAATTCCTATAAGAAAACATAGGTAGTAAGCACCGTGACATTGTTCTCAGCTATATATATATATTTTTTTCATCATTTCTGTAGAAATATTCTAGGGCTGAGCAATAAAAGTAAAAATAAATGGGACTACATTAAACTAAAAGGTTTTTGCACAGCAAAGGAAATCAATAAAAATGTAAGGACAACCTACTAAATGGGAAAAGATACATGCCAATGATAACTATGTTGGTATACAAAACATATAAAGAATTCAAAAAACAACAAAAATAATCCTATTTTAAAAATATACACAATGGAATATTATTCAGCTATAAAAAAGAATAGAATCTTGCTATTTGCAATGACTTGGATGGAGCTTGAAAGTATTACACTAAGTGAAGTAAGTCAGAGAAAGACAAATGTTATATGATTTCACTCATATGTGGAATTTAAAAAACAAAGGCGTATAGGGAAAAAAAGAGAGAGACACACCAGGAAACAGACACTTAGCTATAGAGAGCAAAGGGAAGTTACCAGAAGAGAGGTGGGCAGATGGATTAAATAGGTGATGGGGATTAAATGGGCACTTATTGGCAGTGGATGTTGTAATGTAATTGTTAAATCATTAACTTGTATACCTGAAACTAATATTACACAGTGCCAACTAAATAGAATTAAAATAAAAATTAAAAAAAAAATGGGCAAAGGACCTGAATAAACATTTTTCCAAACAAGACAGTTAGAACGGTTATTATCAAAAGACAAGAAATAGGTGTTGGCAAGAATGTGGAGAAAAGGGAACCTTCACGTACTTTTGGTGATAATGTAAATTGATGCAGCAACTATGGAAACCAGCATGGAGTCTCCTAAAAAAAAAAAATAAAAGAAAAGAAAGAAAAAAAAAAAGAAATTATACCATCCAGAAATTCCATTTTCTGAGTATTTATCCAAAAATAAATAAATAAAATTAAAAACACTGATTTGAACAGGTACTCTTTCATTGCAGAATTACTTTTAATAACCAAAATATGGAAACAACTAAATGTTCCTTGACAGATGCATGGATAAAAAAGGTGTGGTATGCACACACACATACAAGGAAATATCACACAGCCATGAAACAGGATGAGCTCTTGACATCTGTGACTACATGGACAGACCTAGAGGGTATTACACTAAGTGAAATAAATCAAAGAAAGCCACATACTATATGATTCTATTTATACGTGGAATCTAAAAAAGCAAAGCAAAACAAATCAGAAATAGACTCAGATACAGAGAACTGGTGGCTGCCAGAGGGGAGGAAGGTGGGTTGAGAAAAATACGTAGAGGGGATTAACAGGCACAAACTTTAGTTATAAGACAACAGGGTTGTAATGTACACCACAGTAAATAGTCAATCTTATAACTTTGTAGAACAACAGATAGTAACTAGACCTATCTTGGTGAGCACTAAGTAATGTATAAAAATATCTAATCGCTATGTTTTACACATGAAACTAATATAATGCTGTAGGTCAATTATAATTCAATGCAAAAACTGTCAACCAGTTTTTTCTAAATGGACTTGAATACCTTCCTTATTGTGGATTCCCACCCCCCCCCCTTTTTTTTTTTACTGTTGCTAAAGGTTGAAGCCTTTCTTCTAAGGTAGAATTCTAAATTACCTGAGATTGTGACTTAACTATTTCATGTCTGTTCTATCAGTTTTGTTATGCTCTCTTGTAAATCATCTTATAATTTTTACTGCAAGAAAAAAAATGCTTTCTTTACCTTCTAAATCACAGATATAGAATCTGCTAACGGCAGAAATTCATCTGGCCCACTCCGATACTAAAAATATAAGAATGTACGTCAATAGTTTGAAGTTGACAGAAACAACACAGTTATTCTCTCCTGAACACATGGGTCAGCATATTCCCTTCTGTCACGGGAAAATGCAATTTCTTTTTGCCTAACCCAAGCAAGTAGCTTGGGAAAGAAAAATTTCTTTTTTTATGCCATCAAGGTTTTCAGTCCCCTTGTATTTTCTCCAGGCTATACAAGCTCCACATACATGGCCTTTGGCAATCCACTGGCACTATCAGTCTCACCTTTCAAATCATATCAATTTCAAGGGCTTTCATTCCACACCCCTCTCAGATCATCAGAGTCTCCATGAACATTCACTTTGCTCCTAAAACTTTCAAGGAAAGATCGAGAATTCACTCACACCATGATCTAGCCAGGGCTCTCCAAACACTGGAGAGTACTCTATATGCCAAAAATAGTCTCCCTAGAGAGAACTTCTTAATGTTCCTCATAAGAAAACTTTTGAAATTGGACTTGGGAAAGGGGTTTCATCTGGTTATTTGTTGAAACTACATGGGAGAACTTCCTGTGTTTGTGGTCCCAGGCTACCGGGGTCTATACTCGTCAGTGGAACTTTGCATTACTCAGTGACTTTGAAAATTTTATTGCAGCACATAGTAATTTTACCAGCTCTTTATATTCTAACTGTGCAGAAAGGAAAAACAGAGCAACTATGTTTTAAAATCTGCAAAAGCTAAAATAGGTTCCCTGAGATTGCACATCTTATTTTAAAGGTATGTTTCTCTGATGTCTTTAGTCTTTGCTATGGAATTCGGTAAATAAAGATGTTGATCATTATCCATCTGACTAGGTTTAGCTTTGTTTATTTTAACATGCTAATGTATTTCATTAAAGCTGCACCTGTTACCATGATTGAATTCAAAGGTCTCATGTTTCTAGTACACTCTATTTTTAGAACCATTTCTGGTACATCAGCTCTGTCAAACAATTTCAATCCCATAATGATTCAAACTAGATTTCAATAAATAGCCAAGAATTTTCTCTGAACCAACTCTGTTTTCATTACTATTGTTGATCTCCTTGTTTTTTGAAAGTTTCCAATAAAGTATTGGGATAACTATTGGGTTTCTTTATGAGATGACATATAATGTAGAAGCTAAAATATTTATAAAGCAACACCATGCTACTCATAAGATTTTTAACAGTAATATTATCTCCCACATGCTTTATTTTTCTTACTCTACTAAAAGCTATTCTCCACCATGTCTTGCAAATTGTTCTTCAGAGGATAAGCTGAGGGTGAATAGTGGTTGAATTAAAGGGAAGCAAATGAAAATCAAATAATTTAAAATTTACTTCACTATACACAAAGACTTCTACTTCACTGAGTTCCTACAAATGTACCATATACTTTTCTACTTTTCACACTGGAAGTCTCCAGATACTCAGTCTTTCGATAACTCTGCACATGTTTTCCTTCAATTATCTGTTCCTTCTTGACTATACATATCTTTTGAAACACTCATGTTTTAAAATGTCTGAAAAAATTACAAATACACTTTATCACTGAATGCTTATAACTTAATACTGAAGTAAAATTATAAAACACAATATTACAGATTGCTGAAATAACAAAGCCCTTGCTTCATAATGTGTGAATGCTGACTCTATTCATGAAGCCTTTAAAAAAGCTCAATAGGATATGCACATTCATTCATTCACTAAGTAGATAATCACTGAGCAGTTGCTTCTAGTCAGGCCTGGTACTAACCACTAGTGCTTCAACCAAATAAAAAGAAACTACTTCATCAGGAAATAATTCTGATAATTCTAGGAAGAAGATGGTCATCAGTGCTCTTTCTTCACCCTGGAACTTTCCTGCAAAAAAAGAACTATGGATCTGAGCTACTCAGAGCTGGATACACATAATCTGAATGCAAGTTCTACACAAAAATGAATACAAGATACCCCGGCACATCTTTGAATATTTATCCCTTTATTCATTTAGTTCTTCTGTAGCTCTCATCATTTCTGTAGAAATATTCTAGGGGTGGAAAAGAGCACTGAACAAAAGCACTCTGTCCCCTTCCTCAATGAAAACATGTTAAAAATAATCACATCACAGGTACTTAAAACTTTTAATACTTCAATTTTAAATATAATACCCATATATTTTTCAACTCCTAGAGATATAAAGATCACATAATTTCTCTAATAAAAATACATTATGGCCAAAATATTTGATGATAACAATGGAAACAAAATACAATACTTAAGAAAATATACACATTTAATGTATGTTTCCCCAGGAGTTGGAGGAAGAATTTAGATTTATAACAGGCCCTTTTCTACATTTAATGCATTGGCTCAAATGGAATCTGCTTTGGACCAAGTCTGGAGTATATTTCTGCCTCATAGCACCCTTGCTTCCTTCTTTCTATATAAGCATCTTTTTTTTTTTTTTAAGAATTTATTTATTTGACAGAGAGAGATCATAAATAGGCAGAGAGGCAGGCAGAGAGAGAGAGGGAAGCAGGCTCCCTGCTGAGCAGATAGCCCAATGCGGGGCTCGATCCCAGAACCCCGAGACCATGACCTGAGCCGAAGGCAGAGGCTTAAACCACTGAGCCACCCAGGTGCCCCTCTATATAAGCATCTTTACTGCAAACCCATAAATTATGCTTCAAATTGTACTTCTGACACTGAAATGATCATTAAACACTCAAAAATGGATTTAGGAAGCTACATAGGCTCTTAACAACTGATTCTTTTTATTTTAGGAGTAAATTTTAAATTCTAATCATATGCTTTTGGGTGTAATCAGACTTAAGCCAAATCACATCCCATTATGTATTATTTCCCAGAGATTAATTCAAATATAGTAATAAAGAAATATGATACTCTCTGGGTTGAAAAGAGTCCCAGGTTGCTGTTAATACTAATTATGGGAACAGAATATAAACAAACCCATTCAAGCAACACCATTTAAAGCAGGATTTAGGGAATGGCTGGGCAAGAATTAGAATATTTTAATAATTCTAGCATATAATTGATAAAACGATTTTAAGAACTATGTCAAAAATATGTAAAACTGAGTCATAAATATTTAACTATATAAGAAAATTGCTTTATCATGATCTTGAACAAAATAAATACCTCTGTTTACTGCATAACTATTGACCATCTAATATATGACAGACACTAAGGCATAATATAGAAGAGTGACTATAACCTTGATCTGCCATTTTGGAATTATGATCTGTTAGAAAGAAAAAACTTAAATGGGTCATTTTCATAAATATACTATGTAATTTGATCAGTAAATCTCCACCATTCTGTGGGAAAATTTTGAGGAGCTCCCTTACACAGATTTTTTTTCCTCTTTGTTATAAGTGTTTCAATTTCCAGCAATTACCAGAGTAAAAGTTTCAAAACTGATAGTCGTTAGCTGGAAAATGAAGAGTTCATAATCCAGATAATGTATTTGTGACAAGGCCTAAGACCGATACATACGGGGAGGTTAAAACCTGCATGTGTTCCTTTGGACATGGATAAGCACTTTAATAATCACAGGAGCAGCTCAGAAATGTGGTAATAAGACAAAATAGAAAATATATATATGACCTCAATACTCAATGAACATCATTTAAGTTAGTAAAAGCAATCTCAGAAAAAATAAGATATAAATTTGAAAATTCATAGAATATTAAATATTTCCCAAGGTCAGTACTTCTAAATCCTTTCAAATCTAATCTCATTAGAATATATAAAAATAAATTCATGTCATTATTCAGCATTTAAAATTTTATATGTGAATTAAGTATAACTAAATTTAGAGATGTTAGTTCTTTTCCTAAAGAATTCAATGTTTCCCAAATTCCCTTTCCATTTCCCCACCTCCCCACCTTGCATGAAAAGAAAAAAAAATAAATAAATGAATAAGTGAAACACTCATGGCAGGAAAAGTTCACTGAGAAAGAATAAGGAACTCTATTCCATGGTCTTCCTTTACTTTAGGTTCACAACAGTGGGACTGTAGATATGATGAACAACATTTCTACTTACCTGCAAATGCAGGGATAACTAGCAAGATAAACAAGAATATTCAATGGCCTTAGGTTATCTTTGAAATGCCTGGGCTAAAAGACAACTTAAATAAAAATTAAGTGCACTGTAGACTCCGAAGTATCAGAGTAAAAGACTTAGTGATCTGTAATAAAATGCAAGCTAATAAAATTGTAATAGCTTGTGGCATGACTTCAGGCGAACATAAAGAAGCACAACTATAGGAGTCTCTCTTCTGAAGAAAAAAAAATTAAAAGGCATTCTAGGTGCTAATTGGAATCCCTTGTAACCTGTGAACAAGGGAATGAATAAGAACGCAATAATCAGAACACACCAAAAGGCCACTTTTTCATTCTAAGAGTAGCTGACCACAGAAACACTGAGTTCTTTCTAGAAATTTAAAGCAAAGGCTGAAGAATAATTTTCCAAAACCATTGTAAGTAGAATTTCACTTCTGCCCTGGAAAAGTAGTTGGATGAGAAGAATTGCAGGTCAATGGTGTCATGTTTCAAGAAAAACCTACCCCCCTATTTAGGGTTATCCTTTGTTTTTCCTATAAATTGTCAGCAACCCCCTTCTACCTGACCCATACACATATTAGACAATGATTGCACTCCATAAAGATGCATAAATTCACCTTTTCTTCTACTTTTTTTTTTTTTTAAGTGCCTAGGCTTCCCTGTACTTTGTCTTTGGATGCACAGTTAGTAGACACTCTTCAGCAAACATGGCCTTCAGACCGGGATCTCACATTTTCATCATGTAGAGAAAGCAAGAAGGGTTTTGCAATTCTTATCATATCTCCTTCCTTCCAACAACATGTATGTACACATATACCTTTTAACTCAACACTGATGGGTGATTGATTCTAAAAGTCCCTGCTTTTCATCCCAGTCCAGCAACTCCGGATTACAACATAAACCCCAGAGTTCCTCTGCAGATGGGGCTGAAAGCATCCATGATTTTACCTTAGATCAAAATCTCCTTTTCTGTCCTTTCTGTTACTTTTCCCTCATACTCCTGGGGACACTTCAATAAATCACTTGTACCAAAAAAAAAAAAAAAAAAAAAGTCACCTAATGTTTGCTTCAAGGATACCTAATATGAAACATGTTTACTTATAACTCAACCTTTTCTTCAAGATTCCTTGTCACTCTGATTTTTTCCATGGCTATTCACCACTCTTTCTCTGAACTTTAATACAGACCAATAGTGCTCTCAAATATTTAGAAGTCATATCAAAACAGATGTATCTTTCTTTCCTGTGTTTTTGTGCATTTTGTCACCTCAATAAGATAAATTTTTCAAGATAGGAAATCTATCTTCCACATTTCTTTTTTCTTTTCTGTATATGGACGTGTGTGATGGTACATTGTCTAGCACTAGGAGAGAGGTTAATGAATACTTAATAAATTAAGGAATTAAGTTCTTTGGAAGAAAGAATGAAAAGATGCTTATTTTGTCCAGGCACCATGCAGAGTGAGAAAGTCTGATTCTCTGAATTAAAATGCACATAACTTATACGATCATATAAACAATCAGTACAATTTGATACAGCTATTAAGTAAGTGAACTGGGATTCAAACACAAGTCTTTATGACTCAAAGGCCAATGGATTTAGTCAACTCTTTTAATAGAAAATTTAATACAGTTCCTCCAGTAGATCTGAGATTAAAATACTCATTACCTCTAATAAAGATTATTCTAAAAATATAATAAATTAGTTTATATGTGCAATCATTTAATGAATACTTGTAGAATAATGACTTGACATTGAACAAGTCATTTGGGTTAAAAATATATATTATCTGTATCTAATCTATATCTATATCTATATCTATATCTAATCTATCTATGTGACAGACCTGCCCTCAAGGAGATCACAGCCTAGTGAAGAACACTGATGATAAAATATTAGTTATAAGAAAATGTGATAGGCACGTGAATTGGAAATATGCGCCGTATGTCCTAGAGCATACAAAACTAAAGTTTCTAATTCCACCTGGGGATGAAGACATACTTTAGAAGGCTTTATCTATGGGGTGCCTGGGTGGCTCAGTGGGTTAAAGCCTCTGCCTTCGGCTCAGGTCATGATCCCAAGGTCCTGGGATCGAGCCCAGTATTGAGCCCAGCACTGAGCCCAGCATTGAGCCCCGCATTGAGCCCCGCATCGAGCCCAGCATTGGGCTCTCTGCTCAGCAGGGAGCCTACTTCCACCTCTCTCTCTGCCTGCCTCTCTGCCTACTTGTGGTCTCTCTCAAATAAATGAATAAAATCTTAAAAAAAAAAAGAAGGCTTTATCTATTACAGATATAATCATAATCGCTAAAGCTAAAATTATTTTTAGTTTTAATTCAGATAAGGTGGACTGACTGAACATTCCTCATCTGGTTGAATTACAACTGATTTATGAGCTTTATTATTATTCAGTATCATTGCAATATTGATTGAAGGAAATAGTTCAAGTTTTTTAATTTTTTGTTACTAAATGAATCAGATTGTTTAATATATTGATAATATACTGATAATTCTCTGGTTATTTAGAATTCAGAACAATTCAGAATTAATGAAAAATTTAATAAAATATGAAAATATAGTTTTTTGCCTATTTGAAAGTACTTTCAACATTTATAATCCCCATTTTTGAAAAATGACAAATTTAGAAATGTAAAAGCAGGGGCACCTGGGTGGCTCAGTGGGTTAAGCCTCTGCCTTCGGCTCAGGTCATGATCTCAGGGTCCTGGGATCGAGCCCCGCATCAGGCTCTCTGCTCAGCAGGGAGTCTGCTTCCTCCTCTCTCTCTGCCTGCCTCTCTGCCTGCTTATGATTTCTGTCAAATAAATAAAAAAAAATCTTTAAAAAAATAGAAAAAAGAAATGTAAAAGGAGAAAATCTATTTTCTTAAAGATATTCACTATCACAGATTCATATGTGCAGGTGTTATTAATTTCAGTGTGCTGTAATACTTATTTCAGTGATGTTTAAAATATAGAATTTAAAAACAAAGATATAACAGGCAATGCAGCCCACAATTTTATCATCCTCAACGATATGTGAGAAGATGCATTTAATACACTAGACTAGGAATCAGTAAATCAAAGATGAAGAAAGTCAAAAAAAGGGAAAAAAAAGATTTTATTACCGATGAAAAATTTTCCATATTAAAGTTGGTTCATTACCTTGTTCATCAAACAGAATTTGTAGTTGAAGCTATGATGGAAAACACTTGATCCATCAGTGTAGCATTTTTATTGAGTATATCATTGAAAGATCTCAGTAAATCAACATAAAACTGAAATCCACCAAAAATATATCTGTATCTATATCTCTATGTGTCTATCTACATATATAGATACATGAACAATCATAGCTATTTTAATATTATCACAGTTTTCTTTGAACACAATTCAAGTAAGTACAAAGAATACTGAATAAAATACATGGAAGAACAGAATAATGGTATATAATCTTCCACTGGCATCTCACATTTTCCTCCACACGAAATATACATTAACCTCATGCAATCATAAACCATCAATTGCTAATAACAAGAAATTTCCATCTTCCCACATTCACTCCCTTCCCCCCTCCACTTATATATTATTTCTGTTTCCAACTTGATTGGACAACTATTTACAACCAGTCAGATATATGTACCCACTGTGTAACAGGTCTTGTGTTAAGTGGTTCACATGGTTGATCTCAATTTTCCTTTCAATTTTGAAATGATTATATACTTCCAGGAAGCAACAACAATAGTACAGAATTCAGTGAGCTTTTCACACACCATCCCCCAACACGGCATCTTATGTATCTAATAACACATTATCAAAACCTGTGAATTGATACAGGGCAACACTGTTAACTTGATTACATGCACTCACTTGCCTGCAAATGTATGTAGGTATATTCTTAGGCAATTTTCTTAAAATATGCATATATACATGCATACATACACACACACACACATACATATACATATGAAGACATACACATTTGTATAACTTATCTCAATAAAGATGAAACAGAATTCTTCCATCACTACAAAGAAACTCCCTCATGCTACCCTTTATAATTACAACCCATCTTGTCCCTAACTGTTAATTACAATCAGTTCTCCCTCCTCATACTTTTATTATTTTGAGAATGCTGTATAAGTGGAATCACCCACTATACACTATTTTGGGGTGGAGCTTTTCCTCTAAGCCTAAAGACCACCCATGTTGTAGCATATATCCATAGTTTATGTTGTAGCATTTATCCATAGTTTATTCAACTTTACTACTCAGTACTATCATTATGTGAATGTGAATTATGTGAATGAAGCTTTTCTATTGCTGGCAAAACCCACAAACTTAGTAGCTTAAAACAAGGCAGATTTATTTCACATTTTTGGAGGTCAGAAATCAGAAATGGGTATCACTGGGCAAAATTCAATAGGAATTTTGACTTCATATTGGGAATTGACTTCAATAGGATAAAAAGGTTGCTTTCCTTTCAGACTCTCTTGGGAGGGTTCATTTCTTTGCCTTTTCTAGCTTCTAAAGGCCACCTTTATTCTTTAGGTCTTGGGGGCCCCAATGGTTACCAGAAACATCAAGCAGTCTTTCTCACAACACCATGTCTCCAGCCCCACTGTCACATCTTCTCTGATTTCAACACTTTTGTCTTTTTATTCAACCTGTAAAGCCTCTTATGATTATATTTGGCCTACTATAATAATCTAGGATCATCTATTCAAGATCAGTTCACTGACAACCTTAGTTTCACTGACAACTTTAATTCTTCGTTACATATCATTTTCACAGATTTTAGGTATTTAGGACATGGATGTTTTGGGAAGCCATTATTCTGCATATCACATGCTTTATCATGCACAAAATCTTTTAACCTCCATTAGCTTCACAATATTGGTGTAAGGTTATCAAATACAAAAATCCCCAGAGTTGTTAGAAGGCCTAGGAATATTTAATGATAGTCCACAAAAATTCAACAGAACTGAATAAACAGAAAAGAGATGTTATGTTCATTCTTTAATGAGGAAATAATGAAACCAATCAAAAAGAAATTTTTAATGTTTTTCCACTAATTAAGCATGGAGCTCATTTATCTGGGAAGGAAGAGAACATACAGACATAGGGCTAGGATCACTCTAGTTAGAGCAGCTATCATAATGTTCACCACAAAGAACATCAGTATTTTGTAGTGTTCGCTGGAATGAAGCAAACATTTAATAAACAATACTGAGTACTTAACCTTCTCAGTTATTAAAATCCTATTCATTAGTTGTTACTGGGAGTCCTGAAACATTGATGAGGGAAATATCAGAAAGTATCACTAGGTGGTTGTCAAATTTGGTTTTGAAGTGTAATCCTAGCCTGGATTAAAAGATACTAATTACTGTAACAGTTACACTAATATAATTATTCATTTTTACAGGGCTTTTGAGAGATTAAAATAAGATCAACAATAAAAACCTATATACAAACTTCTGGTAGTTTTGTTAGTAAAAACTTAAAACTGAAAACAACCTAAATATCTTCATTAGGTGGATAGAAAAGAAAATTTGTGGTTGTTTATACTTGAATTAATAGCCTAGAGTTTTCTTCAATAAGAAAGGTCTAAATAATATTCTTTTAGTCCTTCATACAGACAGTTGACCTCTTCCCTTCATAAAACTATATTTGAGGTAATAACAGAAAAGTATTTTATACTGGCATGTAACTATAAAAATGTTCTATTGTGGGAAAATTATAGCTTATTCCTATCAAGTTATATCTTTGAAATACATTAAAATTTAGATCAACTACAGAAGTTATGTATATACAAACCTACAAATATACATCTCCTGGATGTCCTTTGGAAACCAATAAAATAATACCACAGTTTCAAACATATTGGATGTGAACATAGTAGCAACAAGACTGGTCCAAGATCTTAGTGAGAAATTTTAACACAAGGATTACTTAAATAGATCCAGGTAGAGTTATGACCAAACAAGAGCAGGCAAATATCAACCACCTCAGGAAACCATTATCCTCACTTACAAAACTGAGGTAAAAGGGAAGAAAAGTGCTCCTAAAGGGCAATGAGAGTGATAACAATTGATGAAGACCCACTCAAGAGAAGCTACAGTCATGACAGTTTAGATGGAGGCACCAGAACCAAACACATGGCCCTTAAGCAGAGAGTCGTCTCATCCACCCTCATCTCCTCCCTGTACAACTCAAAGGTCAAGCCCAGCTGGATACCAGAAAGATCAGTCTTTCGGGGTCGTAGAGTATGGCAAGGAATGCTGATAATGAAAATGTTTGGAAGAAATTTAGAATAACCAGCACATTCTGTTCTTGATCTCCACCCAAACACACAGAAGCCTTGAGTGGAGCTTTTTTCCTTGAGTCTTATTTTCTCGTATCTTTCTGTATCTCCGATGACATTATATCATCTTATATATTTTACTGATTTCCTGCTTATTTATTCTTTTATGGTTTACTCACCTCTTTATATCAATGCCTCTAATTTCCTGTGACAGAAATATGCTGAGTGTTGACCAAGCACTTCAGTAATCTTAGACACAAGGGAAAACTATGTTTAGTAGCCTTCCCTCTGAGTTCGTGTTTTAGTTATGAATAATGGACTGTGAGCCAAAAATGGTCTGTATCACATGTTTAAACTGTCAGCATATGAAATGAAGAGTATGAAATCCTGAGCCATGAAGGATATTATCAATGAGAAATAACCTTTCTTAATGTTGAACACTGGATTTTTGGACAAGCTAACATTAAATGCCATAACTTACACACCTCCTAAACTGTCTCATTTGAATGGCTAGTTTCCTCATTTCTTTTGTGAGTTGACATACAGCCTATTCCAAACTATATTTGATGTCCTCAAGTAAAAAAAAAAATCCAACAGGAATTTCTGAGCACAATAAAATGCTACATTATTTACCTGGTAGAATGACACTTCTTATGAAACCCCCAAGACAGTGCATCAAATAATATAGAAGAAAGCTACTCCCACTTGCCTCCCTTCCCAACTATGATTATCTTCATATTGAGAAGGCATACCTACCCAAGAACAGAAGATTGTCTACTGCTAAATTGCCAAGAGGACAGAGGATACTAAAGTATAAAAAACTTCATGAACTCAGAAAGAAGTTCTCAGATAAATTTAAAAATCATAATACCATTCTTCCCTTGGCTCTTGAAGAATTTTCTTTAAAGTAGGTTAGGGACATATAATTTAGGAGGAGAAATGGGAATACCATGTATTACAGACAATATCAAATATATTTAATTTTCAGTACCTTTGGTCAGAAGCTTGATTGCAATCAAATTTTTCCCACTGTAAATGGTAGAGTTTCCATGATTTTCATCATGATCATGATTGAACTATCTCAATGACTTGGCTGCAAATTGAACTTTGGGGTTTGGTCTGAATGAAACACCAGAATGCTTCCCCCTAATTCACATTTAGTTTTAGCTACAGGTAGAAATTTTACTATATAAAAACTATCAGTTTATTTTCATTCACTGAAATCACTAAAAATTATTGCTAAATAAAGCAACATACATTTAGTTTAACTTAAGCAATAAAAGCTATATAAAATAGCTTGTATATCACAATGATAGTATCTATCTCCCCCATTTTAATATGTATATGCATCAAAGACAAAAATTATATTTATTAAACTTATTTTATTAAAAATTAACCAACTGTAGGATGTCTGCAAAATGTATTTTTTTCATATTTGCAGATTGTATCTGATTATAATTTTATTGCTTATCTTTAAGCAATAAGCATCCTTAAATGTAAATTTATGGTAAGCTAAATATATAGCTTACAGTATATAATGCTTTTAATGTTTACTATTCAGTCAATATAAATATAATTAAATGCTTAGTGATTTATTCAATCAAGTTTTCTTTAATTGATAAGAAGCTAATTCTAGATGGAAGCATTCAAAATCTTTAATATCTGGCATCTATTACCTTTCAGTAAATTTAGTCTAGTGCCTAAATATGGTAGATAAAATGGTCACCCAAAGAAGTCCACATCCTAATCTCTGGAGCCTTTGAATGTGTTATATTTCAGAGCAAGAAGGACTTAAAGAGCTTACTAATTTTAAGAATTTGAATTAGGGAGAATATGGATTATCTAAGATGGGTCTAACCTAATGAAATTTTAAAACAAACTTTCTCTGGCAGGAGTCAGAAAGATGCATTACAAGAACCAGAAGAGATGAAGAAGAGGAAGGTAGAATGATTCCAAGAGGGAGAAATATTTGACATACCACTGCAGGTTCTTATGGCACACTAGTAAGAGAAGTCTGTAGGAGATAGGGTGTTTCCTAGCTAACATCCAGATGGGAAATGATTATCTTAGTCCTATAACCACAAGTAACCAAATTCTGCTAACAACCTAAATAAGTTCAAAAGCACATTTTCCCCAGAGCCTAAAGGAAGGAACCCAGTGTTGTTGACTTCTAGGTCCTGTGGACCTGGATGGAGCAAAGAAAGTGGCTGTGTCACACTGGGCCCAGACTTTTGACCTACTGAAATGATAATAAAGGGTTTGTTGTTGTTTTTAAACTGCTCTGGTCATCATAGATATACTGAATATTCTCCCTTATCTTGGGTAACCATCTCATTTTATCCATTATCTAGGTGTTTAGGCACAATCTTAAAATATATCTTCAGGTTACAAATATTAAAGAGGAAAGTGCATGTCAAATAAACATAAATCTGTATTTCAGAGCAGAGCTTAGTGCTACCTATTATGAAATATCTTATTTCATTCTATGAATGAACGGTGCTACTTTCAAGAATAACCCTAACTTGGGAGGGAGAAGCAGGATCACTGGGGGAGTAGGAGACCTAAATTTTGTCTGGTCCAAGGAATTCAGCTACATAACTATAAAACTATTCTGAACACCTTCAAACTCAACAGTAGATCAAAGAAAATAATAACAGCAATTCTATGAACAGAAAAGTGACCACATTCTGGAAGATAGGATGTGCAGAGAAGTGAATCCAAGTTGGTATTTGGGAAGATAGACAGTTGGGGGAGGGAGCCTGCATCAGCCGGGTACCAGCACATGATAGAACAGTGGAGCACAATGTCAGAACTTTTAGAGCCTGCTTCACTGAGGGACATCACTCCAGTGGCTAAGCTAGGGGTAGAACCCTCGGCTGGGACAGTATGGTTTCAGGACCCTTAGGATCACAGAAAGACCAGGGGTGCTTGATTGTGGCAGAGCTCCCAAGTATCAAAGTGGGAAAGTGGGCTAAAGATGGAGCCACGGACTGGGGTCTCAGCTCAGGGTTGCCATAAACCATGATCCGTGACATAGTTGGGCCACTACTCTTCAAGCAGGAACCCAACAAATGGAAGATCAAGAGAGACTCCCTTTCCTCCCCCAGGAGGACTGGCATGGGAGCACACCACGGGAATCTCCTGGGTTTGGAAACTCCAAATGGGGTCATGTCCTAGAGACAGAAACGCTTGGTAACAGGCCAGGTGAGCACAGAGTGCGTCCAGAAACCAGGGAGACAAGAGTGATTAACTGCTTTTCTCTGAGGGCTCATTGAGGAGTGGGGCCACAGGCTCTCAGGAGAGAGACTGGGAGGTAGCCATTTTCATTCTTGTCCTCTAAAGCTGTATGGAAAGTTTTCAGGGAACAAAAGCTACTGAGAGCAAACCTGAGTAGATTATTTAGCATGGCTCCTGGGAAGGGTGATGCAATTCTGCCTCTGGTAAAGACATTTGAGAATCACGGCAACAGTCCCGTCCCCCAGAAGATCAGAAAGAACATCCAGCCAAGAACAAGTTTACTGATCAATGAGAAATGCAAAATTCCAGCACTAGGGGAATACAACACACAGAATTCATGACTTTTTCCCCATGATTCTTTAGTCTTTCAAAGTTAATTTTTTTTAAATTTTGTTTTATTCTTTTTCTATCTTTTTTTTTAGTTTTTCTTCTTTCCTTGTTCAACCAACATCTTATCAATTCCTTTTTAAAAATCTTTTAATTTTCATTTTTACATTAATATTCTATCCCTTCATTGTATTTAACCTTATTTTGTGTGTGTGTATATATATATTTTTTTTTCTTTGTTTAAAATTTTGGGATATAGATTCTTCTAACAGAACAAAATGCATCCTAAATTTAATGTATGGCTTTGTCCTAGTCTCCCACCTGACCACATTCTCTTTCTCTCTTTTTTCCCTTTCTTTTTTCAACCAATTTATCTTATCAATTTCTTTTTTACAATATTTTTTAAATTTTCATCTTTACACTCATATTCCAGCCCTTCATCGTTTTTACCCTTATTTTTGTGTATATGTAAATTTTTCTTTCTTTAAAATTTTGGGAGGTAGTTTCTTCTAACAGACCGAAATACACCCAAAATCTAGTGTGTGACTTTGTTCTATTCACCAGGCCGGTCATACCATTTTTTCCCCTCCTTGGTTTCAGGTTTCCTCTGATTTTTTAGTGTATATTTTTCTGGGGCTATTGTTTCCCTTTTAACATTTTGTTCTCATTCCTTTATTCTTGCTTGGACAAAATGACAAAACAGAAATACTCACCTCAAAAAAAGAACAAGAGGCAGTACTGACTGCCAGGGACCTAATCAAAAGGGAACTTAGTAAGATATCAGAACTATACTTCAGAATGTCAATTATAAAGGTACTAGTTGGGCTTCAAAAAAAGGATAGAAGATACTAGAGAATCCCTTTCTGGAGAAATAAAAGAACTAAAATCTAACAAAGTGGACATCAAAAAGGCTTTAATGAGGTGCAATAAAATAATGGAGGCTCTAACTGCTAGGATAAATGAGGTAGAAGAGAGAATTAGTGATATAGAAGACCAAATGATGGAGAATGAAGAAGCTGAGAAAAAGAAACGGCTACTGGATCATGATGGGAACATTCAAGAGATAAGCAATATAATGAGGTGAACAATATTAGAATAACTGGGATCCCAGAAGAAGAAAGGGGGGGGCAGAAGGTCTACTGGAACAAATTACAGCAGAGAATTTCCCTAATTCGGGGAAGGAAACAGGCATCAAAATCAAGAAGGCACAGAGAACCCCCCTCAAAATAAATAAAAATAAGTCAACACCCCATCATTTAATAGTAAAACTTGAAGGTCTCAAAGACAAAGAGAAAATCCTGAAAGCAGTTCAGGACAAGAGGTCTGTAACCTACAATGGTAGAAACATTAGACTGGCAGCAGACCTATCCACAGAAACCTGGCAGGCCAGAAAGGACTGGCATGATATAGTCTGAACACTAAATGAGAAAAAATATGCAGCCAAGAATACTATATCCAGCTAGTTTGTCATTGAAAATAGAAGAAGAGATAAAAAGCTTCCAGAACAAACAAAAAAGAAAAGAATTTGAAAACACAAAACCAGCCCTACAGGAAATACTTAAAGGGGTCCTCTAAGCAAAGAGAGAGCCTAAAAGCAACACAGAACAGAAAGGAACAGAGACAATATACAGTGACAGTCACCTTACAGGCAGTACAATGGCACTAAATGCATATCTTTCAATAGTTACCCTGAATGTATTTAGGCTAAATGCCCCAATCAAAAGACACAGGGTATCACAATGGATAAAAAACAAGACCCATCAATATGCTGTTTGTAAAAGATTCATTTTAGGGGCACCTGGGTGGCTCAGTTGGTTAAGTGACTGCCTTCAGCTCAGGTCATAATCCTGGAGTCCCAGGATCAAGTCCCACATCGGGCTCCCAGCTCCACAGGGAGTCTGCTTCTCCCTCTGACCTTCTCCCCTCTCATGCTCTCTCTCTCTCTCAAATAAATAAATAAAATCTTAAAAAAAAAAAAATTCATTTTTAGACCTAACAACACCTCCAGATATAAAGTGAGACAGTGAAAAACAATTTGCCATGCTAATGGACATCAAAAAAAAGCTGAGGTGACAATCCTTCTATCAGACAAATTAGATTATAGAAATGAGGAACGACACTATAATATACTTAAACGGACTATCCAACAAGATCTAACAATTGTAAACATCTGTGCCCCTAACATGGGAGCAGCCAATTATATAAGCCAATTAATAACAAAATCAAAGAAACACATCGACATTAATACTATAATAGTAGGGGACTGTAACACTCCCCTCACTGAAATGGACAGGTCATCTAAGCAAAAGATCAACAACGAAATAAAGGCTTTAAATGACACACTGGACCAGATGAGCTTTACAGATATACTCAGAACATTCCATTCCAAAGAAACAGAATACACACACTCTTCTCTAGCACACATGGAACATTCTCCAGAATACATCATATCCTAGGTCACAAATCAAGTTTCAACCAGTACCAAAAGACTGGGATCATTCCCTGCATAGTTTTGGACCACAATGCTTTGAAATTAGAACTCAGTCACAAGGGGAAAGTTGGAAAGACCTCAAATATATAGAGGCTAAAGAGCATCCTACTAAAGAACTAAAGAATGAGTGGGTCAACCAGGAAATTAAAGAAGAATTTTAAAAAATGCTGGAAACAAATGAAAATGAAAAGAGAACTTCACAATATTTATGATGCAGGAAAGGCTATCCTAAAAGGAAAGTACATAGCAATACAAGCCTTTCTCAAGAAACAAGAAAGGTCTCAAATATACTACCTAACCTTACACCTAAAAGGCCTGAAAAAGAACAGCAAATAAACCCTAAACCTGGCAGTAGAAGAGAAATAATGAAGATCAGAGAAGAAATCAATGAAATAGAAACCAAAAGAATGGTAGAGCAGATCAACGAAACCAGAAGCTGATTCTTTGAAAGAATTAATAAGATTAATAAACCCCTGACTAGACTTATCAAAAAGAAAGGAGAAAGGACCCAAATTAATAAAATCATGAATAAAAGAGGAGAGATAACAACCAACACCAAAGAAATACAATTATAAGAACATCTCATGAGCAACTTTATGATAGTAAAGCCGACAATCTGGAAGAAATTGATGCATTCCTAGAGAGTATAAGCTACCAAAACTGAAACAGAAAGAAATAGAAAACCTGAACAGACCCATAACCAATAAGGAAATTGAAGCAGTTGTCAAAAATCTCATAACAAGAACCTAGGGCCAGTTGGCTTCCCATTTAAAGAAGAATTAATACCTATTCTCCTGAAACTGTTCCAAAAAATAGAAATAGAAGGAAAACTTCCAAACTTGTTCTATGAGGCCAGCTACCTTGTTCCCAAAACCAGACAAAGACACCATCAAAAAGGAGAATTACAGAACAATATACCTGAAGAACATGGATGCAAAAATTCTCACCAGGATACTACTCAAATAGGATCCAATAGTACATTAAAAGGATTATTCACCACGACCAAGTGAGGTTAATTCCTGGGCGGCAAGGTTGGTTCAACATCTGCAAATCAATCAATGTCATATAATACATTAATAAAAGAAAGAACAAGAACCATATAATAGTCTCAATAGATTCAGAAAAAGCATTTGACAAAGTACAGCATCTTTTCTTGGTTAAAACTCTTCACAGTGCAAAACAAAAACAAAAAGCCTTCACAGTGCAGGGATCGAGGGTACAGACCTCAATATCATCAAAGCCATTTACGAAAAACCCACAGTAAATATCACTCTCAATGGAGAAAAAATGAGAACTTTTCCCCTAAGGTCAAGGAACATGGCAGGAATGTCCACTATCACCACTGCTATTCAACATAGTCCTAGCCTCAGCAATCAGACAACAAAAAGAAATAAAATGCACCCAAATTGGCAAAGAATAAGTCAAACTCTCACTCTTTGAAGATTATATTTATCTGGAAAACCCAAAAGACTCCACCTCAAAACTGCTATAACTCATACAGGAATTCAGTAAAGTTTCAGGATGTAAAATCAATGCAAAGAAATCAGCTGCATTTCTATACACCAGAAGTTGATCCCATTCATAATCACACCTAAAACTATAAGATACCTAGAAATAAATCTAACCAAAGAGGCAAAGAATCTGTACTCGGGAAACTACAGAATACTCATAAAAGAAATTGAGGAAGACACAAGGAAATGGAAAAATGTTCCATGCTTAAGGATTGGAAGAACAAATATTGTTAAAGTGTCTATGCTACCTAGAGCAATCTATATATTTAATGCAGTCCTTATCAAAATACCATCAACTGTTTACAAAAAAATGCAACAAATAATTCTAAAATTTGTATGGAACCAGAAAAGACCCTGAGTAGCCAGAGGAATGTTGAAAAGGAAAACCAAAGTTGGCGGCATCACAATTCTAGACTTTAATCTATATTACAAAGCTGTAATTATGAAGACAGTATGGTACTGGCCAAAAAACAAAAAACAAAACAGACACATAAATCAATGGAAGATAATAGAAAGCCCAGAAATGGACACTACACTCTATGGTCAACTAATCTTTGACAAAGCAAGAAAGAATGTGAAATGGAAAAAAGACAGTCTCTTCAACAAATGGTGTTTGGAAAACTGGATGACCATATGCAGAAGAATGAAACTGGACCATTTCCTTACCCCACACACAAAAAATAGACTAAAAATGGATGAAAGACCTAAATGTGAGACAGGAATACATCAAAATCCTTGAGAACACAGGCAGGAACCTTTTCAACCTCCGCTGTAGCAACTTCTTCCAGGAAACATCACCAAAGGCAAGGGAAGCAAGGGCAAAAAGAAACTACTGGGACTTCATCAAGATAAAAAGCTTTTGCACATCAAAGGAAATAGTCAACAAAACCTAAAGACAACCAGAAGAATGGGAGAAGATATTTGCAAATGGGATATCAGATAACGGGCTAGTATCCAAAATCTATTAAGAATTTATCCAACTCAACACTCAAATAACAAATAATTCAATCAAGAAATGGGAAGAAGACATGAACAGGCATTTCTGCAGAGAAGTCATCCAAATGGCCAAAAGACACATGAAAAGTGCACAACATCACTTGGCATCAAGGAAATACAAATCAAAACCTCAGTGAGATACAACTTCATACCAGTTAGAATGGCTAAAATTAACAAGTAAGGAAATGACAGATGTTGGTGAGGATGCAGAGAATGGGGAAACTTCCTACACTGTTGGTGGGAATGCAAGCAGGTGCAGCCACCCTGGAAAACAGTATGGAAGCTCCTCAAAAAGTTGAAAATAGAGCTATCCTATGATCCAGCAATTGCACAACTGGGTATTTACCCCAAAGATACAAATGTAGTGATCTGAAGGGGCATGTGCACCCCAATATTTAAGCAGCAATGTCCACAAATAGCCAAACTATAGAAAAAGCCCAGATGTCCATCAACAGATGAATGGATAAAGAAGATATGGGGTGTGTGTGTGTGTGTATTTAGTGTGTATACACACACACACACACATACTCACACACACATATACACAATGGAATACTATGTAGCCATCAAAAACTCAAAATCTTACTATTTGCAATGATCTGGTTGGAACTAGAGGGTATTATGCTAAGCAAAATAAGTCAATCAGAGAAAGACAAATATATTATCTCACCAATATGAGGAATTTGAGAAACAAGACAGGATCATAGGGGAAGGGAGGGAAAAATGAAGCAAGATGAAACCAGAGAGGGAGACAAACCATAAGAGACTCTTAATCTCAGGAAACAAACTGAGGCTTGCTGGAGGGGAGTGGGGTGGGAAGGATGGGGTGGGTGGGTGATGGACACTGGAGAAGTTACATGGTGTGGTGAGTGCTGTGAATTGTGTAAGACTGATGAATCACAGACCTGCACTCCTGGAACAAATAATACATTATATGTTAATTTAAAGAAAAGAATAACCCTATCTAGTTTACTCTCCATAAATATTAGTCAGAAAATACTGAAATCTCATACTGTAGTAAATATTCAAAATTCAAAATGGCCCATATAGAAAATACTAAAAAAAGTTATGAATTACATACTTGATTAAATATGACTTATAGCCAAGAGGTGAGCTATTATGTAATATTTGTTATATCGCAATCAACCATAGTTAAGTTCACAAAGACAAATTTTGGAAAGTGGATTCAGTTAAGTAAAATTGTATGCTGTCTAAATTAATGTAAATACTTCATATTTTATATGCAACATTCTGTAATAATAAAAGTATAGCTTTGATGCCTAAAATAAAATTATAAACTATTATTAATATTAAAAATATGTAACTTTATATAGCTTCATTTCAGGCTGTCAGTGTAATAGCATAATATTGGAATTTGGCTTCCTTTTCCACAATTGAACATATGTTTCTCTCAACAAATCCTTTATTTGGTAACAATCATAGTTTATTGGTCAAAATAAAATGTTGTTTTGGCAAACATTTTCCAACAGAAATACCAGTTATTTCAGGGAAGTAAACATCTGCTTTAGGACAATTAGAATGGCAACATGTTTTTGGTCATGTCCTCTTTGTGAGCTTTTGCTAGAAATTATCCTAGGAGAATTGCCAATTAAAAATTCACAGTGATTTAAAAGAAGGTGGGTAGAATTTTAATATCCTCAGAAAATAAAAGCAAGTTGTCTTAAAAACACTTGACTAAACAGGAACCAAAGAAGATACATAGATGGCAAATAAGCATATGAAAGGATGCTCAACATCTTTGGTCATTAGGGAAAAGCAAATTAAAACATGTATTTAAATGGCTATAATTCCAATAATGCCAATACAAAATGCTGATAAAAATACAGAGCAAGAACTCACACTTGCTGCTGGTAGGAACACAAAGTGCAGCACTTTGTAAGAACCCTTTTTAATAAACAGTTGACCCTTGAACAATATGAGTTTGAACTACATGGGTCCACTTACAAATAGATTATTTTCAATAAATTTTTAATTCAATAAAAATAAATTCAAAAAATTTGAATTTGAATTCAATAAATTTCAGTTGTGTAAATGTGTTTTCTCTTCCTTATGATTTCTAATATTTTTTCTCAAGCTTAATTTTATTGTAGAAATACAGCATATAATACACAGAAGACACAAAATGTTTTAGTCAACTGTTTATGTTAATTGCTAAGGCTTCTGTTCAACAGTAGGCTATTAAGGTTTTTTTTGGAGGGGGTCAAAGTTATAACATGGATTTTCAACTGTGCAGGGGGAGGGGTTGGGCACCCCTAATGATCACATTGTTCGAGTCAGCCATATTAACACAGGATCCAGCAATTATGCTCCCACATATTTCATCCCACTGACTTGAAAACTTAGGTCCACACAAAACATGAATGTTTAGTGCGACTATATTCACAATTGCTAAAAAGTGGAAGCAATCAAGATGTCCTTCAGAAGGTAAACAGCTAAAGAAATTGTGGTACACCTACACACTGGAATATTAATCAATAATGAAAGATGAAAGAGCCACAGATGAGTCCTAATGATACCATGCTATGAAAGAAGTTAGATCAGAGCAATTACATAACATGCAGATCCACTGACATGGGATCTGGCAAATATGAAATTAAAAATACAGATGACAAGTGAGTGTTAGGAGTGGGGCATGTTCAACTGGGGGAAATCAGGGACTTTTTAGAGTGGTGGAAACAATCTGGATGGTACTGTGATGGTAGATACATGATATGGTGTATTTTTCATAAACAGTAAAAATAGACAGAATTAGAGCTTACTTTATGCAAATTAAAAAATCAACCAGGAAGTCTAAGAATGCTAAGATGGAAAGCGAAATGTGCTAGAAGAACTGAACTTTATTACAATACATAAATTATGATATGACCTAATTTATTTAAAGTTACTTACTAGGTACATTTTCCACTATAGAAACTCAGTAATAAAAAAATGTGTTTGCTATCAAAAATCCTGCATCTGCTTAAATTACCAAAACAATTATGAAAGGAATACTTTTTATTTTGCCTGCTTTGTTCATTGGAAACTTTTAGCCAAAATTATAATTACCACATAATATTACAGCTCTCATAGAGAAACTATTTTCTATGCTTTATAGAGCTCAAAGATTTCAGACAAAAGTTCCAAGTGTCCTTTAATGAGTTTCACTAGTTCAACTTGCAGCATGCTTGAAGTTGCTGTCTCAGACGACTTTCACATCAGCCTTAATGACCACACAATTCAAACCCTAGCTTGAACACTTCTAGATGCTTTATTGATATATATAGCTCTCCAGAGGAAATAAGAAAAAAACATGACCTATGCATCCAAGACAAAATAAATCAGAATTTCAAGTAGGTTCAGATTATAACATTTTATCATGGATTGAGTTTTAGCATGGAAATAAACAGCCATACCTACTACTTCTGCAGAAGGGCTGCCAAAGGATTCAGGAAAGCCACTCTGCCACCCATTCCCTAAACCTACCCTAACTCAAAGAGCAAGCTCAGATCTTGGACTGAGGATAATTCAGGCAATTAATATCATTCACCTGCCATCAGTGATCTAAAAGTAAAGCAGATCTATATATTATTTAGGCAATGTACAGTTTAAAGGTACATGTACAGCAAAACCTTTGCAACTGTCACCATGATCTTGTATCCTGAAATTTCCATTTAATCATGTATGAATGAATGTTGTGGATGAGAGAGGCAAAATATCCCCAAACCTATGAAACACAGAATCATGCATAATTTCTGGAATCTTCCTACATATTGGGATAGTAAAGGAATCACTTATATAGTTGTCAGTTTTATTTTTTTCAAAGCACTTTGATAACAGAAGAGAGGGACTTGTTCCAAGATGCTCTTTCATTTATTCATTTTAAAGGCATATTATTCCAAAAACTATTTATAATTTCTTATCACTGGGAAAAAATACATATTCTAGGGAAAAAAAGTACCTTAAAATTTCCTTAATCATTTCATTCTATGAACTTGAGTTTTTAAACTCTGAGTAGATCTTGAAATTAGGAATACTTAAAAAAAAAAAAAATTATTCCAGGGCGTCTGGGTGGCTCAGTGGGTTAAAGCCTCTGTCTTCGGCTTGGGTCATGATCCCAGGGACCTGGGATCGAGACCCGGATTGGGGACCTGCTTCCTCCTCTCTCTCAGCCTCTCTCTCTGCCTACTTGTGATCTCTGTCTGTCAAATAAATAAAACCTTTAAAAACAAAAATCATTCCTCTGAAGCACTCTCTTATATTATACATTTATATATTACTACTGCATATAATACATAAACATTATTACCTGAGTGCCCTTGCAATATAAAATATGCCAAAGTTATCAATACTTTAATCAACCATCTGGGTGCATAGAGTCCTGACTCAGGGTAAATCAATTTGATTGATTGTATTGGATGTGTGGTGTCATTTCAACACAGCTCAGGTGACTGATGTTTAGAAAATGGATTAGACAACAAACAAATGCTATTTACTTTTATTCAAGTGACACATCTTTATTGTGTAAAGGTGTCAAAGAGTAGTCTTAATGTTGCTTTTCCTCCAACCACTGCTTTAACTTCAACTCACACATTTTGATATGTTATTGTAATCTTTCATTGAGTTTAAAATGTTCATTCCTTTTCAACATGATTTAAAAGTGTGTAATTTAGTGTCTATTTGCAGGTTTTTGACTCACACTTTCTTATCGATTCCTAGGTTATTCCATTATGGTCAAAGCATATATTTTGTATAATTTCAATTGTTTTTAATTTGGTAGTTTGTTTTAGAACCCAATATAGGGTCTATTTTGTGACGTTCCATATGCACTTCAAAAGAATATATATTTGACACTTCTCGGGTTACGTATTCTATAAAATGCCAGTTAGGTAATGTTGGTTGATACAGTTATACATGGTTTCTCATTCACTGCTATTTTTTCCTACTTGTTCTATCAGTTAACAAAAAAAAAAAAAAAAATGCTGAAATGTCCCAGTGTGGATATATATATTCAATTCTGCTAGTTTTTGTTTTATGTAGTTCGAAGCTATTTCTTAGTTGCATACACACTTAGGACTGATATGTGTTTTTGATGAATTAATCCTGTTTTCACTGTTCAACATACCTCCTTCTACCTCAGGTATCTTCCTTATTTTAAAGACTTATTTACCTGATTTACCTCAATTTACTTACCTGATGATAAACACATTCAAGATTTCTTTAGCCTGTACGTATCATTTTCCATTCCTTCACTATTTAACAATCCTAAATTATATTTAAAGTGGGGTCTCGGGAACAATATATAAGCCCATTGACAGTGTTCATGTGTTCATGTGTTGTGCTTAGGTAATTTACATTTAATTATTGGTGTGGCTGGATTTTAGTCTTACTTTGTTTTCTAAATCTCCACTGTATTCATTCTTCTGTTTCATTTTTCCTACCTCTATTTAATTATTCTTTTTAAAATCTCATTTAATATGGCTATTTTTTACTATATTTATTTGAATTGTGTTTTTAGTGGTGATATAGGGATTAAAATACATATGTCCATCTACTCAATCTACTTACACCTACTATTTTACAATGTTAAGTGAAGCATAGAAACATTATGCACTATCATCCTTTAAGTACCTTATCTTAAATTGTAGTTGTAATATGTACATTCTTATACATTCACTGTCTTTCAGATAAGGTAATAATTTTGCTTTCAACAATAATTTTTAAAAACAAAATATAGGCTATTACATTTATAAGACATGATCATTATTGCTTTTAATTCTGCACTTCCAAGTCTTCCTACAATATTACTTCCCTCTACCTGAAGAACTTTATTCAGCATTTCTACTAGAACAGACTTACTACTGATTAATTCACCTATTTTTCTGTTGTCATTTGCTTTGCGTTTAAATTTTAGAATATTTTTTCTATAGTCTTTCTTTGAAAAGGACATTTTTGCCGGATAGGATGCTGAAGTTTACCATCATTTATTTTCAATATTTTAAAACTATTGTTACACTATATACTGATTTTTTTGCATGAGAATATCCAATCACCTATATCAATGTTTATTTATAATGTGTTGAAATCTTGGTTTTCCTCTAAGTATTGCCTTTACAACTTTGATATTGTCCTACTATGTCTTTGAAGATTTTTTTGCTCTTTTTTTGGAAATATATATATATATATATACAGCTCAATGCTCAATTTTACTGATTTTGACATTTTCATTCCATTCTTGAGAATATATAGTTCAATTATTTTAATTATTGGATTTTTCAGTTCTCTACCAAGCCTTCTGCCTTTCTATTAATTTGAACTATGTTTGCCTATATTTAGTAGGGCATAGTTATAATAATTTCTTTAAAGTCTGATAATTTCAAAAACTTTCTAAAGTTTAATTAACCTTTCCCTTGAGAGTTGTTTTCCTGATGTTTTTCAAGGAATTTTGAATTATATCCTGACATTTTCTGTATTTTATGATGCAACTTTGAGTCCTGTTAATACCTTTTGAAAAATGTTGATTTTCTAAAAAAAATTATTAAGACAGGAAATCAACTTGGTTAGATTCATACCACAAACCTTTCTGAGGGTATTGTTTCTGATAAGTTTTCAAAGATTTACAGTCCTACGTGGGTGTACCACACATGTGCACTACCCAAGGCCCCATGTGGTGGAGACTGAGCAGTGTTCTGGACCATAATTTAGTTCTTAAAGCCAATGCTTTGTCAGTTTTGAATCAGTTTCATAGATACACCACTCAGGCTTGAACTCAGGACTTTACACACAGATTTAGCAGCTTCCTTTCCCCAGCTCTCTACTCTTCATGCTTTTCCCTTTTCCTCAATCTCTTGCTGCCAGGGATCCCTTTTCTTAACATGCTGGTGGTTTTGTTTTGTTTTGTTTTGTTTTGCTTTGTTTTCCCTAATATGCTGAATTTTAGTTTACACACGCCATTGCAAACTTACTGTTAGTATCACAATATGATTGAGGGTCCAAGGGTCCTCATGCTTTAGACAAATATCAATTCTTGTGACATTCTTCTAAAAACCTCCCCTTCCCATTATTTGATGAAAGAGACATGTGCCACGGTTCACTCTTTTCCCCTCTCCCACAGTCTTTCCAGGCATATGTCCAGGCATATAGCCTTTCTTCTTAACCACCCCAGTAAACATGTCCTCAATGACCAATAACCCCTTACTTCTAAAACAAAAAATCTTGACTACTTGACAATATTCAGCAACTCCAAACTTCTCTAAACTTCCTCTTCAGTTACTTTGTGTATTAACTTAGCCTTTCTTTTTCTTTGGGGGGGGGGGGTTGGGTAATATCCATTCCCACCCCAAACTTTTCAATCTTTTCCTCCAATTGCACATTTTGAATCTTCTCTAAGTCTGCAACTGACCCTGTCTTAATCTTCACAGTCTAATGAATTCAATTAACTTTTATATTCTTCAAATTTAAAACTTTAGCCCAAATTTCTCAAATTTAGGCAGCAACTGATTGCAGATTTCTATTTGCAAATTTATAAGACTTTTACCACATTGTGTCCAGAATTGGAATTTTTCTTCTCTCTCAAATCTTTTTCAATAGATTTCATTGGTCTCTAGCTTAATCTACACAATATTCATCCAATTGTCAATGCTAGCATATACAGCATTATCTTTAAGTTTTTGTCTGATCTTATTTTTAATCAAAATCCTGAAATAATATTCATATCAATCTAGTTCTCTCCGTCTCCACTGTCTTATTGTTGCAGATAGCTATCATCTCTCTGGCTTAACACTTTTACAATAACATCATAACCACTTTCCCAGCCTTTAATCATTCTCCTCTCTTACTGTAGGAAGAGTAATTTTTTTTTCCTTAAATTCATATTTGAAAATGTCATCCACCTGATTAAAGCCCTTTGGTAGTTAGTCATCCCTCTTCAGATAATGCCCAAACAACAAAAATTCTACAAGTGCTTATAAATCTTAGTTTTGGCTCTTCTATCTATACTAATTTCTATCCCCCACTTCACCTGCCTATAATCGAAGCATACCAACTTTCTTCACACATATTAACATTTCTTGCTTCCTCTAAACTCTTACATGTTCTTTTTCTTGGTATATTCTTATACTGGTTATTAACCTGTTCCTCCTCTATATCCCAGGCCCAAAATTAAAAGACTTTATATTTCAGTACACTCTGTATATGTAGTGCTTTACATATTCTCTATGATGTACAAGGAATATTTTGAGTAATAAAGGAGAGAAAGAGCAAGAACCCTTAAGACAGACATATCTGTCAATTTAAAAAATTTTAATATTTTCCTTGACATTAGTTGTACACTTTCAATTTATTTCACTCTGCTCTCTTTCTACAAAGCTAAAGTCTGATTCTAAGAAAATCTTTAAGAAAAACTCTTTAAATCCCATCTTAAAAGTTTTGTATAGTTCTCATATTGAAACATACTTTAACTGAAACCTACTCCTTCCCATGTAAAATAAGTTTTTTTTTTATACCCTTCCATTAGGCAAGTACACAACTTCATGTTTTTTTAATTTAATACTGTATCTCAGTACTTAATTTCCTCTTCCAATAGTTTGAGCACGAAAGAGTTGTCTGCATTTTTTTCTTTCCCCTCCCTTTTCCTGTTTGACTTTCATTGTGTATGTATTAGCCATTTTACACTCACTCTTTAACTTCATATTAGAAATAACAATGTAAAGTTAAGAAGATTTTTAAGTACGAAGACAAGAAGCTTCATAGAATGAAAATTTATTTTGCACACACACCAATTAAAGAGGAAGATCTGTTAAAATCCCACTACTGTCTTCCATATCTCCCCCAAACCTAAGAACTGAATTCCAAAAATGAATTCCAAAGTAACACATTTCCCCCATTCATTTAACAAATACCTATTCAATATGTTTACTACCATAGAAAAACTGGAGATACATAAATGCAAACAGCATCACTATCATCTACATAACTTAGTCAAAGAGACAGTTAATGAAGCAGATTAAAGTATAATACAGGTAAATGGCAGATTGGGAGACTAGAGGTCTCTTATTTAACACCTTAGAGAACATAATAATGTTGCTGAAACTTGAAGAAGGAACACAATTTTCCAAACCAAAGTTTTTAGTCATCCTAAACAAAAACATTACAAAGAATAAACATGGTGTTTCAGGGAGACTGTCTCCTGACCTTCCTGCCAAAGAAATTTCCAAAGGAGAAGCTCTGCAGAGAATGGACAGAAAGGCAATATACAAATGATCAAAGACCTTTTGGCAAGCTAAGAAGTTTGCTTTAGATTACAAAAAGCTCTTAAGTGAATTGGTCAGATTTTCAGAAAGCACCTGGAAGTTCATATGTTTGAATAAAGGGAATACATAAGAAAAACTAATGTTTTTCTGAAATGTTTTAGTTGTTATAAGTCAATTAGTTTAAGAATTATACCAATTCAATAAGGTATTATTATTATTCCATTTTAAGGATGAAATTATAAGCCCCAAATATTGAGTAATTTGCTTAAGCGCATACAGTTGATAATAAATTAATACAAGAAACAAATTTAGGCTCCATAAAGTAGTACTTGTAACTACTACATTATATAAAGAAGAAAATTTAATAGAAAAGGAAATCCATCAACTAAGGAAAACAAAAACAAAAGGCACAACTCAAGGTGAAGAAATTGTACATGTGTTTCTTTAAATGCATATTTGCCTTTGGGTCAAATCTGCAAAGAGGAGAAGGTACGTCTTTTAAAAAATGAAGATCACATAAAGACATTTTAGCTGATCTGCATTTGATGATACTGGATTGTGTCTCTTGTAAGCATTCCATTGTTCGAAGATTTTTTTTGTGTAATTATAAGATGAAAAACAGATTGCTGATATTACCCTCCGTGATGGGACTCCTTGCTGTTGCAAATGGAAAGAGATTTTTTTCAGTTAATTGAAAACACAGCTTGATGTCCCATCCAGTTTAAATACAGAAATTCAATGCATAGGAAAATAATAAATAAACAAACTATGTTAATATGGGGAATTGAGATAAACTGATAGAAGAGAATTTTGAATTATAGCTGTTTTATCATCTTCCAAATACCTCTAAACATACTATCCGTACAATACATTACTGATAATACGAAGCCTTATTCTTTTTTTTTTTAAGATTTTATTTATTTATTTAACAGAGGGAGAGAGAGGTCACAAGTAGGCAGAGAGGCAAGCAGAGCGAGAAGTGGAAGCAGGCTCCCCGCTGAGCAGAGAGCCTGAATCGAGGCTCGATCCCAGGACCCTGAGATCATGACCTGAGCTGAAGGCAGAGGCTTTAACCCACTGAGCCACCCAGGCACCCCTGAAGATTTATTCTTAAGTGAATTCAAATCAGCACTGGCACACAATGTCTAAAGTGATTGGGAATGCAGATTCTGCTAGAATCTATAAATAAATAATAAATAGTAGTCATGCTTTCTTTTACAGTATGCCACTTAATACAAAGAAATCATCTTTCTAGGCAGATACCTTTATTACTCCCATTTTGCAAGTGATAAAACTAAAATGTGGTGACATTAAGAATGCCAAAAAAGCTAATGACTATTTGGTCATACTTGTGACAATTCAACTTAATGATCTTCCTACCTCTAAGTTTATCCAACAAGATTTTTGAAAAAGGCACTCTTCTATCTACTAAGAACAAAGTCACGGATTATAGCTGTATAACTCATATTGCTAGATGGATACAGGAAATAAGCAATTAAAGAAATAACTATATGACTTATATGCATAAACTAAGATATATGCAGGTTAAGAAAAAAGTTGTTGGGGAAGGTTGTTATTACCCACAGAGTGGTAAAAAAAAAGCTCTTCAAGAAAGTCAAAGTGAAATGAAATGAGTGAGCCACAAATAAATTGTTTTTACATCTTGTACATTGCCCCACATATTCCGCAGCATATTATTTAACATATTATATATATACACATATATATCCATATAAACACATGATATCCTGTATTTTATACATATGTATAGAAACTCAAATATACACATATGTATAGTTTTTGTAATTTTAAATATAGTATCTCAAGTAAATTTAAAATTCCCTCAGGCAATGAAAGAAACTATTCCAGGATCAAAACAGATTTATAATTATTCTAACCTGAATTCTGACATAACAAAGATAAGAGTAGACATAGTGGAAAGAGTTGTTTCATTGACTAAAATATATAGCCTTAGATAAGTATCAGTATGAATATTAACTAGAACATACTATGAATGTACATGATACATAGCATCCCCATATATGTCCACATGTATGTGTTTGTGGCATATTTATGCATATGCACCCAAATCCTATAGGTGCATACATGTGTGTAGTATATAAAATAATATCAACATATAGTAGTTATATTCCTATTCCAGAATGTCAACCCAAAACCCCAGGCATCTTTGTCAAAGAAATTACCAACCTGTTATTATCTTATTCCTGACTATCCAGCCAAACCCTAAATTTCTGATCGAAAGTGGAAAGGTATATATGTTGACATCACATTCAGTCAACAAACACATGTACTGATGACTATGCTAGTATCTTATAGGGATGCTTTTGATGTTCCTGCAGCCTGTTGCCACTTGAAATAAAAATACTGGGTAGGGGGTGCCTGGGTGGTTCAGTAAGTTGAACGTCAGGTTCTTGATTTCAAGCTCAGGTCACCATCTTAGGGTGCTGGGATCAAGTCCTGTGTTATTCTCTGTGCTCAGTGGGGAGTCTTCTTCAGATTCTCGCTCTCCTCCCTCTGCCCCTCCACACGTCCCCCTTCTCTAAATAAATAAAATCTTTAAAAAAAAAAATTCTGGGTAGAATTCAGATTTCTAAAAAAAATTGAAAAATATTAAAAAAAACAAAAAACAAAAAACAAAACAAAACAAAAAAAACCTCCTATGAGAAAATAGATGTGGATTGAGGGGAAAGGCCAGAAGCTAGAAGTGAATACTACAGAAGTGTTCTAAACACACTTACAACATTTGTGCCTGAGGAACTGCTCTTGCTCTATCAGGGCAATGGCATATATGCCATTTTCAATTTACCAAAGTATTCCTACTATACCAAAGCCTATAATGTGATAGAGTGCTTACAATTTATAATGGCACATCAGACTATATGAACATCTTATATCCCAAGAACAGGTATTGGGTTCTAAAGCCTGACAGCTAGCTATGGAGAGCCTTTCAGGCATCTGAAGAACCCAAATGCCTGGGGATCTATCTCCTTAGTGACTCTTCTGCTGGGGCTTTTCAGAGGTTTACTATGGCATTCCTATTTACTAAACTACAACTGCATCTCCTGGGTTAGAGAAACCAGTCAAAGAGAGAAATTTGCATTCTACCCTGGAATTGTTGTAGAACGTTTTCTTGCTCAGGGCCCCTCTAAAACTCTGCAGCCTCATGAATTACTTGAATGCAATGTATGCTGCCCTTAATATTTAAGGAACTGAACCAAGCTTTTTAGGTCTTTAGTGATAGGCTATATATGTAATAGCAACCTGTGTCCCAATTTAAAGAGCATACCATGACTAATTTTTTAGACTATTAGAACCTTGTAAATTTCATTAAAGTGGAAGGACCCTGAATTTTCACAAGATTCCTTACCCTTCCAGCAGGTATGTATCCTAACTAATTTGCTCCCTCCTCCTCAAGACTCATTAGCATGCTGTTATCAATAGATAGTCTGTGTTGTACTCTGCATTATGTAAAGGAACTCAAGACCTTTCCACTACTCTCTGTAGAGAGGATGAAAATTAATATAGGCTTGAGGCAAGACCATGAAAACGTATTGTTTTCCTCTCAGGTAAAAGATACTACTTCTAGTAGTCCTTCTTAATTAGTATAATGCAAAGAGCAATTGCCAGATCAGGGGCTTAAGTTATGCAGACCTTGTTCCAGTAAGGATATCACACTTAAAATTGCAACTGAAATAAAGACCAAGTAAAATTTCATTATAATTGATAACCATTTTTGGAAATTAATAAACACTCCAAATAGACTTAACCTGCCAGGTAAGAATGTGACAAACCACAATATTTTTCAAAGTTGTTTTCTTTAATGGCATTTATAGAATCTACCCAAAGATACAATTTTTTTATCAGATACAATATTTTTTTATCAGACTGGTTAAAAAAAAAAAAAAAGACTACCAAAGGGCTTCCTCATACTACTCCCTACTCTAACATCTGTAAATCCATTTGTTGGAAAGCCAAAATGGGATTACCATAAATCTATTCCATCTATACAGTTGAAGATTAGTTCGAGGAACCAAATGGGCTATCCATGTGTAAGATTTCCATTCAAACTTAATTACTTGAGGACTATAAAACTCCACTTGGATTGGTGGTCCACAGTCACATATTGAGTCCCCAGGGACTCATAACTCAAAACTTACGTCTATTAAAACATGAATAGTTGAATATAATTTTAGTTTTTATTTTAATTTTTGGAAAGTTTTATGTTGGTAAAGTTCTTAGAAGTAGCCACAGTTTCTAATAAGCATAACCCACAGAATTTACAATTTCAAATGTTCTTGAGTTATTCTCCAGTATAAATTTGAGTTAGATTTGTACCTTGAGATTTAGAAATTATGCATTTACTTAATCAAATACTATGGTACATTGTTTATATATTTCATGCCTTAGTAAACTTGGGATCATTTGATCACCATCAATATCTCTGCAATTTAAATCGTTCTTTAACCTCTTATCCCTACTTCCAAATATAATAATTTTACCCCTTAGAGATTGAAGATAGCAAGAAAGCCTCCCTCACTCCAAAATTACTGCTGAAATTAGGGCTATCATCTTCACAGCAGGATCTCCGGGCATTAGCCCCCTCTAAAGGGTTCAGCAATCACAGAGCTTTATTTGGAAGCTGGTCCTCCATCACTAAAGCATTTATCAAGTGTTTAATAAGGAAAATTCTGAGTCTTGAGTATGTGCCAGTATATATATGTATTGGTCTTTCATAAAAAATGCACTTCTTTTCCACTGCATCTCCATTTCATTCATCCCTTTACACTATATCAGAGAATTTGACACCCTAGCTAGCATCAGTGAGGAACAGCCACTATTGAGTTCAGCTTTCAATCAGCCCACCACAAATTCTTTGAGCCACTTCCAACTACTTAAATACAGAAAACCCAGATCTGATAAGTTACCTATAAAAGTAAATTTCTCCCATCATTATATTTTATCCTCCTTACCCTAGCATCTTTAAAATCTAATTTTACACATTTTCCCCATAAGCCTCCATATATATGAATTAGCAAAAATACTATATTTTCCCATGTCAATGTCACACTTGAATTCCTGCAGCATATTATGATTCTGGTTATAGATGAGATATGAATTTGAAATAGTGGATCTTCAGAAGAATAAACATTCTCTTTTACAATCCTTTTTCCCCCACCCCAGATTTGAGAGAGAACACACATGCTTGAGCAGGATTTGGGCAGAAGGAAAGGGAGAGAGAAATTCTCAAGCCAACTCACCACTGAGCACAGAGCCCCAAGTGGGGCTAGATCTCAAGACCCCGAGACCATGACCTGAGCAAAAAATGAAGAGTCAGACACTTAACTGACTGAACCACCCAGAGGCCCCTCTTTCACAATCTTTTTTAAGATTAAAAAAATGGGTTCCTTCCATTGACAATGAAGCCTTGGATGACTTGTAGAATCATTTGAATCCATTTAAGTCAAGAATCCACTTCTTTATGAAAGAGTCCTAGTATTTATATTAAATACTTGATAAGTCTCTGGCTTCAGCTTACATTATAATTCTGCAAAATAATTATATTTGAGTATAATTTTCAGTTGCATGTATTTTACAGCTATAAGAGGTCTGTCAGAGGAGAACACTGTTTCTATCACTGTGACTTGAAAGTTGGAAGTTTTATTTCCCGAGCTTGTCCTTTCCCATTCTGTAAATTCTGCAGTTCAAGTATGTACCATCCTGACCCATTCACAGCTGTCATCACTAATACTCACATGCAGAAGCAGTCACACGTCTCACGAAAGTCTTATCTTTCTCAGACACTTCATCCTGAGTGACCATGGATGGTAATTTCATCCCGATGTCAAGGTATGACATATTCCCAGTAGACCTTGTTCCATTTTAAAGGACTCAGGATGGAGCCAAGGACAATCTCTGAATCCCACCGGTGAGAGTCTATTTCCTAAAAACTTACTGTATCCATTATTTTTTCAGTCATGGTAAAGTCAAAACCCACAAAATACAATGTGTGAAGTAGGCCCATAATAATGAATTCCTAATTCCACATTCAAGGGACATTATATTGGGAGTATGAAATCTGTCATGATGGGAAGTATTCACACCTTAGAAATGAGCAAATTATAAATATCATGGATGTCTTTGCCCCCTTACCAGAGAGCCAGTTGTTAGAAATTTACCATCACAGCACCGCATTTATGAATTTAGAGAAGATAAAGTTTAACACATGAGATTGATTAAACATGTACTGGATAGCTTAGAGCAAAAAAAAAAAAAAAAAAAAAAAAAAAAAGGAGGTTACCTAGAAAACAGGAATTCTAAGAATAAGTTCCAACTCCCTACTGATAAGAAACTTAAAAAAGAGATGTTGTTATGAAAACCCAGTTACAGAAAGAAGCTGTACAATGAGATGGATCCTTGGAGGGAACCTGCAATCCTAGACCTCTAAGTTATTCTACTAAAGAGAAAGAGACAGGTCTTGGAGGGAATTCTGCCATGGTCAAATATCCTGCTTAGACCTCAGACAAGCCAGTCTGTTTCTCAGCAGATTGGGAGAGTGGTTTGGGTGGAATTCTATCATGATAATAAGGCATGGCTTGTATGCTGTTGGTAGCAATGAGTAAACCCAATGATGCTGGCTGGGGCTGCAAACAGCTCTGGAGATTGATGGAAATGGACCTTTGTCACTAAAGGAATACTGACAGTAACTTGGAAATATAAAGTCTCCTTCATTCTTCTTGTTGTGTCCTCTCCTCCTAATGCTTATTAGTTGACCCTAACAGAAAGCCAGCTTGTCACAGAAATTGGGAAGTATCATTTGCAAAGGCAAAGTCGAGGAAACCAAATTTGAGTAAAGAAGTAGGTAAGGATCCAAAACATGTAACTTATGCATCTTATGAAAAGGCTTAAAATTTTATACGGAGGACAACTGAAGAGACATGAAATGCTTGATGGTCAGGGAATGAGCTAATCAAATACTTCAGAGAAATCACCTGGCATCACTATGCAAGGTGAATAGGAAACAGGATGAAATTAATGGAGAAGGAAACACTTAGGAGATTATTGTAATAATTTAGGTGAGAAATTTTGAAAGCCTCAATTTCAGAAGCGCCAGGGAGCTGAAGAGACAGGGTAGTTTGAACAATAATTCAGGACACTGAATTTCATTTGTCTTCAACTTTTTTAGATAACATTAGGGAAACGCTAACTTTAACTTTTGAAACTACTGTTTACCTACTATGAAATCCTTAGAAGTACTTAAGACATCCAAAGAGTTACTGAGTAGAAAGTCATTTTCATTGCTTCTAAATTTTGTTTTCTGACCACAGAAATAATTTTCAATAGCAAAAGTCATACAGAGACTTTAAAGGTATGTTTTAACATCAATTAGATTTGGAAATTAAAAACAACAAAGTTAGAAATATCATTATTTCATCTCTGTAACAGTTGATTAAATAATAATAAAAAAAAGGCTTAATTACGTTCATGGCTTCATAGTAATTTATGTCCTAATAAATACATTCAGATGTAAGGCAAAGTTTTCCATTTAGTTTGGAAAAATGTTTACTAATGAGTTCACATACAAACCATTCATGAGCCTATGTACCACTAGGGCTTCAGAAGCACAGGATTAGGCGGAGAATAACAGGATATTGGAATTACCAAAATTACAAAGGTTGGTCCCAATAGAAATAGCAAAGTGGCAAAATGAATACTGTCTAAGAAATTAGTACTTTGGATACCATTCAGGTAATTGTTGGCCTCCAGAGTTCCAACTAATAAGTAGAAGATAGAAACAAGGCATCCTAGGCAGCAGTTCAATTTTGAAAATTAAAAGAACATGCCAAGGCAGAAGTCCAACACTGTAAATGGATTTAGTACTGGGAGGAGCAGATCACGAAGTGCTACTACTGGGCACGACATGAGTTTTTGTTCATCCATCTGATTAATCAAATTATGGTTCTCATTAAGAACAAAGGATATGCAGGGTACTGGCTTCTGGTTTCCTGATCTAATATGAGTCACTCTGGCCCTTCTGGAAGAGTTCTCATTAAAGGAGCAAGGAGTCAGTGGACATACATACAGTTCCTGGTCGGACTGCCTTAGAAACAGACACGGTTGGACCAACAGATGGCGCTTCACAAAAGCTCCTGCCACCAGGATGAGGGAAAGGCTGATAGGTCAACAAGTTAGGGCTGCCTAACCATCAGTGACCACAATTATCAAGAAATACTGAAGGTGCCATAATTACAGGAGTAGATTTAACCCATAGTTAACTGGTAAGTTATTCAGAGAAAAGGAACACTATTCATGTCCTACAAAAAAATTGTCAATTTGGAGCAGAACTGATAATAATGGGAGAAATGAAACGAAGATTTATGGGTAAAAAAATGTTTATGTTGCTGTATGTATACTTGGTCAAAACAGCGAATAAAGTGTTAAGTTGCAAAAAATAAAAAAAAAATAATTAAAAAAAAAACAGGAAATAAGAAAGCTGAAGACATAAAAACTGAAAGCACATCAGTGAGTCAAATAATTATCATGAATTCACCATGGACTAGACACACTTTTTAAACAAAAGGAAAGAGACACTCTTTAACAATGAGCTACTTTAATTCTGAAAACAAAACAGCTGACAAAGATTCTTTAAACACATAAAAAGTCCGAACTTACTAATATAACTCCGTAAAAGTGTGTCTCTTTATTACTATTTTAGCATGTTGTTGAACTTAGATGCACATCCAAAAGCAAAGACAAAGCAATTTAATTCTTCATTACCCTCTTGAAAAATGTGAAAGGTGCTACAATAAAACCTGGGGAAAGTTCTTAAAGTATGTGTCAACCAATTATCTTTCAAAAGCCTCAAAGCACTGATAACAACCTGTATGCCCCATCTGTCTCCCTCCAATATTCCCCAGAGTTCCTCAAATGCAACCCAGATCTTTGCTTTCAAAGGAGGTTCTCCACTCTTTTTTTGGGCCTGGTCTTCCCTCCTATCAGACGAGATACCCTGAATTTTCCAATATGAAAGAGACACAGTGGCTTGAGTTCAGTTCTCTCAAACCTTGCTAGGATATTAACAAGAAGGATATATTGATGTTTTCCCAAGTAGAAGATGTGTCTACTAAAAATAAACTACTCCTTATTTCCCACCTCACACTTTATACACATAACCACACCAACACCCACACAGGACCTACATAAACACCTACATTTTTTTTTTTTAAACACCTATGTTTTAAGTAGAAATTACATCGTCAGAAGAATATATCTGCACGGAGTGGATCCACACCTCACCCCCACATATCTGTTATATTTGAAAGAAACTGTGCACTTATCTTATCTTTATAATTCTTCAATTCTGACAATTATGCTTTACTTCTTGACCTATATTTCTGTCACGTCTGTTTGTCAAAGCACTTGAGCATGTATGTGGTGAGTATGCATGTACGTGTGATCTTCAACCAAGTTTAAAAACACTGAAACAAATGAATAAAAATTCAATAGATACTGATTTCTTGCCGTTTTAAAGATAATTTGCTACAGATTTTATAGACGTTCTACAAGATAATGCTCTAACACTTGCCAGCTGTGAGGATTGTATTTCAGATAAACATTAGTGCCATTTTAGTCTAACATCATATTACAGCTGCTGAGTAAAGAATACATATAGATTTCTTCCCTCTCCACTCCCCCAGGGAGAAACTCCTAAACAATGAATTACCAATGCAAGCATTAAATTTTTTTTTTGCATTTTGTTCATACTTCAAATATAGAAACAAATTAGTTTCAAGTCTTACTTTCTATATACTCAATGATCACACTGTCTTACTGTAAGAGTGCAGTAAAAGCACATTCTGGATTCTAAGGTCATGCTCTTTATTCAGCAAGAAGTGATAATAAGGTAATCAAATCAATAAAAATATTTGTAACCAGCTGCATTAAATATAAAATAGACTTGAAAATAGCAACTATCAGAATGCACCCTAAGTATACTGACATTTTGCCTTGAATAGGTTAACATATTTACATACAATGCATTTTTAAATTGAGTTTATTTCCCAAGGTAACATTACACACAGAAAATAATTACTATACATTTGAGCTCTGACCAACTTATACACACATGGATTTGACACATCAAAACATGGAACACTTAAAGACTTTAATGCTTGTACAGTAAAAAAAAAAAAATATGGAACACTGTCATCACCCTGAAATCTTCCCTCATGTCCCTTTCATCAGTCCCTCTCATTTCGTCACAGAAGCAAGCACCAATTTCAACCGATTAGTTTTACAGGTTCTATTTCATAGAACTAGAATGATACAGGGTGTGTGTGTGTGTGTGTTTGTGTGTGTGTGTCTTTCTCTTGACATAGGCTTTGCTTTGCTACTTTTTTCCCCCCAAGATTTTAAAGCTGAACACTTAGGACATTTATATTTACATGTTACTTTTTTCTAATATAAACATTATAATTACAAATTTTTATAAAAGCCCTGCTTTAGCTGTACCCACAAGGCTTAATACAAGGTGTTTTTATGAGTGTTCAGTTACAAGTATTTTCTGATCTATTTCTTCATTGATCAGTAGGTTTAGAAAGTACACTGGGTCTCTGCCTGCCTCTCTGTCTACTTGTGATCTCTGTCTGTCAAATTAATAAATAAAATCTTAAAAAAAAAGAAAGAAAGAAAAGAAAGTACACTGGGGATGGGGTTTGGACAAAAAGGATGAAAGGATGTGGGAGATACAGGCTTCCAGTTACAGAATGAATATGTCATAAGGTAGAAAGGAACAGCATAAGGATGATAATCAAGGGTATTATAATAGCATTGCATGGTGACAGATGACAGTTATACTTGTGGTGAGCATAACATAACACAGTCTTGTGGAACTGTTACACTGTACATCTGAAACTAATGTAATACTGCATCAACTAATACTTCAAAATACTTCAATGTATAGCAAAGTACACTGTGATTAGCTTCCAAGGAACTTGGGGTGGTCTACATATTTTTATTAATCATATTTAGCTTACTTATCATCGTAAAGCACGTTAAGAAAGGTTTCAGCTTTTGAAATTGACTATGGCTTGAGTTATAGACTAGTACATTGTCTACACTGGGATATACCTTTGTCTTATAGGGCTCTTATTACAAAATACCATAGGCTAGGTGACTTAATAAAAATGGTATTTCTCATAGCTCTGGTGAATAGAAGTCTGTGGTCATGGTGCCAGCACTGGTAGGGTTCTGGTGAAAGCCCTCTTTCTGGTTTGTCCTTCTTGTTTACAACCATAGTAACCCCATCATAGGGGCTCCACCCTCATGATCTTCCTCTAGATCTAACCACTTCCCAAAGGAACTACACTTCCAAATACACTCCCATCTCATTGGGAGTTAGGGCTTCGACATATAAATATGAGGGGTGCAGAAACATCCCCTCCATAGCAAGGAAGTTTCACTAACTTAAAAATAACGTGTGCATTCCATCTATTGGCTATAGTGTTCTGTATTTTTCTATTAGCTTAAATTGGCTGGTAGCATTGCTTAAATAGTGTGTATATACACACACACACACACACACACACAGACATATACACACCATTATTTTGTCTACTACTTGCAATTATTGAGAAGAATATTAAATCTCAATTTCACAATTATGGCTATGTCTTTTTTTCTTTCAGTCTGTTAGTTATGTTTCTACTGCACATTTAGAAGTGTCAGGGTAACTGGGTGGCTCAGCATGCTGAGTGAACAACTCTTGGTTTCAACTCAGGTCATGATCTCACCATTGTAGACAGAGCCCCACATCAGGCTCTGTGTGGAGCCTGCTTCAGATTCTCTTTGTTTCTCCTTCTTTCTCTATCTCTCACACACACAGTTTCATGCATGCACACACTTACGTGCACATACTCTCAGGTAAATTTTTTTTTTTTAAAGATTTATTTGACAGAGAGAGACACAGCAACAGAGGAAACACGAGCAGGGGAGTCGGAGAGGGAGAAGCAGGCTTCCTGCTGAGCAGGGAGCCCAATGTGGGGATCCATCCAAGAATCCTGAGATCATGACCTGAGCCAAAAGCAGGCACTTAATGACTGAACCACCTAGGCACCCCTCAAGTAAATAAAATCCTATTAAAAAAATTTGTAGTGTGTACGTGAAGCTCTATTAGGTATATACATGTAATATGACTGTTATAAAATGTGTGTATCTATCTCCAGTAACATTCTTTGTTTTGAAACCAAGTCTGTCTTACCGTAATATGGACCATGTCTAGTTTCTTACAGTTAAAATTTGCATATTTCTTTCTAGCATTCTGATTGCCACCTAGTTGTGTCTTTATATTTAGAGTTTATCTCTTATAAACAGCATATAGCAGTGTCTTCATTTATTTTGATAGTTGTAATCAAAAAAATTAGTGATTAGACCATCTATATTTAACATTGTCATTGGTATGGGTTAAGGTTAAATCAGTCATCTTGTTTTCCATTTTTTTTCCTTTTGATTTTGGTACTCTTTCTTGACACATTTGGGATTTTTACCCTATTCTCATCTGAAGTAACACCTATACTAATGTTATTCTTTAGAGTCTACTCTAGGTTGTAATGTTAATTTTTAAATTATAGTTTATCCTAAATTAGTAAACCATATTTTTATGAAGGCAGGGATTTGGTCCTACCAGGAACAAGAGAAGGATGCCCACTCTCATCATTTCCATCCAATGAAATAGAGTCCAAGCCACAGGACTTTTTAAAAAGATTTTATTTATTTGAGAGAAAGAGAGAAAGAGAGAGAGGCAGGCAGAGGGAGTAGAAGAAGCAGGTTCCCACTGAGCAGAGAGCTTGATATGGGGCTCGATCCAAGAACCTTAGGATCATGACCTGAGCCAAAGGTCTGGCTTGGAATGGAATGGAATGGAATGGAAAAAGGAAAAAAATAATCTTTACAGAAGACATTATATATAGAAAACCCTAAAGACTCCACAAGAAATTTGTATGAGTGGAAAAAATTCAGTAAAGTTAAAGGATACAACAACATACAAAAATCAGTTGCTTTTCCTATTTGCTAGCAATGAACTATCCCCACCTCCAAATCTGTGCATTCATTAAACATCTCTCAAATCTTAGTCAATATTTTAAATAAAATTATTTCAGCTTATTCAATTTAATAATGGCTAATATAGACTATTACACATTGAAATTTCATCTGTGAAAGTAAAATTAAACACATGAAAACTAGGAGCATTTGGATACTTTGTATTACTCTTTCGTTCATGGCATTTTTTCCAAATACTTACGGAAGAGCTTAGTTTGTTTTTTCCCATTGATTATTCCTTAAGACTTTTACAATAATATGCTACTCTGTAAATTTCCTTATGCATTTTTAAAAGTGGAAGGGAGAGAGAGGGAGAAAGATGGTGGGGAGAGGGAGAGAGAATCTTTTTTTTTTTAATTAACATATAATGTATTATTTGTTTCAGGGATACAGGTCTGTGAATCATCAGCCTTACACAATCCACAGCCCTCACTATAGCACACACAGACCCAATGTCCATAATCCAGCCACTGTATCCCTCCCCCCCATTCCCCAGCAACCATCAGTTTATTTCCTGAGATTAAGAATCTCTTAAGGTTTGCCTCCCTCTCCAGCCCCATCATTCATTTTTTCCCTCCCTTCCCCCCATGACCTCCACCCTGCCTCTCAAATTCCTCTTATCAGAGAGATCATATGATAACTGTCTTTCTCTGATTGACTTATTTCTCTTAGCATAACACCCTCTAGTTCCATCGTTGGAAATGGAGAGAGAATCTTAAGCAGGCTGCACCCCCACTATGGGGCTTGATCTCACTACCTCATATCATGACCTGAGCTGAAATCAAGAGTAGGACCCTCAACCAACTGAGCCACCCAGGTGCCCCAAAAGATACTAATATTTTAAGTTTATTTAGTAATCTTAAGTAATCTCTATACACACCATGGGATTCAAGCTCAAGATTAAGAGTCACATGCTCTTCTGACTGAGCTAGCCAGGTGCCCCAAACTTCCCTACACATTCTTAACCACATTTCCATAAAAGAGCATTATTTCAGTTCCATTTAAAAAAAAAAAAAAAAAGACTGCTTGCACTGGGAAAATGAGGAGAGGTCAGCATGTCTCTCTGCTCAGGGAGCTTCCATGTTACTATGGAGGGAACAAACTATAAATAAGTTTAATACTAAATGGTGATTGATATAAAGAAAAATAGTTGAAGACACTATTTGATTAAGTAGTTTAAAAAGAGAAGGCATCTCTGATTAGGTCATTCTAAAAAGAAACCTGAATGAATCAAGGTAGTGAGCTGTGAAAACAAATGAGGGAAGTGAGCTCCAAAGCAGACAAATCTTATGTTCAAAGGTTCTGAGGTAGACATATGCTGAGTGTGTTTGAGAAATACCAAGGAGGCCATTTTTTGTGGGTGGGAAAACTATTTTCCAAAAACAAAAGAATTCATGAGAATACAGCTGGTGTTCCACAGTTTTACAAATCTAATATCTGGATTTCCAGAAGATAGCTGGACTCTCAAGCATGCTTCTGAATTCCATCTGTTGTATTATGTAGTTTTGGTTGAAATATGTGGAGAAAATCTAGCCTCAGATGTATAATAAGGGAGGAATACTTTAATAGCTTTTTTAGCTAATTGTGGATTTTTTAAAAAATAAATTGGTTTATTATTATTATTATTTTTTAAGGTTATTTATTTATTTATTTTTTATTTTGTCAGAGAGAGCGAGCACAGGCAGGGGCAGAGGGAGAAGCAGGCTTCCCGCCAAGCAAGGAGCCCGATGTGGGACTCTATCCCAGGACGCTGAGATCATGACCTGAGCTGAAGGCAGAAGCTTAACCAACTGAGCCACCCAGGCGTCCCAATTGTGGATATTTTTTGATTCAATACTAAAACTTAGTAACTGATATTCTCTTAAAAGTCACAACTGTAAAGTGACTTCTGAAGCCCTATGAGTGAACTTTATGTACTGTTATGCTGAAATCCTTTTGTCTATCTGAAATCCATTGGTCTATTTTGCATTTTGAATGACTTTTACCCATGCATGATTTTTAAAATATCATAGCCACTTGAAAAATACCAGTTCACTAAATTATATATGCATTCTAAATGTTGACATCCTTCATCAAACCATATAAAAAAAAATCACAATTGTTAATATCCTACCAATCTTATCAGATGAGAAACTGTCAAGCTCAGGGTGGCAAATACACATTTTCCAAAATTCTAATTTGGCTGGAAAGCCCAAATTTTATCATTGGAAACACATACTTGAAATTGTTTTCCTTGAAATGATATTCATTTCTAGAATGCATCTGCCAAATCCTCAAATCTAAATAACCAGTTTGTCTCAAGTTGTTCTTTCAAGTAAAAATGGTATTCCAAGAAGAAGGTAGCTAGTTCACTTTATAACTCTGGTCACACAGGAGGTTTTCCCAGAGAAAGTCATGCTTCGGGATACAGCAGAATACTTCATGCATTTTTCCCATTTTATCCCAGAATACCAAAGAGTCCAATTTAACTTAAAATTTACAAGAGACAAGAATAATGGCAATATTAAACAGCATATGGGATTGTCGATATTACACTTTTAAATTCTACCTCTTAATAACTCATTTATGTTAACTTAGTCATAACAATGATCCTAGGATAGATGTAATGTCCATCTCAGACAGCAAACAGAAACAGAAAGACTAGATAACTTCTCCAAGGTTTTTAAGCTGACATGCAATACAATGGATCTAAATGTGAAACCTGAGGTAATCTGAAGCCACACACTCTCACTAACAAATTTCTACTGGGTTTTAGATAAACTATGGTTACCTAGCCAGCTAGAAGTTTCCACTCTACTTTCAAATCCATTTCAAGCATTTAAAAGTTATGATGATGTAAAATGTTCCTACTGATTTGGACATTCTTACGTATGATACATGATGAAATATAGAATTTGTACATCACAACTTCTCTTTCACCTAAAGGTTCATGATTAATATACTCTGTATAATTTTCATAGTTTATTGACATTCTCTAACTGAAATGTATATAAATTTTTAGCAAAATTTAGTCTGTGACAATTATGATACTGTTGTAAAATGCAGACACAAGTTAGGTACTTGGCCTCCCAGAAGGTAAATTAAACTTGATAGAAATCAATATTATGGATGTGTAAAATTCCAGAAACGAGTTCAAGGTTTCCATAAATTCCTGTTCATTTTTATCTTTGTGACATCTGGTTATGAAATCAAGCTTGTTGACTGGTTTCTGTGAAAAATAATTTATTCACACTAAGTGATAAAGTTAATAATATATTTATACAAGTTTTGATGATTGTTTTACTAGTTTATGATTGTTCATTATTCTCACTGACTTCTTCCTTCATCTCATACAGACACTTGAAAATGTTTCCACTGTTTTGTGCAGAACAGTACTTCCAACGGTTGGGCCTGAAAGGTCTCACCTAATGCTTTTTTCTTTCTTTACTAAGAGAGAGCAAAAGAGCATGTACGTGTGCACACAAGAGGGGTTCAGGGGCAGAGGGAGAGAGAGTATCCTAAGCAGGATCCACACCCAATGCAGAACCTAATGGGGGATCTATCTCTCAACCTTGAGATCACTATTTAAGCTGAAATCAAGAGTCAAACACTTAATGGACCCAGTGCCTCTCACCTAATACTTTAAGAAGGAATCAAAGTACTCCCTCCTCGTCTGAGCATGCTTGAGTCTACAAACTCATTCGCTATGTAAAACATAGGATAAACCCCCTTCTAAAAAAGAAAATTAAAGTTGCATAGCAATATTATGAATGCTATACTAAAAATTGTGTCATTTCACTTACACCCAGGGCCTATCAAGTACTTCTAGACATATGTTTAAACGAATAATATTCATGGCTTATATAATACCTCCATAACAAGTACACTTTTAATTTATGACAATATTGGGGATTCTGTGCTTTTTCTGTCAGTGTAGTTGAAAAACACATCTAGAAGGACTGTACTCAACCTCAGGATGCTTTTCTAGGTTTATCTAATTATCTCAATAGGTTGTTTTAGATAAAGTAGAAAAAAAGGAGGAGTTGACTTGGCAATGATTATGAAGTTACAGGATAATCAAGACTAAACTGAATCCAATTAGATTACCTGAGATAAATAGGGCAAGAGGAATAAGGAGAAATAAACTTATATATTTATAGTCTCAGCCTCTGAGAGATTCTAGGACCAGGAGCTATGTATGCTAGACTGGGAAGGAGTTCAAAATGAATAAAACTTTCCCATCTCGGCTAAATTATATGGACATTCCGAAAATACAAAGAATTTGAAATTGGCCTGGCGCTTGCCATGATGTTAAGAAACATCAGAGTGTTCAATTTCAGGGCAGGTTGAAGACAGTACATATTAGGGATGAGAAGTGTGAAATGTGATGTTTCTCTTAGGTATTCCTGGGATTAGCCCATAACTATTTTAACTAAAGCAAGTGGAAACTGGCTTCAATTACTCAGGATTACTGTAGTAAGAGAAGGCAGAACAGTATCAGGGAAACTTCTCAGGGCTAGGAGTCAGATTTGGGTTTCCATTTAGATTCCATAGAAAAATGGTTCTATCATTGGACAACTACTGCCCTTTCTTACCTTCATTTTCCTTTACTCATATAACTGAGATAGTAAACTTTACCCATTGCCTAGTGGCATTATCATTATATCTTAAAAACTAACACATGTAGAAGCTCTTTAAAATACCTAAATGTTAAAAAAGTATTTGTTTTTATATTATATGTTTATACCAAAGGCTTTGTTATTCATTATCTTCTCTACGTTGACACCACACATATTGACCCGCGATTTAGTCAACTGGGAATGACCACTTCAGAGACTAGTTCAAGACTCCTGTCTCATTCTGGAAAATATTTCCATGTTAGCAGAAACAAATCTTCATGTAGATATTCAGGAGATGTCAACTATAATGGCATAAAGAAAGTTGAAAATGACAGGCCATGGTTTGTCACTGGAAGTGGTTCTAAAGAGTGAAGTTAATAATATATAGGGCAGACATTCAATCAGGCAGCTGTCTCAGATCAGCTAGGAAATGGTCTTGACAGACAAATCTGTAAAATAGTTGCCAAATGTTTGACACCTAAATATTAAAGTGGGTCACCAATGACTTTGACTCATAGGGATCCCACAGAAGATGATATCAGACTTTTTAGAACTGGAATTATAGAAACTTAAACTTGGAGTAAGTTGAGAACTGACAGTGATTAGTTTAACCTAATACGTCATTTTTTTTTTAATAATATGCTTGTCTGATGGTTCAGTGCTGATAAAGTAGATGCAGTCCTGTGGCTCTCACTATCTTGCCAAGCATACTATTACATTAAGGGAAAATTTTAGATAGTATCAATGATATTCTGCAAGATTTCCGGAGTTATTTTGGCAGATTAACTCAGGAGCATTTTTTTTCCCCCACAATGACAACAGATAAAAGAAAACCAACAAAAAATATGCCAATAACAAAACAAAATAAAACAAAACAAGGGAGGAAGCACAACCTATAATTAATTTTGTAGCCTGGTGACCTGGTGGGGAAAAATGTTCTTACCATGAAGAAAGACCAAAGGTTCACAGCCCTCATTTCTATGAAAATGTAGCCCCTAAGACAACCCCAAATGGTACCACCTCCTGGAATTTACTAAAATTTCTTACATGTGGGATAGACTTATTGGTTCATTTCTAATTAAAAAAAAAAGTGTGGTAGAAGTTATAAAAGTTAATTATATACTAGGTTATAAAAAGGTTTTGGCTTCCATCTTGGTATCTCTCCTTTTCTGTGCATGTGTATCTGTCTCTTGGTCTCTGTCTGATCACACACATTAGGGTAAATAAGATGGTGTGTTATGAACAGCCCTATGATGGAGAGGACCACATGGCATACTAAGGAACTGTGGCTGTCAGTCTAACAGAGTATAAATAACCGAAGGCTACCCACAATCATACTGAGCTTGATGTGATTCCTTCAGCCTCACTCAAGCCTTTACCTTTACAACATCAGGTTGATAACTTTACTTCAACCTAATGAGAAACACTGATGAATCATACAGCTAAGCTGCTCCTGAATTCCTACTCACAAAAAATTGAGGTAATGCTTGGTTAGTTTTTAACTGCTAAGAGTTTGGGATAATTTGTTACATAGAAACAGGTAGCTAGTACGCCTGCAAATGTAGGAAGTCATACTGACTAGAGAACAGATGAGAAGCTCCTTCCTAGAGATAGGAAAATACTCAGAGAAACAATGGGCAGGTAGGGGAAGGACCCAAGTTGCATGATGTTCTATGGCAGCAGAAGAGACTCCAGGATCAGATACAGAGTTATAAGCTGTAATTTATTCCCTAGGAGAAGTACATATTTCAATCTTAAAATAAATTTTAAAAAAAGAAAGAAAAAAAGAAAAATGTTATAAGAGTAACAAACTAAATATTTTTAAAAAGATCACATGCTACCAAAGTTTTTTCCTGTCCCTTCATCACACATTCCAGTATGACACCCATAAAACTGTGGCCAAGAGTAGAAAATAATGTATCAGCTATTCATAAAAGGTGAAATTTTTATTTTTACCAGACTTGTTAGTATGAGCAAAATTTAAAAAATGAGTATTCTACCTATCCATACTCTACCACTAACTCCCTACCATCCAATATAAAAGGACTTTTACAAAAAGCTAAAGGAACATGGAGACACAAAATCTACATGAACTTTCCACAGAACACAGAAATTTATCAAGTAATTACACACAAAGAAAGCAACGAGCATAGAATATTTCTCAGTGAATTTCCACCAAATGTTCAATGTCCAGATAGTTTCACTGTATTATAAATTGTTCTGCAGCCATAAATACAAAAGAAAACCCCCTAACTTTAATGAAACAAGCATAATATCAATATCTACACCTGCTAAACAGAAAAACTCAAACCAATGTCACTTATTAATATGTAATATGTTGTGTGTGTGCAGAAATACTAAATATGGTATTAACAAAACACACATTAATAGTACACTATTAATAGAATTATTCTAAGAATATACAATTACTCTAATTATAGAAGTATATTAAAATCTTACAACACATTAACAGATGAAAGGGTAAAATAACTCAATGCTTACCTCTATAAATCCTGGAGTAACTCTGAAAATATTTAACATGTATTTTGGGGTGAGAAAAAAACTACACAAGAAAAAAAAAACTAGAAATACTTTATTTTTTAAAATTAAGAATATGTTAAAATGATCACATACGAACACCACAGACTTTGAGACATTAAGCCATTACCTTACTAAATGGAAGAATGCTAGAAGCCTGACCACTAAGATCAGGAAAACATCCCATTATCTCTACTACTCTACATTGTATCATGAATAGCTGATGCAATTAAATAGAGGTTATTAGAAACACAGGAGATGGTAAAAGTTAAATTGGATCTACTTGGAAATGACAGGGTGGTAGCCTGAAAATCCCAAGAGATCTATAAAATTAATGTAATCAATGACAATCATTAGAAACTTGCACAATATAAAAATAACAGAGGAAAAAATCAAAAGCCTTCATATATCCAACAACATAATTAGAATAATGTAAAAGAACACCATATTTACAACAGTAGCAAGCAAACCAAAAGTACTTACTAGGAATTACAGCAAAGCTACCAGGAAAAATTTTTTAAAATTCTCAATGACAAAAAGGGACTTGGGAAAATACCCCCTGGATCTTAAATATGATGACTCAACACTATAAAGATAACTGTTTTCCCTAAGTCAATTTACAAAGTTAATTTATTCACAAGGAAAAAAAAATCATGGTCTTTTTACTTTTGTATTTATTTGTCAGAGAGAGAAAGAGAGAGAGACAGCACGAGCACAAGCACAGGGATCAGGCAGAGGGAGAACCATGTCCCTTGCTGAGCAGGGAGCCTGAGTTGGGATTTGATCCCTGGACCCTGGGATCATCACCTGAGCAAAAGGCAGACGCTTAATTGAGCCACCCAGGCATCCTCTTTTTACATTTTTAGACAAGTAGATATTAAAGCTTATATAGAGAAACATTCAGAAATAGTCACTAAGAAAAACACTGAGGGAATCTAAGCCTCTTAGACATTAAAATGCTATAAAACCCCTAGAAATAAAAGTAATGATCTTGTTGTAAATAGAAAAAATAAGACAGGAAAACAGAAACAGATCTAAGCATATATGAAAATTTAGTATATAATAATAATCTCAAATAAGTAGGGCCAATATGAACTTTTAAATAAACGGTACTTGGCTAAATGGGTAGCTATTTAAAAAGATAAAATTTAGATCCCTGTTCTTACTAATATAAGAATGAACTCCAAATGCATAAGAGATATAAATGGAAACAAAACCATGTTAACGATTTTAAGCTTAGTATAGACAAAGAATGCCTTTTCTGATACAAAATGAAAGGCAAAACAGAAAACTGATAAACTTGACTCCATAAAAATCTTTTGCCAAAAACATCATAACTCAAGATATAACAGATAAAGTGAAAAATACATCTGCCTTTAGGCACCTTAAGGATGACTCCACTACATTTTAGGATATAGTGTCCACCTGTTATAGTTGACAGATGAAATAGAGGAGAGATCTACTTAAATTTGAATTTCCAAGGAATATTTTTAATTGTTATGACTATCTGCACAGATGAGTGTCCACAGCTATACACAGTACAAGAGAATATAGATAATGTCTTTGGAGGTGGCCTCAATCTTCCTAAAATCCGGTCGCACAATTTTAAGACCTATTCTACATAACTTAGAATGTACAGCAAGATTGAGCCTTATTTGTCTTTCATTATAACCCACTAGGTAACACATTCAGTGATATACTATTTCTACTCGATTTCATTTTCCTCACTTCCTGTGCTGCCTGGGAACACCTCCAAGAGAAACTGCCAAAGTCCCAGTTCTTTTATGGGAAACACAACAAAGATTTATTCCATCATTAATTTGCAACTGCATAATTTCCTTTAATAGTTGAAAATGATGTTCCAGGATGTTGTAAAAACTGAAATTTTGGAATAAAACTATTACATCATTCTTACATGTTTATCCAATGAAATATAAATACAACAGTAATGTATTATAATTTACAACAGTCAGAGTTAACATTTTCAAGAGGTAGACTTTTATCACATGAGTAAGTTCACATAGTCACCATTAAAATCAGTATACAAAACACTTCTATCACTCCTCACTCAATAAATTTTTCAGGCTTGAGTTTCTAGTCCAAATTTCATTTACACCTAATCCCAGGCAACTAATCTATTATGCATCCTTAACATTTTATCTTATCCAGAATGTCACATGAATAAATTACAAAAATCTAATATATTGAGATTTTACATAATTCTGTTTGGATTCATGCATGATGCATGCTTCAATCATGTTTTTGTTGATATCAATTTATTTTACTAAATAGATGGATCACAGTATCAGTACATTAATCAGTTGAATATTAAGTAATTGCTTATTTTTGGCAATTATGAATAAACTTACTATAAACATTAATGAGTAGTTTTTGTGCACATGAAAATAAGCTTCTTTTTTTATGGAAAAGGTCTACAAGTGGAATTGCTGCATCATACTAAAAGATATTTAACTCTACAAGAAACTTCCAAAATATTTTCCAGAGTGGCTAGCTGATCTTGCATCATAACTAGTAATGTATGAACATCTCACTACTAGATGTGTAGTAGTGTCTCTTCCTAGTTTTAATTTGTATTTTCCTGGTAAAGATGTTGAGTATCTATTCATGTGCTTAATGCTATCCATGTATTTTCTTTGGTGGAAGACCTGCTGAAATATTTTGCACGTGTTAATTTTATTTTGTTTTCTCTTTTTTCTGTTACTTTTATGGACTAACATTAAGTCTTATAAATGTGTGATTTGCAAATACATTATCACAATCTGTACTCCTGTCTTCATTCTATTAATAGGATCTTGGAGTAAAAAGCTTAGTTTTCATAAAGTCCAATTTATTAATGTTTTATGAATTATAATTTTTGTTTCGTTTGTGTAAGAACCTTTTGCATAACCCAAGGTCATGAAAATTATGCCCTAGGTTTTCCTCTAAAGATTACAGTTCCATATTTTAAATTTAGATACATTTTTATTCCTTTTTAAGATTTTATTTCATAGACAGCATGAGCAGGGGTAGAAGGGCAGAGGGCGAGGGAGCAGCGGTCTCCCTACTGAGCAGGGAGCTGGACATGGAGCTCAATCCCCAGATCGTGGGATCATGACCTAAGCAGAAGGCAGACACTTAACTGACTGAGTCACCCTGATGGCCCACATTTTGAATGATTTCTTGGTGTGAAGTACAGATGAAAGTTCAATTTGGGATCCCCAACTGATACATCATAATTTGTTAAGACTGCTTTCTCCCTGAAATTGCCTTTCCATCTTTCTTTGTAATCCATTAACAGCATTTGAGTGGGTCTGTTTATGGACTCTTGGTTTCCATTAATCTGTGTGGATATTCTTTCATGGATCCATGGTGAGCCTTCAAGGCAGACTATATGAAACTTTGATTTTGTTCATTTTTTTCAGTACTATATTTTCTATTCTGATTCTTCTGCTTTTCTACATAAATCGGAGTCCAACTATATCTACCAATTTTCCAGGGGCAAACTGATTGAATTTTTGTTTCATCTGTAGCTTATTTTGGGGGAAAAACAGACCTAGACTATGTTGAGTTCTCAAATCCATGAGCATAACCTATTTTTCCATTTACTGAGGTCTTTATCCTCATCACAATGATTTTTTAACATTCACGGCACAGATTTTACATATTACACTTATAACGAGGTATTTTATTTTGAGATGGAAGGTTATAATAAACCATACTGGTGTACTGGTAGTTATCGCCGTTCATTTTAGTAGTTTTGTCAGCATACAAATGATTTTCATCTAATAATTGTGTATTGCGATTATCCTAAACTCACTTATTAGTTCTAGGACATTCTGTGTGGGTATTAGTTTATAAATATTCATGTAATTTCTTTATAAGGACAGTTTTATATTTTTCTTTCCGAAGTTTATGCAATGTGTTTTTCTCTCCTTACTACTCTTGATAGGACTTCTAGTACAATGTTGAATAAGAAGGGTGTGAGTGAACATCCCTGCCTAGTTCTAGTTTGGGGGAAAGGAGTGGGAGGGCACCAAGCATCAAGCTTTTCATCAATATGTTAGCTGCAGGCTTTGTTGGTGACCTCATTAAAGAAATAAGCTTCTACCAAAGTTGACTAGAGTTCTATAGCTTGAACGGATTTTTCAAATTATTTTTCTTCATCCAATGATATGACTGGTTTTCATCTTTCTATATGGTAGAAAACACTGATTTTGAAATTAAGAACCCAAAATTTAGTTGTAAGCCTCAAAGCAATGTTGTCTCATAAAAACAACAAGGGAAGTATTTTCTTTGCTCAAAGAGATTTTGTATAAATGGTGGTATTTGTTCTTTAAATGATGTGTAGTATTTGCTAGTGAAACCAATCATACCTGGAATTTATTATGAAAGTTTTAATGCACCCATTTAATCTCTTTTAATAAGGAGCTATTGTTATCATATTTCTTAAGCTTGGTAATTTTGTAATATAAAAGAACTACAAACTTATGAATCTAGGTGCTTATATAAAAACTGCTATTAAGCTGCTCTCCTCTCCAGAAAAAGAAATCTTATCTCCCTAATGTAATCAAACTCTTCAAAGATTGTTCTAGGTTTTATCTTCCCTTGAAATGTATCTACAGAACTGGAAATCTGTTCAAAAACATTTTCAGTTTTGAGGGTTTTCTTTTAATCTGAATTCATTTTCTTCTGATCAGAAACCTTAAACATGCTGAAACAATATTTTCCATATTCCTCCACATTTCAGGCTTTTTTTTTTTTGTATCTTATCTATTCTCTGGTTCTAGAATTCCAATGATGAGAATGTTAGAACATCTGTTATTGTGCTATAGGATCCTCAGTCTGTGCATTTTTTTTTCCATACTTTTGCCTCTCCCATTACTCAAACTGAGTAATTTCTATTATCCTATCCTCAAATTTACTGAACTCCCCAGTAATCTCCATTTCGCTCTTGAGCCTGTCAACTGAAATTTTTTGATTATTGCATTTTTCAATTCTAAGATTTCCATTTGGTACTATATTACATATTCTATGCTCCTCCAGGGAATTTCTGTCTCTGCATTATTCTAGGAGTGTTTTCCTTTACCCTCTCTTGCATGTTTACAATACCGCTTTTAGATTCTTCGATAATTCTGACATCTTGTTCATCTTGGGTTTGGCATCTGTTGATTATCCTTCCCTAGAGAATTTGTCAGATTTTGTTTGTTGTGTCATGTTGGATTGCACGTGGCATTGGGATTATCATCGAAATAGGTGTTTTACTTGAATTCTGTGGAAAATAGGTTTTGTTCTTGTTTTAGCAGGAAATCAATCTTTTATGGTTTATACCACAAGTTCCAACCCACCTTCTGTGCACTTTGTTTCCACCATCAGTTATACTTAATGACCTTTCAGTGCTATTTAGATCTGTCCTGCACATATTCCACCCAAATTGGCACAAATTCAGCCAAACTGAAACCTTAGCCATAGTCTAATTGCTAGTTCCATCCTCAAATACTTTGATATACTATTAAAATCAGGTGCTATAAACATACAAATTAGAAATAAACCCAAGTATCCATATAGAATTTTATGCCATTTCATTCTCAACCCATCTGTTCTCTGCTCAGTGTTTTCCTACTCCCAATGGCAACACTTCCTAGTCCTCTTGCTAAAAAGCTAATTGCCCTCATGTTGCACATTCCCCATAACTGTTTCTGGTTTGGGGGCTAACTGAGAAGAGAGTAAAATAAAACAGCAATAGGAATTCTCCTTATCCTCTTTAGAGCTCTTTCCTTTGGTAAGAAAGATTCCCTTTTCAGAGTTTAGATGCCAGAATAGTCACCAGATCACTGTCTCTGCTCCTGGATTTCAGGAATGGAGAAATGGAGCTTGAAGACATATGATTAAAGAAAAACAAAACAAAACAAAACAAACAAAAACCACTTTTTTTCCCCCACTTTCTCTGCTCCATAGTAGCCCCCTTCCCACACTCCAGCCAGGAAAAAAAGTGTCTTTCTTTCAAAGACCTAAAGGTCTGTGCTCAAGGCACAACTTAAAGATTTGTATTACATTGTGTCTAGGCCAGAAAGGAAGGGGAAAAAAAAGCTCCATAAAATTCACCATAGGTCATGCATGGTTTGAGTTCTGGTTTTCTCTCCCTATCTGCCTAATACAAGATCAGCGACTGACCCAGGATCTCTTTGCATTTTCTCATGATTTTTAGTTACATCCTGTAGAGAGCAGAGTGAAGTGTGCTTCAGAAACAGAAACTAAATCTGATTTTTTTTTTTTTACATCTCAGCAAATTGATATTGCTGGGATATGAAAATATTTCATTTCCTCATCTGTATTCACTCAGTTATGAGACTAAGAAAAACAGTAGATATAATCTAGTTTTGTTTCTGTGTGATGATCAAGGAATATCAAAAGTGCAAGAAAATGGCAGAAACATCAGTTTTGTAATTCTAACTTCCCTCCCTCTAAAACACCAGAGCAACCAAGTTAGAAAAACAAATCCTAAAGGCAACATCTATAGCAAAACTAGATGAAAATGTATTCTTACTATACTTTCTCATATCCAGGGCAGGTTTGGCCAAATCACAAATGGTAAGACTCCTACAATGTCACCAAAGCGAAGAAGGAATGGGTGGAAAAACAAAAGGACTTTCAGTGTTCCTGTAAGGTATCACTGGGTGTTCATTAGGAAGTTCATTAGGAAGTTCATACCTTATTCTGACTATAATAGCCAAATATCAACTTTTTAGCTCTCAATTGATACAATAAGCAAATTAATAATTCTTTGGAACCAAAATTGTCATGAAAGAAAATTGATAGAAATATAAACTTAAGTAAAATATCTAAAATCCTAAAATTAGAATGAAGAAGTTGTTTTCTAGTTCTGATCTTTTGTAATTTGAAATAATGACCAACCCAGTAAAAACAAGCAATGCTAGTATCCAGATTTCGGTCTCTAATTGCCATTTTTCTCTTCAATTCAACCAACACTATATGGAGATATATTTACTCTTTTGGGATAGCATATGTACAAGATAAGCCTAGCAGAGCTTCTAATACTAGAAAAAGAACAGTATCATTACTAGCCTTTTGTCAAGAGGACTCAGTCAACCACTTGATTCCTAAAGATCAATGGCAGGACAATGTAAGCATCAGTAAAAGTAACAGCCACAAGAGACTGAAACATATCACATCTATTAAAACCAATAAATTCAATAATGATACTAAAAATAAAAACACACTGGTTGAATTCAATAATTATACTAAAAAAAAAAACAAAGATATCAATCCATTCTGAAAACTAAAAAAAAAAAAAAAAACTTTCTTTTTTTTGAAGAAAAAAAGCATTTGACTTACCTTTCTTTGCAAGGTAATCAACTTATACAGGAAAGAGTTCTTTTTTAGTATAGGAACACCAACTATAAAATAGACAAGCAATAACATAAATAAAGTATCACCGATTTCACATTGCCACTTGCAATGAAAAGTAAGGCTACCGGGATGCCTGGGTGGCTCAGTTGGTTAGGCCACTGCCTTCAGCTCAGGTCATGATCCTAGGGTCCTGGGATCAAGCCCTGCATCAGGCTCCCTGCTCAGCAGAAAGCCTGCTTCTCTCCCTTTCCCTCTGCCTGCTGCTCTGCCTACTTGTACTCTCTAACTCTGTGTCAAATAAATTAAAAAATAAAAACAAAAACATAAATTTTAAATTAAAAAAAAATGGAGACATAGGATATGTTCCTCATAATGAGTATACAGTTCTTCCTGCAAAGTATTCTTACAAAAATATTAAAAAGATTCAACATTTTCGTGTCACTAACAATTTACAGAAAATAAGGAGTATAAAAATATGTTAACAGGTACAATTAGCAAAAATCAGACTGAGAAACTCTACAAAGAAAAGGACTTACTTTCTTCAACAAATTGCAAGAACAATGAAGAAAGATGAAGACTGAATCACCATATGCTTTAAAAGGGAACTAGAATTTTAAAATAGATTATAAAAGTTATATTTTAATATAGTAATATAATATATTATCTTAATATATTATATAACAATATAATCTATTACCTTATCCTAGATTATAATCCAAAAATTAAAATATATTATGAAACATGAATAGATTAACTCATATGATACGTGGCATTAGCTTCAAAGATATCAGATATGGTGATGGTAGAGGATGAGGTTAGGATACAGATGAAGTAAAAGTGAACATGAGTTAAAAGCTGTTGAATCTGATGATGGGTAACGAGAACTGATAATACAACTGATCTATAAATTCTATCTTAACAGTTTATAAAAATGTGATGTGATTTTTTGGTGTAAGGGATTAGAACTAAATCCAAGTCCTAATACGGTTTCAGACATGTCTGTGGCAGAAAATTTATCATTTACAAGATTAATATATTAACTGATTATTATCCCATTCTACGAAAAACATAACTAAGGACTTCTGATTGCCCATTTTAGGTATAAACCTTTAAGCAATGATCTAGGATTCTCTGAAGAAAAACTGGTTATGTGTTCATACGGTAAAAGACCCCTAGAAAATAGGAGAATGCACAAATTTCTACACATTTAGTGGACTGATGTACATTGTGTGAATTCAAACTTTATCCTTTAAATACAGTATTATTTTAAAATATTGTAAGCTCATAATTTCAATTACCATCATTTCAAATCTGTGCACTTAATCAGTTATGAGTAAATAGGTTTACAACTGAAGAATAAATATACTTGTATTTCCAAAAGATACATTTTTACTATTTTCTCTTTCTAGTTTTATTTCACTTTAAAAAGCACTGGTCCACAAAAAGATCCCTTTTTAAATTCTTCCTATGTCAAGCACAGTAAAACGCACTTTCACCACACTTTACCTAGGTTTTGTTGGCAAAAACTGCACTACTCTTGAACAGAGCTCTGAAGGCACAAAGCAAGCACATTTCACACAACAGCTTAAAAGTTTTCCATTAGACTATATTTACATAAAATCAATTTCATTGACTTGTTTATGTATTTTATTTCAATGATCAGTGTATCCACTGTTAAAGGGAATTGGAAAGCTCAAATTCCTAATTTTCTGCCTGTATGCAACAGTTCCACAGAAGGCCATTTTTTGAATGTCCTGTGTCCTATGCTGTGTGGTTCATTACTTGCATCTATTTGTATAAATCTTGCATTTGTAACTGTAAAAATTCAGTAGCTCATACCTAGTACAAAAGCACTTGAATTGTCTATTTGAGCACATTAGGGTACCATTAGTTAGCACACTGAACAACTTTAAAATCCTGAAACTTTTGGTCTCTCAGTATTTTGTAATTGGCCAAATTTAGTAGTGACTAGCAAGTGCACTGTTTTGTTTTGCTTATTACCTAATTTAAGTTAGGTTTCAAACAATTGTCTTAAATGAACCCAAACTGATCTGAACTGATTACTGCTGAATTTATTTATGTCACTTCAGACATTTCTGTCCTAATACTTCACTTTGTTTCTCCATCCCTAGGTTGAAGCAGCACCCTAATTTCATACTCTGATTCTGTTACTTTTTCAAGTATGTATCCTAGAGTACTCTCAAAGTGCTACATAGTCTACATGTAAATGTTAAAGTTTCTATGATACAGTAGTGCATTCTTTTTAACTGATATGAGAAACCTAAGGTGATACTAAATGTATTTTTAGAATTATTTTCAATTCTGGAAACTAGACATCTCTATTTAACCAAGTATTTTTGCCACAGTGTTACATAATCTTCCAGATTCTATAGGGTAGATAAGCGAATAGATGTGATGTGACCACCACGTCTGTCTGTTGGGACTAACAATCACATTTTGATATGATTAGGATCATCATTTTCTTCTCAATCATTGTCCACCAGCTCTCTAGTAATTTTAGCTAAGCTAATTTTGAAATCTCTTGTTAAGAGGGTGCCTTTATTTCCTTTTTATTTAGTCTATAAATTTCCCTCTTTTAAAATGAACCTAGTGAGTTTTCCTATGGTAAATGTGTCATTTATCTATATATGTGCATATACTTAAAAGTAAATTCAACTTAACAATTTTAAACTGAATATTAAACAAAATCTTTAAAAAATTATTTGAGAGAGAGAGAGAGCATGCGCACATGTGTGCACATGCAAGCAGTGGGGATGTAGAGGGGGAAGCAGACTCCCACGTGAGCAGGGAGCCAAGCAAACAGGGCTCCATCCCAGGAACCAAAGAACATGACCTGAGGGGAAGGCAGAAGGTTGACTGAGCCACACGAATGCCCCCGAATATTAATTTCTAAAGCTTTACCTTTCTCTATGAATTGTTCCATTTTCCCTAATAAGTTGAAAAATTTAAGATAAAAAGGTATCATAGGATTTATAATATTTTACAATACATACAAGTAACCTCTAATTTCTAATGGTGATGTAGAATTACTGAAAGTCAACCTTTACATTCAGAATGTTCTTCTGAAGTGGTTCAGTGGGTTTTTTATATTCATTGCATCAATGATATATGTAGTTTTAATATAGAGGATTTAGAGTCAACATTATAGAATGTTCAAAAACTTCTTAAATTTTTCAAGTTGACAAACCACTAGCACATCAAAAGATTTTTTTTTCTTTCCTCTGAAATTTTATTAAACAAAAACAAGAGACAATCCCCTATGCCATGATGGATTTGGTTCTCCTATTATTACCTTTAGGCCCATAAATTACTGTTTTATACTAGAAATGAAATGAAAAAAATTAATGAAAATGAAAATGAAAAAAATTAATAAACATTGTGCTAGTTTTTTAAAAAGCCTGTATGTTCAGGCAACTTGGTAACGTGTAACAACTTTTTGGCATCCACTCTGCTGATGTACCATAGTTTATTTCAACACTTCCTGAACAGATCCCATGCAATAGCCACAAAAATTCATGCTGAGAAGGAAAGGATAACAAAAATACACATTCTGATTTCAGGAATCTCAAAGTCCAATGCAGAAAACAAATACATAACAACTAACTCTACTAAAACCTGCTAGTTGCAATGACAGTCTTATGCACAATGGGTTTTAAAAGAAAGTCCCTTGTCCCTTAACAAAAATCTTATAGGAAAATACTTATAAAACTTGAGAAAATTACTTTTTAGAAGTGTTACACAATATGTTTTCAGTAAGGAAAATGGTAATAAAAACAAATTTATCAAAATATCCACAAAGTATCTGGGTATCATTATTAAGCAAAATATTTGAAACAATCTTGTGTGAAATGTTTCTTTTAATGGGTGACTTTGCACTTTTAAAGATGTATTCTTATTTGTATTTAAACAAAATTGGAAATCATAAAAACTTGATAAGGTTTGTCACAATGTATATGATGGAGGAGGAAGTCATTCAGGATGAAATGCTGCATCATAACCAAAAAAAAAAGTAAGTTCAAGGCTCTAAGCTACCAGCCATAGCATTAATAAAACTCAGATATAATCAAGAAATATAATGATAACCAAATAAAATCAATTTCCTAATGGTCTACAGGCACATACAAAGGACATAAATATTGCTCCAGGACTTACAGTTTAGTTTTTTTTTTAAATGATGTCATTCAAGGCCAAAAGCAATAAAGGAGTCCTAAATTATTAGGAAAACTTTGACATATGGTAGTGGTGATGCCTTCTGGAAATCTAAATGAGGATCTCCCAGAGACAGAGGAGTGTAACACTGAAGTTCGAGGAGATACATGGTCTGAAAGCATTGAGAGAGAAACTGTATGTATGAAGTATTTGAATCAAATGATACATTCCTAAGAAGAATGTATAGAAGCTAAAAGCAGAAACTCAAAGAAGAAAGTTGAGGGATACTGTATTGCAAGGAAAGAAGCCAGAAAATATCAAAGAAAAATGAGAAGAAATATCAAGAAATGCTGGAAGATGACAAAATGATGGATGTGTCAAAGGCCAAAAAATGTAAAAGTTTCAAACTGAAAAAGTAAATTTATGATTCTGACAAATTCAGGAAGGTATTTATTGATATTAAGATGATCAATGCAAAGTTATAAAAATGTTAACTCATATCACTACTAAAAAGTCAGTGCAGTTCAAAAAGGACCGGCTTCAGAGAAACCAGCACGTGCTTGCTTACAACTCTCCCCACTAACACCACTGCATGGCCCTGGGGGAACACTTAAACAACCCCAAATATACATCCAAATTTGACATTCAAGAACTAACTAGAGAATTCTCAATGGTATGTTCTTTCACAGCTGTGACTCAATAATTTTCATAGTTAAATTATGAGGCTTCTAGTTTTTCATGTCGGCACCCTCAAGCAAAAAACATGCCATTGGACAACTGTTTCTTGACGAGGCATGGCTTCTTCCAAACAAAGTATGATGGTTTAAAGGAAAAAGGCAGAAGAGAGTAATTGGGGTAGTAATTGGTCCAAGCTGAAATTGGTTCACAGAAAACATGGCCTCTGGCACAGCATCTTCACCAAATAGAGACTAAATTATACGAATATGAAATTTATCTAAATGACTTCCTAGGGCTCTGGCTGCCTGCCAACTTGCTCTGTTGGATAATTGAACTGGCTCTCGAAATTTACATCAACCATACTTCCTCCTAAGCATTTTAGGGGATGATGCTAATGGAAACCAATTGGACAGTTACTGTTTTAGAAAAATCTACACTTTCCCAGCAAAAGCCAGGCTTGAATTGATCGCTCTTCATTCAAGTGTGAATGAAAGAGGGGAGAAAGTTATCCTGCTTACAAAATGTGTATAAAACTTTTTTTTTTTTTAAACATATGATAGAACACCTAAATATTGCCTGCCCTGAATTCTCAGTCATATTTTTAAAAGCATGGACTCTGAGAAAAAACACTTGAAAGATTAAATAATTTGTTACTAGGCCAAAATAAAGGTAGAGCTTATTAAGAGAGTGAAATCAGTCACAGACCTTACAAGTAAAACAGTAAAGATAAAATCTGCTTTAGAGAAAGTATAGGCAGACTCAACACTAAAGAAAATGTAATCAACAATGCTAAAGACCTCTTTAATATATCCCTCTATAACAGAAGTAAAAATGAAAATCAGAATAGATACATCAGAAAATGCGGATCTCAAATGGAGATAATTAATATTTTGTAAAGAGACTCCAGGATAAATTCATAAGGAATCCATTTTAAAAAATTGAGATACTAAAGTTTGTGACAATATTACAGATATAAAAGCAACCATACTAGATAAAATTCAGGGAAAGAAATCAACCCTATGGTATATAGTCTTTTTATTATGTCAAGTATAAAAGAAAAATTCAATATGAGTCAATAATTTAATTATAAAAGTTTTGGAATAAAATCATTACATTTAAAAATATAAAATATTCAGAAAAAGTATAATTTTTTCAAAGATATTAGAAATTTGTAGAAATGTACATCTTTTTAAAAGCACAAGTTTGAATTGTGCATGTGCACACAGATACCACAGTTGTAGGAGAGCTCAAATTAACTGAAGGACAGATTATAATTTACAGGCTTATTAGACTAAAGCCAATCTACTCAGCTCTAGCTTCTGACTCTGTAATTTGGACAAATTTACTTAGCCTTTCTGTATAAGTAACAATACCATTATAGCAGACCATAAGAACTAAGAATAATGTAAAGTTCTAAGTACAGCAATATGTTTGGCATATTGTAAGCAAAAATAATTGCTCAAATAAAGATATGTAAAATGAATAGATGAAAACAATAAAGAAAGAAATGAGACTAAGTATGGGAAATTCATTTTTTAAAGTTTGGCAGTTAATTCTAGGAATTAATATTCCTGCATGTCTGCAGTAAATAAAATGCAAGTTATGAATAATTCCTTATAGAGAAACCAAGTATTAATAATTTAGCAATAGGCATATGTATTCCAAGGAGGAGGAAAGAACTGTAAATAGTAAAGGAAAATGGTTTATTCCCACTCCATGTTATATGGAAAGAAACCAAAAGATATTTGACGTTTCAGAGTTAGTGAAGAAATTTTTTTAAATGAAAGGCAGCAAACTATTTCCCCAACCTGGGTAAGGGGAAGGCACACAGCACAGATGAGGGAACATTAAAAGAAAACCACTGCAAAAAACTGTTGTGGGCCCAGCCAAGGAGAGATGACCTATTCTGGGTGAGGGCAGATCACTCAACTCTTGCCTGGGACTTGCAGGCAAGCAAGTGTCAACTAGAAAGGCCTAGCAGTCAACCACTTAAAGAGAAGTAGAAGAATGAGCTGAGAGCTTTGAGAGACATAGGGGTAAGGTATAAATTGGAAAGTAGAGATGAACACAAGTGACAGGATCCAAACCCAGCTCAACTCCTTGACAGGATTGAACCAACTACCTACACTACCAGTTTAGCAGATAAAGAGACATGTACCATCTCAAGGCATGAATTTCATACATTTCAGCCTGTAAATGTTCTAGATACTGTGTTAACCAGTCAGTTAAATATTTCAAACACACAAAAGCAGCGAGAATAAACTATATGCAAGAGCCAAAACAATAAACAGAACTTTGTTCAGAGACTATCCTATGTGGGGTTATATGTGAGAACCTATAAAATGACCACACTTCATGTGCTGCAGGCCTCAGTAGAAAAAGTGATCAGTAGAAAAAGTGAACAGACAGCTTTAACAAAAATGGAAATCATATAAAAGAACGAGATGATAATGCTAGGAAAAAAAGACTCCACCACAAGGATGATGAATGCCTTCAAAGGACTCATCAGTAGACTTGTCAGAACCAAGAAAACTATTAGTGAACATACAGTTCCCATAGCAATTATACAAAGTGAAACAGAAGAGAAAAAGTAATCTGAACATCCAAGAAATGCAGGACAATATTGGATGGTACAATAACTAAAATTCCAGAAAGAAAAGAGAACAAACAAAAACATTTAAAGACACAGTGTCTGAAAAGTCTCCAAAACACTGAAAAATAACCTAACCATAGACTCAAGCAGCTCACAGTACCTTAAAATACCAAAAATCTAAAAAAAAAAAACCCAAAAAACAAACAAACAAGCAAAAAAAACACGTGCCCCCACCCCACACCACCCTCCACACACACCTAGATCTGTTTTAACAAAAGCAAACCAAAGAAAAGCAGTATCAACTGGCAAAAAAAGAACGCATTATATGAAAGAAAGAAAATTGAGTTCTCACGGGAATATGTATAAACCAAACTACAATGTACTGACGACTTTAAAGTTCTAGAAGGAAAGAAAAATAATAAAATCAGCAAAAGTTAATTTCCAAAAACAAAGCAGTAAAGATTTTTAAGCAAAGACTGAAAGGAATTTCTTTGAAAAATATGGTTAGAGAAGTTTAGATCGACACCAAGAAATGAAGACCCATGAAAATGGTTAAAATAAAGTTAAATTCTAAAATGTTTGGGGTACCTGAGTACATCTACCTTCAGCTCAGGTCATAATCCCAGTGTCCTGGAATTGAGTGCCTCATTGGGATCCCTGCTCTGTGGGAAGCCTGCTTCTCCTTCTTCCACTCCTCTTTTGCTGCCTCTCTCTGTCTTTTATTTTTAAATAAAATCTTTTTTAAAATCTTTTTTTAAATAAAATCTTTTTTTTAAAAAAAGATTTTAATTGCTTTAAAAAATAAATTACTTTATAAATAGTAGCAATATATTTTGGATTTATATCATATGAAAAGTCATATAAAAGCAATTGCATGACAAATAGGAGAGAGCAATTCTTTTTTATACTACACATGAATTAATATATGTGGTAAACAAATGGATTATCCTTCAGTTTTCAAAAAGGAAACCCTGCCATTTTCAACAGTATGGATGAGTCTGGAGGACATTATCCTAAGTGAAATAAGCCAGTCAAATTCTCCATGATTCCATTTACATGAAGTAGCTAAAAGAGTCAAACTCATAAAAGCAGAATTACAATAGTGGTTACCAGGGGATGCTATATGGGTAAATGGGGAACTGTTATTCAGTGGGCAGAAAGTTTTAGGTTTGTTATAGGACTTAGCCAAATTGGGCTGCTCTACCAAACATACAACAAATTGGGTGTCTTAAACAACAAACATTTCTCACAGTTCTGGAGGCTAGAAAATGCAAGATCAAGGCACCAGAAGATTTGGTGTTTGCTAAGGGGCATCTGCTTCCTGTGTCCTCACATGGTCATCTCTTTTATAAAGGTAATATTCCCATTCATGAGAGTTCCAGCCTCATAACCCAGTCACTTCCCAACAAATACAATCACACTGGGGATTGGGTTTCAACACAGACTTTTAGAAGACTCAATCTATACTGCTAGATAAGTAATGTCTGAAGACGTGCTGTACATTATACTGCCTACAGTTAACAATACGACATTGTGCATTTGAAAATTTGCTAGGAGGGTAAGCCTTGTAATACATGTTATTATTACAAAAATAAAAAGCACTTAAAATTCTGGGACATGTTGGTTATTTGCTTTGAAATATACCTCAATAAGGCCATTTAAAGAAATATCATTGATAAATGAAACTGTTTTATCTATTGATTGTGGTTAGGTGAATGTATGTGCCTTCTAAAACTCAGAACGTAATGCTAAAAATGGTTAAATTTACCAGGTGTAAAAAATTCAAACCCAAATTTCAGAAGGGTATAATGGGCTTGCTGTTATTCTGTTGTAATCCACTCAAGACTAACACATTCATTTACTCAGCTTCTGGGAATCTTGGCTGCTGTTGAGTTACAGCCAGTGCCCTCCTTGGGCTGCTATGGAAGGAAGTTACTTGGCACAAAAGTATATCCCACTCCCTGGGATCAACCCACACTCAGCGACTGGTCAAATGAAGAATTTAATTTGGGAAGTGTTAAGGGCCATGACAAATCGAGATTTCTCCCATGGAATCAGCCTTCTGTGCTGCAAATGAATTATATTGCTACTGCTCCCCCATCTTAATCTAGTTGATCATCCTTTTTGTATACGTACTTTTTCTTCAGAGAACTCTTCACAAACTTTCAGCTAAATCTCTAGCTAGCTTACATTTCCCAGGGAATCCAATCCAACACTGTATTAATTGGTAGAAATAAAACACACTATACACTTACAGAGCACATTCCACAGAACACTAGTACTAGGAGGTGTTAATACATTACCTCCATAAAAATAAATTTCACATGGAAAATGTGATAGAAATTCAGGTTTATTTAAATGAAAAAATATAGGGACGCCTGGGTGGCTCAGTGGGTTAAAGCCTCTGCCTTTCCGCTCAGGACATGATCTCAGGGTCCTGGGATGGAGCCCCACATCGGGCTCTCTGCTCAGCGGGGATCCTGCTTCCCCCTCTTGCTCTGCCTGCCTCTCTGCCTACTTGTGATCTCCGTCTGTCAAATAAATAAATAAATAAATAAATAAATAAATAAATATCTGAAATAAATAAATACATATAGATAAATTTACTTCAGAAAAATTTGAAAAGCATTTCATATATAAAAATTATCAGTATAATATAGAAGGAGTCAACACATAGCAGTGAAATTAAGCCAGACTAGAGGGATTTACTCTGGACCCACCACTGACTAGATGTGTGAAACCTTGGATGAGGTATTTGTCACTCCACCTGTGAGTCAATCCCATTTGAAAAAATCAAGATAGCAGAACTTATCATATCCCATTTTGGAAATGAGGTCAAATGTTTAACAGTAAGCAGCAGGAAAGGTACTGTTCTTTCCTAAATATTTTTTTTAAAGATTATATTTATTTATTTGGCAGAAAGAGAGAGTGAGAGAGAAAAAACGAGCACAGGGAGTGGCAGGCAGAGGGAGAAGCAGGTTTCCCATTGAGGGAAGAGCCTGATGAGGAACTCGTTCACATGACCCCAGGGTCATGACCTGAGCCAAAGGCAGACAGACGCTTAACCGAGACACGCAGGCATCCCTTTCCTAAATATTTTTAACTGTGGTAAACACATTTAACGTGAGATCTACCCTCTTAACCTATAAGTACTTTTAATTAAAGTACTTTCTTCACAAAACATCCCATTAGAATTCCACAGAACATATTGTGAGAAAGGATATTAGAATGAAGTATCTGCCATTATGTACTTTAAACTGTGCTAAAGTTAAGAAAATGTGTAGAACTCATACAGATGATACATTGTATGATGTTTCCTTTAACTTTTATATATAAAATATGTTGTGTTCCTCATCTTACATCATAGTAGTCTTAGAACTTCAATTTTCCTGAAATGAGACCCCCTACAGACTCAATATATTTTTAAAAAAATAAGGATTATTTATTTTAACTGCGTTCTGAGTACTTGCACAGAAATAAAAAGCTCTGTACAACATGCACATAGGATAATAAAGTTCTATAATGCCTTTTCAGTACATATTGCTCTAGAAGGCATTAATTTAGTTCAACTCTGCTGGATAGGAAGGGGAAGTTATTCTTCACTATGCAGCTTACTGAATTTGTCTAATAGATGAGATGCATTAACACACATGCACACACACATTCTAAGGTGATTCTGTGACACCTTTCAGAATAAGACACTGTAAAGCGTGACTGCTCCAAGCAGTAAAATGTATCATTAACACCTATTTTCACTCATACGTATAATCACACACAATTACACATTCACAACTTCATATCCACACCCTCAAACACACCTTGACATATACATTCTTTCTCACACAAACACATCCATGCAGTCACACAGGCACTCATGCTATAACAATTTCATGTGTACTTCCAAATTAGATATATCAAGATGTACCCAACGGTTTAGGAGTGTTATGTGAATGTGACATTCAGATTGACCTGAAAAGTACATACTGGGTCTATAAGTTACAGTGAAATTTGAGGAAAACAGACACTGTGCTTAATATTTCATCAGTTTTTGACTGGTCAAATAAACTTCAACATGACCAAGTAAGATTTTCCTTAGGGCTGTTTTAAAGCTGGTGTGGTAACTTACAGCATTACAGCACTAGATATAACAAATAAAAAAGAAATAAAATATATTTTTATTTTGCTTGTTGTTTGTCCTGCTGTATCTGAATGTTTTTGATGATTGAACAGAACACTGGCATTAACAAATTTCATAGGTATAGAGATGGCATTAAGAAAAATCGGTATTAATTAAAAATATTTGGATTTCATTGTATGCTGTTACCGCTAATAAAATGAGCTCCTTATCATGACCTCATTGTAGAAGTTTATTCTTTTTGCCAGGCTAACCTCAGCCAATCACCCTTTACTACTCAAATTGAAGTCAACTTATGCTTCAAAATTATCCCAAGCAGCTTCACTGCCCCATTGTCTGTCCCCAATGTCTCTTTCAAAGTTAATCAAGTTTTCTGAGCTTTGATTTCTTTTCTAAGGGTGGCTTCTTTAATGCTGGCCTATATGAATTTTTTATGATTATTAAAAATGTCACTAAAAAGTCATTCTTTGAAGCTGGCAGATGTGATTCTTTTATTTCCAAAATACAAAACAGAATATCTACATATCTGAGTTCAACATAAACAGAAAAGATTAAACTTTCCCTATACTTCGCTACCTATACCAAAGTTTATCCCTGGAAAGAATACATTCATATATGTTTTCAGTTTTCTATTCTTATGTGTCTACCATTCATCTGAGATTAGAAATCACTCAAACGCTCTCCATCTTGAAACTAGATCTATAATTCAAAAGTAGGTTCTTCATCTTAATAAGCAGGGATATTTTTTCAAAAAGGACATATTTTCTATACAGCATTATTCCTAGATACACTGATTCAGTAAGTCTGGATTCTGGCATGGGAATTTATATTTTCAAGAAGTTCCTAATGATAATGATATTCCTGGAATGGTAAAGAAAAGCAGCCAGAATAATTAACTTTCTCCTATTTGCTCAACAGATTAGTTGTATCATCCAACGTATTTGACCTTAATTTTTTTTTTTTTTTTTTTTTTTACAATTTGAATCCATGTCTTTCTTACTAAAACAGAATTATCCTAATTCAGGTCACTCAGCACCATATACAGTCGTATACTCCTCACTTCATGAAAGCTAATACACAATACCCTCATATAATAATGTCTGTAGTAGCAGGAAGTGTGTGGAGAGAAGCAACATTCTGCTCTGAAAACAGTGATTTAAAAGGGATAAGGAATTGAAAAATAGAAGTTTTAAAATATGTCTCTCATATAAATGTAAGATGCCAAATATTTTATGAACTCACTAAAGGATCCTATGAGATAATAAAACATTCATAGAGCATTTGAGAAAATGGTAGTTTTTAGGAAATGTTAGGATAAACCCATTAGCTAGCCAAGCTACAAAGCCAAGCAATGTCGAACAGTATCATAACTCATACCTCTGGGTTATCTTTTCCAAATTATTTGCATCTCTAAACATTTTTTTCACAAAAATTATACAATTTAACATGCAAACCTTCCTAATCTTTAAACCTCTAATCAATAGTAAATATTTGAGTTAGATACATATAATGGGAATGCTATGCAGCCATCAAAACCCCCAAAATTTGCCATTTGCAATGATCTGGATGGAACTAGAGGGTATTATGCTAAGCAAAATAAGTCAATCAGAGAAAGACAAATATATGATCTCACTGACATGAAGAATTTGTAAAACAAGATAGGATCATAGGGGAAGGGAGGGAAAAATGAAGCAAGATGAAACTAGAGAGGGAGACAAACCATAAGAGACAATCTCAGGAAACAAAGCGAGGGTTGATGGAGGGAAGGGGGATAGAAGGAATGGGTGGCTGGGTGATGGACTTTGGGCAGGGTATGTGCTATGGTGAGTGCTGTGACTTGTGTAAGACTGAAGAATCACAGACCTGTACCCCTGGGGCAAATAATACACTATATGTTAATTAAAAAAAAAAAAAAGAACTGTGTGACTTTGTAGCTGAAACAAATAATGGAAGTACTCTGAACATATATGGGGGGGGGTTGGCTTTATACAGAGATCACTTAAATCTGCCTCTCATTGCAGTATCTAACAAATCATATACTTTTCCAAAATGAAGTCACCAGAACACAACAAGTAAATGGGTCAAAAGACTATAGCCATCCCAGCTGTAAGATCATCATATTTCTTCTTGCTAAGATATCCCGTATTTTGGCACGCCACACCAATGGACAATTCAGCCCCTTGCAGCAATTACTGACCCATATAAGAATAACTAATTCTAACTCGAGAATGCCTCATTCTTCTAAAAAGCCCACTAGTCTAGAGCCTTTTTGATGTTCCCTTTCTGCATAGCATTTTACTAAGTGATAAACTAATTTTATCTGGAATGTTGACATTGAATTTTTAATTTCCTACTTATTGAAGATCTGAATTACAATTACACAGCAGCTTTGTACAATAATTCAATGTGTGAAAATGATTGACACTTAAGGAATAGATATAAACTAGAGTAATTTCTTACTAGGAAAGAAAGTCTTTTCCAGAAAATTATACCACAATGGTATCTGCTCTTCCCAAATAACAGATATACAACTAGCCAATAGCCAATATTTTTAAACTCATGTGTATTTCAGTAATTAAGCAAATTTTAAACATTTCCATATACACCATTTGTTATAAAAGCCATTATTCATGCTTTCTTTTCTGTGTACCTTACTTCAAGATTCTAAATTCAGGGGTATCTGGGTGGCCCAGTGGGTTAAGCCTCTACCTTCAGCTCCTGGGATCAAGCCCCAAATCGAGCTCTCTGCTCCACAGGGACCCTGCTTCCCCCGCTCTCTCTGCCTGCCTCTCTGCCTACTTGTGATCTCTCTCTGTCAAATAAATAAATAAAGCCTTTAAAAAAAGATTCTAAATTTATAAATCCTTCATTTCGTTTATCTTTGACTCCCTAAATTCTAGCTTACTAATGTGAAATGTATCCAAAACTAGAGCTGTCAGTTTTGTGGTTTTCTTCTTCTTAATTTATTACAGCTTATCACCACCATTGGCAATACACTATTCCCCTTTCAATTTTCAATGAAATTCAACAGTGTTCAAAACATTTAAATTATCTTACATCAGTAATGTCATCTATATTCCATTAAACCTTTAAACAGCACCACAGATTATCCTTTATATTCCTCATTTATCATATTTTTTTCTTTGAAATGTCCCACGCCATATAAAAGCACTTAACTTCATGTCTGGTGTCAGGAGATCAATGCTTGAGGAAAAAGTGAATATTATTTTTAGAATTTGTATTATCAGTTGGCCTGATCCCAGCTACAGTACAAAAGACTGAAAATATTTCTATAAGATTTCTATATGAGTCCTTTTTTTTTTAAAGAAGGGTGTTTTTAGGTATAGCTTTTTAAAATTTTTTTCTTTATCCCACGAAAATGTAAAAATTAAATCTTGGAAATTTGTATAAACTTCCTAGGATTTTACAACTTATAAAATCACATTTTTATACCGATTTAATTTCAGTAGAAGAGACCATTCACTTCCCCCTCAGTGAGAAATATCAACACTTTTGTAAATTTTTAAAATATTATTTATTTTATTCTAGGAGGAAGATGGTGGCCAAGTAGGAGGACCTTAAGCTCATCTCATCTCACAAACGCAACTAGGTAACTATCAGAACATCCCAAATACCCCAGAAATCAACCTGAAGACAGAACAAACTCTACAACTAAAGGGAGAAAAGAGGCCACATGGAGGGAGGGAGGAAGTATAGAGATATGGTTTGTGGAGAAGCAGAGCCCCAGTGCAGTGGAAGGGAGGGAGCCATGGGCCCAGAGAAAGATAAGAGAGAGAAGCACACAGGGAGATGCACCAGGAGAACATTTTGCCAAAGCCACTGACTTCGTAAATGAGAAGAGTTGAATTTCATGGATTCTTGCAACCATTGGGGCTTAAAGTCTAGAGTTGTAAAGGTCAGCAGGCTTGGCTGGATAGAGCCCAGAGGGCATTGCCCTGCTCCTGGAGAGAAGGCAGGCAAACAACCCAGGAGCAGACGGTAGAGAAACTGATCTGAAGAAAGCCTGCAGCACACAGTCTGGAGACCAGTCACTCTTCTTAGAGCATGTTCCTGAGAAGCAGTGCTCACAGAGACGCATCTCTGGGAATAAAGGAGCTGGCTGATGCCATTTCCCTCTCCTATCCATTGGCATAAACACAAAGTCACCTGAGAGAAGCAGCATAGCACCCTCGCTGTCTAACTTACCTACACCAAGCCCCACCCCACTGCACTCTGGTGGACCGCTCTTCTCAGCCAAACTTGCCTCAGTCCCAGTAAGGTGGGGCCTCTCCTCCATGAGACCAGCACAAGCCCCTGCCCATACCACATTTCCCAACCACAGTTCTGCAGGGCCTCAGTTCTGGTGGAGTTAGTGTCAAGTCTCATTTCACAAACAGACAAGAGCACACCTAATTAAAACTCACTGTAATCAGGCCAGGGACCAGACACTCTCCAGAGCAGGCAAGGAGAGGCTCTGCAGACAACTGGCCTGAAAGATAGAGCAGCCAAAACCTTACAGGAGAGCCCAGAGAGCACACACTGGAGATAGCCCCTGAAACACCAGGCCCTGAACACCATATGACCTCTTCTTCATAAGGCCATTACTTTTGGGATCAGGAGACATAACTGGCTTTTCTAACAAAGAGAAGGCAGAGGCTTAACAAAATGGCAAGATGGAGAAATTTATCCCAAATGAAAGAACTAGGTAAGGACACAGCCAGAGATCTAAACAAACAGGTATAAGTAACATGCCTGATGGAGAATTTAAAACAACAGTCATAAGAATACTCACTAGGCTGAAGAAAAGACATCAGGGAGACACTTACCACAGAGATAAAAGAGCTAAAAATAAAAAATCAGTCAGATGAAGAATGTAATATACAAGGATTAGGAACAGATTTGATGCAATAAACAGCAGGATGGAAGAAACAAAGGAAAGAATTAATGACCCAGAAGACAAAATAATGGAAGATAATGAAGTTGAACAAAAGCATTATACAACATGAGAACAGACTGATTATTCCTTGATCCATGGGCTGCAAAATGGATGTTGGGTTGGCAGGCATAAAAACATTAATCTCACTGTACATCTTCATCAACGCTCTTGAGTGACCAAGTACATCATCACTGAGCATTAATAAGCTTCAAGGAATCTTCCGTGTGCAGGTCCCACCTGTGGGGTTTCAAATATTCAGTAAACTATGTTGTAAACAGATGTGCTATCACCCAGGCTGTGTTGTTTCATTTATAGAGGCAGAGTAGATTTAGCAGAATTCTTAAGAGCCCTGGGATTTTTAGAATTGTCAGTGAGTCCTGGTTCCAACTTATAGTCACCAGGTGCATTAGCCCCCAACAAGTGTCAGCCCTTTGAAGCTCTGAAGTCAAGCACTGACTTCTCCTATCTATGAAAGTCCTAAATGGTATATTATTCAACATAAGGCTGCTTCCTCTACACTATCTGCTTAACGTAGCTACTTTCATGAATGATCTTTTTTTTTCTTTTTAAGATTTTATTTATTTGACAGAAACAGAGGGATCACAAGCAGGCAGAGAGGCAGGCAGAGAGAGAGGGGGAAGCAGGCTCCCCGCTGAGCAGAGAGCCAAGTGTGGGGCTCGATCCCAGGACCCTGGGATCATGACGTGAGCTGAAGGCAGAGGCTTAACCCACTGAGCCACCCAGACGCCCCCAAAGATCTTAACCAAATCTCTGAATCACCTGCCGCTTCACCTTCCTCGTTTATGGCTTTCCTCCTTGAGCCTCATGAACCAAGCTCTGCTTGTTTCCAACTTTTATTCTGCAGCTTCCTCACCCCTCAGCCTTCAAAAAATGAGAGTTAGAGTCTTGGTCTGAGGTCAGTTTTGGCTTAAGGGAATGTGGTGGTTGATTTGATCTTTTATTGAGAACATTAAAACTCTTCATATTAACAATTCGGCTGTTTTGCTTTTATCATTCATGTGCTCACTGGAGTAGTACATTTAATTTCCTTCAAGAACTTTTCCTTCTCATTCACAACTCTGCTAACTGCTCAAGAGGCCTAGCTTTCAGCCTATCTTAGTTTTAAACCCACACTCCTCACTAAGCTTAATCATTTATAGCTTTTGATTTAAAGTAAGATATGAGACTCTTCCTTTCACTTGAACACTTAGCAGGGTTATTGTAGGGTTATTATTTTTCATCACTGTAGGGTTCCTTGTAGGGTTACTATTTATTGTAGGGTTATTATTTATCCTCATTTCAGTATTTTTGTGCTTCTGGGAATAGGGAGGTCCAAGGAGAGGCAGAGATGGGAAAATGGCTAGTCAATGGAACAGTCAATACACAAAACACAAAAAAATCAATCAACTTAATCATCTTATCTGGGTACAGTTTATGAGACCTCAAAAGTTACAGTAGTACCATCAAAGTTCACTGATCACAAATCACCATAACATAATAATGAAAATGCTTGAAATATTGCAGGAATTACAATGGTGGGTCCCACGGTCATTTTGCCTTGGTTTATATATTCACTCCTCCCCGTGGGAGTGATTAGTCCAAGAAACTTATTATTTCTTTTTCATTCTTTTTCTGTGTTTTATAAAATCAGGAGATTAATTATATGTCTACCTAACAGTAGTGTTGTAAGAAATAAATGTGATAATACAGAAAAAAAAATGAAGGCAAAATGATCCACAATGTACTCCAAAAAAGTTGGCTGCAACTGATCTTTTCTTAAGCTTTTAATTTAAATTCCAGTTAGCAAACAGTGTAATATAAGTTTCAGGTGTACAAAGTAGTGATTCAACACTTACATACATGACCCAGTGCTCATCATAGCAAATGTACTCCTTAACTCCCATCACCTATTTCCCCCATCCATACTCCCTACCTCCCCTCTGGTAATCATCAGTTTGTTTTCCATATTTAAGAGTCTCCTTGGTTTGTCTACCCCGTTTTTTCCCCCTTTGTTCATTTGTTTTGTTTCTTAAATTTCACATGAAACTATATGGTATTTGCCTGCCTTGGACTTATTTCATTTAGCTTAATATTCTCTAGCTCCATTCATGTTATTGCAATTGACAAGATTTCATTCTCTCTGATGGCTCACAAGGTGAGGAAGAGCTTTGGAAAATATGACCAATAGACTTGCTCAGTGTAGGTTTGTCACAGACCTTCAATTTAAAAAAAAAATTCATATCTGCAAAGCACAATAAAATTAAGCACAATAAGTATGTATGACTGTACACTACAGAGTAAACATGACTTTTTCTTGAACTATGAATATATCAGAATTTCTGGGTAAAATACTCTTAGGTAAACAGACCTGAGCCAAAGCATCATAGTAAGGACCTCCAAAGGTTTTCCTCTTCAAAAAGCAACAACAACAACAAAAAAGGCAAATATTGTGAGCATCCATTTGTCGTAACTAGAAATTAACCAAGGGTTCACAGAAACCAATTTTGTCAATAAAAATGGCTTAATCTTGTTAATAGTAAGTTTCGAGACAATTTCACCTACTGTGGTCCTTGGTCCTGCTGCCCTTTCCCCAGCTCTGTGGCAGCCTTGAAAAGTAACAAACTGCTTTCCTGGTACTGGAGAGAACTGATCCCGAATCAAACATTCAAAGAGTTCAAGTTCCAGTTGACTTTATCTGACCTGTCACCTGGCTAGTATTTCCTGAAAAAAAAACACTCAAAAGACCCCACTCCCCTCAGTGGAACTCAAGAGAAACTGCCTAGTACCAATGGCATTTATCAAATGTTTTAACATCACAGCTTCCTGAGGGGAGGGTAACAATTAGGGCAAACAATAGACTAACAAAAATCTTCAAAGAAGCTGAGTAATGAGATGCCCAAAGAGGTTTGTAAAAAGATGGAATATATTCCCAAGTGACTACATATAAGCCTTGGGCTGTACACACATTCTCAAAAGGACCTAAGAAGGTACGAAACTCACACCTTTGACTGACCTTGAAGTTCTGTGGAAGCATAAAATAAAGACTAAGACAGGGATTTTAAGTGCCAGAGTATTTACTGAAGGCATGCTCCAAATTCAGGGTCCCACAGCAGTGACAGAGATTCACTACTCCATTTGTCAAAGAAATCTCTTCCTAATCATTTACTGACCAGGAAACTAAGCCGGTATAGACATTAGAGACCATACATAAAGATACAAACTTAGCAGAATTAGTTCACAGAAGTCACTAAACTACCACAAGGAGCAGCAATGACACTGAACCCTAAAGGAAGAAGAGACCTGATTTCCAAAGATGACACATGATTTGAGATAGTCTAATTTGCAAGAAAAATGCAAGCCATGTAAAAAAAGCATGACTCACACAAGAAGAAAATGCACTCAATACAAATTGTCCAGGAAGAAGCCCCCCAAAAGACAGACATACTAGTCACAGACTTTAAACCATCTATTTAAAATATGTCCACAATGCTAAAGGATCAGCTATTTTAAATGTGCTTAAGCAGCTAAACGATATCACTTTATCATTTTAAAGGATATACCTACTAAATAAAAAATGAGATAGATATTTCACCAAATGCAGAATACCAATATAGAGATAGAAATTAAAAAATTCACCTCCGAATAGAAATTCTAAATTTGAAAAAGTACAATCAAAATGGAAAATTCCCTAGAAAGACTCAATACAGATTCGTCAGGCAGAGAAAGAACTGGTAACATGAAGAGAAGACAAGGGACCCATCCCGTTTAAAGAGAGAGGAGAAAGTGAAGAGTTAACAGAACTAATGTTGGAGGACTCATCCTTTTAATTTCTGACTCTATTACAAAGCTATCATCATCAAGACATTATGGCATTGACTTGGTTCTGCTCTAATATTAGAGCAGAATTTTAGCCCAGAGAAAATCTTGTCGTAGATATCAAGGCATTAGTGACAGAATATGGAAATAATCCAAAGATTCATTCAGTGAAGGCACTGAGTACCCACCTCACCGTCGAAAAGAACAGAATTTATCTTGAAGTGTCAATATCAATAGAGATATGAAGAGTCCATATTTCAGGAAGATACATTAAATTACAGAATTTTAGTCTTAGGCAACTTTTCTCAGATTTTAACATACAATAGTTATTTTAAAGAATGATCTGGCATATAAACTTTGATTTATGACACTAATGATAGAGCCAATTTATCTATATATGGCATCATTTTACATATCACGTAGTATCAAAAAGTTGAAAATATCTGAGCTTTAATTCACAATGATAAATTGTTATACTGAAGTTAATACAGTTCTCTGAACTTCAGAAATTGAAATGTTTTATCTTTCCAACATCACAGATACCCTCTAACTAATATTTCAAAAGATTAGAAATAAGCTGAATATAAGAATCCTAGAATATCATCAGTATAAAAGTAGCTGCTACTAATATAATTAATTTGATGGTGACAGCACTGCAGGTGATGGGAATACATATGTATTTCATGCAGATTAGATAATTTATAAATTTGGGGAATTCTTATTGTATGTTCACATTTCTGCAGAGCAAGCGTCTCAACATTTTGAAAGGTAATTGCAATTGTCATCTTATTCAAAATGCAGTGAAGCATACATGTAAACATCTGTTCTAAAAATTGAAAGCTTTAGTTATTGAGACATTTTAATGAATTTTCATGTTCAAGTAAAAAGCTAGTACTGAATCCTATAGTAAAATTTGTTAGGAAGCATGTCCTGCAAGTCTTCACGCAGGTTATAACACAGAATTCCTAGAACATAGCTTTTCAAAAGGTTAGTTTATTAACATATTGCCCCTACCTTAACATATGGCTACTTACAGGGTCTTATCCATCTGTGTTCTTTAATGATGTCCAATTTTAATTCTCTCCACTCATTCCTATTTTTGGCATTGTCATTTTATTAATACTGAACACCAGAAAAAAATACTTTGCATGCTCAGGTTCAACATGATTTTGGAATACAACAGTCTCTATGCCACACCAGTCTCTAAAAGAGAAAAAAAAAATAGCTAAATGCCCTTTTTGTCCTGTTTTGTGTTCAAAAGTGAAAAACAAGTAGGAAAAATACACATTTTGAAAATTTCCAAGATCATGCAACATAAGAGCCTGAAATTTGTCATAGATGGCTGCCTGCAATAAACAATGGTTTTCTGATCTGGTATCCACAATTACTGCATGCTTTACAAAGCACTAACATATCTCCTGTATCTGAATGTATACTGGTAGCAAATATATCATGGCAAATAAACCAAAAAAGTCTAATTTCAGTGTTTGTATGCATACTAGAAACTACTAAAACTATGGGAAGATGTGTAGACATATCATTTGGCTATAAGTCTGAGATTATCTGATGAAGTTGAAGAAATAGTATCATTTCTCTGTTCCTGAGATTGAGTTAGAGATAGAATAGGGAGTAGGAATTTATTTTCATAATGGTTAAAAAGCAGAATTCACATAATATATTTTTCAACCTCCTTGACAATTTTTAAATTTCTGAAAAGAGCTTTGATAATTTCAATAACTTCATGAGAACATAAATTTAGTACCGGGATCCTTGCCACTTGCCCAAGATGTCTTCTAGATCCCCTCAGAAATCACCTACAAATACTAGAAGCACAGTTTTGTTGTGATAAAACTGATGTTATGAACAAAATAAACCATGTTTAAGAACATTTGAATCATACTCTTCCAATCTTCCAAATCACATCCTTCTTTCAGTCTCTAAAAAGTTAAGTTCAACAACAAAGCCATAAATTACTGGTTTGAATACTTTCTGCTGAAATAGGTCTTTCTTCTTCTGCCAAGTTCAAATCTTCCACCACCCAAGCACTGAGCAACAAAGGAGATTTCCCGAGTTGCCAGGTACTCACATGAGTGGATGTGCATAGTAAAAAAATAAATAAAAATAAAAAGCCTTACAGCAACTTATAACTGTGCCTGGACAGAGAAGTTTCAGAAGGAAAACATCTGGCTCAGTTTAGGCAAATGTTCTTACCTATTAAAGTAGCAAGCAGAAGAGTTTCAAGACTGAGCTCTCTGCCTAAAAACATTCAGGCTGTTCTAAGCATTTGTTAAAATGCTCCCCAGAGCAGTGAAGGAAGGAGACCCTGTCTTTCAATTATCACTCACCAGATCTTATTTCCCCAATGATCCTATTATAATACAGGGTAAATGTCAGAATAATGAGACAAAATTTCTGTGAATGGTCAGATAGTATTTTAGACTTTATAGGCCAAAAGCCAAAAACTGGATATTAAATATTTATATAAAAGAATAAGAGTTTTTTAATATAATATTTACATTACATTTTATGAAAACACGAGAACATAAATAGTACAGGCATACTGAGAAAATTATTTGGTATTTTGGAGAAAAAGCATTTTGTTTGATTATGGGAAATACTAAATTTCAGACACAAAACTAATTGCAAAGTTTCATAAGTTAATATTGATATTTTATGTATTTTATCTTTGAGAGTACCTTTACACAGAGAGAAATTGTTACTGATATTAATCCATAAGCATATAATTTTATTAAGCTTTATTGATTAGGAGGCATTTACGGAAGTCTATTATTTTGATATTTGCCTCTTAGAATGTCCTCACATTACACAGTCACAATTAAAAGCTACACAGAGCTCCTCAATTACAGTTAAATAGATTCTAAATATGGAAATTTTCTCTAGGAATTTCAGAAAACATATTCACTGAAAATCTGTTGGAATGGTGATAATACTTTTTGTTTTAACTTTTGGCAGCATGGGAAGTGAATATAGAAGCTTAATTACTACATGAGATTCAAGTAAGTTAACAGTCATCAAAATTATTTTACTGCAGTGTTAAGTTTCACACCTGACTATTATTTTATCTTTTATTTTTTGGTTGAATTCTTTGAGAAATGGTATAAAAAACTAACTTCCAAAGCCATTCAGTATTTTCTAAGAGTGACTGAGAATGGTTCTTCTCATTCAGAAAAAGGTCAGTGTTGTCCTGAGCTCAAAAATTTCCAGTAAAACATTACCACAGCTAACCCATCAGACTGCAGTGTGACAGGGAAAGTCAGGTTAACTCCACTTGTATTTCTGACTAAATATCACAGAACTCAAAATAGTTAAATCCACAAGAGAAATGAAATTCAACGAAATGGTTGAATTTTACGTGATACAATGTTTTCTGCGCAAAAATGACAATGAGTAACACAATTGCTGGAGGCTTTAGAAACCTTGTGTTTTCATTAGCTTTGTAAAATTTTCAAACGAATTCTTCTGCTCAAAACGTTTTCCCCCACTATCAGTTCTAACAAATCTTAGATTCTTCTTCAGGTTGTACTGAACATTTTCTCACTTCGACAGTTTGTCTCTTACAGTTATTCTACACAGACCTTTTAGAGAGTTTAATTCTTCAATTGCTACTTACCAGCTCACCTGATAAAAACATAGGCAGTATTTGTAATATTTGTCAACTTTACAAGAATCAAAGAAAATAAAAATATGTCTTCCTATAATCCAACAATTGCCCTGCAAGGTATTTACCCAAAAAATCCAAAAACACTGATTCAAAATGACACATGCATCCCAATGTTTACAGCAGCTTTATCTACAATGACCAAACTATGGAAACAACCCAAGTGATCATCAACTGATGAATGGTTAAAGATGTGGTGTATACACAATAGAATATTACTCAGCCATTGAAAAGAAGGAAATCTTGCCATTTGCACAGATGTGAATGGAGTTAAATATATTATACTGAATGTTAACTGGAATTGAAATAAAAACCTAAAGATTAAAAAAATGATAAAAATTAAAAAAATTTTTAAATTTTTATCTACATTAAAAAAATTGCTTTTGGGGGCACCTGGATGCCTCAGTGGGTTAAGCCTCTGCCTTCAGCTCAGGTCATGATCTCAGGGTCCTGGGATCGAGCCCTGCATCAGGGTCTCTGCTCAGCAGAGATCCTGCTTCCCCCCAACCCCAACCCCGCCTCTCTCTGCCTGCCTCTCTGCCTGCCTACTTGTGATCTCTGTCAAATAATAATAAAATCTTTAAAAAAAATTGCTTTTAACTATGAATATTGCTTCCAATGGCCTAAACTCTTTAATGCAACTTTCTAAAAAATCTGGTAGTGTTTTTGTTTTCTTTTGTTTTGTTTTTTAACAAATTTCAACTGCCATGATCACATGTATTTTAATTAATTCACAAACATAAAATGGCTTTTACTGTTTGGATAACTTAGAAAATTTGATTACAGCTTCATTGTTTTGTGTGTGAAGCTCTTCTATGATGAAATATTACTTTTTTGATGTGTAACTAATAGATCAGTTTCAAGTATACAACAGTGTGATTCAACATTTGTATGCATTGTAAAATGACAATAAATTGTTACCATCTGTTACTCTATAAAGTTATTATTGACTATATTCCCCATACTGTGTTTTACATTCTCATGATTTATACCTGATGTTTATACTTCTTGAACCCTTGCACCCATTTCACCACTACCCCCAACTCCTACCTGGGACCTACCAATTTGTTCTGTAAATCTAGAGGTTCTTTTGCTTTTAGATTCTATATATTCCATTTTCAATTTTTTAAGTTTTTCTGATCACTGTCTTCAAGTTGGGAATACTGTCATGAGTCTTTATTCTGGCAAAATAAACACATATTATAATCTCTTAGCACTTCTGCAATGTCACTGCATAGCAAAGTGAATTAAGGAATTGACCTCAATGGAGACAAATGTGGTTATTTCAGAACTGTGTCCCAACGTGTTCAGTAACAATGATATCTAATTATATATGCATTTTCCAGCTTTACTAAGATTGACTTAACATTAAATTTAAAGCTTACAATACATAATCTGATACATATGTTATGAAATGATTATCACAATAAAGTTAACCCATCCATCACATGCCATTATGATTTGCCTGTGTGCTGAGAATATTTAGAATTTAGTCTCTGCAACTTTCAAGCACATAATACAGTATCTTTAATATAAGTAACCATGCTATATATTAGATCTCCAAAAATTATTCATTCTATGACTGGAAGTTTAGACACTTTGACCCACATCTCCCTATTCCTCCAGTCCTCCTGGTAACCACCACTGTACTGTTTCTAGGATTTGGGCTTGCTTTTTTGTTGTTGTTGTTGTTGTTTGTTTGGTTGGTTGGTTGTTTTTTCGTTTTCTGGCTTAAGATTCCACATTTCTGTGGGAATCATATAATGTTTGCCTTTTTTCACTTTACATACTACCCTCAAAGTTCATCCATGCTGCAAATGGCAAGATTTACTTCTTTATGACTGAATAATATTCCAATGTATATATACAGGTCGCACTGTCTTTATCCATTTATCCACCTGTGAACATTTCTTGTATTCGCGTATCTTAACTATTCCAAGTAATGCTACAGGAAACATTGGGATGCAGGTATTTCTTCAAGATAGCAATTTCATTGCTTTCATATACATACCCAAAAGAGGAATTATTGAATCATACGGTAGTTCTATTTTTAATTTCTTGACCAACTTCCATACTTTTTTTCCATAATGGCTGTGCTAGTTTACATTCCCACCACTGCTGTAGTAGGATTCTGTTTTCTCCACATCCTGGCTTTTTGATAACTGCCATTCTAAGAGATGGAAGGTGATTTTGATTTGTCCTTCCTTGATGATTACTAATGTGGTACATCTTTCATGTACCTGTTTGTATATCTTCTTTGGAAAAAAGGTCTATTCAAATCCTCTACCCATTTTCTAACTGGATTTTTTTTTTTTTCTGAGTTGTAGAAGTTCCCTATACATTTTAGAAATTAACCTATCTGATATGGTTTATAGATACTGTGTCTCATTCCATAGGCTACCCTTTGTTTCTTTTACCATACAGCTTTTCAGTTTGATGTACAATAGCATAAAAAACAATACTTAAATTTAACCAAGGAGGTAAAAGATGTATATACTGAAAACAATGATATTAAAGAATTAAAGACACAAATGGGAAGATACTATATGTCCATGGATTAGAAAAAATATTGTTAAGATATCTGTACTATAACACAAACTATTAAAATTCTAGTGGTATTTTTATTTTTACAGAAATAGAAAAAACATTCCTAGAATTTGTATGGAACCCAAAAGACCATGAACAGCCAAAGTAGTCAGGGGAGGGGGCAGCAGCAGGTATCACATCTTGATCTCAAACTATACCAGAACAGTATAGTACCTACATAAAAACAAACATGTACACCAATGAAACAGAATTAAGAGTCCAGAAATAGTCTACACTTGTAGAGCCAACTAACATTTGACAAGGAAGCCAAGAATATTCAACAGAGAAAGGGCAGTTTTTGTTTTTTTTTTTCCTTTTCAATAAATGGTACTGGGGAAACTGGATATTTATATGCAAAAAAAAAAAAAAAAAAAAAAAAATAAACTCAAATTTTTACCCCACCCAAAAAAATTTTGAACCATCAAACTCCGGGGGGGGGGGGGAAGAAGGGAAAATCTCCTTCACATGATCTTGGGAACAGTATTTTTGGACAGGACACTAAAAGCACAAGCAACAAAAGCAAAAATAAACTAGTGGGACTACAAATTAAGTTTCTGATAATTTTTCCTAGTGATTTCAAATATGTTACAACATCTGATCTTAGCTAAATGACAAACAGAAGACCAAGTACGTAGACCACTTTTCTTTTTTTTTCCCATTTTTTACTCCCAAAAGAGTAAATATATCTCCACATAGTGTTGGTTGAATTGAAGAGAAAATGGCAATCAGAGACCTAAATCTGGATACTAACATTGCTTCTTTTTACTGGGTTCGTCATTATTTCAAATTACAAAAAATCAGAACTAGAAAACAACTTCTTCATTCTAATTTTAGGATTTTAGATATTTTACTTAAGTTTATATTTCTTTTTTTTTAATTTCTTTTCAGCGTAACAGAATTCATTGTTTTTGCACCACACCCAGTGCTCCATGCAATGCGTGCCCTCCATAATACCCACCACCTGGCTCCCCCAACCTCCCACCCCCCACCCCTTCAAAACCCTCAGGTTGTTTTTCAGAGTCCATAGTCTCTCATGGTTCACCTCCCCCTCCAGTTTCCCCCAACTCCCTTCTTCTCTCCATCTCCCCATGTCCTCTGTGTTATTTGTTATGCTCCACAAATAAGCGAAACCATATGGTAATTGACTGTCTCTGCTTGACTTATTTCACTCAGCATAATCTCTTCCAGTCCCATCCATGTTGCTACAAAAGTTGGGTATTCATCCTTTCTGATGGAGGCATAATACTCCATAGTGTATATGGACCACATCTTCCTTTTCCATTCGTCCGTTGAAGGGCATCTTGGTTCTTTCCACAGTTTGGAGACCGTGGCCATTGCTGCTATAAACATTGGGGTACAGATGGCCCTTCTTTTCACTACATCTGTATCTTTGGGGTAAATACCCAGTAGTGCAATTGCAGGGTCATAGGGAAAGCTCTAATTTTAATTTATAGACCAGTTTTCTAATATTGCAGCTGAGATAAATGAAGCTTATACTGAACTCCTCCACAAAGCACTTTCACCATAGATATTCAGATACCTTTACATACTATTACTGACTCTAGAGAAATATTTTCAGCACCAGAAGTTAACTACATAGAAAAGCAGACAAATCCTGCTTGGTTAAAGTGTAACAGCAGTAACCAAAGAAAAGGCATTATGGATAGCCATGCTATTTTTCTCCATCATGAAAATGTTATAAATGTATAGATAGGAGACATGCAGCTCCTTCTTTCACCAACTGAAATGAAATTATATACATATATAATCTTCATTTTACAGTGAAGGAAGGAAGTAGGAGCTCTTATAATTAGTTCTTTCCTCTGACATATAATTTCTCTGATCTATGAAAGCTCTGTTATGTGCACTAAAAAAACATAATAGGATATCTGATGTCCTTTCAGCATGGCTCTCTAATCAATCATCTTCTCAGCAAAGATTGGGAAAGGTCTTCTGAGGATCTCAGTTGATGGTCAAAAGAAGTGCTAAGTATCCACCATGCATTTCAAATATTTCCGACATTATATTATAGTATGAATTTACGTTAATATATTAACCAATCCACTCCACTAGAAATGCTAAGTTGCAATAGTGTGATTATGGAAAACTGAAAAACTGCTTGAAAACATCTGTAAAGAATTATACATTATCAATACAAACTACCTGTGAATATTTGTGTATATACTGTCAATATTTGGCTTGCCCACTGAATTTGGAGGTTCTGAGGGTGATTCCTTGTCCTGGATTCTAAGTATATGGAAAGATTACTCCTAACAAACAGGCAACCAGTTAAAAAGAAAAGCATGGATTTCTAAGGAATTAATCATTTCACAGAGGTTGATTCTTCTTCTGCCTATAACCCAAAGCATGAGCAGCTGTCATACAAAACAAAAAAGGAGGGGTGTGAAGATAAGGCCTGGCACATATTCATTTAGGTAATTGTTTAGATCAAAGGTTTAATGTTTAATTTTCTTTTTAACAACCAGCTGCTATTTATTTGCCAGTCACTTTTCAGATATGTATTCTCTACCTCCACACTGATTTCAAATGTTTAAGCCTATATATATATATATATATATATCCCTTTTCATAGTACTATTTCCAAAATTTAGAAGAGCATTTTAAGAATATTCAGACTGAGCATCATAGTAAGATATCTTCATACTCAACCTGAATCTTCTCACTCCAGTTATCTCTTTTCTACTCATAATGTTCAACTGAACACCACTGAATTTTCCCATGAGAAATGTGTCTGTGTTTTTTGTAGGGAGATAGAAATCATTTTACATTTTCAAAATAAACACATACTTTCTGAAAACATAAAAAATAGCACCATAAACTACTGACAATGAAGTAGATTGCTATCAACCAAGACAAGAGTAAAGAAGGGAACTGGGCCCTTTCCTGAGTTCACCCTCAATCACATCATATGCCCTCAATATCATGCCCAAAAATTGTTTCATCCAGAATATATCATAGTTTTTAGGTTTTAAAAATTAATTATTTTAGGACTGGAAGAATAAAGTGTGTGTTTTTGTAGGTTTTTATAAATTTCATAGAAAGCCAAAATCTAGAATCTTCATAATATATGAGCCAAGAAGTATGCCAGGCAAATAATAATAGCATTTCCTTACATTTCTTGACAAATCTGTCAGAATTACCATGAACTAGAAACTAGTTCTGAGATATTAACTGCCTCAGCAATTTCATGGAGTTTTACATTGGCAAAACCAGGATTAAGCTGTTTGATCTATCTTCAACATTCTTCACAGGAAGAAAACCAGAAATAAATCAAACTACAGGAACAAAGCATTCTTGCAAAACAGCCCTTCGTATGACCTGTTCCTCCATTATACAAAAGAGTAAATTTTGTCAAGATCGCTAAAGTTGAGTTGGAATATTTTTTAGAAGTTTGTGTCTGGATTAGCCAATCAAGTTTTGAACCTCAAATTTGTTTTAAGACCCTTTCAAATAAAATCAGCAGCTCAAATTACACATCATTCACTCTTCATATTGTAAGTTAAAATTCAATAGTCTTTGATTTCTAATACAAGACTACTATTTTCAGTTGCTTAAAAACAACAACAATATTCTACTCATTTAGTTTAACATCTATATTCTCCTCTTGGGAGCTCAACACTTAAAAGGAAAAACTCTTACTTTATGAAAAGCCATCCTCTTGGGCTTACAGTTGGGGCACAGACATTAGAGGAAAGGTACTAATAAAAGTAAAGATTGAAAATTTTGGTAGAGGCCATATAATAAAAGGATGCTAAGGTCTACATTTAGGTGGTAGCAGTCAGAATGGCAAGAATGAAACAGATAACAAAGCTTTATAAGGAATAAGTTATAGGACCTAATTTCACATTATGTTCAGTGGATAAAGGAAACTGAGGAATCAAAATTGTTTCCTATAAATCTAGTTTGTAGAAATGAAAGATGCTTACAGATCCAAACCACTTATATGAATGAGAAGTGACAGAAACTAAATATACAAGTTATATAAATGTATTCAAATACTGCCTTAATATTTTAGACAAAAGATCAAAATTCTTTGAAGATATTGCCTATAATGTGCCCAACAATGAAAGTTCTAACATATAAGTTAAAATTAAGATGATTAGTATATCCTTACTTCTTCTGTCACCAGCTTCACATAGCAATCTCTGATCACTCCCATCAACAGATTATCCCTAATTAACTTTGGCCATGCAATTCTCATTACCTTGTTTTGATTGTAAGGCCTTAGAGGGTAATGGTCTTAGAGTACTGTATTTTTAAAATTCCAAAGCATCTAGGTTGGGGCCTTTCTTATTTTTCTTGTGTATTAAATATATTTGAATAAACCACTGACCTAGCAGACGCAAAGCAGATTCAATAAACCCTTTGTATTCAGTTTGCTACATTTAAAGATAAATGAGTTACAAAATCACTCTCATCCTAAGCATTAAGTAATCTTTCATTTCTCTTCAGGATCAACTCTTTAGGAGCTTATATATTGCCATATTAAGCTATAATTACCAGAAAATATGTTTTTCCTCTGAAGACTTTTGTACAAACATCTTTCTATACCACTAATTTAAAAAAATATTTCCTATTATTAGCACCTGGAATCTTAACCTACAGCCCCTCAGAACCTCATCTGGTAGCCTGGATGTCTCCCTTGGTTCATGTTTCCGTCACCTTTAACCCCATTTTGCTCCACTAAGGTTAATGCTCTAAAAATTCCTTAAAATAACTAAAATTTGGGGTATTTGGGGCCTGTACCATGTCTAAAGAAAGCATTGACCTCCAGTGCTCACCTATTCTAATGTTGTCATTAGTAGCATCATGCAGGAGTCCTGCCCAATATTCAATGTCTTCCAACAGAATATGGGCATAGCAATGCAGTCCATTGAACCAAGCCTATCTTAGTGTTGACAGCCAAATACATTATAACTATAGTTAAAAATGGCAAAATCTAGGGGCACCTGGGTGACCCAGTCAGCTAAGTGTCGAACTCTTGGTTTTGGCTCAGGTCATGCTCTCGGGGTCATGAGATGGAGCTCACATTGGACTCCATGCTCAGCAGAGAATCTGCTTGTCCCTCTCCCTCTCCCTCTACCCAAACCCCATAACATATGCTAAAAATAAAATATTAAAAAAAAAAGAGGCAAAGTCTAAACATTCCTATCTTAGCACTTAATAGGTTCATTTTAAGATAGGATGTGAGATAATGGAAAATGATTCTGCCCCTGGTTCCTAGGAAAGCTGCTGAAACCCTTGTGATTTCCCCAGTGATAGGAGTGTCTTTTGCTTTAATGGGTCAAACAAATTTAGAGGACTCTTTGAGCATACATTTTTAACTCAGTACCCCCTTCCCCAACAAAAGACCCCTATAAAGTACATGAAGTAGAAAGTGGGAAAGGAGACAAAAGCAAACACACAGAAAGTTTGGATTTTGTGTCTATTATGTAGAAGATAATTTTCATTGCCAGAGACCAGTTAATCAAAAGCCCTACAATTAGATGAAGTATAAGGCACTGAAGGAGAGATTATTATATGTAAGTTTAATGCCAGAGCATTTTCATGAAAATAATAATTATCATCATCATTATGTCACAAATATTCTGAATACCTCACAGAATTGCACATATTTCTTCAATGTTCATGCCCTAAAGTAGACACAGGTGTCTGCCCCCAGCTCAGTGGAAAAGAAAATGGAAAAAGTAGAAAAAAATAGAAAAAAATCAGCTGTAAAACACTCACTGGCTCTCAGATTTCCTTCTCCTAGATTAGAAAATGAAGTCTTAAATTTTTTAAATAAAGGCAAAGAGACTATCAGAGTGTACCAGAGGACTTTTGTATATAGTTAATGCTGTAAATGCTAGAAATAGAGATTATCCTTTTTGAATTAGACTAGGATTTTTTTTTCTTTTTAGCCAATTATTGAGACTGGATTTAATAAATAAAGATTTGATGCAGAGCTTCCTTCCTCATTCTCAGATTCAATAATCACTTAATACTTCATCTTGGATACTGTAATTGATGCCAAAACCATTTGAATCACAAGATTTCACTTATTTCCCTCAAATTTCCCACCCTATACATGAAGGTTTAAGATCTCACATTGGTCTGTGGTCCCCTAGAAGATCAAGAAGGTCCCAAAAATTACCAAAAAAAAAAAAAAAAAAAAAAAAAAAGCTTCCAGCAAATGCCTGGCACCTCAGTGCTAGATGTAGATGAGGCAATGGTCTCTCAAGCAGGAGATACTGGATCTCTCTTCAGTACTCCAAGAGAATAAATGGATTCTATCAGATCTTAATGTATAAGCACTATATTTGAGATGGTTTCATTTCTGCCACATTCTACAGGACTCAGTGCAAGGTCTTCTGTATACAAGTGTGGGAAATAGATACAGTGTATGCGGGAAGAATGATACTCATCATTGGAAATGATCTACCACACCATTAAAAATGTGCTTACCTTCAAACTCTTTGACTACAGAACATGCCACAATTTTCTTTCAAATAGACTAGAACTTATGAAATCACATCTTTATTTTTCCTTGGAAAAAATTCACAATTGTCAAAGAAGTTTATCTGATTTAAATAAGACCTCATATTTGCATAAGTGACTGCATGATTAACATAGGCAAAACTGCAAATTGGAGATATAGCTTAAAAATGTCAACCATTTTAAGATTCAAAGGTTTAAGTGCTATATGAGCTTGTTAACATTTGTTAAAACTTTTGAAGTTTTCATAGTAACATACATTGGTTTGTGTAATCACCCCTTATATTAAAAAATAGAACTGACTGACAACATTATGTAATGGAATAGATGAGACTTCCAAGAAAGACCATGAGGATTTTAAAATCCTAGCATTTCTTGTATTTAAATAACTACTTTGGGGGGAAAAAAAAAAGCTTTTATTGCTTATCTATTGCAAAAGCATCTTTCCTATATCGTAATGCTAAAATCCCTACTAAATATGTAACCATATTCACTTTCATAAAACCTCATTTTTAACAAAAATTAACCTCCAATACCTTTGAGAATGTTTAAATTGGCCATACCATAAAGTCAAAATCATCAGGCAGCATAATTAAAATGTGCAGGTTTGGGGCGCCTGGTTGGTTCAGTGGGTTAAGCCTCTGCCTTTGGCTCAGGTCATGATCTCAGGGTCCTGGGATTGAGCCCCGCATCCAGCTCTCTGCTCAGCAGGGAGCCTGCTTTCCACCCACCTCTGCTTGCCTCTCTGCCTACTTGTGATTTCTGCCAAATAAATAAATAAAATCTTTTAAAAATAAATAAATAATAAGAAGTGTAGGCTTACACTGAATAGGGAAAGTCTCTGCTCTAGGGAATTCCCACATTAAGAGAGCACAGAAGTGAGGGCAAAGACAACAAAACCTGCAACGAGTGACTTTGGAGATAAACACCAAGGACATTTATATAAGGTGCTAAAAGCCAAAAACAGGTGTTTCGGGAAGGAAGGAATGAACACTTCATCAAACACTAAATGACTGAGAATAATCAGAACCCAAAACTGGACACTAGATTTATCAATTCAGTGGGTAGCGTCGACCAGAATAAGCAAGCTGGTAGAATAGACAGAAAAAATCTGGCTGGATTGGGTTTGACAGAAAAATGGACTTGTAATTTGGAGTTGTACTAATGTCTAATATTCTTTTGAATGGATATACATAAGAAAAAAATCATGGAGAAATTGATTTAGGATGTTTCTTAAGATGCTCAAGGCAAGAGCAGAAAATGCTAAATTACAGTGGCATCATAGAGAAGTATAGAGGCATAAGATTTGAAAAAACTAACTTACAAAAATATGTAGTTGATGAAATAAAAGGAGAAACAAGAAGACAACTAAGATTTTTGTGCCTGGAGGACAATGAGGATAGTGGTAAGAGTAGGGAAGTAGGATAAAATATTACCTCAGTGTTAGACTTACTTAATAAAATAACAAGCAGGAGATGTGACAATGGGAAATACAAATATATATAAATATAAATATATATATACACACACACATTTATTCATATATAATATATTTTATATATTTATATACATATTTATATTTATTTATATATATCTATATATCTATCTATATATTTATGTAATATTTTAAAAATGGTATCAACTAGGCATCCGCTAGGCCCAGGACCCCAATTCTGGCTAATGTCTGTTTTTGTAGATAAGGTCATATTGGAACTCAGCCACACTCATTTGTTTATATATTGTCCACGACTGCTCCTACAGAGCAGCAGAGACAACCAGTGCAAAAGAGACTTAGAGTCTTAAAATATTTACTATTTAGATCTTTGCAGAAAATTGTAGCCAAACCTCATGTGAATTAATTGTCATTAATATAGCAAAATGTAGCTGCTAACATAGTGAATATAATAACTAAAATGCTATCACTAAAAACTAGTTTGCCAATATTTCATTCATCAAGTGGTCAAATGTCTCAGTGTAAATATGGTAATCCTGGACCCCTTCAATTCTAACTAAAAATTCTAAAACCATGTGAAAACAGATCATGGATATTTCAAATAAAAGACTATATTTGACTGGGTGGCTGGGTGGCTCAGTGGATTACGCCTCTGCCTTCACCTCAGGTCATGATCTCAGGGTCCTGGGATCGAGCCCCGCATCGGGCTCACTGCTCATCAGGGAGCCTGCTTCCCCCCACCCTCTGCCTGCCTCTCTGCCTACCTGTGATCTCTCTCTCTGTCAAATAAATAAATGAATTTTTTTTAAAAAAAGACTATATTTGATACTGAAGGATGGAGCAATGAAATAATTAGCTTAGTTCTGAAACATTCAGGAGTTAGACATTTTAAGGCTTTAACTGGGGCAAACTTCCATCATTTCCAAAAGATTCTCAAAATCAGAATGATTTTGAATGGTGTAAGTGCTAGTTCAAATTTTCTTTGGCAAGGAAAAAGGGTGCTTCAATCACAATACCAAAAAGTTGTAAGTCCTTATGATAGTGACGATCATGATGTATAGAGAATCTTTAATCTAGAAATTTGCTTAAATATTTTTATCATCTCCATAGAAGTCTGAAATCCTTTACAAATATTTAGGACATATTTTTGATACCTAGTTGTTACTAAGTTAAAAATGTTAATCCTATGTTAATCTTATTAACAACTATGCAAATATATCATGACTATTTTCTACCACTATGATGAAGTTTTAGAACATGAACAAGGTTCAGTGGAGTAGAGCCCAGAGCTGACGACCAAGAAAGAATTCTTGAGACATCTTTGTTGCAAAATGGTGGTTTATTAAAGCACGGGGACAGGACCCATGGGCAGGAAGAGTCACTACTGCCCCGGGGTTGTGAGGAGTGGTCCATTATATACTTGCAAGTGGGGAGGGGATCAGGGATAGCATAAGTCTCTAAGGAATTTTGGGAGCAAGGTTTCCAGAACCTTGAGGGGCTAGCTGCTTTTGGGAAAAGGTCATTTATTACCATCTAATAAAATCTTAGTCATGAGACCCTTCAGATATGTATCAGTGGGCCAGATGCCTGGGGATGATGGCCAGCATTTTTATTAGAAATAAAGGAAGTTTCCAAAGGAATTTTTATATGTTAAAGTAGACTTATAGGATCTTGGTTGGAATGGGGGAGGCATTCAGGCTAGGATTGCCTTTTGCCCTTAGCAAAGTATTAGGATGGAGGGAGTTGAGTCCCTAGAGGAATATCACTCTACCTGTTTCAAGGACTTGTCATTGGGCTCCAGAGAGGAAATTTAATAATTTTTCTTTCACCTCTGTTTACCACATCAACTAGGCTGTCAAGGGTTATTTATGCAAGCAATTAGACAAATACTTAAGATAATAATTTCCCTGTACAATTATTTTTTCAACACATGTGTATTTCGTATGTTTATTGAAGACTAGGTGTTTCATTTAGGCCAGTGCCTTAATTAGAATGATGTTCCTCTAACTGGAAAGTAAAAATACAATTTAAACAGAAGAATGAAACCAAGACAAAAGATTAATTTTGAAGCTGGAATTCATCACAGGTAAACCAGTGAGATAACACATATTTAATTAGAACCCTCACAACAGAGGCAGAGTGAATAAAAGCTTCCAAGGCCTTTGCTAAATTAACTAAATTGTGTTGCACCTTACAGAAATCTTGGCCTGCAAAATATTTGGCATAAGTGGTAATGCCTGTTGACTTTGAAGAGTTAACTTTCTGTGATTAAGTATGTAGGTTATGTAGACAAAGCATTTTTAAAGCTATATTTGTGGAATGGTGCTCCCTTTAAATTTCATGAACGTCCTTCAAAGAAAGGACGTTCTTAACTAGTTTCACTCTAGTTAAACTGTACTGATGCACAATCCTTACAAAATGACACAAAAGCACTAATTCATTCAGCCACATCCTATTATATAGCTAGAGAAATTCCTGATGCTCTGGAAATTAAGCCCTGCGTTGTGAGGAATTCCTCAACACTTTTCAATAATTTATTCCAGGTTCTATGCCATTAAAGGATTTTTAATTCCCTCTCATGGACCCACTTTAATTAAAATTAACACAAAAAAATAAATTGACATTCAATGATGTCAGACATTTTATATATTAATTTTTACATTTGAGTGGTCACCTGGGCCATGTATTCTGGATTTCTACTTTGGACCGAATTAGCTTTAAATAGCTCATTAAAATGAAGGGGTTTTGGATTTAGTTTGAAAGTTCTGTGGCATTTTGATTTATAGTATGTATTTCTTACACATATACCTCAAGACATACTACTGTGAAAACATGAAGTTTCCTAAGGGAAACATTTCTGAGTCTTCAGCAGAAATGTTCTGCCCCTAAATAGGTCCACTGGATGCTTAAAATCTTCATTTTTTAACCCAACCTTAGAAAATATTGATAGAAAACATTTCTAGCTCTACATTGCGTTTGTTCATATACTATTTTTGGTTTTGTAAATTTGAGACATCAAGATTTGCTCTGTTCTCTAACAGAATTCTACCACTGGGCTTTTAAAAACACATTTTCCATCTGCTGACAGAGGAAATAGTCTCCTAATAGAGACAAAAATGTTTCCTCTTAACTTACATCTTATACAATAGCACTGGGTATTTTAAATAATAAGTCCCTTGTAGATGGGGTTTCTTAAAAAGAATAAGACATGGAGATTTCATTCATTGTTACAATGCATTCGTTTTCTGTCTTACCAGCCCTGATCAGTAAGGAAGCCCTGCCTTTAGTAAACAAAGAAGAGCCAGTCCCCAACCCACCCCTGGGGGCATTCTTCCCTTTACACAAGGAACAACACATTCAGATGCATATAGTTTCTGCACCCATTTTAAGGCTCTAAAATCACAGAAGCCCAACAGCTTTCCTTCATTTCAACCTGTCACTGATCTCTTTCTTCCAAATTGACAGTGTTTTTGCTGATCTGTTTGGCTGGATCCACACATCAAACGCTTGATCTCTATAGCAAATAGTTGTCAAGTTACACCTTCAGTGTTCTCTCCAGAGAATGCTTTCTTATGTTTTTGCAATATGAATTGGGCTGAGAATTGTCTGTCTTCAATTTCTGGTTCCTTTTTGCTTTACAATTCATTAATCTATTTCTCTTCCATCATATTTTACTGTAATCAGTGAGAAACTGGTTCATCCCTTTTAAAAGTTCTATTTTCCATAGAAGAACAAAATTCACTCAAGTTCTCTGCCACCTTATAGCAAAGATCACTTTTCTTCCAGTTTCCAATAACGTGTTTATCATTTGAGAACTCACTACTTGTGCACCTCTGACATTCATATTTCTAGCAACAATCCAAGACAATCTCAGCTTTCTGTCATGAGACACAAAACTCTTCCAAGCTCTACCAATTATCCAATTCCAAAACTACTTCCACACTTTTCAGGTAACTGTTAGAGGAGTACTTCTAGTTTGTAGTACCAAAATCTGTAATAGTTGGCTAAAGTTCAGGTAACAAAGTCCTAAAGACTGGGTGGCTTAAACAGAAGTTTATTGTCTCAGTTCTGGAGATATGAAGTTCAGAATCAAGATGTCAGCAGGGCCATCCTTCCTCATGAAGGCACTAAAGAAGGATCAGTTATGGTCCACCCCCTTCCCACCCCAGTTCCAGTAATCCCTTGGTTTATGGCACTTTAACTCCAATCTTCACCTGGTGTTCTCCCTGTGTTTATTTCAAATGTCTTCTTTTTACAAAAACACCAGTCATACTGGATTAAGGGCCCCACTGGACTCCAGCATGACCTCATTTTAACTTAATGTGATCTACAACGACCTTATTTTTAAATAAAGATCTCATTATGATGTACTAGGAATTAAGAATTCAACATATGAAAAAATGGGGGGGTGGAGAAGCAATTCAATTCATGACATGCTAAGTCTTAGATAAGTAACTTAAATGATAAACTGTTTATTAATGCATAATTACTAAATACCTAAAATTTCTATTAGTCATATTTTCTCCTGTAGATTTTCTTTTCTGTGGCTTGGAAATAAGAAAATGAGCTGGAGAAGAACAAAATACTTTAAGACTTTATTAATTCTCCTAGACTAAAATTACAAATTAATGAAAGTTGTTAATTTGCCATTATTGATTTCTTAGAATCACAAGTTAGTATCACAAAGTGTGTCAAACCTAAAAGGCTCCTATTTAATTTACAACTCCCTTCAGGTTATTGGCAGTATGTAAGATTTTAATATCAATGTGTATTTTTATGCATTAAAAACTAATCACAAATAAAAATGGCAACATCTAGTACTTCATAAAGTTTCTATCACATTAACAGAAAATAAATTTACATTTTTGAACACTGAGTTTTAAATTAAGTGATTGTTGTGACAAAATCTTTTGTAATTCTCTTATGAATTTTGTTATATATTCTTGAGTAAATATGATTTCCCTACTAAGATCATAAAAATAAACTGCTTTTGAAGATGGCGGAGAAGTAGCAGCTGAGACTACTTCAGGTAGCGGGAGATCAGCTAGATAGCTTATCTAAAGATTGCAAACACCTACAAATCCAACGGGAGATCGAAGAGAAGAAGAACAGCAATTCTAGAAACAGAAAATCAACCACTTTCTGAAAGGTAGGACCGGCGGAGAAGTGAATCCAAAGGGACGGGAAGATAGACCACGGGGGAAGGGGCCGGCTCCCGGCAAGCGGCGGAGCAACGGAGCACAAAATCAGGACTTTTAAAAGTCTGTTCCGCTGAGGGACATCGCTCCAGAGGCTTAACTGGGGTGAAGCCCACGCGGGGCCAGTGTGGCCTCAGGTCCCGCAGGGTCACAGAAGGATCGGGGGTGTCTGAGTGTCGCAGAGCTTGCAGGTATTAGAACGGGGAAGCCGGCTACAGAGACAGAGCCGAGGAGTGAGCTCTAAGCTCGGGGTTATCTTGAACCAGTCCCAGGCTCGGTGAGCTCGGAGCACGGCCGGAGGCCAGGCAGACGGGAGTAATTGGGCGCTGTTCTCTGAGGGCGCACTGAGGAGCGGGCCCCAGACTCTCGGCTCCTCCGGGCCGGAGACTGGGAGGCCGCCATCTTCATTCCCGTCCTCCGGAACTCTACGGAAAGTGCTCAGGGAACGAATGCTCCCGAAAGCAAACCCGAGCGGGTTACTCAGCCCGGCCCCTGGTAAGGGCGGTGCAACTCCGCCTGGGGCAAAGACACTTGAGAATCACTACAACAGGCCCCTCCCCCAGAAGATCAACAAGAAACCCAGCCAGGACCAAGTTCACTTACGAGGAGTGCAGTTTCAATACCAAGGAGAGCAGTGGAATTCCAGAGGAGGAGAAAGCAAAGCACGGAACTCATGGCTTTCTCCCCATGATTCTTTAGCCTTGCAGTTAATTTAATTTTTTTTTCTTTTTCAATTTTTTTTCTCTTCTTCTGCTAAATTTTTTTTAACTTTTACCCTTTTCTTTTTTAACGTTTTTTAACTAGTTTATCTAATATATATATATTTTTTTCCTTTTTATATTTTTTTCATTATTGGTTTTCTTTTTTTATTTGTTTCTTTTTTCTTTTTCTTTTTTTTTTTTTCTTTCTGAACCTCTTTTTATCCCCTCCCCCCCCTCATGATTTGGGATCTCTTCTGATTTGGCTAAAGCATATTTTCCTGGAGTTGTTGCCACCCGTTTAGTATTTTACTTACTCCTTCATATACTCTTATCTGGACAAAATGACAAGGCGGAAAAATTCACCACAAAAAAAAAGAACAAGAGGCAGTACCAAAGGCTAGGGACCTAATCAATACAGACATTGGTAATATGTCAGATCTAGAGTTCAGAATGATGATTCTCAAGGTTCTAGCTGGGCTCGAAAAAGGCATGGAAGATATTAGAGAAACCCTCTCGGGAGATATAAAAGCCCTTTCTGGAGAAATAAAAGAACTAAAATCTAATCAAGTTGAAATAAAAAAAGCTATTAATGAGGTGCAATCAAAAATGGAGGCTCTCACTGCTAGGATAAATGAGGCAAAAGAAAGAATTAGCGATATAGAAGACCAAATGACAGAGAATAAAGAAGCTGAGCAAAAGAGGGACAAACAACTACTGGACCACGAGGGCAGAATTCGAGAGATAAGTGACACCATAAGACGAAACAACATTAGAATAATTGGGATTCCAGAAGAAGAAGAAAGAGAGAGGGGAGCAGAAGGTATATTGGAGAGAATTATTGGAGAGAATTTCCCCAATATGGCAAAGGGAACAAGCATCAAAATCCAGGAGGTCCAGAGAACCCCACTCAAAATCAATAAGAATAGGTCCACACCCCGTCACCTAATAGTAAAATTTACAAGTCTTAGTGACAAAGAGAAAATCCTGAAAGCAGCCCGGGAAAAGAAGTCTGTAAAATACAATGGTAAAAATATTAGATTGGCAGCAGACTTATCCACAGAGACCTGGCAGGCCAGAAAGAGCTGGCATGATATATTCAGAGTACTAAACGAGAAAAACATGCAGCCAAGAATACTATATCCAGCTAGGCTATCGTTGAAAATAGAAGGAGAGATTAAAAGCTTCCAGGACAAACAAAAACTGAAAGAATTTGCAAACACCAAGCCAGCTCTACAGGAAATATTGAAAGGGGTCCTCTAAGCAAAGAGAGACCCTAAAAGTAGTAGATCAGAAAGGAACAGAAACAATATACAATAACACTCACCTTACAGGCAATACAATGGCACTAAATTCATATCTCTCAATAGTTACCCTGAATGTAAATGGGCTAAATGCCCCAATTAAAAGACACAGGGTATCAGAATGGATAAAAAAACAAAACCCATCTATATGTTGCCTACAAGAAACTCATTTTAAACCCGAAGACACCTTCAGATTTAAAGTGAGGGGGTGGAAAAGAATTTACCATGCTAATGGACATCAGAAGAAAGCAGGAGTGGCAATCCTTATATCAGATCAATTAGATTTTAAACCAAAGACTATAATAAGAGATGAAGAAGGACACTATATCATACTCAAAGGATCTGTCCAACAAGAAGATCTAACAATTGTAAATATCTATGCCCCTAACGTGGGAGCAGCCAACTACATAAACCAATTAATAACAAAATCAAAGAAACACATCGACAACAATACAATAATACTAGGGGACTTTAACACTCCCCTCACTGAAATGGACAGATCATCCAAGCAAAAGATCAACAAGGAAATAAAGGCCTTAAATGACACACTGGGCCAGATGGACATCACAGATATATTCAGAACATTTCATCCCAAAGCAACAGAATACACATTCTTCTCTAGTGCACATGGAACATTCTGCAGAATAGATCACATCCTCGGTCCTAAATCAGATCTCAACCAGTATCAAAAGATTGGGATCATTCCCTGCATATTTTCAGACCACAATGCTCTGAAGCTAGAACTCAATCACAAGAGGAAATTTGGAAAGAACCCAAATACATGGCGACTAAACAGCATCCTTCTAAAGAATGAATGGGTCAACCAGGAAATTAAAGAAGAATTGAAAAAATTCATGGAAACAAATGATAATGAAAATACAACAGTTCAAAATCTGTGGGACACAACAAAGGCAGTCCTGAGAGGAAAATATATAGCGGTACAAGCCTTTCTCAAGAAACAAGAAAGGTCTCAGGTACACAACCTAAACCTACACCTAAAGGAGCTGGAGAAAGAACAAGAAAAACCCTAAACCCAGCAGGAGAAGAGAAATCATAAAGATCAGAGCAGAAATCAATGAAATAGAAACCAAAAAAACAATAGAACAAATCAATGAAACTAGGAGCTGGTTCTTTGAAAGAATTAATTAGATTGATAAGCCCATGGCCAGACTTATCAAAAAGAAAAGAGAAAGGACCCAAATAAATAAAATCATGAATGAAAGAGGAGAGATCACAACTAACACCAAAGAAATACAGACAATCATAAGAACATATTATGAGCAACTCTATGCCAACAAATTTGACAATCTGGAAGAAATGGATGCATTCCTAGAGACATATAAACTACCACAACTGAACCAGGAAGAAATAGAAAGCCTGAACAGACCCATAACCAGTAAGGAGATTGAAACAGTCATCAAAAATCTCCAAACAAACAAAAGCCCAGGGCCAGATGGCTTCCCGGGGGAATTCTACCAAACATTTAAAGAACTAATTCCTATTCTCCTGAGACTGTTCCAAAAAATAGATATGGAAGGAAAACTTCCAAACTCATTTTATGAGGCCAGCATCACCTTGATCCCCAAACCAGACAAGGATCCCATCAAAAAAGAGAACTACAGACCAATATCCTTGATGAACACAGATGCAAAAATTCTCACCAAAATACTAGCCAATAGGATTCAACAGTACATTAAAAGGATTATTCACCACGACCAAGTGGGATTTATTCCAGGGCTGCAAGTTTGGTTCAACATCCGCAAATCAATCAATGTGATACAACACATTAATAAAAGAAAGAACAGGAACCATATGATACTCTCAATAGATGCTGAAAAAGCATTTGACAAAGTACAGCATCCCTTCCTGATCAAAAGTCCCTTCCTCTTCAAAGTGTAGGGATAGAGGGCACATGCCTCAATATTATCAAAGCCATCTATGAAAAACCCATCGCAAATATCATTCTCAATGGAGAAAAACTGAAAGCTTTTCCGCTAAGGTCAGGAACACGGCAGGGATGTCCGTTATCACCACTGCTATTCAACATAGTACTAGAAGTCCTAGCCTCAGCAATCAGACAACAAAAAGAAATTAAAGGCATCCAAATTGGCAAAGAAGAAGTCAAACTATCACTCCTCGCAGATGATATGATACTATATGTGGAAAACCCAAAAGACTCCACTCCAAAACTTCTAGAACTTGTACAGGAATTCAGTAAAGTGTCAGGATATAAAATCAATGCACAGAAATCAGTCGCATTTCTCTACACCAACAACAAGACAGAAGAAAGAGAAATTAAGGAGTCCATCCCATTTACAATTGCACCCAAAACTATAAGATACCTAGGAATAAACCTAACCAAAGAGACTAAGAATCTATACACAGAAAACTATAAAGTACTCATGAAAGAAATTGAGGAAGACACAAAAAAATGGAAAAATGTTCCATGCTCCTGGATTGGAAGAATAAATATTGTGAAAATGTCTATGCTACCTAAAGCAATCTACACATTTAATGCAATTCCTATCAAAGTACCATCCATTTTTTTCAAAGAAATGGAACAAATAATCCTAAAATTTATATGGAACCAGAAAAGACCGCAAATAGCCAAAGGAATATTGAAAAAGAAAGCCAAAGTTGGTGGCATCACAATTCCGGACTTCAAGCTCTATTACAAAGCTGTCATCATCAAGACAGCATGGTACTGGCACAAAAACAGACACATAGATCAATGGAACAGAATAGAGAGCCCAGAAATAGACCCTCAACGCTATGGTCGACTAATCTTCGACAAAGCAGGAAAGAATGTCCAATGGAAAAAAGACAGCCTCTTCAATAAATGGTGTTGGGAAAATTGGACAGCCACATGCAGAAAAATGAAATTGGATCATTTCCTTACACCACACACGAAAATAGACTCAAAATGGATGAAGGACCTCAATGTGAGAAAGGAATCCATCAACATCCTTGAGGAGAACACAGGCAGCAACCTCTTTGACCTCAGCCGCAGCAACATCTTCCTAGGGACATCGCCAAAGGCAAGGGAAGCAAGGGCAAAAATGAACTCTTGGGATTTTATCAAGATCAAAAGCTTTTGCACAGAAAAGGAAACAGTTAACAAAACCAAAAGACAACTGACAGAATGGGAGAAGATATTTGCAAATGACGTATCAGATAAAGGGCTAGTGTCCAGAATCTATAAAGAACTTAGCAAACTCAACACCCAAAGAACAAATAATCCAATCAAGAAATGGGCAGAAGACATGAACAGACATTTCTGCAAAGAAGACATCCAGATGGCCAACAGACACATGAAAAAGTGCTCCACATCACTCGGCATCAGGGAAATACAAATCAAAACCACAATGAGATACCACCTCACACCAGTCAGAATGGCTAAAATTAACAAGTCCGGAAATGACAGATGCTGGCGAGGATGCGGAGAAAGGGGAACCCTCCTACACTGTTGGTGGGAATGCAAGCTGGTGCAACCACTCTGGAAAACAGCATGGAGGTTCCTCAAAATGTTGAAAATAGAACTACCCTATGACCCAGCAATTGCACTGCTGGGTATTTACCCTAAAGATACAAACGTAGTGATCCGAAGTGGCACGTGCACCCGAATTTTTATAGCAGCAATGTCTACAATAGCCAAACTATGGAAAGAACCTAGATGTCCATCAAAAGACGAATGGATAAAGAAGATGTGGTATATATACACAATGGAATACTATGCAGCCATCAAAAGAAATGAAATCTTGCCACTTGCGACGACGTGGATGGAACTAGAGGGTATCATGCTTAGCGAAATAAGTCAGTCAGAGAAAGACAACTATCATATCATCTCCCTGATATGAGGGAGAGGAGATGCAACATGGGGGGTTAATGGGGTAGGAGAAGAGTAAATGAAACAAGTTGGGATTGGGAGTGAGACAAACCATAAGAGACTCTTAATGTCACAAAACAAACTGAGGGTTGCTGAGGGGAGGGGGATTGGGGGGGGGTGGGGTTACGGACATTGGGTAGGGTATATGCTATGGTGAGTGCTGTGAAGTGTGTAAACCTGGAGATTCACAGACCTGTACCCCTGGGGAAAAAAAAAATATATGTTTATAAAAAATAAAATTTAAAAAAAATAAATAAATAAACTGCTTTTAAGCTATTTGATCTACTGCAAATGACATAATCAGATAGTCTCTTATCCATTTTAGAGGATTCACACTAGTTTGAACTCAGTACTTTTGGGATATAAAGAAAAATAAGCTTTCTGACAATCTCCAAAAAACATAAATTTGGCCTCAGGTGACTTTGTACGTTTAAGGATTTCCTTTCAACCTAATATTGTTGCTCTTGTTCCTGAGAATAGTTTATTTCATAAGACTATAGAAATTCATGTATCTATTCATTTGAGAAATTTTAACAAATATTTTTGGGGCAACCTGGGTGTCTCAGTCGGTTAAGCATCCGACTCTTGATTTCAGATGAGGTCATGATCTTGGGGTCTTGGGATCAAGACCTGCCATTGGGCTCCATGCTCAGCAGGGAGTCTGCTTAAGGATTCTATCCCTTTCCCTCAACCCCTCCTACCATGCTAGCAAGAGCTTTCTAAAAAAATAAATGTTTAAAATATTTTTTTATAGTTCAGATATAAAAGAAAGCTTAAAATTTAAGGGTTTTTTATTTGAAAAATTTTTAACTTGTGAAATTTGAGAGGAATAAAAGGGAATATACCTGCTTAATCACTGGAAAATATAAACAGAAAAAACAAAGAATATTCATATATTAAAGATGGCTTTCTGGGGATACAACTTGTTCTTCTATTTCTCTGATTCTAAATTTACTCTATGGAGCACTGTTATTTTATAACATGAAAGAAACCATAAGGATTTTTAAATTTTAAAATAAGATAAACTACTAATGATAAAAACAATTCATGAACCATGGTATGGAAAGGTTTGCATTTTAGAGACATAGTATAATAATCTATCCTGCAAATGTTTTCTTAGGCAAAAATAATGTAGCAGAAATTGAAGGGGACAACTTTTAATACTCTATTATAAATTAAAAGTAGATCTGAATAAAAGGAAAACTCTAAAATACTGGTTCCAATTTACTATGTTCTTTTGTCAACTCTCAAAGAATTTGTAAATTAAGCCACATTACCATTTAGAATCCTACTTTACTGCAGAGATTTCAGAAATTATTTCAAAACCAAAGGAAAGTTGTATGAATTTTCAAAAAGGCAGCAAAAACAGGAGATGTGAACCCATCAAATACTGTGACACTCTAAACCCACAGCTTGAAAAAGATAAATGTCTTGGTTTAGAAAAGGTAATTTCCTGTAGCAAAATAGAGAGCTAAAAGAATATATAAATGGTAACTTATAAAAACTAATAAGAAATGTAAATTAGATCTGGGAAAAAAACAGCTCACTACATGGCCAAAAAATAAAGATCCTACTTTCCGCTACATATAAAAGTGACCCTGAAATAAATTAAAGACCAATACAGAAGAAAATAATTGTAACCTAACATGCAAAATTGAAAGATATCTTTGCAAAGTGAACCTCTCCTAAAATGTATAAAAGATGTGGGGTTTTGTTAAATTTGATCTCAAAATTCAGGACTTATATTAAACAAAAGATGATTATACCATATCATAAATCAATCTATTTGCCACACTTCAAAGACAAGATATTGACATTTAGGGTATATGAAAGAAATCTACAAAGAAAAAAATAAAATTGGAGAACCAGAATGAAAACAGTTTTCAGGGAAAAAAAAAAAAATTACATTAGCTAACAAAGGTCCTGGGCAGAGCTCTCCAAAATGTGCCACAATGGCATATTATTTTGTTATTAAAGTTACTTAAATACCCAGTTCAAGGACACTCTGACCCTCCTTTGTCCCCCTTGAAGCAGGAAATCTCTTATGTGAAAGATATCCTCCCTGAACCAGGAGGTAGAGAGATATTCTTATAGCAGAGACCAGCAATCCCAGGCTAAAGAAGGCTATATAAATACACCTTGTCACTTTTACTAATTTACAACCTCAGCCCAAATTTAGTTTAAAATTCCTTACTAAAACACCCAACCATAAGTTCTTTGTCTGGTCAATTCCTCAGATTGTCTAAGATGTATAAAAGATGAATTCCTTTGGTTTGGGTCTCAAATTACTGAATGTCTATATATAATTAAGCTTGTTTTTTCTTCTGTTCATCTGTATCATATCACTTTAACTTAGACCAGCTATAATAATCTTGATTTGTGAAGAAAAATCTTTCCTCCCCAACACTAATAGCTGCAATAAAAAGATGATTAAAGTCACCAGCAATCCTAAAAGCACAAATCCTATGTAATGATAAAATAATATTAAACCATGGATTAGAAAGGATTCTATAAGAAACTCCTATGTACTTGTAGCAAGAAAAATTTTTCAGCTATTTTGCAAGTTAATCAGTCTCATTTAGCAAACAACTAAAATAGAGTTGTCCAACTAAGCAGTGATTCTCTTCTTGGTCTTAGGTACCAGAGAATTTTTGCCACTAACATGGACACAAAGTTACCTATAGGTATGTTTGCTTTAACACTGTATTTAATATAGAGCTGGAGGAAGGCAATTTCTGTGCCACGTCTAGGGAAAGACCTAAATGAAATGCAGTTGATTCATAAGAATACAATGTAGCATTTATAAGCTGTGGATTAAATGGATATACAGAAAAGCTAATAGGGTTTAAAAAGTGTATAAAAAAAGAATTAGAATGAGATTGAAATCAAATCTGTCAAGTAAGTTAATGTAATTTAAAAACAGACCCACACAAACCTGTATCAAGACATGCTAATATGGTTGCATTTAGGGGATATTCATATGGGAATAAAGAGGAAACAAATGAGAAAACCCTGTATATGCTGATGATTACACACTACGAATTTAGTAGTTTGATGAAGTCTTCACCTGAAAAGCCACAAATATTCCAAATCTGAATTTCCCACTGTGCCTAGATTATAGAAATATCAATCACAACCCATCCTCAGATCCTCAGTCTGCATAGTTTAGTTTACCTAATGATAGCACATGTTAGTCTATAAGGTCCCTTCAGATCTGCTTTTGTTTGAAGCTATGATTGTGGGGAACTGTGAAAACATTACTCTATTAATGCTTTCTCCTTAATCGTACCACAGCATCTGTAATTTAGTAAACAAACAAACAAACAACAACAACAAAAACACAAAAACCCACTCCAGACTTAGTAAAGAGGGACTTTATTCAAAAAGGACTTTTGAGGGAAGAAAAGGACTGCTCCAAGAGGGAGAATGCTCTGACCATAAGATCTGCCAGTTCTCAAATATCTGGCAAAATTGGGATTCTCTTTTACAAAGAGTAAACAAAGCTACAAAGAACTGAATGTGGAGAAGTGGAATGGAAGTATGGTCCAGTGATCAGAGAATGTTTTGCACTGAGGCCAGCCTATTCTCAGATGGGGTTGGCTGGCTCAGGTCATGTGGGAAGAAAAGAATCACAGACAAGGTTTGGTTGACAAACATTTTTTTTGTTGTTGTTGCCTTTGATCTGTGAAGATAAGCAGTTCATCTATTATGAGGCAAAGAATGGCATTTTGGAAAGGGGGACATCATGATTCTTATTTAAATCATATGGGGAAGGTAGTTCTGTACAGTAAGCCATTTCTTAGAAACCAGGGATAGAAAGTTTTCTTAGCCCTCCCTATTTTCAGGGCTCATATTAAACTCAACATTGTCACTCAACATATTAATTTTCCATGTCTCCAAAAGGGCTTATCCTCCCCTTGCTACCATTTCTCTCATCCATTTTAGGGACCACATCATCATCTATCTCATTGTTTGTAATTTTAGAAAAGACAGGGAAAGAAATTAACATTAGGCTGTGCTCTGGTCACAATATTTGTGTCCCTCCCAGATTCCTATGTTGAAGTTCTAATGCCCACTGTGATGGTTTTCAGAGGTGGGATCTTTGGGAAGTGACTAGGTCATGAAGGCTCCACTGTCAAGAATGAGATTGATGCCCTTATAAAAGGCCCAAGAGAGCTCCCTTGTCTCTCTCACCATATAAGGATACACGGAGAGGTCTACCATCCTGAAGAAAATCCTCACCTGGCTATGATGGTACCCTGATCTGGAATGTCCAAGTTTGTTTATAAACTACTCTGTGTATTTAGTTATAGCAGCCTAAATGAACTAAGACTGGCTGCTTTCGCTTTTTACCTTGAAAAAGCCCCTGAATTAAGAAATGGAAAATAAGGGGCACCTGGGTGGCTCAGTGGTTTAAAGCCTCTGCCTTCGGCTCGGGTCATGATCTCAGGGTTCTGGGATCGAGCCCCGCATCGGGCTCTCTGCTCAGTGGGGAGCCTGCTTCTTCCTCTCTCTCTGCCTACTTCTGATCTCCATCGGTCAAATAAAAAAAAAAAAAAAGAAAGAAAAGAAATGGAAAATAAAGTCTGGCTACATTTTAGCAATCAGAGGAAGAAATAGTCACAGAGACTGGAAAAAAAACAAACCCAAAATGGAGCCATTTGCCCCATGACAGTAAATCAAGACTTGATTGCAATTTCAATCTCTGCCAGAAATAGTAACTTTAAAAGTCCATCTGAGGGGTGCCTGGGTGGCTCAGTGGGTTAAGCCTCTGCCTTTGGCTCAGGTCATGATCCCAGGGTCCTGGGATCCAGCCCCACATCAAGCCCCACATTGTGCTCTCTGCTCAGCAGGGAACCTGCTTCCTCTCCTTCTCTATCTACCTGCCTCTCTGTCTGCTTGTGATCTCTGTCTGTCAGATAAATAAATAAAAATCTTAAAAAAAAAAAAAGTCCATCTGAAATTTCCTGATCAGTACCAGAGTCTGATATTCTGAATAAAGTAAGATAATCTGCATAATATGACCCTTGCCTTTCCCTTCCCTTAAAAAGATGTCCAGACCTGAAAACTGTAACTAAAGCAATTCTGAGATCATATTGTGCCAAAATGTCATTTTTAGAAGATTGTTGTTGTACAATTGTACAATTGTTGTTGTACAACAATCTCCTGTGACTACACCTCATTGTTGGTCAATCAGTGATCTACAGGTTCTCCTTAGACTTGTTAAGAAGACTGTCTACTCCATTCATCAAGGTAAAAGTCTAAGGTTGAATAAAAACTCTATGATTTTCATATATACACCCAAACAACTAAAGGATGGTAGAGACATTCACACACTCTCACTTTAAATGTGTGATGATCATTCCCATCTAGCTACTTAACATTGATAGATTTACTTTCCTATCCTCACATGGGCTATTTAAAATTATCTTTGTACTCCTTAAAACTCCTCATAGATGCACTTTTTAGATGATTTACACTCATTTATCATTAAGAAAATAGAATTCAGAGTAGAACATTTACTTTCTGCCCATTAATCTGCCAATAAAACTATTATTGGACCTATTTCACTACCATCTCTGACAATGAATACTGTCCCTTCTCAAAACAAAGTAAATTCCTATAATTCTTTTACAAAGATTTGAATACCTCACTCATCCTTTTTATACAATTCCATAAGTATATAACCATGACCTACTTTTTCTTTAAGTGCCTATTTCTTTCAGAAATTCACACTGTATTTGATCTCTACATTAATTTTTTCCAAAGAACTCTAAGATTCTTCCATTTCACCTCAGTAGCTTTTAACCTACATAAATTTGTATTAAGTTCCCACTATTTCAGTGATTTTTTTTTAAACCAAGGTCACTAAAACTCAATGGTTTGAATTCAACACATTTATCTATATACCTTTCTCAATTTCTCAACATGATGTAAGAATTGAAGAAATTCTTTTCTGAAATTTTTTTTGTATTACACTCATTTCATGTCAGTCTTCCTTGCAGACTCCTCAATGTCAGATGCTTTATTTCATCAGAGTTTAGTAATGAACAACTTTTCTTTCATTTACCTTTTCTTCTTCTTAAATTTCATAGTATTAAATACAAGTGACACAAATTTCAATTAATGTGGAAGATTAATTTTCCAAGTTATCTTTCCAACTATCTCTCAACCTGTGCTAAACATGAGAAATGTGGTTTCATTTTACTTTTTTGGAGTTATTTTGTCACTTTCTCTTGCAAACTTTTAGGATTTTCTCTTTCTCTATTTCTGTAAAATGTTATCATACTCTGTCTAGATTTCAGTTTTTCATTTATTCTTAAATTCTCTTGGGAATTACCACATGAAGTTTTAGGACTTTCTTCAGCTATGGCTTTCCCCCTTTATTATTTATCTCCTTTACTTCATTCTTTCTTCCTCCTTCTGAATTTCTTTAAAAGGACATAACTTCTAAAAAATCCTCTCTATTCACATTTGTCCAATTCAGTACATCTTTTTGACTGTCTCCTGTACTGTAGGATCTGAAAGAATCCTCTAGTTCATTAATTTGCTCATCAACTAAAAACATTAAGACACTCATTTTTTTTTAAAACAGTTCACTTTACATTTCAAATATCGTTTTTTTTTTTAAATTTTTATTTACTTATTTGACAGAGAGAGAGATCACAAGTAGGCAGAGAGTCAGGCAGAGAGAGAGAGAGGAAAGCAGGCTTCCTGCTGAGCAGAGAGCCCGATGCGGGGCTTGATCCCAAGACCCTGAGATCATGACCTGAGCCGAAGGCAGAGGCTTTAACCCACTGAACCACGCAGGCACCCCTCAAATATCTTTAATTATGCCTTTCACTTATGATCTTTCTCTGGCTTCCTATCCCTATAAATTTTTTTAGTAATATTTGTATGACATACTTAATTTCATGTTCACCATCTTAATTCCAATTACAGGTAATAATTGTTTCTGTTGAAAATAGTGCCCCTTTTGACTTGGAAAATATGTAGTGACTCTTGGTTGTTTGCTTGTTTTCATATTTTTATGCCTCCTTCATCTCTCGTGAGTGCTAGTTCTCTAGGACAGTAGCTTTTCTGGTGAGTTAGATAATTAAACACGTGGCTATAGCATAATGAAGAGAATTATACTGTTTGCCTTTGTCATTCTTGTCTTTCCTGGAAGTTCACTTCATTTAATGTTCCTTCTATAATACCAACAAAAAAATGCTAACATGGAGTCAAATATTGCTTCTCACTGGTTTTTTATATTAATGCTGAAGGTAAATCTACCAACCACCAGATGGCATGAAACACAGATTCTACATTATCCTCTTCATTAATCATTTGCCCCCACCCTAGCCTTATTCCCACTCATGTTTTCACTCTAAACATGGAGACCTTGAACTCTAGCTGCTTCAATAAAAACCCTCACCTGTACATTTTGTGTTGGTAGTTTCTGATCCTATTTCTTTAACCTAGAACCATCTGGCAGCTCCTGATTTTAATAAATCTTGTATATCCATAATTTGTACTTTCTTATATTATAGTGTTCTATTGTAGGTTTGGGAGTTTGGGGGAGGAGATAGGGGTTGGTTCAACAAATATGTGCCAGTATGTCTTTTATATTGCAGAGTTTCCAATGAGAGGAGTAAGAGGACAATGCGGATGTGTTCAAGTTTATCATCTTGACACAAATTATGACATGTTTCTTGGTACCATTCAGAAATACCACATGATTAACAATAGACCAATCTAAGTTATGACACAGCCTAAGCTTCAATAACAACTATGTGGTGGAAGAGCTTGTCACTACACAGTTAAAACCAGATTTCTCCCTCTCCACCTCCCCTCTCTGCAATTTCAAGATTATTCTAGTCACCAAGACAGACAGTGTTTCTGTCAGCTAGACTAAACTTTGTGCCTAGCAACCACTTACTTCTCTCTCACCCTGGCACTTACAGAATCCAGATGGCCTAATCAAAGAGGTCCCTCACCTCCATCTCTTACAGCATGCGCTTTAGGAAATTTCTAAGTTCTCTCTCTGCCCGCTTTGAGATGCACTTTTTTTTTTTTTAATCATTTACTCACTTTTACAACCCAGGGCATCTTTTTCACAGACCTGGGAGACATCTCTTTGTAATATGGCACCTTTATGTACCCAATCTCTATATGAAGGTAGGAGCCTAATATAGATTGGCACCTTCTCCGTGTTGTAAAACTGGCTTCTATTAGGAAAAAAAAGTTTACCTTTTTTATAGGTAAGGTCAATTAGCAAACACAAACAGCCTAAGACTCCTATAACCCTACTCCACTCTTAGTTCTTAATCAGCAACAATCACTTCCAATAAACCTCATTGGCTATGATACTGCCACTGCACAAAGTTTGCCCCCACCCTTAGTTCTCTGTGCATTTCAATGGAATTGAGTTCATAGTGCTTCTTCCTCACATCTTTAATTTTGCCCAGTACAAGTTTTGTTCTGATACCAGTTCAAGTTTAATCAGTCATTCATCAACATTTGGACAGAAAATGCTTCAAGTTAAAGGGACATTCATTTATGATAAGAACTCTTAAAGTAGGTATGAAGAAAATGTAAATCCACATTATAGTCATATGAAAAACCCACAGCTAAAATTATACTTAATGGTGAAAAGTAAAAGATTTCCTCTAAAGTCAGGAAGAAGACAAGGATGCCCACTTTTATTCAACCGAGTATTGGAAGCTTTAGCTAGAACAACTGGGCAAGAAAAAAAAAAAAAAGGAATCCAAATTGGAAATAACTTGCTGTTTTCAGATGACATACTATATACAGAAAGCCTTAAAGCAAGAAAACAAACAAACAAACAAACAAACAAAAAGGTAGAATAATCAAATCCACTAAGGTTGCTAGATACACAATACACAAAAATTCGTTGTTCCTAGACACTAGTGAATTACAGTAAATAAATCCCATTTACAATTGCATCAAAAAAAATTACTTAGGAATGAATTTAAGCAAGGAAGTTAAAGACCTGTCCCCTGAAAACTAAGACATTAATAAAAGAAATTGAAGATGACACAAATAAGTAGATATTCCATGTTCACAGATTAGAAAAATAGTGCTGCCATATCCATACTCCCAAAGCAATCCACAGATCCAATATAATCTCCATGAGAATTCCAAAGGCATTTTTCACAGAAATAGAACCACCTGTCTTAAATTGTGCATGGAACCACAAAAGGTCCTGAACAACTAAAGAAATCTTAAAGCTCAAGCCATCACACTCTGATTTCAAACCATACAAATCTATAAAAATCAAAATAGAACAGCACTGACATCAAAGCAGACAGATCAATGAAACAGAATAGAAAGACTAGAAGTATACCCCTGCATATAACCAATTTATGACAGAAAAGCCAGGAATATACAATGGGAAAAGAAGTTTCTTCAACAAGTCATGTCAGGACAACTGAAGAGGGACATGAAGAACGAAACTTGACCAATATCTTATATCATACAGAAAAATTAACTCAAAATGAATCAAATTTTTAAAAAATGGATCATAGTCAAATGTAAAACTTGAAACCCTAAAACTCCTAGGGGTGGGGGGATGGGGATCAGACAGTAAACACCTTGATATCAGTCTTAGTGATAATATTTTGGATAGGATTCCAAAAGCAAGGACAAAAAAGCAAAAATTAAGCATGACTACATTGAACTGAAAAGCTTCTGTGCAGCAAAGAAAATCACCAAAATGAAAAGGCAACTGACCGAATGAAATATTTGTAAAAAATATAAAGTAGTATAGTTCAATAGCTAAAAACCAAACCAAACCAACCAACCATCCAACCAAACACAAAACAAAATTAGAAGATGGGCAGGAGATCTAAATAGATGTTTTTCCAAAAATATATGGATGAAAAAAATGTTCTACATGACTAATCAGGGAAATGTACATCACAATGAGAAATCCTATCATACCTATTAGAATGGCTATTATCAAAAAGACAAGTGCTGACAAAGATTTAGTGAAAAGAACACTTGTATACTGTTTGTGAGAATATAAATTGGAAAAGCCACTATGGGAAACAGTATGAAGGTTCCTTAAAAAGTTACCAGAACTAGCAATTCTACTTGTGGATATTTATTCAAAGAAAACTAAAACAGTGACTTGAAAAGATCTATGCACCCCATGGTCATCACAGTATTATTTATAATAGCCAAGATACGGAAGCAACCTAAATGTTCATCGATGGTAATGGATAAAGAAAATGTGGCATACATACAACAGAATATTACTGAGCCATAAAAAATGAAATATTGGCATGTGCAACAACATGGATGTAACTCATGGGTATTATGCTAAGTGAAATAAACAAGAAGGACAAATACCATCTGATCTCACTTATATGTGGAATGAAAAAAAAAAAAGAAAAAAGAAGCTCATGGGAAACAGATTGGTGGTTGCCAGACATAGGAGGGAGAAAGTGGGGGAAAGGGTAAAGGGGAACAAACTTCCAGTTATAAGTTATGGAGATGTCACATACAGCACGATGACTATAGTTAAAACAGTATTGCATATTTAAAAGTTGCTAAAAGAGTAAATCTTAAAAGTTCTGATGACAATATTTAACTCGTTATAGTGATGTTAATTAGATTGACTGTGGTGCACTCTGCAATTTTTACAAAAAGTAAGCTGCATACCTGAAATTGTTATGTCAAAAAATATTAGTGTAGCTAACAGAATGAATCAACTGGAATGATTTCAAAATTGATTTTAGACTGTAAACTAAATCAACTAAATGTATTATTTATGTAAGCATGGTCCAAACTCACAAGTATTTCTTCTCTTGAATATATTAAAAGCTTGCCCTCTCCAAAACTGCACATCTGTGGTATTCATAATTTTTGACACTTCTAAAAGTACTTAAAAATGATCTTATTATTGTAAATTAGAAGGTACTGTTTTACTCGAAAAATCCATATCATCCATATGTCACCTGGTTGCATTAGCAGCTCTAACACACTAGTTTATCAAATTATATAATAGATGCTAAAATCCTTTGGAATAGCTATAGTTTCACAAAACTATCTTTCAAACATGATAAACTTTGCATGCAAATATATCTTACTCATTTTCACAGCAATTCTGGATTATAATCCTATTTTCTCAATTTTGTAAATTAGGAAACTGAGGGGATATTATATTACTTATTCAAGATCTTTCAGCATTCAGGTGGAATGAGCCAGGATTCTCCAGAGCTTACACTCAGACGGTGGTGTTATGTTAGAGATTAGATTCAAAGCATTAAAAGGTTTATGGATGGAAGGTTAAATAGTAAATGGAAATAATTTAGGGCATGTAATTTTCAATAATCCATTCTGGACAGTGACAAAACCAAGCTTTAATCAAAAAAGGTCTGGGTGGCTAACTAAAATATATTTTTATCAATTTTTGTCTTTAAAGCATATGCTAGAATTATTTATGAAAATGCAGAGAATTGGGAGTTTAGAGGAGTAGTAGTAAAATTCCCACAAGATTTAACATTTAAATTCTGCATGATAGCAAGGTCCTATTTTTTTTTAAAGGATATTTATTTATTTATTTGAGAGGGAGAGAGTAAGGGCAGGGGGGTGGTGGAGGGAAGAGAGACAAGCAGTCTTTCTGCTAAGCATAGAGCCCAAAACCCCTAGATCAAAACTTGATCTGAAGCTGAGAGTCAGAAGCTCAACAGACTGAGCCACCTAGGTGCCCCTAGCAAGGTCCTCTACTTATGGAAGAAATATGACTGTCCCCATTGTTATGGAGAAACCCCTTTAAGAATGCAAATTATCTCTCCACCTTAATTAAACTTGCAGCCCCCCAACCCCCATTCTAAAGCAATAATTAGGGGTGCCTGGGTGGCTCAGTGGGTTAAAGCCTCTGTCTTCCGCTAGCTGGGGTCATGATCCCAGGGTCCTGGAATCCAGCCCTGCATCAGGTTCTCTGCTCAGCAGGGAGCCTGCTTCCCCCCTCTCTCTTTATGCCTGCCTCTCTGCCTACTTGTGATCTCTGTCAAATAAATAAATAAAATCTTAAAAAAATAAAAAATAAAAAATAAAGCAACAAACCCATGGTTAAAATCTATTGCTTCTGTGCCCCTGAAACAAATAATGCATTATATGCCAATTAAAACAAACAAATAAACAAAAGAACTATTGCTTCTTTCACATAAGACAATTTTGAGTGTGATAGGGCTTTTACACATCCGTGAAAATTTCCATTTTCTAGAATAAGGGCTCTGGTTGTTTTATCCAAGTCTTTAGAACTCATGATTATTATCCTTGCCTATCTTTGAATATACTTTAGCTCATCTTCACACTTCCTGTTATACAAAATTTATGTATCTATGTACTGGGTAGTAACATACATTTAAAGATTTCTGGTTTACCTCTGGTTCCCTTGCATCAGAAAAATTGTGCTGGTTACTCATTCCACCACTGTTTTAGCCCTCACAATCCTTCCTCTAGAAACAAAATGCAAATGGGGTGATTATATATATATAAATATATATATATATATAGCCATACCAGTTAAAGCACATGGTTTATTTGGAATATGCCTTTGGCTGATTTTTTTTTTTTTTAAGATTTTATTTATTTATTTGACAGAGAGAGATCACAAGTAGGCAGAGAGGCAAGCAGAGAAAGAGAGAGGAGGAAGCAGGCTCCCCGCCGAGCAGAGAGCCTGATGCGGGACTCGATCCCAGGACCCCGAGATCGTGACCTGAGCTGAAGGCAGAGGCTTAACCCACTGAGCCACCCAGGCCTTTGGATGTTTTTAAAAGTGATTTGACCATTTGATGGCTGAAGATTTTAAAGTCCGTGGACTTTAACAGGTCTATCTCTGTAAATGATTTTAAGTCCAAATACTTATAGATCTTTAATTAAAATAGTTAAATACAAGTCTACCAGTTGGGGTAGGAACCACCTAAGATTTAGCTCTGCCTCTGTAGTAATATTTTAAGTTTCTTGTATGAGGACAAGAACCATATGAAATGAAGCTACTCAAAGATGTTACTGGGAAAAGGACTGAAAAGTTTCCCATTAGTAAGGACAACAGGTGAAATAGATGAAACTGGTAGGAATGTGGTTCACTGGAAATCATGTTCTCGGTAAAAAAAGAATTCACATGAAAAATGAAAAAAAAATCACTGTGCTGGTAAAATGAGAGCAGTTAAAGGAAGGAAGGGAGAGAAAGCGGGTCTAATACAAAATCAGAGGTACATCACCTCCATAAAACTTCTGTCTAGATAGGAGTTACTGGTTGCAAAGCATGTCTGAGGCAATCCAAAATGGCTCTTTTCATAGGAAAGGAAGAAAACATCCATGATACAATCTTACATTAAATTTAGTACCACAAGAAAGTAATAAAATATTGCAAAAGTGAGACCCAATTTTCTGATGTTTCACTGCAGCAAAGTAAGACCATCTGCCTTACAAAATAGAGCACCTATTTTAGTTACTGATTGTGTCGTCTTCATTGTGGTCAGATGGTACAAATGTGTTGAATGGGTTATGGTCTCCTCCAAGATTCCACACAAGCTACTCCATCTTCCTGGAGTTGTAGTTCCTCTGAGACCTTTAAAGGATGCAGAAGGGGGTGCCTGGGTGGCTCAGTGGGTTGAGCCTCTGCCTTTGGCTCAGGTCATGATCTCGGGATTCTGGGATCGAGCCCCGCATAGGGCTCTCTGCTCAGCAGGGAGCCTACTTCCTCCTCCCTCTCTCTCTGCCTGCCTCTCTGCCTACAGTGATCTCTCTCTGTCAAATAAATAAATAAAGTCTTAAAAAAAAAATTTAAAGGATGCAGAAGTGTCTCTGTACTCCCATACCACCTTGTCATTTTCACTATTCTAGCACTTAAAACTAAAAGGTAATTGACAATCTTCATTTAAGAGCTTTGAGAACATGGACTGTCTGGTCCAGCTTATATCCCCAGGGCATGAGGCAATCCTTCCCCAATACAGTCACAATCTATTGAACAAATGAATAAGTACAGAAAAGTTATGTTACTGTTTTTGGTCAAAGCACACATTGTTTACTAACAGCTATTTATTAAGAAACATCATGTTATTATTTCATATTGATTGCAAACTAAAACTTACATTTTCTCCACATATCAATTATCAATTGTATCAATTGTATCAATTGATCTGTATCAATTATCACCTTATCAATTTTCTGTACCAATTATCAATTACTATCTTATCTGTATCAATTATCACCTTAACTGCAAGTTTTCCCTCTATCAAAACCTAGAACATCTTACATCTCTTACAACTTACCTTCTACATTTGCAAGATAATGTTAGGTTTCTTTCCCCCTACTTCAATTTATTAAACTAACATTTACTAATTTTTCTATTAGTAATTGTTAGGCACTGTGCTTGGTGTTAGAAACTGAGGCACTCATTACCTATTTCAGGCCCTTTTTAGTGGCTTTCAGCTTTGTGGAAAAAATAAAAAAAATAAAAGCAAACCAAAAAATACTTTGTCAAGATGTGTTCTGTTACATTTTTACTCAGGAAGAAAAACAAAGAAGAGTTATATAACTACATTCCTCTGGATTCTTATAAAAGTACATTGAACATGGGGTTTGGGGCCCCATGTAGTAGAAATGTATGTCAAACTTCTGACTTCTGATTCACCAAAAACTTAACTACTAATACCCTGCTATTGACCAGAAGCCTTACCAATGATTCAATTAACACATTTTGTGTATTATATACTATATCCTTACAATAAAGCTAGAGAAAAGAGTGCTAAAAAATAATAAAACACATGTGCTTTACTTACCAAAAAAAACCCACAAATAATTAGACCCACACAGTTCATACCCATGTTGTTCAAGAGTCAACTGTGCTGAGAAACAATGTAGTCCACTAGATGAAAAGAGGGTTAGTGAGCTGAGAAAAGACACCCAGGTAGAGTTATGGAACAGGACATGACTGCAAGTAATGTTGCATGGGTAAGTCTAAGAAGGCCTGTTTAAAAATCTAAAGTTATAAAAACTCTATTAAGATAATTAAGATAAATTAAAGAGGTCAAACAATATTATAAAGATTACAAGCTGAACTTCAAATAGAGAGAAGCTTCAACATATTTATCTGTGAGATTAACTATCCCACAAAAGCTCTAAACTCACTTGTACATGTATTTAGTCATTCTAGTCACCAGTAAAAATATTGAGCACTTAAGAGCCAAGGACAAAACCCAATCATACTTCACTAAGAATCTTCATTAATCAACTTTTTTTAATTAGGGCCCTGACAGTTATGAATACACTTAATCATCTCTGGCCCATCCTCCATGTTTCTGAAAATGTTGTAAGAGACTTTTGTAAATGCTTTGTTCAGTCATACACTATTGCTGTTTGGGTAGATTTCCTATTCCATGAATGGCCTCAACACATGGAAGGGGTAACATAAAATCTTTTGATTTTTTTTTTTTCCTAACCAATAATTTTCTTCCCCCTTTATGTCTTAAAATCTACATCCTCTTTTTAGGTAACTGTTCCTTCCCCAATCCAAACATATGGCTCTAGAGGGGACTGAATTATTTTAACTTTACCCTCATGGGCACAGTGATGGTTTCTGAGAATAATCATGCAAACCAATCCATGTTAATCAGAATTATTTATAAGAGTTTCTCAAACTGATTTTGAACCATGAAGTTCCAGTCTTTAAGAGGACAGAAAAGACAGCAAATCACTTAGTACAAATTCACATTGCTTTTATAATTGCAACTTTGGGTACAGATAGTACAGACAGCACATTTTTTCTTTTTTTTAAGACAGATGGAAACTAGTCAAATATGCCTGAGCAATTATTTAACATGGAAAAGTTGGAATGAGATTCTAACCTTAATTTTCTGTGATCAGTTACAACTTGTTCTATTCTTCATGATGTTTTTCCTGAAAGCACTACTTGAAACTGCCCAGAATGCACAGGTAATACTGTATCATCATTTAGTTGGAAGATACCTATTTGGAAATACATTCAAAATACCATTACTTACTACATAATAGGCACTGAGGACACAACAGTGAATGAGATTGATATATGCAGTTCCAGACTTTGTCAAGTCTTAACATTTTAGTGGATAAAACAAACAAACAAACAAAAAAACACAAATAAATGAAGTAACTATAGATTCATGGATCCATTAAAAAAATCAATAGGGTATAAAGATACAAAGTACAACTTGGAAGAACATCAGATATTAGAGAAGTTCTCTAAATAAAAGACATTAATTTTGGAACTTGAAGAATGTAGATAGTCTTGAACCAAAGGTAAAGATTTCTGGAAAGAGCTAACAGAAAGTAAAAAGACCTGGGGATAAGAAAGAGTGATTTTACAAATAACCAAAGGAGAGCAGAGAGATTCAAAACAAGGCTGTGGGACTGAACCAGAAATAAGGATCACAGAAGGACACTCAGGACAAGGTAAGCTGGTTTGGTTTTATTCTAAATAAAATGGGAAGACAAAGGACAACTATGACATGAATTTTGTTTTTAAGGGTGATTCATGGCTATTTTATGAAGACTAGCATGTGTAAGAGCAAGAAGGAAAACAGGAAGTTCATTTAGTTGGCTATTCCAGCACAAATCTAAATTATATGAGGACTCAAAATGGAGACTGGCACAATGGTTTCAGATCAGACATGAAAAGAACATATTCAGAAAAATAGAGTACACTGATTTTTTTTTTAAGATTTTTATTTATTTTTTTGACAGACAGAGATCACAAGGAGGCAGAGAGGCAGGCAGAGAGAGGAGGAAGCAGGCTCCTCACTGAGCAGAGAGCCTGATGCTGGGCTCAATCCCAGGACCCTGGATCATGACCTGAGCCGAAGGCAGAGGCTTTAATCCACTGAGCCACCCAGGCGCCCCTAGGGTTCACTGATATTTTAGATAAAAGATGTTAAAGAAACGTGAGCCATCAATCACAACTACCAAGTTTCTGGTGCGACTGACTTGTCAAATCATGTTCCAGAATCAGATCAGGACACTCAATGAAGGAACACTGAGGGTGAGGAGAAGATGGATAAAAGTTCCTTTTTGCTAAATCGCTCTCTTGGGTTGCTTATGAGTGATCCGGGAATATTAAGTAGTCAATTATGAGCACAAAAATTGGAACGGCCCAGGTTGACATTTCTGCTTTGAAAAAGAAAATTAGTTTGAGTATGTAACTTTTCCAATAGGAATATAATATACACACATCTGAGGAAGATACAAAGAATCAATAGGAAAATTCTACCCTGATCTACTAAAATATGTTAGAATGTATTCAAGAAATTAAAGACAAAAGGGAAAGATCAAATGGAACTAGTAGGCAGAAAAATATAATCTGTTGATACATAAAATATCAAACAAAACTCAAATTACCATAAATTTGGAGTGATCGACACAGGGGAACAGGTAAAATAGAAAACCTGGGAAGATTATGGTATTGTTTTCAGAAAGGATAGGACTTTCACTTTTTGATTGAAATAAAAATATATTCATAATTATTGGCTATTGTTAACATTACAAACATTACATAAACATGCACATATTCACTACATTTAAGGCATCTGCCAGTTTTAGCATACTCTAGATTTTCTTTGTAAGCTTGTTATATTTTTAAGAGATCTTCAAAAACACTCTGATACCTATATCTAAGAAACATTTTAAAAACAAATTGCTTATTTTTACAACACACAGGTTCTTTATATGGGTATAGAACTATCTCACTCTTCTAAAAGTTTTATAGCAATTAGGCTACAAATTTTGTATTTCAGTCAGTTTATATTTTCTGAGAAAAATCTTTCAGTTTTCTCAGATTTATGTATATCGTCACTGTTAAAATTCTATAAATTCTGTGACCTTATTTGCTTAGTATCTCCTTGCCTCATCAATTTCTGAAAGGCGTTTAAGGAAAGCTCCAAGATTGTGATATTGTGTTAGTGAACCATGACGATCATTTCCAATTACCTAAAGCAAAACTGATAGACAACTATTATACACTTTACATACATTTGATTAAGTTAGGTGGAGTAAACTTTAGAAACTTCAGTTAAAAGGTAAGTCTTATTTAAAAGAATTATGTGGGGCACCAGGTGGCTCAGTCAAGTGTCTTCCTTTGACTCAGTTCAGGATCTCAGAGTCCTGGGACGGAGCCCTGCACTGGGTTGCCCACTCAGTGGGGAGCCTGCTTTTCTCTCTTCCTCTGCTTGTGCTCTTTCAAATAAAATCTTTAAAAAGATGAAAAATTAAGTATAAGTATTCCATTATTTAGATAAAAGATGGCAAATTACCCAAATCATTTTATGAGGGTACAACAACCTGAATACCAATACTAAAATAGGACAGTGATTTTTTTTTTTAAGATAGAATGAATCACTTCACATAAAACAAATACATGATTAAAAGACCATTGTTACATAAACCTAAGTCACAGGTTCAGAAGGTATTTGCTGTATGATATTACACAAACTCCTCACACTCTGGAAGCTTTAGTTTTTCTTAGAAATATGTTGCATATGGGCACCTGGGTGGCTCAGCTATTAGGTGTCTGCCCTTGGCTCAAGTCATGATCTCAGGGACCTGGGACCGAACCTCGCATAGGGCTCCCTGCTTGGTGGGAGGCCTGCTTCTCTCTCTCCTATTCCCCCTGCTTGTGTGCCCTTTCTCACTGTCTCCCTCAGTCTCTCTCTCTGTCAAATAAATAAATAAATAATTATTAAAAAAAGAAATATGTTGTGTAAAAGTTATATCAAAGATCCCTTCAAGTCTCCACAAACCCTTTCCACCTCTACAGGCCTTGCCAGCCCCAAAAGGCTCATCTTCATACTCTATGGCCTTATGTAAGGAACCTAACTAAGTCAGCTGGCAGAATAAACATGAACATCTCCAACTGGGAATAACCTTTAGGGGTCCTGAGCAATCATCATACTCAGTTTAACACGGGTCTTAAGTGTTCTCAACCTGGGTGAGCTTGTCCATTCAGAGCTAGAGTCAAGTGATAATAAAAGCTTTCCTGGCAAGAAAGAGGAAGAGAGAAATCCATGTACTCCATAAAGTTGAAAGAACATTATCTTTCTTCTCAGTTTGTCATGTCCTTACTCCTATGAGTATTCATGCTATGTTTCCTATTTTTTTGTTCCATGAAATACAGCCAAGTCTTTTCAAAAAAATCATTTTTGGCCCCAAGTTTATTTGAAAGTTTCACTTTCCCTTGCAATAAAATTATAATGTAATAATACCCAATGCAAAGGGTTATTGCTGTAATAGTATCTGCTCTACACATACTATTACACATACTATACACTACACATACTATAACCCAATAACAATAGGGTTATTGCTGTAATAGTATGTGCTTTATATTAAGCATTCAAAAATTACTGAAGTATCTATACTTAGGTTTATATGCTTATTTAATATACATTGTAGTACAGAAAAAATGGTTGTACACTATCAGGTGGTAGTGGTAGAGGTGGACAGAATGAGGCTCTGGACAGATTTTGAAGAAACACTGTAATTTCTGACACTGACTACTAGCTGTCAAAAATGTGAAGAGCCCAGAAAAAGTGGGTAGAAGGATGTTGATGCTACCACGTTAGACAGCAGGGATTGAGGGTGATTTGGGTAAAAGAAACATTCATTTTCACACGTTATCATTTAGATATTTCATTGAGATTTAAGTAGAAATGTTCAAGTATTTAGATGTGTAAATTTAGAGTTCAGATGAAAAAGTCCAGCTGGAGACAATTATGTAGTTGTTGGCTTACAGAGGACACATGAACTGAAACATCAAAGGAGTAAGCACAGAATGGAAGACCAAGTACTAAGCCCCAAAACAACAGGAAGAGCTCTGAGGGAAGAAAAAGGAACAGGAGGGAAATCAGAGTAGAAGCAACCAGTAAGAGTAGAGTTCTGAAAGCAAAATAAATATGGTTTTCTAAGTAGTAACTAAGAGTGTCATATGCAGGTGCCTTAAATCATTTGGAAATGGGGATAACATTTGTGAACTCTGAAAGAGGTCACTTGTAAGTCTGCATCATATGTATGTGTTATATGAGTGTTAGGGGAAGTTGTATGATTCTAGCAGGAGGGAGACAAGATTGAGGGGCAGAAACATTTAATATATACTTTATTTCATGGTAGAGAATTCCATTATAATAAAAGATCAAGAACCAAATTTAATGAAGTTCCAAAGACATAGACATCAACTGTTTAAAAACTCTGGAAACATCCTAGTTTATGTAATTTAAAGTACAAACAACAGCTCCAAAAAAGCTTAACTGATTCAGGAATTGTAATCCCACCATAAAACACCTGGAAAATTAGACAAAGTATACAAAAAGATGTTTTTCAGATATTGGATGATAGGCCTTGCAGTACTGTGATACCTAAGAGAAGGAAAAAATGAGGTAAATCTTACAGTTTTCCTAGATTACTGCAGGAGCCTGCTTCCAAACCCCTGCAAAGGCTGTGTGAAATAATGGTACAACAATCTCACTGAATTAGAAAGATAGATGTTAAAGTTCAGAGAGGCAAAGGTGGTTATAATTTGCATAAAATGTTGGAGTTAAGGCAGCTACACAGAGAAGGATCCATAAAACTACATAAGATACCTTCCTCTCAAGTCTTTGGCAGAGTATTTATCGATACATGCATGGGGTTAAACACCTAAATGAAAGAATTACTTACCAAGCAGTCCATCAAATAATTCCTGGAGTTCACATAGGCTGGGAAGTGTTTGCACTCCCACCAATCAGAATCCAGAGACTTCATAATACACAGGACATCCAAAGAATCTGTACAATGATTGCATTTTAGTAGTGGGGCCATATGAGCTTTGGACTATGGACTGCTGTCTTTACAAAACCTTGGGGTAATTTGATGCCAAATAAATATAATGTTATATTAGTATATAATTAGAGTTAATATGATGAAATATTAAAATAGCTAGAATTTTACACTAGATGAGATTAACAGCAGACTACATACTGAAGATCAATGAACTTCAGACATAATGGAAACTATCCAAAATAAAGCACAAAGACTTAAAAATGAAAACAAAAACAAAAAAAACAGCATAGCCTCAGTAACTGGAGGGACAAAATCTAACAGTCAAAGAGATGTATCACTAGAATTCTGGGAAGAAGTTCATCAATGGAGAGAATGTGTATTTCAAGAGTGGCAGAGAAGGGTCTAAACTTGATCAAAAGCATGAATCCACAGATCCAAGAAGTTTAAGATCTGTAAATATAATAAAGAAAATTATATCAAGGCACATCATAAAATTGCTGAATAAGTAAAGGGAAAATCATAATAATAGAAAGGTCAATATATATGAAGGAACAAGAAGGGTGACAGCCAGTTTCAAGCAATCATTCAAGAGTAATAACAAATCATGAAAATACTAAAAGAAAAGTACTGAATCCTATGTACCCTGAAAAAAAGATTTTAAAAATAGAAGAAAAATAAAACCTTTCTCAGAATGGGAAAATTAATGGTCAACACTTCAGGATAAAGTAAAATAATACTATAAGAGAAACAGAATCCAAATGTAAGGTTTTTGTTTTTGTTTTTGTTTTTTCATATTTTTAGTCTCTTTAAAATAGATGACACAAAATGAATACTGATGTTTTTTGGAGGCTTATAATATATGCAGAATAAAAATGCAGAATAATACACATGATTGGAGGGAAAAAAAAAACAGAAATACACTGACTCAGCATACCTGGATGGCTCAGTCAGTGAAGTGTCTGCCTTTGGCTCAGGTCATGATCCCAGGGTCCTGAGATTGAGTCACATGTTTGGCTCTCTGCTTAGCAGGGGGCTTGCTTCTCCCTCTCCATCTGTCCCCCTGCTTGTGTGCACTCTCTCTGACAAATAAAATCTTTAAAAAAATAAATAGAAAAATAATACACTGACTTGAGTCTTATGGTATAACACAATTACTGTAACATTTGATAGACTATTATACATTTTTGGTTTCCTTAACCTTTTCACCAATGTGAGTTAGATAAATCTTTGTTGTATGGGACTGTTGTACATTTTAGGATGTGAAGCAGAATCAGTAGCCTCTATTCACTAAGTGCCAGTAGAATATACTCAAACACTTCACACAAATGTGACTAAAAATATCTCCAGACATTGACAAACATACCCCTGGTGGGGAGGGGAGAATCAACCTTTAGTTGAAAGTCACTACCTTAGGGTAAAAAAATAAAAATAAAAGTTTCACTGCTAATAAGTGAATAAAGATAGAATGAAATATTAGACTGAGATTATTCCAAAAGAAAACAAGAGTTTAAGAAATAACAGATGGGACAAAATGGAAAACAAACAGCAAGGTGATGGATTTAAATCTAATCACATATCAAAATGCACATTAAGTGTAAATGATTTAGACAATAAGATAAAAATGTAAGGTTGGATGAACAAGACTTAGATATATCTTTATTAAGAACCCACTTTCAAATATAAATACAGAGAAATAGAGATAGTTTAAATCCCAAAGATAGGTCATTATATTGTGCAAACAGTATTCAAAAACAATACAATTAGGTAGATTCTGGACAAGGAATATTGTCAGGAATAGAGATTTTATAATAAGAACATCACAGTCCTGGTTGTATATATATATACCTTATGACAGAGCATCAAAATGCATGGGGAAAAAAAGTAAAATAAAAAACTTAAAAAATCAGGAAAAGAAAGAGGAAAACCAGAACAGAAGAATGGATATTCTCACAGATATAGCAAACACTGAAAGGATCACAAAGGAGTAGCACGAAGTTTATTCTATTACATTATCTTGGCAACTGAGATGAAATGGAAAAATACTTCAGAAGATAGACTACAGAAGTTCACTCACAAATAGACAATCTGCATCTAAACAGAAAACCTCACCACAACAATCTAGGCCCAACTGACTTCACATCTGAAATATAACAAATATTTAAGACAGAAATAATGCCAATTCTTTCAAAACTCAAAATAAAAGAGGACATTTTCCACATAAGTCCTGTTCATAACTGATTTTAAAAGAACAGTACCTCAGACTAATATCCATTATAAATTTGGTGTAACAATCCTTAAGATTTTAGATAAAATTCACCAATATATAAAAAGAATAAACCATGTTGGATTTTCTCAGGGATAGAAGACTGCATTATTATATGAAAAGCAATGAATGCAACTGAAAATATTAATTATCCAGGTAAGTAAAAATCACGATCTCATTAGCTGGAGATAAACATTGATAAATTCAACACCCATTCATGATTTAAACAAATGCAAAATCTGTAAACTGAGCACAGCAGGGAATTTAATCTGAAAATGGCATCTATACAAAACTCATGTCTACTATTTTACTTACTGTTGAAAGATTAAATGCTTCCATCTGCTTTCACCCTAAGATCAAGAACAAGGCAAATGTGTTCATGCTCATCCCCTATCCAACCTTGTTTTGTGTCAGGGCAGATAAGAAATACAAACCATAACAAAACAAAATCACAAAGGAGTTGTCTTAAATCACAAATCACTGAAAAAAGTCACCAGAACCACTGAGTTTAGAAAGACTATGTAACACTGTGTGTGTGTTTGTGTATCTATCTCACAAGCATATCTATTCAAATAATACTGAACTGAAAAGTCAAAATAACCTTAAAAACACCATACAGCAATAAATATACGTAAGACCTGTGCATTTAAACCCAAAGCACATTGCAGAGACAAAAGATGCAAATAAAGGAGAGACTTGTGTTCAAAGAATGAATGAATAATTATTAACAGAGCTTTTTTTGTTTTTGTTTCTGTTTTTGTTTTTGTTTTATCATAGAAGTTTATCTAGTGATTCAGTGCATTCCTGATCAAAATCCCAGCAGTTTGGCGGGAATTAACAGAGTTGTTATAAAATCTGTTTTGAAAAGTAAACGGCCTAGTATAATTTTTTAAACAAGAAATCAAATCAAAGTTTATGGCTATTCACCATGTGATTTAAAAACTTTCTCTAAATGTACAGTTATTAAAACAGTGTGGTACTAGCATAAACAAAGATAACCATATAGATCAATAGCTCAGAATAAGAGTTCAATAAATGGATTCATGGCCAATAGATATTACAAAACACAAAAGTGATCCAATGGTGAAAGGCAGCCTTTTAAAGAAAATTACCTGAGATAGTTCAATATCCATTTTGGCATTCAACATTTACCTTAGATTTCACGTATAAGTTAATATGAATTTGGTCATAGATCTTTGCCATTTTTCCTCTAATTTGTAATTATATTATAGAGAGCTACTCACCTCTAAATTTTAATTCTTTCTCTCATCTAGATATTGACTTGTGTTTTCACATCTAAAAACAAACTTTTGTGTAAATCTGCTTAGATTCTTTTTTTGAGCAGATTATAGTTTTTTTTTAAAGTCAGTCCCAACATTGTTATGTATTCTCCTAGATATTTTCTCTAAATTTGTTTTTCTGCTTTTAATCTCCTAACCTATCTGAATTGTATGTTTTCAAATTTCTTTCTAAGTGGATATTCAGTAGTTCTAGTATGCATAAACTATTACATTTTGTCCTACTGAACTGAACATTATTTGTATAAATTAAATTCTCTTATTCATTGGGATCACTTTCTGCGGTTAACACATAGTTCTCATTTGCTACTGCCAAGTCTCCTTGGCAAGTTTTTTATCTGCTTGTTCAGTGGAGTTCAGGTACAAGGTTAGAGGGGTTTGAATAGGGCACTGACAAAAAACACAACAGTTGTGTGTCATGTAGACAGAGCATCAGTGACTAAGTCCACAGTGCCTTCCCTAAAAAGTACCCTTTACTACAAAAGCTTGACAGAACTGAATGCTAACCAGCTTTATGGGGTGGGGAGAGAGACTACCCTGCAGCTTCTTAGGACCCAGTAAGATTGGCTAGCCTTACCTAAATAAATAAGTAAATAATAAATTAAATTTAAAACCCCCACATACTCCATCAGACAAGCATGGTAGCCCCTTTATTCCAAGACCCAGGGAACATACATTTTTTTGCAGACCTGGCTCCCACTTCAGACCCTATTAGTGGGACCTCTATATCCATACCACTGAACCTCTCTTCCAGTTCTCAGGATTCTTTTGAGACAGCCTGAAATCACTCCTATCCCATTTCTCCTTCAAAAAGCTTGGAGTAACTGTAGCCATCAGTACATACAGCCATCAGCTAAAACTGTGTGACACACTCAATGTCCTGAAAGAGCATGGCTCCAGCAATAGTCTGGAATGAACAGTAATAGTGGCAAGGACAGCGACATTCGCTGAAGCTCAGTATTTTCAGAATCTTACTTTTTATTAAAGTAACTCAAAAGTATGGGAATAATGCCCCTTCCTTAAAATGTCAAAAACACACCCCAAAATAACTAAGTCACATAAGCATCATATAAATATACTTTGCCATTTTTATCATCACTGGCAATTGTGTTTTCAATCTGAGTATTCTATGTAAAAATGTGATTTCTTGGACTCAGTACATATTCTGCACTTATTTATTGGTGGAGAAGTACAAGTTGAATTAGAACTGTCAAAATAAGGAAATGTCTAAGTTAGGCATTCATGCATGCCATTTATCTAAATCACCATTTATATAACAGGCTAAGTTGTATGTATTCTTTCTAGACCTCAGAAGCACTTGCAAAATGATTTTAAAACATACTCAATGAAGACATTTCTCTATGAAGTATAAATATGAGATATAAATAAAACATTATGTAGTACCCTTAACATTGTAATACAAAGAAAAAGTAAATGGGTTAGTAATGTGGTTTGAAGGATAAGTTATTCAAAAACTAATGTAAGAAATAAAAATATATTGGAGTTTAAGAACATCATTCCCCTACTCATTTTGGTAGCAGGGAGTTTATGACCAGATATATACCTGACCAAAATTTGAGCCAAAGAATGGTTCATAAATTAGATAATATGGCCTTAACGACAGGCAATTGATATTATTCTTTCACATTAAGAAACTAGTTTTCATTGCCTTTGGTTTTGGCACATTAGTCTATTCTTCCAGAATGATATACTGCCCAGAAATAAAATATAAAAACCTGATAAGTTTAAAATCTTTTGAGAAATGATAGTTCGGGGTTTTTTGTTTTTTTTTTTTTAAGATTTTATTTATTTATTTGACAGACAGAGATCACAAGTAGGCAGACAGGCAGGCAAAGAGAGAAGAGGAAGTTGATGCGAGGCTTGATCCCAGGACTCTGGGATCATGACCTGAGCTGAAGGCAGAGGCTTTAACCCACTGAGTCACCCGGGTGCCCCGATAGTTCAGTTTTTAAAAGAATGAAATATAATCAATGTGAAAAAAAAAATCTACCAATTGAGAATGCAAATTAGAAATATTAGAAGCCATAGACAGTCAAACAATAGAAAATACTAGAGATAACTTTCTTTGCCAGCTTAATTGATCACAAAAATTCTTTAAGTGATAGAGTGGTTATTTTTAGCAATAATTTCTCCCAATATTCCAAGTTCTATCTTATGGGTTTTTTGCTTGTTTGTTTGTTTTGCATTTCTGTAATCCACCATATCAAATGGGCAAATCTAACAGCCTGTTTTTATAAATAAGCATAGTAAAATAAATGAGGATATATTTTTGAGATCTTAGTTTATATTTAATGTGATCTTACAAATAGGAATTTCTACTAAAGACAACTACAAATATCATAAAGCCATAGTAAAGCTATCCCAACAAAACTCCTTGTATTTTAAGATTCAGAACATTAAGTGATATGACCTCTATGGTCTGCTTCAAAGAAATAAATCTGAGGGAATATGAACTTCTTTTAACTCTATGACAGCCTTGGCACTCACAGCAAATTGAAGTACCATCTGTGTATGGGATTGCATTAAATGATTGGGTCTCCTTAGGCTCTTCTGGGCTAGGATCCCCCCTTTTTTTTTTGGTGAGAGGAGGGGGAAGGAGGGAGAGAGTGAGGGAGGAAGAGAGAGAGACAGCCCACCCACAGGCCTATGTGCAAGGGGAGGGGCAGAGGAAGAGAGAAAAAAATCTCAAGCAGGCTCCACACCAAGCACAGAGCCCAATGTAGAGCTCCATCTCAAGACCCTGAGATCATGATCTGAGCTGAAATCAAGAGCCAGATGCTTGCTTAACCAAATGAGCTACCCAGGTGCCCGAAGGCTATGACACTTTAAGGTTTCCTTGTTTTTATGGTCTTGATAGTTTTTGAGGAACACTATTCTATTTTGAGGTCCCGTATTCTAAAGAATGTACTTCAGTTTTATAGGAGATATTTGTCATGGTAAGATGGCATTTGTGGGCTTTTGGCAGAACAACTACAGAAGTAAAGAGCCGTTAATAAGGCTGACCACATAACAGAGAGATTAGTTATTAGCACAACTGACCATGGATGATGCTAGCTTTGATTACCTGGTGGAGTTTTGACAGGTTTCTGCACCATGAAATAATCACCACCCTTTTCTTACTGCAATCTTCACAATCCAATCCCTAAGCATAAGTCACATTCTAAGGATAGAGAGTTATGTATATACAACAACCTCAAGGAGAGGGAACTTAAATTATATGAAATTTTACACAGAAACTGTCACTTCTCCATTTATATATTCAATTGTTTATCAATATGGACTTATGGGTCTTCATTCTATGGTTTGGGTTATAATCTAATGTTATATTACTTCATTACTCAAGTTTTTCCAGCTTTGGCCAATAGGAGCTGTTTCAGTTCTTTCCTGTTCTGTTTGACTAGCACTGCATTTCTTTTTCTTACTTTCTGGTACTATAAGATGCTTAAGGCTCCTCTTGTATATTCCATATACTGCTCTAGTATCACTCGTTTCTGCAAGGAGGATGGTTTTAGAAGCCAACATACGGGTGTTGGATATGCTCAATGCCACTGGGACACTGTTGTTTCTAGGTTCTCATACAAAATGGAGACCAACCTGGAAAATTCCCAGAGCAGACAAAACCATTTAAGCCATATAAGTAAAACTTGATTTAGCTTATCCTACAAAACAAACAAAAATTAGTTTGGGACGCTTCTTATAGAGGACTCTTAAAATCATAAATGAAACTTCAGCTGTGCCCCATAAGTGACATAACCACTTTTAGGCAACTGCTTATCACTAGGAAAACTAATGCTATAACTCATCTTTGTAAACAACAGTGTCTGTATTCTTACTATACATGTCATCTTGCAGTATACCTTTGAGCCTCATTCTGTTCCTGATTTGAGAACTCCCAATTCATTAACTGTTCTTATATGCACAATAAACTCTTACTAACTACTACTTTATTTGACAATTTTAAAAAATTGCTATTTCTGGATTTGATCGTATGTATACTAGCCAATGTATACAAATACTTGATTGTTTATCTCTATGCTATGCTTAAGATGAGTTCACTCTGTGTCTGTATCTAATCCAGCAATATGTTTTATTCTAGCCTTCTCCCCTTATCTGTAGCTTCCTCCTCCAGTAATGAGCAACTGGTTCCCACAATCTGCCATCCTTTTATCCTTTTGAAATTACTTAATATTAGTATAAATGCACAGCACTTTCAGAATTAACCTGTAGGTTTGAATTTTTAAGTTTCTAGATAATACTGTGTTTTTATGAAGTAACTATTCTCATCAGGATTTGTCAACTTTGTAATTTTTTTTCTATGTTCTGCTCAAGGATGCCACTGTATCCTAAGGTTTATGTTTAATTACATTCAGATTTGGTGGGCAATCTATATCAGCTTCATTTACAGCAAGTATTTTAAAGTACATTTGGTGAAGGATTAATAAGCACTGCACTATTCCTTACCTCAACTCATAATAGCATTACCAGCTAGATGGTATAATAGGAAACATGAAAATCTCAACTTTTTTTTTTTTTTTTTAAGATTTCATGGTGGGTTGCAGAGGAAGAAGTTGAGCATCTCAAGCAGACTCCCCAATAGCAGAGTGCCCAAAGTGGGGTTCAATCCCAAGACCTGAGCGAAAAGTCAAGAGCTGGTGACTGAGCCAGGTGCCCCCGAAATTCAACTTTATTAACACATGTTCTAACACTATTCAAGAGTTTAGGTGATATTAGCACAATAGTACATTGTGCTAATATCACCTAAACTCTTGAATTGCCTTAAATAAAAGCACATTTTAAATCCTTAATCACACTATCATTAATATTGCAATTTTTTTGGAAAAAAGCTATTGCTATAATTAAATTTGAGTTTATATTTAACAAAAGAAACAATCTGGGAAATAATTTTGTATAAAGACAGGCCTCATGACTTATAATCAGTAATTTTATGAATGACCAGCTCATGCTAAGTGCTCTAATTGCTAATCTCAGGATGGAATTTGTATTAAACAAATGGAGTTTGTTTTGTTTTGTTCTGTTTCAGGACTCAGAATAAAGTTGTAAAACTACAGGTTATGGATTTAGACCTAAGTAATTTAACTATAAGTAAATAAATTTGAGACTCTCCATAAAGTTATTCAAATAAGTTATGACACACACTTCTAAAAACTGGCTTTTGATCTAAGCTATTACACCTTTAAACTCATAGCAATATAAATTTTGAAACTAGTACTATGCTAGTGTATTTGCCTGTTAGAATAAAAGGTAGGAACTAAATGTAGCATACTGTCTTTATGTTGGGATATTTAGTAATTCTAATTTGTACAACCAGGGGAATAACACCATTAGTTTTATTTAAATGGAAATATTCTTAAGGAGAGTCCAAGGAATAAGTAACAATAGTTTGGGTAATAATTATAATTTGATTTTTAACCCTTTCATTGTGCAATACATAACCTATGCTCAAAAATGTTTTGAAACATTAATAAGGAGAAGTTCAAAGGTTGTATCAAGTGCTTTTTAAAGAACTTATCAGTGGGGAAAAAGTCAGATGTTTAACAATTTGTTAAATTAGATTTCTAGCAGCCAAACTTCCTCATAATCTTTATAGCTGGATAGGGCAATAAGACTAGTTTTGGCCAAGGGATCATAGACTTGCAGGGTGTGTCTCAACCTCTGAAATGGAGCATGTAACAGTCAGTAAAATCCCAAATCTCTTTCTCGGCCACATTTATCAAATATATGCTTCACTTCTGTATACTAGAAGGTGATGCCAAAACACTGTGGGTTGATGGTTATTCTGCCACATAATGCTATCCTTGCTTTCACAGAAATGATTATCAAAGAAGGATCACTGCTATAAATCTTTAGGTGTTGAGGGAGGTGGGTATTAGAAATTGTGGAATATATAACATTTGAGCTTCCCAGTATTTGGTCAAAACCACGTGTGGCATTCAAGATGTAAATAGCATACCTAATCAACTGTAATGTCTGATTGCAAGAACATCAGTAGTACAGGGTGACTGCTAGTGCACTTTGTAATTTATTGTAAGAAACAGATGATCTCCAGAAAACAAAATTACCTGCCTTGTAAACACAAAAGAGTTCAGAAATGTGGGGCCATCAGAAGCAGCATAGGACTCTTAAGTTTTACCATTAGAAGGGCTGTTAAAAATGTTTCCCGAGACAAAGACCAAACAAATAGGAGGGCCTTCTTCCCATTGTTAAAAATCTCAGAAAGGATTAAACTGTCACTAGCTAAAAATCAAATTAAGAGTATGGTGCCCACTCATTAATTAGATCTTATGGCTCAGGGAAAGACTTTAATCTTGTGACTCTCCCACCTAAGACTGATAGGTCTAAGGTACTTTCAATTAAGCTTCCAGTTCAGTCTGGGAACCCCTGAGGATACCAAGACTCTTTAAGGAGTTCTGTGAGTTCAGAACGACGTTTTCAGGAACACTAAGATGTTATATGAGTTTTGTATTTTATATTTTCATGAATGGGGGAGACCAATGATGAAGGCACGGGCACCAAGTTACACTGACACTATCTTTCACTGCAAAGCACTTTCAGGAAACATTACATTTAAAAACATCCTTGATAAAACATTAAAATTAAGTCTTGAACCTTGAGCTTCTATTTCTACTACCCTGCATGACACGAAATAGGAAGTATACATAAAACTCATTGGCATATGTTGGGGAAATACAATTAAAAATAAAATTTCCCAGTCCAGAGAACTTCACAAAAGCTAGTAAAGAAAAAGTTTTATTATTTAATAAGCTTTGAACAAGCATATCTTTTCCAGCACTCCATTAAGAGACTTCAAAGAAAGCTGTTATTTATATACAGATACAATCCACTACATACATGTTTAAAACATACTAACTACTCTTCAAGAGGACTTGACAGCACTATTTGTTGCACATTTCATCCTAAATTCACCTGGTAAAACTGGGGTGACCATCTGTGTTAGTTTTCTATATTGGCAAAATAAACTTCTATTTTCATGACAGAAAGTAGTTTTACAACTAGGAGATGGGCATCCATGATATTAAGCTCACACCCACTCCCAGAAATTGACAAATGGGGATGCAGCTGTCCTTGGTTATTGACATTCCAGAGAGATTACCAGGTCCTTGGAGAAAACCTTCCTAAATGTTGAACTGGCAAGACGTTTAGCTTTTTAAAGATTTAAATATAATTCAGAGTGATAGAATTTAAAATTACAAGGTTTCTAAAGTAAACGCACTAAGAAAAGGGAAAGGGGGTGAGAAGTCTCCCTTATTTTCAACAGCAGGAATTAAGCCTCATTTTTAATTCGTATTTGCCCTTACTCATGCTGAAAAACAAATGTTTCAAGGAAAAGTCCTGGTACAACTGAGACCCAAGTCTAACTAGATGCTTCTTCCATGGAGTCACTTGCATTCCAAGGATCAACTGAAAAAAATCTGGTTGAGCTGACTTGGAATACTTGGCAAATATCTTCTCAAATAATTTATACCAATTACCTGAAGGGAAACAATTGAGACTACTTTCTGCCAATGATTCAATTCAAGCTTAGCCAAAACTTGAATCTACTATCGTATGCCTGACACGATATTTAAAGGCTGACAAAAGATCAGTGTTAGTACATGTAATTTGAGATTATTTAATAAAATGTCAACAATGAAAAGTACTGCTTAACTTGGTGAACCTATACTTTCCAAATGAATACTATGATTTACAGAATTGTAAAGGGGTAAAAAAAGATCCATTTACAGTGTGAGATATTCCAATTGATTTTAAAGTAACAATTTGGTTTCTGTATAGCTTTAAATTCCACTTTACAACTAAACTGTATACAGCGCTAGTAGTGAGTAAGTGGTAAACAATATCCAATGCTATCTGAAAATACAGCCATCACAAGTACTCGTGCCCCTTTTCCGACTACGTATCATATGAGGCAATTTTCCTCATACTTCAACCAAGACAGCATCACAAGAGACTAAGGCAGAAGCAAATATGAAAATCTAGCTATGCTCCCTTACACTTGGCATTAGAACTGCAAAATGTAAGGAACTGGATATTTGTGCGTGTGTGTGGTTTTAGAAAATAGTTATGTTTTTCCAAAAAATAATGTATTTCTATTAACAGGATTGAACAATATTTTAAATGAATTAAAAATAAACATTTAAGATGTTTTATAGGATATAGAGGTAACTCAAATAAACTGAAGTTCTTTCAGACTTTGTCAACGATTTCTAGGAGGAAAAAGGAATCTTAAAGTCAAAAAGTGAGAGAACCAAAGAAAGAAATGAGACTAGCAGATGAAAAACCAAATAGGTAGCTGTTCTAGGAACCCACATTTAATATATACAGGAGTGGCTACTGGTACCTAGACTATGAAATAAGCATAGCAGATTTCAGATTTGTTGTCAGAAAGAAACAAACCTGGCTTTTAAGAGTTACCATGATGGTTAATGCCTCTTATGGCTCTAGGGAAGGCAAAGGTCCTTTACCTACCTTCAATGTGGTCAGGAAGAGAGTGGGCAGGGGACAGTTTCCAGAAGTAGATTCTGAGCATAAGAAAGTGAATTAACATTTATTGCATACCTCCTGGGGCCGTCATTTTTTCCTTAAAATAATTATTTCAAAATATTTCACCCCTTTTGTATAAAGAACCTAAGACACAGGAAGTTGAAGGCAACTTGCCTCAAGTCACGGGGAAATAGTTACACAGCCAGCATTTAAGTCATTGTTCCTATCAGTGAAGGCTCAGTAAAATTAGCTTGCTCATTCATCAATCAGCACACTTCAAATAGCTACTGTATAAATGGTACTATATATGAAACTAATCATAAAAAGGCCATAATAATCTGACTTAGATTTTGCCTTCAAGGAGTTTATAGGCTCACAGGGAGATAAAACAGTCACCTGAGATTTTGTAATATGGAGAAAAATATGAATTGATGGGTTTGTACAAAAAAAATTATAACCTTCAACAAAGAATTATCAGAACCGGATTGATGAAAAGTTCATACTTGAAAAATGTTTTGCTCTTGTTAATATATGCCTCCCTGTCAGTTTTTTCTCCATTGTCCAGTTAGCATCTTGATCTGTTAACCATGTGAAAAAGGAAATCATTCGCTGGAAGAATTATTTGGACATAGAAATGGTACTACAGGCCAAAGAGAAGCAATGCTTTATAGTCAAGGTTATTCAAAGAATGTGCATATCAGTGTATACAAAGAACTAGTTAGTTCATTCTCATTCTGACCTGAGAAGTGAGAATTATAAATTTAAAGCAAACACAGGATTATAAGGATATTTGGCATATGATGCAAAAGAGGCCATGAGGAGAATTAAGGTATTCAGTTTAGAAATATGGTCCCTATATTTGGTGATTTACATTCTGTAGAAAACACATAAGTATTCAACATAACATGTAATGAGGAAAAAAATAAAGCAGAGTAAGGAACTAAATACTGGAGGAACTTCTCTGAGGTGACATTTGAGCAGAAACCTGAATAAGGAGTACTATGTAATAATACTAGGAAAAAGCTTTCCAGGCAGAGGGAGCTGTCAGCCCAAATCCCTGAAAAAAGTAATCTTGCAGACAGTGATCACTTCCAAGGTGGGGCAGTTTCCTCCTCTTTCACCTAACGCTATCCTGCTTTTCTTCTCTACCAGATGACTCCCTGCTTCTAGAATAGGTCCTGAAAAGTTCTGCTTGAAGATTTATCACATACTTGGGGTTTTCGATCCATGTTATTTTTAAAACATCATGGTACAATCACCATTTTGCCAATGAGAATTTTGTTTCAAAGAAATTAAATGATTTGTCCAAGGTAATCACCTTTGGGATTTGAATTCACTGATTTACCTCAAAGCCTGGACCCATCTCCCAAATGAAGAGCAGATGAGGTTGTAAGTCTTTCAAGTATCTAGGCCTCAAAAGCATTCTGGAAACTAGACTGATCCCCGTTTAATAGGAAATTGGGAGACTGAATATTGAACCACTGTGGTATGAATGAAATTTATTAGCAGGCAACCCTATCACTTTCTCTGAATTACGAGCACTTTGGGGAAGATGGATAAGGACTACACCTTGATCCTCACTCAAACACTCCTAAGATAGAAGCATCAAAATCCCAGGCCTTGAAGCATATACATCTTGAAGCATGTGACATTCATTTTAACTGCAGAATAGAACTCTGGGTTGGTGGGAGAAGGAATTCCAAACTGCACTATGTTTTTCTTTTCTGTAAATAAGCTAATGGTTAAACTTTCTATACTCTGAGTGATCTTCCCAAATGTAGTCCAAATGTGAGAACTTTCTATCTATGGAGAAGGAATTCAACAGTTCTAGTTGATGGAAGCCGTCTACTCCATTCAAGTATCTTGTGCCCATAACACCAAGGAACACAGGCCTTTAAGCACAGTGAGACCTGAACTGCTTATCTTTGAAAGCAGGTATATAGTCCAACTCAAGGCAACTAGGATGAAAAACATGAAAGAATCCTCTATCTTTATGATCCAGGTGTCAACCATTCACTCATTTGTATTCCCCAGTTTCTTGGCTATTAGAGAATGTTGGACTTGTAGGGTTTCATCAGACTTGCAATGTGTTTACTCAGTTCAGTAGATAAGTGTATGTCTTTCTAGTGCTTTAAAAGAGTAGAAATCAGTTTCACCATCATGACACAGACCAGCAATCTTCTAAAGCTATTAGTATATACTTTTATTTAATTTCAACTGCTTTTATTTTTTATTTATTTATTTTTAATTCTATTTATTTATTTGACAGAGAGAGATCACAAGCAGGCAGAAAGGCAGGCAGAGAGAGAGGGGGGAACAGGCTCTCTGCCAAGCAGAGAGCCTGATGTGGGGCTCGATACCAGAACCCTGAGATACGACCTAAGCCGAAGGCAGAGGCTTAACCCACTGAGCCACCCAGGTGCCCCAATTTCAACTGCTTTTAATACATAAGATGTATTTGGATTGTTCAAGCAGATTATATAAATAAGGAAAAGCTGGTAGATGGAAACTAGAAACCTGGAAAATGCAGTTCATTTTATAGAAGTCATGTAGGATAAAAATAGTCAAAGAAAAAGGACAACCAAGGAAAAATGGTATTATGGAAATGCATGTTTTCATTGTTACCATTCAAGAAAAGTAAAGATATAGCCACCTAGAAAGAAATATATTTACTTATTTTAAAGATTTTTAGAGAGAGCACACACACTTGGGGGGGGCGGTGAGTAGGACAGAGAGAAGGAGAGAGAATCTCAAGCAGACTCCCCACTGAGCATGGGGCCTGACTCAGTGCTCGATCAGATCATGACCTGAGCTGAAATACAGACTCCACTGCCTAAACTGACTGAGCCACCCAGGTGTTCCAGGAGTATATTTATTTTAAAGGCTACATAAAACTGTAGTATTAGTATATGCTTAGCTAAATAATGTATTGGTATGCCACTTGCCTAGGACATTGTATAGATTTGGAGTGACTATGTTTGAAATTAAAATCCCCACTCAGACGCTCACAAAATTTCAAATTAAACATGGTCTGACTCTTTTCTAAATTTAATCTTTGTGTAAATTTGTAGTAATTATTGCCTTCTTATTGAACATCTTTATCATGTTACTCTTTCTTTTTTTTTTTAAAGATTTTATTTATTTATTTTGACAGACAGAGATCACAAGTAGGCAGAGAAGCAGAGAGAGAGAGAGGAGGAAGCAGGCTCCCTGCCGAGCAGAGAGCCCGATGCGGGGCTCGATCCCAGGACCCTGGAATCACGACCCGAGCTGAAGGCAGAGGCTTTAACCCACTGAGCCACCCAGGCGCCCCCATGTTACTGTTTCATTTCATACCAAGGCTTCATTGAGTTGGCATAATACAATTGCAATATATTTCACTGAAATAATTTAGTTTTGACTTTGAATGACATAATAGCTCATGCTTCACACATTATAAGCCCAGTTTTTTACTGGGAGGAATATGCTTTACTGTGGGTTGGGGAAGGGCAACTACCACTCAGTGTATTACTTGAATGTGTATTAACTTGTATCAATCATGCCTGAATGCTGCTAAAATTTTGTGCTTGTGAATATTTAGTTACTGATAACTCACTCAGTGGACAGTTAAAAAAAATAGCAGGTATTTGAAAAAAAGAAATTTCAATGGTACATGTTAGCCTCTGAAGCATTTAAATATAAAAAGCAAATTTCAAGGAAAATAGAAGGTGCATGAATTGCGCTTGTACTAGTAAATCATAACCCAAAAGTAGACACCTACAGGGATTGCTAAATTTAATTACTCTGAAAAAATTTTATATAATTAACAAGTAAAATACTTGCACTGACAAAAGTTAAATGTTTTACATAAACAGTTCATTTCAATAAAATCTGAAAAATAGGCTTAAGAAATAATCTCCAAGAAGTAACACTGTCACTATTTGCAGATAACATAAGGTAATACAGAGAAAGTCCTAAAGACTCAGCCAAAGAAAACTATTAGAACAAATTCAGTAATGTTGCAGGATACAAATACAAAAAAACATTATATAGAAATGAAACTGTCAGAAATTAAGAAAACAATTCCATTTACAATTTAATTCAAAATAATTCATAATAAATTTAACCAGAAGAGGTGAAAGACCTGTAAAAACTTAAGAGCATAAGAAATTAAAGCTGAAGAAGTCAAAAGTAAAAATATTACATGCTCAGGCACCTGGGTGGCTCGGTTGATTAAGTGACTGCTTTTTGCTCGGGTCATGATCCTAGAGTCCCAGAATAGAGCACAACATTGGGCTCACTGCTCAGCAGAGTCTGCTTCTCCCTCTGACCCTCCCCCCTCTCATGCTCTCTCTCTCTCTCTCTCTCACACACACTCTTTCAAAAAAATAAATGAAAATCTTAAAGAAAAATATTACATGTTCATACATTAGAATGCCGTTAAAAAGCCCATACTACCCTAAGCAGTCTACCAATTCAGTGCAATCCCCATCAAAATTCCAATGGCATATCCCACCAAAATAGAAAAATCCTAAGATTTGAATGAAACATGATAAGACCTTGAACAGCTAAAGCAATCTTGCAATTGGGAGTGGGGTATCTGGAGGCTATCACCCTCTTTAATTTCAAACTATTTTACAAAGCTATAATAATCAAGACAGTATGGTATTGGCATCAAAAGAGACACATAGGTCAAAGGAAGAGAATATAGAACCCAGAAATAAACCCAGGCACATATGGTCAATTTATGACAAAACAGGCAAGGGTATACAATAAGGAATGGACAGACTCAGGGTGTTGAGAAAACAAGAGTGCCACATGCAAAAGAATGAAACTGGACCAGTATTTCACATCATACAAAAAAGTAAACTCAAACTGAATTATAGGGTTGAAAATAAGACCTGAAACCAAGGCAAACAAACAAGCAAAAAAACACAGGTTGTATAAGCTCCCTGACATTGGTCCTGGCAATAATTCTTTGGATCTGACCCTAAAAGCTAAGGCAACAAAAGCAGAAAAACAAATGGAACTAGGTCAAACTAAAATGCTTCTGCCCAACTAACAAAACCAACAGAATGAAAAAACAACCCACCCATGAGAGAAAATAATTGCAAATCATGTACAATAGGTCACAATTAGAAATATATATTTTAAGAACTCAAATAGTTAAAAAAAAAAAGAAATGGGACATTCCAAATAGACATTTTTCCAAAGACAATCCACACAGGATCAATGGATATAAGTAAGAATAGATGTTCAATATCACTACTTAGGAAAACACAAATCAAAAACTAAAATGAGTTTTTACCTCATCTCTTACATTGGCTATTTCATATTTCAGGTGTTCCTTAAATTGCATTTATAATTTTTGTTCTACTTTTTATAATGGATATTCAAAGTAACATTTTCAGAGAAATGAGGTGTGTGGGAATGAGTGAACTGACTTATTGGTATGCACATTCCTGCCCTTGAATAGGAAATAACTTAGCTATCCCAATAGCCTAACACTTTGAATGGTAACTTGTGCTTAGGATACTAATTTCTTCTTGATGTAGCCATGTAAAGATTATGTCACCTGACTGAATTGAAGGTTGGCAGAGTCCTACTGCCAGGATATTTCTGTACCAGCTTGAATCGAAGCTTTCATGCAACGTGCTTTCAAAGTGTCTAAAAGGGCAGAGACTTGGCACTTCTCTGAACTTACCCATAATTGAATGACTTTTTGCTCTTATTTAAAAAATAATTGGTGAAAAAAATGTTAAATATAGTTGATATACAGTTACATTAATTTCAGGAGCACAAGAGTGATTCCTCAATTATCCTACATGCCGTGCAATACTGATAATGCAAAGTATAGTTACCATCTGTCACTATCTTTTATTACAATGTGATTGACTATATCCCTATGTTCTGCTTTTCATCTCCATGACTTTTATAACTGGAAGTCTGTACCTCTTAATCCCCTTCACACGTTCTATTTTTCTTTAAAAAATCATTTTATCTTTGGCAGATAAATATTTTCAAATTCATGCAAGATTTTGCTCTTTAAATTTTTACAAATTATAGGAAAACTAGCCTTAAAGTCATTAGGATTGAGATAATCACATTTTCTTCATAGTAAGCTTTACATTCAGAGTATGGGACACACCAAGCTCCTGTCTAATCAGATTCTTAGGATTTATAGTTAATTGTAACAATTTTGTGTTTTTGCTTATACCTTCTGTTTGCAGATTTCCATGCTGATCCTCCCCCAGAGAAAGATAATTTATGCATAAGAATGTTTACTGTTAATTACTTTAACCAAATTACCAGAAACTCTAGGAGTCTTGTGAATATAGTATGCCCATATATAAACAATGTTATTTGATGAGTATGGGGAAAATAGCATCTCATTTTGTCAGAAATAGACTAATGTCTCTACTGAGGCATAGAACTTTGAAAGATTTGCAGTTATTTCATTGAAGTTTAACTGGACACGGACAATTAAGGAAGAATTTGTGCAGATGTACGGTTTCTTCAGATTTTTTTTTTTTTTCACAGCTTTTCAAATCAGTCAGAAATGGTCTCTCTGGTTCTGGCAGTAAGCACTGCATGTTATCCAGTTAGAAAATTGCTCAGTGAAATTTTTAGTTCTTCCCCTATCCCCAACACACACACACGAAAGCTCAGAATCAAAGTGCATTATAAGCTGACAGTTCAAGGGTATAAAAACCTGTGCAACAAACAGAAAAGGGCAGTCTATTAGGGAATATGTTAGAAGGCCCTGAAATGAAGTTGGATTGCAGCAGAGCCTCCTGAGTAAGAATTAACGATAACCTGACATTGCTTTTTAATGCACACTGTTCATTGCTTTAAATGCAATGAGAATGAGTTTTGCAGAGAATCACTTTCTCAGAAAGCAGTAAATTTAAGGGGGCTACAAGAAAAAAGAGGGAAGGATTACTATAGAATGTACTGAGTTATTAATTTGAAACTAATTCTTAAAATACTAAAAATGGGAAGCTGTTACATCTTTGTCTTCCTTTAATTGGTAGATTAAAATGAAACATCAAGAATTCATTATTACTTGAATGAAAGTTCTTTACCCACAAAGGATAAGTGTGATTGATTGCAAAAATACCACTTCCATCTATCCATATCTTATCCTACAAAGAGACTTTGCAGTTCCTCTCATCAAGATGAGACCTCTTTCCCCATTCTTTGAATTGGGCTAGCTTTTAGGACTTCATTTGGACAAGAGTACATGAGGATACGGAAATATGGGGGGACCACTTAGATGGCAAGTAAAAGCTGTTTATTCAGAGCTTGCAATAGCAAAGGAGTCAGCCACCATCACTTGTGTTGGCAGACTCAAAGGCAGGCAGAAGAGTGGGAAGGCATCATAGTTCGGAGGTGGGGGGGACGGGTGTTGGATACGAGATCCACACTGATTAGAGGCTGCTGGTGTGGGAAAACTACAGGCAGGCTAACCAGAAGTTGGGACATTCTATGTGATTGGCTAAGAGTGTATATTTGGCTTTTTCAAGCTGGAAGTTGGGGCAAAAATTAAGGAAGTAGTCAGTTCTCAATAAAATCTTAGCTATTTAGGGCTGATTGCTATAGGGGTTAATGTTTAGTTTCCTGAACTGGTTACTGCAGACTGTGGGTCAGAAATCTGTTTCTGCATATAGCCTGGCAATTTTCCCTTTGCTATATTCAATCTCTCTATGGAAAAATAGTTGAGCAGTTTTAAGCCTTGGCCTCAAGAGTCCAAGAACTACTGTTGGAATCTGCTATTGTCATGTAAACAAGCATGAAGTAGTCCACTATTATTTAAGAAGCTATGTGGTAGAAAGCCAGTTGCCCCAGCCAAGGCTAGCCTCGATGAGCTTACTGTCCAGCTGATTCTCCAACACAGGAGACCATCCAGCCAAAGTTGAGGATCCGTCTGTCCAACAAACATAGGAGTGAGCTTAGCTGAGACCGTAACTGAATATTAGAATCATGAATAGTAATAACTGCTTACTGTCTTAAGCCATTGAGCTGTAAGGTACTTGTTACTGTAAATTGGGTATTTATAGTATAATTGGAAAAATTTACAACCCAATTAAGTCCTGAGTCTTTTAAATAGCCACTGAGAAAAGAGTCAGGCTTGAAGATGCAAAGGTGGAATTAAGACCACAGATTTTTGAAACTAAAAAATGTTCCATTTTTCATTTATTATTATTATTATTATATCCTAATACCTTCATTTGCAAAATGTGGAACCACACAGCCTTTCTATTCCACTCCTTTCTCAACACTCCTTATGCATGCCACAGCGACAGAGTGGTTGTTCTTTGCATAAATCACACCCTACTCATATAACTAGGAAGAGGAAAGTAACTCCACTGGCACTTTAGCAACTTGAACCATTCCCAGGAAAGAGAAAACGAGTTGTGTGACCATTAAAATGTTAATGGCACTGCTATGGGCTCACACATCATAATTTAAGTTTTATTTTACAATCTTTTAAGTGCTTAGTAATTGGTTTCCCCAAGTTTCCCATCAGTCATCAGGTTTCCTGTGGTGGGAGGGCCGAGCAGCAGCACTGAGGATATGATGACCTCACCTGAGTGTTCTGTTAACATTACTTTGGTTCTTCCTGCCTTGGCTTCTCATTGCCAAGCTTAATTTTGGAGCCTTCCTATTGAAACTGTGGGTAGCCGATATACCGCCAAAATAACCTTCTGAGTAGTCAGACTCAGTTTCTGGCTTTTTGGAAAAGAGAAACCCTTGACAATGTAATGAGGTAGGTGGATCTCCTCAAGAAAGATCTGGTGAGGTGTTGGGGGACAGGAGGAGGAATGAAGTCTTAGCTAGGAAATACTTTTTGTTTATTCAGGGCAATATTACCTTTTTTCTCCTAGCCAAGATTCCACTAACCTTCTGATTACGATAGTCTTTGTCTATCCTAGGATATGCTTTGATATAGGGACTGAAGCCTTATTTGTACCACTGCAACATTTTAGTCTTTTCTTACATATAAAATACCACTTCAACTGCTACACCCATACTACATAGAGATGAGGCTTCCCCCTGCCATCACCTGTAGTCCATAAAATCTGTATGGACACCGCCACTTAATACACCTAGAAACACTCCACAGCAGTCATCTTTTTCTTCATTTATGCAGTTGATTTTAGTTAGGTAACTTCCCTTCTGGAATTTGAGTTCATCAGACCTCACTTCCTAATGTGCCATTGTTACACATTTTGTTTTAATTCACCAATATCTATAAGTTATAAGGTAGTTTTCATTAAAAGATAGGTAGTTTTCATTTAAAAAAAAAAAAGAAAGTAAAAATGTTCCTGGGCATGTGCATTCTCATATCTTGCCATTAGTATAATTATTGTTACGGATTCTCAGAGAAATTCTCAAGAAGACCCCACATGGAGCATGAATCCCAATGCAGGGCTCGATTTCACAATTCTAATTATGATCTGAGTCAAAATCAAGAGTCAGACATTTAACCAACCAAGCCACCCAGCTGCCCCAAGAAAAAATATTTTATGTTTCAGATGTTTTAATGAGATTTTATGACTCTCTTGGTTTTAGAGAAGGTACAAAAGCTCTCTCAAGAATGGTCTTCCATATACCTTAGTGGTTATATTTACAGATTAAAATAGTGGAGGTATTTTTAGAGAGCAGAAGAAATCACAATTAAGAAAACCATTTTCCAAGTCTCACTGATACATAGTCAGGGGATTTCTAGATACACTGAAAATACTTATCAAATGCCTGGTTAGCACAGAGGAAAATCTGCAGAGTACCCCTGTAGTGTTCCAATTAACAGAAGAATGCTTAAAATTCTCACTAACTGAACATTCAGGTGAGTGGTGTTAATCTTCTGTATGTAAAGAATTAGATATCCGTAGGACAATAAAAGTATCTGAAGCCCACACCAATTTATATCAAAAAATATTTTATTTTCCTTAAACATTAAAGAAATTAAAAAATAAGCTTCCAGTACTGTGTATTTACTATATTCAAATATATTTAATTATATGCTGTCCTATAAACTTCCCTAGAAGTGTAGTGTGTTAATCTTTCCTTTTGATTAAATTATACCCTTTGAGATACATCAGCTAATGTAACTGTGGTAATATCCTCAGTAGTATGCATTTTGGTTCAGAGTATTTTGAAATCTTTAACCCCTTTAACTTGATTGTCTGACATCGAATGTTCTATTAAGAACAAATAGTGCCTTCACTTGATAATCTAAGTGTTAACAATTATAGTACTAAAGACAAGGTATCAAATCATTTTAGGTTAATTCGTCTAAAATTCTGCATGTTATTTAAATCTCAAAGATTCAACACTGAATTTAACAAAGTCCTTTTACATTAAACCCATTTTAAGTCACCAAAACTTGTAGAGAAACTCGAAGGTAAAAACAAATGAAAAATAAAATTTTAATACACGTCCTACCATGCCCAGATCTATATAAAAGTTTCAGTTTACTGCCATTTCAACCCAAACGGCTGCCTGTGCAATGTGAAAAGGAGTACTCTTAGTTTAATATTTAAATGTTTCAATTAATGCCTGGGTATTTGTATTTTCAAGAGAGTTTTAATTACGCATGTTGCAAACACACAATACAGCTTCCATTACACTCTTTGATAAGATTTGATATTAAAGGTTTTTCTGGTAAACATAGTGAGTAGGATGCTAATGAAGATTCTGTAGTCTTTGCATATTTCTTTTCAGTCACTTGATCTCATGGTCAGTCAAGTTTTAGCTTTCTAAAAGTGTTAACAATCATACTTCTGCCAGTTTTACTTTTTCCCCCTACATTTCATTCTCTCTAAGAGTACAAAGAATAAATCCTTTCATGGGATTAGCATTTGAAAGTGCTAATAGGAAAGAGGAAGATTGTAATGCCTGCTACTAAAGAAATTTAAAAAGAGGCAATACAACCAATGGAATTAAGTCTTAAAATGGAATTCACCTGTGTCCTACAGTATTGGAAGCAATGTATTAAGATAGCTAAGAATTGAACTACTAGAATTTAGAAATACTGAAACATATTAATTGATTTAAGAGACTTCTATAGAGACCAGTTACTAATGATTGTAGAGAAGTATAGATGGTTATAGAATACAGTGTTACTATATATTACTATGTAATATGTTTTGAAACCAAAGATGATGAGAGAGTAGGAGGACCCTGGATTCTTCTGGTCTCAGAAACAAAAGGTATTAAGTCATTCTAAATACCCCAGAAATCAACCTGAAGACTAACAGAAAAATAACTCTACAACTAAAAGAAAAGAAGATTCCACATCAAAGGTAGGAAGCACAGAGATACGGTTTATGGGAGAAGCAGATGTGCAGTGTTGCAGAGAGGAGGGTGCTGTGGTCACAGAGAAATGTAAGAGAAAGGAACAGTATAATGCACAAAGAGCACATAGCCCCAGATCCACTGGATTAGAAAATAAGAGGGCCTGAATTTCAGAAATTCCTGCAAACAGTGAGTCTTAAAGCCTGGGGTTTTAAAGGTCAGCAGTCTTGGCTGAGATAGAGACCTGAAGTCACTGCCCTGTTCCTGGAAGGAAAGAAGGCAAAGAGCCTGGGGGCAGACATCTGGGAAACAGCAATCTTAGCGGGGGTGGGGGGGTGGGGGGGATGGTGGGGGGATGGCAGACACAGTAGGGGAGACTATTCACTCTTCTTGGAAAGTATCCCTGGGATGTAGTGTTCACAGAGATACCTCTCCTGGAACAGGGAAGCTGGCTGATACCATTTCCCTCCCCCACCTCTCAGTATAAGCACAGAGCCACCAATGGGAGGCAGCATAGCACTGACATTGTCTGACTGACTTGCTTCCATCCAGCTACTGCTGCCTGTGCTCTGGCAGGACTGCCCTTCTCACTCAAGCTTGCCTCAGTTGCACAGGAGCAGGCCACTCCCCAAAACCCCAGTGCAGGACCCTATCCCTACCACATTTCTAAAGTCTGTATATATTTTTTTAAGATTTTATTTATTTTACAGAAAGAAAGAAAGAGAGCAAGCAAGGGGAGCAGTGGAGGGAGAGGGAGAAGTAGGCTTCCCACTGAGCAGGGAGCCCGATGTAGGACTCCATTCCAGGAACCTGGGATGGTGACCTGAGCCAAAGTCTGAGATTTAACTGACTGAGCCCCACATTTGCCCCTAAAGCCTATATTTTTAAAAGTCATCAGGCTTGGCTGAGATAGAGCCAGGAGAGCACTAGTTACACCTAGAGAGAAGACAGGCAAATAATGGGAGGGGGGATGGTCGTAGCTAGACATCATGGAAACAGCAATCTGAAAGAGAGCTGGAGTACAGAGAGGGTAAACTATTCACTATTCTAGGAGTGCTTCCATGAGAGGCAGCATTTAGAGAGATGCCTCTTAGGGAACAAAAGAGTTGGCTGGTGCCATTCCCCTCCCCTCAGCATAAACAAAGATCCACCTGAGGGAAGGAGAACAGCACCCTGGCTGCCTAACTTACTGACACCAAGCCCCACTCCCCATGCTTCCCTGGAGCTGCCCTTCTCAGTCAAGCTTACCTCAGTTCCAGTGCAGCAAGCCCCTCCTCCATGAGACCAGCACAAGCCCCTGCCCACATTACATCTCCCAACTACAGTTCTGCAGGGCCTCAGTTCTGGTGGAGTCAGTGTCAAGTCTCATTTCACAGACAAGAGCACACCTAATTAAAACTCACCACATTCACACCAGGGACCAAACACTGTCCACAGCAGATAAGGAGAGATTCTGCAGACGACTGGCCTTAAGGACAAAACAACCAAAACCCAATATCAGAGCCCACACAGCACACACTGGAGACACCCCATGAAGCACCAGGCCCTAAGCATTACATGACCTTGTCTTTATAAGACCATCATTTTCAAAAGGATACATATTGGCTTTTCTAACACAGAGAAGAGGGCAAAGACTTAGACAAAATGGAGAAATTTATGGAGATGGAGAAATTTATCCCAAATCAAAGAACCAGGTAAGGCCATAGCCTGAGATCTAACCAAACAGATGTAAGTAACATACCTGGTGATGAATTTAAAGCAACAGTCATAAAGACATTCACTGGGCTTGAGGAAAGAAGACATCAGGGAGACCCTGACCACAAAGATATAGAATTAAAGAATCAGATGAAGAATGCTATAAACCAGATTGAAAAGAGGCTTGATGTAATGAACAGCAGGCTGGAAGAAGCAGAGGAACAAGTTAGTGACCTAGAAGACAAAACAGAAAATAATGAAGCTAAGCAAAGAAAGAAAAATTATGGAACATGAGATTAGACTTAGGGAATGCAGTGACTCCATCAAACATAGTAGCATTCAGATTATAGGAGTCCCAGAGGAGAGAGAAAAGGGAACAAAACTTATGTCAAGAAATTATAGCACCAAACTTCCCTAATCTGGGGAAGAAAGCAGACATGTAGATCCAGAAATTGCAGAAAACTCCCATCAAAATGGGACACCTGGGTGGCTCAGTGGATTAATCCACTGCCTTCTGCTCAGGTCATGATCCCAGGGCCTGGGATCAAGCCCCGAATCGGGCTCTCTGCTTGGCAAGGAGCCTGCTTCCCCCCGCCTCTGCCTGCCTCTCTGCCTGCTTATGATCTCTCTCTGTGACAAATAAATAATTAAAATCTTAAACAAACAAACAAACAAACAAAAAAAAAACCTCCCATCAAAATAAAAAAAAGCATGCCAACACAAAGATATATAATTGTATTCACAAAATATAGTGATAAGGAAAAAAAAAATCTTAAAATCAGCAAAACAGTATTTAACTTACTAAGGAAAACACATAAGGCTAGCTGGAGATTTCTCAACAGAAACTTGGCAAGCCAGAAGAGAATGGCATGAAATCTTCAAAGCACTGAAAGAGAATAATCTGCAGCCAAGAACCTCTACCCAGCAAGGCGATCATTCAGAATAGAAGGAAAGATTAAAAAAAGAAAAAAAAATTTTTCCCAAACAAAAATTAAAGGAGTTCATGACCACCAAACCAGGCCTGCAAAAAATATTAAAGGGGACTCTGAGTGCAAAGGAGAGAACAACAGTAACAAAAGATCAGAGGAAACATCCAGAAACAACAAATAAAATAGCAATAAGTATAAAAAAAATAATTACTTTGAAAGTAAATGGACTAATTTCTCCAACCAAAAGGAACAGGGTGTCAGAATGATTAAAAACAAAAACAAACAAACAAAAAAACCCCAGAAAACCCAAGACCCATCTAAACGCTGCCTGCAAGAGCTCATTTTAGACCTAAAAATAACTGCAGACTGAAAGTGAGGGGGTGGAGAAACATTTTTTAGGTAAACGAATGTCAAAAGAAAACTGGAGTAGCAATACTTGTATTGAACAAACTAGGTCTTTTTATTCTTTCATTGTTCTTACTCTGCTTTGTTATCAAAGTAGTAGTACTGACTTCTGAATTAGTATTAGTCTGGTATTAGTCTGAATGTGTTTCCTCTATTCCATTATCTGTAAAATTTTGATGAATCTGGTCTTTTCTCTAACGTTTGGTAGAATTCACCAATGAAACCATGTGGTCCTCAGCTTTTCTGTTGTAAGATATTGGATTCCTAATTCAACCTTTCATTATTGATCTAAAAAGATTTATTTCTTGGATTCAAGATTCATGATTCAATTGTGGTAACTTGCACATTTTTAGGATTTTTTTGTTGTAAGTTACCAGACTTATTAGTATGTAATTGTTTATAATAATTTATTGTCACACTATGTATTTCTATGGTTACCTGCTGTATTGTTTTCTCTGCCATTACTCATTTTGGTTTTTGAGGGTTTTGTGTTTGTTTGTTTGTGTTTTTAAATTTATTTGACAGAGAGACACAGTGAGAGGGGGAGCACGAGTAGGGGGAGTGGCAGAGGGAGAATCAGGCTTTCCAGTGAGCAGGAAGCCCAGTGCTGGGTTTGATCCCAGGAACATGGAATCTTGACCTGAGCCAAAGGTAGCTGCTTAATGAATGAGCCACCCAGGTACCCCTGGTTTTTGAGTCTTAATGTAAAACATTGCCAAGTTTATTTATTTATTTATTTATTTATTTATTTATTTTTCAGAAAAACTGGTCATTACTTTCAATGTTATGTTATTGTTTATTCTGGTCTCTACTTCTGATTTTTATTTCCTTCCTCTACTAAATTCCAGCTAAATTTCTTTTTTTTCTAGTTCCTTGTGGTGTAATGTTTATTTGAACGTTTCCTTAATATAAGCATTAATAGCTTAAATTTCACTCTAACATCTGCTTTTGCCATATCCCACAGATTTTGGAATATTGCATGTTCTTGGTTTTGAGACATTTTGATTTGCTGTTTGATTTCTAATGTGTCCTGTTGCTTGGACAGTAGGGTGTTAATATTTATGTATCAAATACTTAACATTTACAGTATAGATTTTCCAGCTCTGCTTTATCGTTATCTTTAATTTTGTACCACTGTGGTTAGAAAATATACTTGGTAGGATTTCAGTCTTCTTCAACTTGTAATATTTGTTAAGTCTCTTTCTATGTGAATTAACCAGGGGACTCTGCTGTGTGTTCTTGAGGAAAATATGCATTTTTCTTGGACTGTTTTATATCATTTAGAACCATGTTTTCTGAGGTGTGCTTCAAGTTAAAAAAAAAAAAAAAGTTCTTGTTGGAAAAAGATTAACTGAGGGTACTCATTTAAAATAAACCACATCAGAAGGGAGGTGCATGAGGGAATGGAAGAAATAGGTGGAGGGGATATAGAGTACTTATGAGAACTGAGTAATGTATAGAATTGTTGAATCACTATATTGTACACCTGAACAACTGAAACTAACACTATGTTAATTCTACTGGGATTAAAGTTAAAAAATTGTTACACACACACACACACACACAAATGCGTAAACCATAAGGACAAGCCCAAGTGCTGCCTATACATATCTATGTATCTTTAAGTATATGTAAGTTCATTTGTGTAAAAAGGTCGGGTTCACTTTTTAAGGAGATAAATGGCAACAACAGGACAACAGCACTGAAGAGCCAATTGGATAAAGAGCTACAATCTCTGATAAGTTGCAAATAGCACAAAGGTGCCATGAAATTTGGGACAAAGAGGAGCCATATAATGCATACGACATGGCTCAAGGCCAAGGTTTCAGGATTTTGAATATATAAAGAATTTTTGGTAGACAAGATTAAGATTGTCTCTTTAGGAGAAATAGTTCAATTAAGCAGTGACTTATTATGCTCCCTGGAACACCAGTCTGTCTCAACTTCAGCTGTAGCTTACCATACAGAAAGGAAGGAATTTATAAGTAAATATATATCAAAAGTTAATGAAGTGCCTGGGTGGCTCTAGTCAGTGAAGCTTCCCACTCTTGATTTTGGTTCATGTCATGATCCGTGTTATGAGATCAGGCCCCATATGGGGCTCCATGATGAGTTTGGAGCCTGCTTAATTCTCTCTCTCTCCCCCTCTGCCTCCCCATCCTCCACCCTGCTCCATTCCCACCTCTCCCTCCCTGTCTCACCCCCATCTCTCCCTCTCTCCCCCGAAAAGTTAAAAAGTTAGTGGATAGGATGATTTTATCATAGTACTACAAAGTACTAAATAACCACAAATGTTTTAATTATTTTAGGTTAAAAATGTATGCCTTATACCTAACTGTACAGGTTTTTCATAGATGCAAATAAAGTTATGCACCCTTTTACAGTTATTGATTAGTTCATCTTTTGGTCACAGCTACTTTAAGGATTATCCTCCCCACCACAAAACTTAAACCAAGTAAATCCTATGTGCAATAGTACTGGTTTTTCCTGTACACACATGGAGTACAAATATGACCCCCCAACAACAAAAAGCTCAACAGGCTACAATACCAACATGTTAAGTATTCTATATACAAACTTCTTAGATCTGAATTTAAGCCCAAAGACTCAAAATTTAAGACAATTTAGGTAGCCCTTAAGCAACATGGATTTGAACTGTGTAGTTCCACTTAATACATAATCTGATAAATATAGTACAGTACTACAAATGTATTTTTCTCTAGCTTTACTTTGTTGTAAGAATTCAGTATATAATACATATAAAGTAACTCATTAAAATATCAGTAAGGTTTCCAGCCAACAGTAGCCTACAAGTATTTTTGGGGGTGTCAGGGTGGGAGGCTCAGAAGTTATACATGGATTTTTGACTTCATGTGGGGGATGGCACCCATAACCCCATTTTTTCAAGGGCTAACTAGTTTTTTGTTTCTTTGTTTGTTTGTTTGTTTAATATCTTATTTATTTATTTGACAGAAACAGAGGGATCACAAGTAGGCAGAGAGGCAGGCAGAGAGAGAGGGGGAAACAGGCTCCCCACTGAGCAGAGAGCCCAATGTGGGGCTCGATCCCAGGACCCTGAGATCACGACCTGAGCTGAAGGCAGGTCACTGAGCCGCCCAGGTGCTCCAAGGGTCAACTGGTTTTATCTTCATATCACAAACTTGCATAAAAGCTAAATAAATATTGCCGGACATGGTGCTTTTACGGACCAGCTATCAGTGTTATATGTACTTTGAGAAGTTTATTCCAATTATAGACAGATGATTAATGCCACGGAATGAAGAGATCAGGCAAACATTCCTAAAGAGCTTCTAGAGTATAGATTTAAAACCTTAGAAGAGCTATTCTGACATATTCCTAAGTCCTGATTGGAGCAAGGGGGATCTTAGGACACCTAAGGGCACCCTGTAAGGAGGCCTCGAGTCTAGGAATGAGGGTTCTGGTTGCTAGTTCCCTGTATATGAAGGGGAAATAGCACCTCCTTTGAGCTATTCCTGCAAAGGCTGGTGCAAGGGCCTGCTGCTTACCTGGACTTCCTCTTCCTTTCTGAGATTTGGGATTTTGAATGTTTTTAAGAAAAATCATTTGCTAAGATGAATTTTAAAATGAGACAAAATGATAAACCTATTTCCTTCACCACTTGGGCTTCTGGAATGGCCTTATTTCCAGTTTCTTGGGTTTGTTTCCAATTGTTAATAAAGCATTGGAACAAGAAAACAAATACAGTGATTGGAGGGAAAATGTAAGACCCAAATAATTTCACAGAAAATTATCCAAGTTTTAGAACCATTACATGTCTCCGACCTGGTTGACATTTCAAAAAAAAAAAAAAATCCTTTTCATGTTTAATGTAAGAAAATACCAGATTTATACAGATAGTTGAAAATGTGTGGACACAGATCCACAAATATTGATCTTTAAAAAAGGTCAAACAGAAGTGTAACTCAGCTTCAGGGATGTGTTATTTTTCTGTTTTTATATCATTCTGTAAAGAAATAAAGCATTTAGAAAATATTGTATAAAAAGGTATTAATTAGAGTAGAAAAGGACAAGTTATCTGCAGATGGTATTTTGTGTACATAGAACCTAAAGAAATCAGTGGATAGAAAAGCAGAATGTCTATCTTATAACCACTCATCCAGATACAAACATTTTTTCCTTCAACACAAAAAGTGACCACCCTACATTTTATATCAATAGAAAGTAGTGAAAAGTTTAATAAAAAACATTCAGAATATATGTTATAAATCAACAAAAAAACATTCTGAAGGAGAAATACACAAGAATGACAGACCGATTCTTAAGGAGTTCTGGAATGCTCTGGTTAGATTAAAAGTTACTAGGAGACTAACATATTGACGAGTAATTACTACTTCAACTTCTCAGCATTTTAAGCATGTTGCTTCTTAAATTAACAAATTTTTTTTTTTCAAATTAGAGTTTATTTCCTGGGATTTTAAGCAACACAGTCTTAATATCTTACAATGCTTACTCTTTATATATTTAAGTGTAGGTTCAATATACTACTTCCAAAAACTAAACACAAGAAAACATGGATCAACAGCTTTATATATGCACAACTTTATTACCAGTTTTAAGGATTTATGGGAGATCGAGGTTATAACTTAAGTGTATCTCTAACAGACTTTGATAAAGAAAATTGGAAATAATTTCAGTGCTAAAAGAGTGCAAATAAACATGATCGATTTAAATACTAGAAAGTTTGGGGTTTTAATATTTAATATTCACTACCTAATGTTTAGAAAGCTAGGTACACAGGGATATATATGTCATCTATTCCCTCCTCCCTTCCACTCAACCACCTCCCATGAGCACAAATATACAGAACAAAATTTTAAAGGAAACACTAATTTAGGATTTCAGAGTTTGAATACTAAAGTACTGTTTACTTATAAACTGCTTTAAATGATGTATGAATTAAGTTCATGATTATAATAATCAAGTCTTACCTCTAGTCTATAAAACTTGTGAAATTTAACTTGAAGCTTAACTTGAAGATGGAATTAGTGTTTTCAAACACTTCTAATAGATCACATGCAGACATTTACCCCTAAAATATTGAAAGCTGAGTGCAATACAGTACACTCAAACCATTCACTAACTGGCACATTAAAGCAAGTATTTTTTTTTAAAGATTTTATTTATTTATTTGACAGACAGAGATCACAAGTAGGCAGAGAGGCAGGCAGAGAGAGAGGAGGAAGCAAGCTCCCCACGGAGCAGAGAGCCCAATGCGGGGCTCGATCTCAGAATCCCGGGATCATGACCCGGGCTGAAGGCAGAGGAAAGCAAGTATTTTTAATGAAAAATAGAAGTTATTAAATAAGGATTCACTTTTGGAGAAAGAATCCTTGATTTTAACTGGATTTGTTTTTATTGAAGTATAAGTAACACAGAATATCTTATTAATTGTAGGTATAGATCCTAGTGATTCAGTATTTTTACATATTAAGAAACTGGCTCACTATTAGCCTCACTACATAAACACTCCACGGTCACTTGCATCCAGAATAATGGGCCATAACATCTCTAAGTTAGTTGTTCTCAGCCGTTACCTTCTCTTGGAGGGGATGGTGTGAGGGGAGGGGCTATATATGTAATATCACCACACAGAAGCTCTGGGTTTGAGACGAGGTTAAGGATTATTAAAAGCTAACCATGTGATTCTGACATGCAACCAAGCTAGACGTATTTCTGAGATTAACATCTCAGAAGTGTAGATCCCTAGTAGTAGATCCCTACTTCCCATCTCCCAAATGAAAGTTTTCTACCTTCCTTAAAATATGAATAGTGCTCATTCATGGAGAGGACAACAATTTTGATGTGGAATGACTGTATTTGTTGATAGAATTCTGTTTCAAGTATTGAAGTATACTAATACATGTGGCAGTTGGTCTATGGCCATGAGGAGTAGAAACTCATATTATCTCAAGATTTAAGAAAACAAACAAAGCCCCACATAAATCTCTATGCATTATACAGGGTTGGGAATGGAAAAGCTGACAGCTGCTCTAGGGTTCAGCTATTATTTGACCTCAAGATACAGAGGCTCTCTAATCACATCTCTGCTTTTTCCTAAAGTCTATTCTATTTCTCTCTACAGACTGGTTTCCCTTATTTTCTCAGTTGATAGTCCCTCATTTAACTTACCCATATATACAATTTGATTGGCCAAGCAGATTCTTGTTATTAGGTCAGTTTCATTAGGTCAGGGGCTCAGCTCCAGTCTACTCAGCTGGGGTAGTGGCAAGGCCTGCAATCACCTAGATGCCATCCACGTGAGTGGGGAAGCTTCCTCCAGAAGCCACCAGTGGTGAATGAGTGAGGACACTCAAGTTCCAGGAAGCACAAGATGGTCGTCCACAGCTTTCAGAGTGACACTGGATATCCAGTTTAAAACTTTGGCAATGTTTGCAATTAACATGAGGATTAGTAAACCTGATTTTACCAGAATGTTTTCCATGAAATTATCATGTCTATGAGACTACAGCTTCTTTTGGAAGCATGAATGTAATGGAGCAGTTCTGTCTTCTGAAAGGTGTGAGTTCTGTCAAATCATGTTATTCAATTATGTGCAAAATAAAGGCTGCAAATGGATAGTTGGCATAGCAACTATGTACATGATCTCCCAAATTTCAGCTTATTTCTGTAAAAGAAAGAAAAAAAAAAACCCTCATCCTTAAATCATGAACATTCTTTCACCTCACTGAGATCTACATTAACCTATCTATACTATGCACATTGCATACAGGTTCTTATAATTTTAAAGCAAGTTATGCTTGCTCCATTATTATTGTACACATGAATCCTCAATTTTCCCATTTAAAGACCAGCTAGTAGCAGTTACAAGATCCTGAAGTTTAGGAGGACATACTGGCATATTGATACACCATTTAAGTTTTTCCCCCTCTCATTAAAATTTAATTTTAAAGTAGATCAAATAGAATCTCTTTTTAACCATTTGAATTGAAATTATTCATTCTTAAGAGATTATACTATAATGCCATAATTTTGCCAAACTGTATAACTGTCTATTTACCACATAGGTCTTAATCATGCAATAGCTCCAAAATAATCATTAACTCAGTTAAAAAGTTGTTAAAGTGCTTCACTTTAGCTTTAATAATCAATTTACAAGAAATACAGGACACTGTGGAACATATGATAAGAGGGCTTGAATCGTCAAAATCCAGACTGTGGGAAACTGAAGGACAATGAATGGGTTAGTTCTTTAACCACAAAAAAATAGGAGGGAGAGAAAAAGATCTACAGTAAACTTAATAAGCAAGTTTACCAATTTTAACTTGTGGACTATATTTGTATGCTTGTTTGAAAAAAATTCAAAACTGTTTAAGATGTGAAAATTTAAACACTGAATATTCAATTATTAACTCAGATCTATAGCTACCTTGAAAATTTTCATCATCGTTGATCAGAATAAACATTTTCACATTCTCCCAAAGTACAATTTCTAGTATTCAGTAAGATCTTACCTAAGAGCTCCAAAATTCCATTACAAAATCAGGTAAGTAATCTAATAGAGGTTTCCTAACTACTGTAATATTTGCTAACCGCATCAAGCAAGTCCTTTCACTAAATCTGCTCTATCTGTTGCTTGGGAAAATTTCTGCTCATGTCCAACACCATCTGGTCTGGAAGGTGTTCCAAGCAGTAAACTGCTGTAGGGAGCAACTCATCTTCCCTATGGGGGGTAGTTTTAAAAGACAAGGAAAAAGATAAACGTAGTACATAATTTACTAGCTATTTCATGTCTACAGCCAGCTAGAGTTTCTATACACCTAGATCATATGTAATTATTTACCATATCATTAGGTTATATATCTCCAATAAAAAGTTCAGGGAAATGTTCCAATGTTTTCTAAGCTATAACAGAAGCTATATAGAAATCTAAAAAGAACATCAAAATTCAAACTCTACTCTTTAAAATTCAGAGTGGAGACCCAAATTCTAATTTACTTGCCCAGGGTCACAACCAGGACTAGATTCCAAATTCTAATCCTAGAGCATTATTTTTCCAACATGATATTGCTTATTTTAAAGCTCTAAATGTGATCTATCATCTGATTTTGGCTAGGAGATAATAGAGGAAAACAAATTACAGAACAGTTCTGTATTAAATACTTTCCTAGTAAAATGCCACCTGGGTAGCTTTAGAAAGTACTACACTTCAAGAAGAAAAAAAAAAAAAAAAGAAAAGCTAACTTTATATTTAACCCATTAACTAACTTGTGTAATCACATAGTCCATTGCCATTTAATCAGGACAGCTAATTGCCGTAACTGAGAGGTTAGCTTAACCGGGTCACTACTCTTCCTGGGAATCAGCTTCATCAAATTCGTAAGATGGGCCTTAATCATCTAGATGATTCTAGTAGATGATGCATTCATCCAGTAGATGATGTATTTCTGATTCTGTATTATAAAATAGTTTTTTTTTTCAGGTTACTCTTCATTCTAAGAATTTTTAAGGAGTAAGCTTCACATTATAATTAGCAAGTAGTTATCCTGTAATTAAGTCAGACTTCATCTTCTGTAAACTACAATACTCCAATGGACAGAATTGGCTTTTCCACAACAGGCTGCCCAGTAAGCTTCCAGGATGACTTTTTGAAATAAATCCCCTGTTTAAAATCTCTCTGTGGCCTCCCCAGCACCTGTTGAACCAAGTCCACACTCCTTAATGTCCTATGAAACATGGTATCCTGGCTTCCATCTGTCTGCTTTTACTTCATAAACCACTTTATACAAACTGTAGCAGTTTATGCTGTAATTTAAAACAGGTAAAGTTCCTTAGTGGTCTCTGTTAAGTATAAAATATGAACGGATTATAGAACATAATCAGTTAAAAAGTTGTTGTATTTGAGCAACCCAGACTCAAATGTTAGCCTGTTTACTATTTAGAAAGTCACAAAGCCAATCAGCATTCCGTAAGTAGACAAACTCCTGCCAGTGTCCATGAGATGAACCTGGAAGGTGAATAGAGTTTCTTCCCTTTGTCTAATTGTCTTGATAAGGTATTCTTGCAACTCACCTATCTTTAAATGTGGGTTTGTCTTTTCCAAAGATTTAACAGAAATACAAGTTCATACAAGTTAAAAATCTACATGCCAAATGTTCTGTGTGCCAAGATACAGCAGTGAACAAATGTCCCTGTCCCCTGTGCTCATACTTTTTTAGAGGATATGGACTATACATCAATAAACGTGTCAGATCAAAGCTTAGAAGGAAAAAAGCAGCATAAGGAAGATAATGATGTTTCAGAAGTCAGCAAAGACTTCTCTGATAAGGTGGTATCTCCTTTGAACCTGAGAATAAGAAAGCAAGTTATTCAGGTATCTGGGGAAAGATCAGAGAACCGAGCAAAGGCTCTGAGTGGGAATGTGCTCGCTTAGGAGAGCAAGAAGGGAGCAGAGCACGGCTTGAGTGGTGTGGGCAAGTGAGAAGAGCAGATGAGAGATCCGAACAAGTGTGGGGATGGGTTTGGGGTGAAAGTGCACCATATCCTGTAGGACACCGTGGCAGTCAGTTATAACCAAGGCACCCTATTAAGTGTCTTCCATAACTTCTCTTCATAGCAATTCTAGGAAATAGGTAGCCTCTATTAAAAACAAACAAACAAACAAACAACAACAAAAAAAAAAGATTAAACAAAAGTTCCAAACCTAATAAGAGGTGGTACTGAAATTTGGCCTCATAGTCTACAGACTTCAAGTTATTTATCATCTTTACATGTCTCGTGTATGTGTATGTATTTCATAAATAAATCCATTTTAAGTTTCCTATTATGCAGGACTAATGCTGATGGACTTTGTTAAATGGTGAAACAATCTGGTTTCTGCCGAATAAGAATTTAGGACCTACTGCAAAGATAGGGTAGGCCCAGAAATGGAGATTTTAGCCACCTATGGAAGCAAACTTGTAAGGTTTTTCTAGCAAGCTATTATCTACTGTAAAATTGATATTTAGCCACTAAAAACAGAAATAAAGTTGAATTTAGTTTTTAGTAAGTCAATGAAATGGAGTCTAGTTAATCATGAATTTGCTGGGTGCATTTTTGAAACACACTGCCCATCTGTGCGTTACACTTTTTAGTGAGCCTCCAAAAATGCACTGGTGCGATACTTTTAGGCTCCTGTTTGAGTACACTCCTTCATTTTTTGGATATTTTGGCAAAGATAGACGTTACTATTGCTCTTAAGATGGTCTTAAAAGGAAAATATGCACCAGCACAATCTTAAGAAATTGTAATTAAACTGCTACTTATAACCTTCCTACCTTTCTAAATAAAATAGAATGTGTAAAATGAAAGCCCAAGTTCCTGAAGGATATTAAAAGTCTGTTTAATGCACCAGTCATAAATTTTAAGTGGATCACTTGGAATTTATCTTGTGTGTTGTAAATATAGAAGTGCAGTGAACTACTACACTGTTCACTTACAGAATAATTGTTACATAACTAGCAATTTTCAGGTCTTCACCATGATAGGACTAACATACATACAAAACCATTTACTCTACATATGTATGCCCAATACCAAAAGAAACACATGGGTGAGCTATCACTTAACCACTACTATTTTAGTTTAATATAATCAAGATTGTTTACAATTTTCAAAATGTTTAACTGAAAATACTTCATAGGCAAGTACTAAACAAAGTAATTGTTTCCTTTCTTCCCGATAGCTGGTAAGGAGTTTCAAGAATTATGTTGAATTGACTGGATAAATCAAGGTAGAATGAGTGTTATCACTGGTACAGCATTAAGTCTCTACTGAAAAGAGCTAGAAGCATTTGATAGAACCCCAAAAGAAACCCAGGTATAGCAACAGTACCTTCAGCCGCAAGGTGAACAGAAAGTATTCACAGCTAACACTCGTAACTTCCTAAAAATACCACAGATTATAACTGATATTTGAAAGAAAATCTGTTCAATATTTCTTCATTTTATTATTATTAATGGCAAATATTGGAGTACCAACAGTGAGACTGTGGCTCTGCCTTCTCATTTAATCCTACTGAGCTTCCGTGAAATAATTCATCTTATTCTGAGGAAATGGAAGCTCAACAAGTTCAACTTGCCCTCACTTATTAGTCTGCTCAGGACACTGTAACAAGAACTGCTTAAGACTGAGTGGCTTAAGTTTTCTCTGTTCTGGAGGCTAGAAGTGTCAGGTAAGTCAAGCAGAGAGTCAATCATCATATGGTTTCACTTATTTGTGGAGAATAAGGAATAGCATGGAGGACATTAGGAAAAGGAAAGGAAAAAATGAAGGGGAGGGATCAGAGGGGGAGACAAACCATGAGTGACTATGGATTCTGGGAAACAAACTGAGGGTTTTAGAGGAGAAGGGGTAGAAGGATGATGTGATGGATATTAAGGAGGGCATGTATTGCATGGAGCACTGGGTGTTATGTGCAAACCATGAATCATGGAACACTATTATAAAAAACTAATGACATACTGTATAGTGACTAACATAACATAGAAAAAAAAAATTGTTCTGGCCAATTTGATTTCTGGTGAAAATGCTCTTCTTGTCTTGAAATGGGCAGCCTCACCAGGACCTGTGTATGGCCTTCTTTGGTTATGTGTTGGGACAGCTCTCTAGCGCCTCTTCCTCTAAGAAGATTCTATTGCATCAGGCCCCACCTTAAAACCTCATTAAACCTTAATATTTTTAGAGGCTCCATCTCCAAATACAGCTGCCCTTGGGGTCTGGACTTCAACATATGAATCTGGGGGAAGATCACAAACATTTAGTCCATAACACCCTAGTTACCCAACTAGTAAATATATATTTCCTTTTAATACTTAAATATAAAAGGTACTACATTTTAATGTTAATATTTCATTGGAGACTTAGATTAAGTGAAACAGCTTTAAAAGAGCCACAGGGATAAATAGTATAAGAATTCTGACTGGTGAGCCTTTAACTAAACTAGAAAACACTCAATCATTGAACCACAGTTAGATAGGGTACCATAAATTCCTATAAATATCCATAGTACTCAAGTAAAGCATTAATACAGGAAAGAAAGGCAAGATTCAAGCTTGTAGAGATCAGACTGCATTTTAAGTCCCAGGGAACTAGACTGTGAGATTAAGAGTATAAATTAAGAGTATAAATCCTAATACATGAGCTATGAGATTAGCATACAAATTCTGGAAGGGGAGGCTGAGTCACTACTTGGATTTAAGACAACTGAAGCAGGGTAGGAGTGGTAGGAAGGATGGAGCATGACCCTTAATGGCAAGGGAAAGAATAATCTTGACAAGAGAACAGGTAAAAAGTAAATTTCCCCAATATCAACCTGCTTCTTGAATATGGGAAATAGGCATGTTTTGCAGGTTGAAAGTTGTAGGAAGGATTTAACAACAGGTTAGAATAGGATAGCACGCATATGAACTCTACAGTTTCTAGATTCTTCCAGACAGGTTGTAATTCAGAGCTTTCAGGTTCCCTTAAAGACCATGAAGAGCATCTTAGGATTTCTCCTTGAGCATTATCACCCAGACACCCAAACTGGGTTACATTCATACAAATACCTTAACGCAAAATGGGTCTTGGAGTAGACAAGTGAACATGTCAAAACCCACACCAGGTTAATCCTTAATGCTGACTTGGCCAAATAACAGATACCCTACATATGGACTGGAAATGATCATTTAATATGAGTTGAAATGAATATTAGCATAGCAGAACATAGCCCAATAAGAGTTATGATTTCTAGACAGACTTCTAAAAACTAGAAGTAAATAAATGTTAAGAGTAGCAATCCAGAATTAAAGCTTTAAATGGTCTTGAAACCTCTCTTGCATACTCTTTAAAATCCATTATCACCTATATCTTGATGCTTCCTCATTTTGATCTAGCCAAGTGTTTTCTACAAGAAACCAATGATTCTAGTGACTGGATAAAATCACCCTACATGAGACACTTGATTTTTGTAGTGTGGTTTCTGTATTTACTGATACAAGTATTGAACACTCTTGAAAGTGAGTTTTGGGTATAAACTAGAGGCCCTAGGAGCTCAGAGTTTAAAACAAAAAAACTCAATTTAGATAGGAATACTGAAAAACAAAGAATAGGGCAGATCTCTATAAAGCAAAGGAACAAATACAACCCTGTCAGATACAAACTTTTGGAAGGCCTAACGAAAGACTCATGAATTGTTTTAAGATATATAGCATCCTACGCATGCTCTTAGACACTGTAGATCTAGGCTAGTTAACATTTTAAGCAGTCTCACCTTTTTTATTTGCTTGAAAATAGTTTTTAGGAGCAAAGACCTATCTTCCCCACACACTGGAATTCAACCAAAAAAAAAGTTTAATAAGAGGCAAATTATTAAATGCCAATGTAACCTTTGAAATACTAAGAATCATCTTTGCTAAGAACACACAATATGCCTTTAAAATTAAGTCAAAGCAGACACGCCAATCACATTTACTCAAATTATCCCAGTGTAAGATAAACATTCGGTTAAGAGAACTCTACATGCCTATTCAGTGATTTGCAATCTCAGGCTTATACTGGACTAAAAATAAGTTACATAGTCCATGTTTTCCCACAAAATTTTAACAGTGAGCTAATGCATTACTTCTTTCAAATATTGTTGTAGGGTTTTTAAATTTTTTTAATTTAAATTCAATTAAGTTAACATATACTGTATTATTAGTTTCAGGGGGAGAATTTAGTGATTCCTCAGCTCATATAAAATCCAATGTTCATTACACGAAGTGCCCTCCCTAATGCCCATCACCCAATTACCCAATCCTCCACCCCACACCCCTCTAGCAACTCTTAGTTTCCTGTAGTTAAGGGTCTCTTATGGTTTGCTTCCCTCTCGGTTTTCATCTTATTTTTTTCTTCTCTTCCCGTATGTTCATCTGTTTTCTTAAATTCCATGTGGGAGTGGAATCATATGGTCCTTTTCTTTCTCTGACTGACTTGTTTTACTTAGCCTAATCCCCTCTAGTTCTATTTTTATAGGTTCAAATTATTTAATTGCTTCAGATTGCCTCAACTCAATTCATTCAATATTTCTCATTGTCATCTACTAAAGTACATCTTAGAAATGTTAACCCACTGGTCAACACAATTCATTCAATATCTCTTATATATTGCCATCTACTGAAACACATTTTAGAAACATTACCCAGTGGTCAATTTTACCCTCATAAAATAAATGGGTATGTATGGGGACATTTTTGGTTGTTACAAGTATTGGCTGGTGATGAGTGAGGAAGGTGGAAGTGCTACTAACATCTGGTGGGAGATAAGAGAGGGATACTATTAAACATCCCACAAACAGCCGTCCCCAAACAAAGAAAGTACCAATGATGCTGAGGTTTAGAAAACCTGGGTTAACACTGGAATTATGCTAATGCAGCAGGCACAGAGCTAATTACTACAAATATAAAGAACATGGATTTTGGAGTTCCAGGGACTGGCTTCCATCCTGGGCTCCATTATTTACTAACAATGCAATCTTAGGCAAATTGCCTAACTGCTCGGTTGCAAAACCATTAATTCCATCTCAGTTATTGTGAGGAACATAGGAGGTACTACATGCAAAGCTTCTAGGACAGTGACCAGGAATCAAAAGATGTAGAATCAAAAGGTAACTGTCACACTAAGGAGGAGCCCAAGGAGACAGTCCCTTGGAAGGGATCCTGGAACAGAAGGAGCTTAGGTAAAGGCTGAAAAAAAAATCTAAGTTATAGACTTCAGTTAATAATCATATAGCAGTATTAGTTTATTCTGATGTACCCCACTAATGTAAGATGTTAATAAAGAATATGTACTAATTTCATGTTTCCTAAATCTCAATCTATACTGAAATTTTAAAATGGAAAGGCAAGTATGGTATTTCCTTCTTCTGATTGACGGTGTCTTCACCCTCAAGAAATTTTCCCTTTACGTACTCCTACTATCAAGATGAGGTCAAACTCCAAACAGTATTTAACCAACTAGAGATGATCAGAAGGAGATAAGATGTGACACATAACAGAGCTTTAAACTCTCTGAAAAGCTAAATCCTACAACATTTAGGATAGAAGAATTTATAGACTATTTCCTAAAAGAGGTTTTAAAACATTACAGAACTGTCAAGGTAAATAAAAAGAGCTACATTACTCAACAGTAACCAAAACCTCATGAAAAATAAATATAAAAGGTGTGTTATATTTGTTAAAACTGAATTCCTTGACTGAGTCAGGGAAAAACCTTCCTAGACTACTATCCCAAGACTGCAACACATTTACTAGATACTGTTTTGCTAGCTCAAATTTCACTTTTCTTTATCGCATTAGAGAGTTCATGTTGAAGACATGCTGTCTCTGAAGACCAGGCTACAGACAGGTAAAATAAATAAATCTTTTTTTCTCAAAACATTTAAAAATTATGTTAGTAAAGTATTGGTCCCTACTCTAAGTCAGATTAAGGAGAGAACACATGTGATGTACTATGAATTCGCCTAGTATCACTTTTTCAGGGAGCTCAAAGAATTAAGTGACAATATAAAGTGAGGACATACACTTTCTTATTGTATTTGTCTACATTTAAAAACCAGTGTCTGAGAAGGGAGTTGGGGGAAATTGGAAGGGGAGGTGAACTGTGAGAGACTATGGACTCTGAAAAACAATCTGGGGGGTTTGAAGGGGCAGGGGTGGGAGGTTGGGGGAACCAGGTGGTGGGTATTAGAGAGGGCACAGATTGCATGGAGCACTGGGTGTGGTGCAAAAACAATGAATGCTGTCATGCTGAAAATTAAAAAATAAATAAATAAAAATAAAGAGAGACTGTTCCAATAAATAAATAAATACATACATACATACATACATACATACCAGTGTCTGAAGTACTGGCTGAAGGCTGGCACATAGACCTTATTTCGCATTGCTTTTATGTAAGTCAGGTCCCTAATCCTTGTAGCCCCTTTGAAGAAGGCTTACAAAAAGAGCAGCAAAAGTACAAAGCCACTTGCTGGAGTGCACAGAAAAAAAAAAAAGTGATAGGGGTTTTGAGTCAAATTGTGTCAGTGCCAGAATTGGTGGAATCCTAACCCAGGCGCTTGGTGTTTGAAATTAGGGTTTTTGCAGACATGATCACTTTAAAGTGAGGTCATTGCAATGGGCCCTAATTCAATAGGGCTAATGTCCTTACTACAAACACAGAGAAGAAAGACACATGACAACTGAGCAGACATTGGAAGGACACAGGTACAAGTGAAGGAATGCCAAGGATTGCCAACAACCACCAGAAGCTAGGAGGAGACAGCTAAGGCTTCCCTTGAGCCTTCAGAGGTAGTGAAAGCCTGCTGACTCCTTGATTACAGACTGCTGGTTGCCGGCACTGAGACAGAAGTCTGTTGTTTTAAGCCACTTCATTAGTGGCACTTTGGCAGCCCTAGGAACCTAACGCAGTAAGAAAGCCATAACTATGTCACTAGGACTAAAAAGGCAGCCAAATATGGAAGCGGGATTAACTAATGCCAGTGGGTAAGGAATCCAACTGTAGTAGGTAAAACAAGGGAGAAACACAGTGAGCCCTGCTGTACCGGTGTGCAGAGGAGAGTGGTCTTTTCCTTGGGTTCATATCTACATGCCAATGCTGCCACTCCTTCAAGATTAACTTGATTTCAAAATACATTCTCTTATAGCACCTAGGAACCTAGTCACAAATATCCACAGCCTAGAATTTGTATTTCAGCTGTAGAAAGGTGCCATGTTTTTCCTTCAGGTAAAATCTAGCAATTTCTTTCACTCACAAAATGAACTTGGAGACATCAAGACTGTTCCTCATTATCACATGAAAGGTTTTGAATTCTTAAGTATTAAAGTATATCCCTTCATTCCCCCAAAACATAAGATAGGCAAAATTCTAAATTTTAAATCATGTGCTTATCCTCAATGGTTCAAATGGGAAAAGGGGTCATTATTAAGAATCTTTCTTAAGTATAAATCGTGGTCCTCTTTCAAAATTTGTTAGCATTTTGAAGATTAATAAGAGCACAAGTTAGTACAAATACAAGACTGGGGCCACCAAGATGCACCCACTCCTCCTAAGCCTTTCACTAATCACTGTCACCTAGAGGAAGGAGTAACAGTTTAACTTGTGGGCATTTTACAAATGAAAGAGTGTTATTAAATGGAGAACCTAATTCCTAGATCACCCCAAACTGCAGCCATGGAAAGGGGGAAGAGTTGCAATTTATTTAAAAGAGAAAGAGCCAACTCTTATCTGAATATCTTAAGCCCTATTGAGTGGGAAACAAGCAGGGCTAGGCAGAGAGAGAGAGGTGGCTACCTGACTGGGCTCACTCAAGGGGCTATGTGTTCAGGCTCACAGAAATCCAGATGTGGAAAAGCTGAGGCGTACAATACCAGAGATAAGGGGATATAATGAGACTAACAAGACTACCTCCTTTGTCTTAAACCTCAGAGAAGAGATCTCTCTATAACAGCTACAGCTGGACTACTGAAAATTACCAAACTTTAAAGAAAAAGTAAGCTTAGTGCTATCAGTGGTAAAGATGTTAAGAAGATTTAAGTTTCCCAGTCAGTTCTCAATAAAAGACTTCCAGGGAAAGCCCTCAGTGGCAAGCCATTCAGGACCCCTCGCACTCTAGAGAGCCTTTTTCCTTCCTTTCTGGTCTCACCTTCACTTAATAAACTTTTTCACTTCGCCCGTTTGTGTCGGAGAGATTCATTCTTCGGCTCCGTGAGACAAGAACCCTGCAATCCTGTAACACCATGACCCACCTGTTTATGGAATTGCTAGAATCAAGATTTTAGAACTAACCCTCCAATCCCATTCACTAGTTTGCACATTTGAAGAAATGAAGCCTCTAGGCGACATGCCTTAAAATGTAACATTTAGAGGGCTAGCAGAATGTACCAACTTCTCTCCTAATGTCCTGTTGGTATTAAAAAGTCAAAAACTGTTATTTGTTAAAATACTGCTTACTCGCAGTAAGTGCAACTAATGTTTTATGCCAAGTTCCTGACTCTGGAACTTACAGGACAAGCTTCTCATCTTCCCTAGGAAGAAGAGCCTGGGAAAGGAGTTTGATCCCTGAATCCTACCGATCTGGAAAAAAAGATGGGACAAGAGCAGCACTGGGTCCCTGGCCATGCTGGGGAGCCAACGCTTATTACTAAGACGGGGGCAAAGAGCTCTACAAATTCCAGATATCATCACACCTATCACAAGTAGTGCTGCAGGGCTATGCAAGAGCCCGGCACACAAGTGTGCGCAGAAACAGACGCGCGAAGCTGGAGCAACAAGCTTTAGCAAAAGCCGGGCCGTGAGAGCAATTCAGCAGCGGGAAAGGGAAGCCAGGCACGTACACCACAGAGACACCAGCCGGCTGGTCGCCACTGTAGGGCTTCCAGAAGTGCCAGGGCAGCCTCTTCGCCACGGGCGCCCAGGTCCTGCGGGTGCAGACACGTCTCCGCTCCGCCACCCACCCACCCCCGCGAGGGAGCCCCAGGGCCTTGGCAGGGTTCGCCAGCACCTACCCGCGCGCGGGCCTCTGCGCTGGGTCTTGGACTGGGTCATGGAAGGGCGACGTCAGGGTGACCACCATCTCGGAGCCCTGGTCAGGGCTGTGCCAACTCCTCAGACCGTGGCACTGCGGCTTCAGCGTTTCTTCTCCTTTTCTTTCCCCTGACCCCACTCAGGCTGCTAGGGAATACTCCTCCGGGGAGTGGCTCCCACCACACCCTGGCCCTGCCCACCGGCTGTACTGGGAGATCCTGGAGCAGGGGGAGGGGACGTCGTATCCCGTGCGTGGACGTGAGGCGCGCCAGGTCTTTGTCTCTGGGCTGCCAAGTGGAGCCGGCCAGGGTTAAGGGCGGATGCGGGGTGCCTTGGACTGACACCATTAGAACAAGCAGCCAGGAGAAAGTACTTCAGAGGACCCGCACCAACCTGCCCTGCATTCCCCGGATGACCATGACCATCCAAGCTCAGGGGTAAGTCCTCAGCCAACTCGGACCCCGTGGGTTCAAACACCGTAATTAACTCTGGGACTTGCCAAACTACTTAAGCATAATGGGGGGGGGGGGTGTACTGGTTGAACTCCTTCACGGTTCTGTGCCTCAGTATCCTCTCCTGGTGATGTGAAGGTAATATTAGTTCCCATTAATAAAATCTTTTGTAAGGATTACACAAACTAATCAGTATTTAGGCATTGGGCCTGGAATATGAGTGCTTAAATATGGTCATAATAATAAATGTTCTTATTTTTTCACATAGTCCTTCCTGTAAAGAACAAATAAATCCTCATCAGGCCCACAGTGGCAATATCTAGAGGTCCCAGTCCGCAGGGTGGTAAACCACCACAGGGCTGGCTACTAATGCTATCTGTGTGGTCTCCCAAAGGAGATGGTTCTGGGGGACAGCTGAGAGTAAGGGAAGCAGGTAAAATTGTAGGCAGGGAGTCCAGGCTATAGATCCATTGCGTGAGCATGACAACCAGAAATAGGAATTCTCTCTATGAGGATCTGAGAGACCAATACGTAGGTATGAGACCCATAATCTACTTGCAAGAGTCTTGGTTGCCCATTTTTTCAAGCTTAAGAATTTTGCAGTCTTTTTTATATACACATAGTATAATACCTTTTTCTTTCTTTCTTTCTTTTTTTTTTTTTTTATAAGAGTGATGCTACTGTGATTCAGTTACAGGTTAGAAAGAAGTTCAAGTGGAAGCTTAATATTTATCTTGTGGGTAAAAGCTTCTATATGTGGTTGTTTCATAGAATACATATTAAAAAGCTGTGACCTCAGAGACATGGTAGTGGAGGGGACAGAAATAGCTGCTCCTAACACTGAAAAGTTTGTCAACTAGTAGTTCCTTAAAAAAAAAAAAAAAAAAAAAAAAAAAAGTATTCATTTCTTTTGGCGGTAGTAAAACATGACCTTGTTTCTTGCCAGAAATTTTCTTCATATTATCTGGTTGACTATTGCTTCCAGAGATAAGATAGAACTTAGGACCAGTTTCAATCACCCAACAGACCATTTGCTTTAGTCTTTTCCATGCTGCATAATTGAATGAATGCATGGTCTATCCTCACTATATAGGAGGAAAAAAAGCTAATTCCTATTTCTGAAAACAGATCTTGACGAACAATGATATTGAGTCTTTTGAAAAAGCAGGTGTCTTGTCAGTTGAGGCTGCTATGACAAAATGGCACAGACGGGGTAGCTTAAAAACAACTAAAATGTACTTCTCACAGTTCAGAAGACGGGAAGACCAACATCATGGCACTGGCCTGGTTAGGTGACGACCCTTTTCTCAACTGCAGACTTCCTGTTTAAAGTTCACATGGCAAAAAGGGCTTGGATTTCTGCTGGATTCTATTTATACGAGCACTAATCCCATTCATCAGATCAGAGCCCAAAGGCCCCACTCCCTAACACCATCATATCAGTCATTAGGATTTCACCATATGAATTGTGGGGGACACAAATATTCAGACCATGACAGCAGGTGACCTTGATGACCATTTTGATAGTTTATATAACACTTCAAAGGATTTTTCACCAGCTTGTGTTGTATTTGTCTTCCCTATTTGTATTCCCTATTTGTAACACTGTAGTTCTTTTCTACCTATCCACACTCTAAGCAGCTCGGGGGCTTAGGCAATTCCCATATCCTACCTATAACACTGGACAGACTTTTTTCAGGTTACCTTCATAAATTCTTTCTCTGACCACCAATGGTACTTAACAGGTATATTACTCTTCAGACACATGTCATATATTTTTTTTAAATAGTAGACTTTATTTTTAAAGAAATTTTAGCTTTACAGAAAAACTAAGCAGAAAGGCCAGAGTTGCCATAGGTCACCTCCCCTCCTCCTTCATAGATTCCCTTATAATTGATATCTTGTGTTACTGTGGTATACTTGTTATAATTGGTGAATTATTATTGATATATATTTATTAACTAAAGCCCATAGTTTACATTAAGGATTCACAATTAGTCTTGTATAGATCCATGAGTCTTGACAAATGGATAATAGCATATATCCAACATTATAGTATTATGCAGAAAAGTTTCACTATCCTAAAAGTATTCATCCCTTCCTTCCTCTACCCAAACCCTGGTAACGACTGATTTTTAAATTTTTTTCTATAGTGTTGACTTGCCCATGAGGTCATACAGTTAAAATTATATAGTATGTAGCTTTTAAGATTGGCTTCTATCACTTAATAGTATGCATTTAAAGTTCCTCCATGTCTTTTCATAGCTTAATAGTTCATTTCTTTTTCGTATTGAATAATACTTCCTTGCATAGATATACCACAGTTTCTTTATCCATTCACCTTCTGAAGAACATCTTGGTTATTTATAAGTTTGGTAATTATAAATATGTATGTAGGTTTTATCTGGCCATAATTTTCAGCTCCGGTGGGTGAAAACACAACTGTTGGGCCATATAGTAAGATTGTTTACCTTTGGGGTGCCTGGGTGGCTCAGTGGGTTAGGCCTCTGCCTTCGGCTCAGGTCATGGTCCCAGGGTCCTGGGATCGAGCCCCACATTGGGCTTTGGGCTCTCTGCTCAGCAGGGGGCCTGCTCCCCACCCCACCCTGCCTGCCTCTCTGCCTACTTATGATCTTCCTCTTTCTCTCTCTGTCAAATAAATAAATAAAATCTTTTAAAAATAAATAAATAAACATGTTTCCTTAAAAAAAAATTGTTTACCTTTATAAGAAACTGAAATACTGTCTTCCAAAAGGACTGTTCCATTGTGCCTCTCTACCAGCAGTGAATGATAATTCCTACAGCTCCACATTGTCACCAGCATTTAGTGTTATCAGTGTTTTGTATTCTAGTCATTCTAGTAGATGTGTAATGCTATTGAGTAGTTTTAATTTGCCATTCCTTAACGACATAAAGTTGAGTATCTTTTCATTTGCTTTTTTTTTCTGTGTATCTTCTTTGAAAAGAAATTTGCTTTGATTTTTTGCCCTTTTGCTGTTGGGCTATTGGTGTTCTTACTGAGTTTTAAGAATTCTCTGTATAATTTGGATACAAGTCCTTTATCAGTTGTGTATTTTCAAATAGTTTTTCTCAATGAATGACTTGTCTTTTCATTCTCTTAACACTGTCCTTCACAGAGCAGAAACTTTACATTTTAACAAAGTCCCAGTTTTTTTCCCCACTTGATATTATATGCAAACCCAAAATAATTTAGATTTTCTCCTGTACTATCTCCTGGAAGTTTTTAAATTTTGCATTTTAAATGTATGCCTATAATCCACTTTGAGCGATTTTTTTAAAGACAGGTGTGTTTTCTATGTCTGTATTCATTGTTCTCCATGTAGACGTAGTCATTACAGTAACACTGAAAAACTATTCTTTCTCTGTTGAATTGTCTTTGCTTCATAGCAATATTTGTGTGGGTCTAATTATGGTCTATTCCATTCATCCCATTGGTCTATTTCTCTCTTCTTTTGTCAATACCACACTATTTTGACTAATGTAGCTTTATGATAAGTCTTCAATTTCTCTGAAGAGCCAGGGAACAGATAAAGTAGAGCTTTGTAGACCATAATGAAGAGCAGGAATTTTATTTTTAAAAATGAAGTAAAGCCATTTAAGAGATTTAAGTGGAAAATGTCATGACCTCATTTATTTGTTTATGTTCTTATTTATCATTAAAAAAAAGGGAGCCTGGGTGGTTCAGTTGGTTAAGCGACTGCCTTCCGCTCAGGTCATGATCCTGGGGTCCTGGGATCGAGTCCCACATCGGTCTCCCTGCTTAGCGGGGAGCCTGCTTCTCCCTCTCCCTCTGCTGCTCCCTGCTTGGACTCTCCCTCTATCCTCTCTCTCTTTGTCAAATAAATAAATAAAATCTAAAAAAAAAAAAATTACCCTGGATAATGTTTGGAGAATGGGTAGTGGAGACAAGAATTTACAATCAGACTGGTTAGGAGGCTTTGAAGCAAGTGAAAACTCCTAGAAGAGTCAGATGTCAGATTAGCTAGAAATAAATATCTCCTTTCACATTTCTTCCTGATTCAATAAGCATGGAGTCTGAACTGAAAATAGGAGTTGTGCAGAAAAGATCTGTTCATGAATTCAAGGATCCAAAGGTAAAATTGACAGGCTCTGATAGTATAATATTAAGAGGGACATGTCAGGCTTAGATCATCTCTAATAGCCTGTAGTTTAACAAACCATGTGCTCCCATTTTTGGTGCATTTTACAAGGTGCTTAAGCATAAAGAAATGATCTGAGGTTAGTTGAGGAAGATGAACATAATTAAATGGCCATTTTGTTCAGGTGTATCCTAAAAGATATTTACTGCTTTTTGAATCAGATGTATAATTAGTTTCTTACTTGTGTGTTTGATAGGTCCATCTGCCTATCTAGGAAATTGAGTCTGGAACGTGATTTCCTAAATTGAAAGCTAAATTTACCTCCTCATGTGTTAGGATAGGTTATCTACTCTTTCCATATTGCCTACCCCCTACTCTTTCCCTACAGTATTTTTACTAACATAATTTTACCACAATTAAAATCATACAACAAGTTGAATAAAACATGAGATTGAAATATGAAAGGTTAATTTTTTCAAAAGTAAAAGAAACAATAGATTGTTTCTTAAGGATGCAGGCTTGGAAACTGTAGTGTTTGTGTTTGAATATCGGCTCCACCAACTGACTGTTGACCTGGATGCTTTTATTTTCATTTATCTTCTTATACATCAGTTTCTTCATGTCTAAAATGGAAATAAAACTAAACAGCTTCAGCCTAATGTTGTTTTGAGAAATAAAACCGTTCTACAAATCTCAGTCTTCTTTATGCCCAGGAAGGATGGGAAACTGATTATGGGTAAGCTCTAGAAATGTATTCCACAGCACATGATGCAGAGGTACCTTTAAATAGGATGGATTTAACAACCATACTAAAGACAACAGTGATTCTTGCTTAAGGGAGGATGGATGCAACATTTGGTATGCATGATGCAATCTACATCCTATTAAGTAATGACTTACATGCAGATGTTCTGGAGTTCTTGGAATCATCAAGGCTCTACTGATTTTAAGTCTAACTCATCTGGCCACAATTCCCCAACCCCACAAAACTGTTGCCCAGAATCTGCAGACCCCTTTAACTAAATTTAACAGAAAACAGGTAAAGGGACAAGTTCAAAGAGAAGGAGACCCATGCCATATGGATTTCAAACGGTTTTCATTCCTTAGGCTTAATATGAATAGGAAGTGACACATCATTCATCTAAATGACCTGATGGCATTGGGCCTGGAGACTTGTAGAAAAACAGCTACTCACATAGAGGAACTATGAGCCTACACTTTTTGGAGTATTTCATGGAAGTGATGGAAGTAATACTTTGGTTCCCTGGGCTCTTCAGTACTGACCAGAGTAGCTGAAATTCCAGTCATTTCATGATATTTCATGATATTGTCTAGTATTTTCTTGAGCTGGCTAGAAAGTAGTACTTGGCATCAGGTGTGACCTTTATATAGAAGCCTGGAGACAAAAGAAGCAGTCCTTGAGTCTCACTCGCCTGCAGCTCCCTACTCTCTGGGTGAGGAGGCATGTGTTGGGAGATGAGGGTAACTTTGCCTATAATTTTTCCTAAAGGCTAGGATGGGAAGAAATTATCAAAACAAAATCCACAAGGCATTCTTCCTCCATGAGTTAGAGAAACCTTACATAGACTATAAAGGACTATTTTTGGAGGAATTTCTGTATTTCTGGAGGAATTCTACAAATATTTCCCTATGATGATAAGATTGTTTTAGGAATGATAACAATAACACAGCAAAATTATTAGACAATGACAATACATCCAAATTCTGGAGTCCTTTTCCATCCATGTTCAATACTTGTATTAGTTTGCTAGGTCTATCATAACAAAGTACCACAGACAGGGTGGCCTAAATTTATTTTTCTTGCAGTTCTGAAGGCTAGAAGTCTAAGATCAAGTTGTTGGCAGGTGTGTTTCTTCTGAGACTTTTCTCCCTGGCTTGCAGACAATCACATTATCACTGGGTCCTCAAATGGACTTTACTTTGTATATGTATGCCTCCTGGTGTTTTTTCTTTGCTAATAAGGACACAAATTATAACAGATTAGGGCCCCACCAATATGACTCAATTTAACATTAATTACCTTATCTTTAAAGCCCTATCTCCAATATAGTTACATTCTGTAGTACTTGGAATTAGATCTTCAACTTATGAATTTTGGGGAGACATTTCAGCCCATTACCCTACCTAAAGACGAGCCAGCTTGATATGGTGCACCTATCCTTGCGTTGACCAAGGAACATATTGCCAACAACCATCTGTAACAGTGAGACTTATCCCTAGAAAAATAGCTTTTATTGCCCTGGTAGGAAAGCTGAAGGCTAAATCTGCATTGACTTCAAGCTTTAAGAGTAATGGAAGCCTAGAGTTTAGAAAACTGGAAACGTTATGGTGGGTGTTCCTCAGAAGCCTCACCTAGATTGATAATTTAGAGAAGTATAGGTACAGTTAAGATGTGCTTAACTGTACTCCTTAGTCTTCTTGTGGCTCTCATCTTTCCATCTGAGTCTTGTTAGTATCTCTGCTTTTATTCCAGAAATCTTAAAGCATGTTTCTGAACAACTTGAATAAAGATCCACAGGAACTGTATGCTAAGTATATCTATTTGAAATGAAACAGCAAAACGAAATGACAGTAAGAATAATTCTCACATTTTGCTGCTTGTTCAGAGTCTTCTAAGAAAGATACATATTTACCAAGTCATAACAATAATAGATAGCATTTGTTAAGTAACTACCTTGTGTAAGGGTTTTTTCAAGATTTTTACAAGTATTGTCTTTGCAACAGCACTGTGCTTTAGATTGTCTTATTATCTTCATTTTATGATGAGAAAATTGTGTAGGAGAGATATTTTAAAACTTGCCCAAATGTAAAAAGCTAACAAGAGGTAGGGTTGTAATTACGATTCAGTCAGATTGGTTAAGAGTCATCATGAGCTCTTTGTGCCTCCTTCCTGATTACAAAAGAAGACATATTTATGTTTAAGTTTTTCTCTTTTAGTTAAATACTAATTACACAAAATGGACTTACAAAAAGAAGCAAGGAAAGGGAACCTGCCCTAAACACCTCTGAATGTTTAGTATTGGGTTTCAAGAGACTGAAAATTTTGAAATACAAATACATACTCATGAAAAAAGCTTAAAATTTGCCATTTTGGATGCGTGGGATGAAATATGCTTTGAAAACTGGGGGGAAAATTGAAGATCTTAAACCAAAGAAATACTGAGGAAATATCTCTATAAAATATAAAGAACACAGGTATATTTGTACTTCCCCCTAGACCCTTCTTGTTCTATGGTTATTACTTTAATCTAAAACACCTTCTTCCCCAGCACATATGTAATGTCAATCAATATGGCTTCCCCTGCCACCAGGGGAATTCCAGCAGAACTGATTTCACAATTCCAGTTTTTTGTTTGTTTGTTTGTTTTTTAATCTTTCTAGCGATTGGCACAGACTGATTTGTGTTAAATGAATGTTCAGAGGTCATTTTAAATAAGTCTTCCATTTCTGAAAAAAACAAACAAACAAACAAACAATAAAAACAAACCAAATGCATCGATGTACAAATCCATGTAGTGAAAACATGTACTCGTGCACACATAACCTCATCTTTAAAGCAAATTCCCCAGGGTACTTTCTTTTCTGCACTTGGATTGAATTCATGACCATTAATGACTGCATCATATTTAAAAGGAGACAGTGCAATGTAAGCTACCTGAATTCTAAAAAGATCATCAAAAACTGGAAATTTTTATTACTGATAGACCTGCTATTCATATAGCAAAGAAAATCTTTTTTATATATATTTTAAAATTAGAAACATTAAAAATGAAACATAGTATTTATTTTTATGTTTGTTTTCAGGAAACTCATATAGAAGAAACACTGAACCACATGTGTGAGAGTAGAAAAAATAAGCACTAGGCTAAGAACTTAAAGAGAAACCCTTAGGAGACATGAGCACGTGCAACAGCTAGAACTAGAAATCATCTTAGAACTAGAAAAGACTTTGAAATCCTCTTGAGTATATGTTTTTCAGTGGTATTTCCTATTGTTTTGATTTTTATTATTGAAGTGTTCAGTTGATCCAGCTAAAAAACAGACCTGAGTAACCTGTTATGTCATGTACAAATTGAACTGGCATGACAACATGGTTTTAGAAATCCTCAGTAAAATTATTTTGTGTTGCCAGTTAGTACATTGCTGATCTGCTCACATTCTGTAGTTGCATTATAATTCCCTCATGTGTACAATAAGGCAACTAACTCGTATTATTTGTAAGGCCTTAGTCACTAACATCTATTCTCCAATCTTCTTAAATTCAAGTGTGTCATTTTACATGAGTCGGCTTTCTGTAAATAATATGTTTGGCAGAGCCAGGGTAGACACAACCCACTAGATACAAACAATATAGCATTACTGCTATAAGCTAATATTTATATAATTTTTCTTTTTATATATGGGTTTTGATTAATCTTTTGTTTTTATTTTTCCCATGACTTACCCCTCTTCCCTTCCTGAGCCCTCCTCTGTATTAAAAAGTTACCATCCTTTCCCTTGGATAAATTTTATGTGATACTATATAACATGGCATGGATACATTATAATTTAGTCTTTTACTTATTTACTGGCTTTCATCTTTACTTATTTTTCTTTATTATGAATACATGTTCATTAAATATCTTTTTAAAAAAGCCTATATCTATTTGTACTTAATTTTAGGACTTGAGACTTTACACTTCTTTAAAGCTACCACAAACCCAAAATATTTATCTGGCCAATTACAGAAAAATTTTAGTAACTCTTGTTTAGAATCTCATAGTTGGATTTTTAAAAAGATCACTTTTTCCTTTCATTCTTAAAGTGAAATTTGAGATGAAATAATGTTTTTAAGCCCCAGAATGGCTTTTTTTGGAGGACTGAGTGGGGTTCTTGTTATTTTTAGTGATTGCTGGTGTGTGTGTGTGGTGTGTGAGAGAGAGAGATAGAGAGAGACAGAGAAGTTTTTGGTTTTATACAGCTCACTGGTCTCCTTAGATACTCTTTGTATGTTTTATTTTGTTTTGTTTTTACTCAGTTCTCATTAAACAGTTTAGTTTCACTAAGTGTATGTTTTGATTATTTTACCTGATTACCCTTTCTCTAGCTGGTGGGCCTCCTTTTGTGGCCTATTCTCTATCTTCTAGGTTCCTAGAAACTCAGGTTTGTTTGTAAGAGGGCCTTCTCACTGTTGAAACCCTGAAAGTACGGAGATTAGAGAGTCTGGTTCTATAAGCTTGCATCATGGGTCAGGCTGTCACCACTCTGCTGAGTCCCCCGAAGGAAACCTTACTGTTCTCCAAAATCCCCATGTTCTTGCAGTGGCAGAACAGGAAAGTCTGAGCCTGCAAGCTCAACAACAATTTATACTTTCTTTTTTTAAATGAGATGTTAAGGTGAAGGAATAGTTATATATATTCCTTCACTTTAGCCTGGGGAGCCAAAGGTCAAAGTCTTTGTTGAATACCGTCTTCCAGCCCATTTCCAGTACCTTGAAGATATTCTCCACCAGTTTTACCCATGCTTCAGCTGCGTGCAGCTGCCCAAATATCATAACATTTATTGTATGATAAAAAGGAAGTACCATAGAATTGGGATCAGAGGAAAATGGAACCATGTTCTAGAATCCCTGCTCACATGTCAAAAGCTTTAAAGTATGTTGTCTCAATTTAATCTCTACAGCATTATTTTGGGAAGAAATGTCAGGGTTTATATAACAAATACAGAGAAGTTGAGGCTAGACAACCTAGGACTTTCCCTAGATATTAATGACAATAAAAATAACCCAAGCCCCCTAACAATTTATTTTCCAATATGTTAGTTCTCACCAGGAGAGATTAGTTTCATACAATCCTGTTTCTAATAAAATTCCGGAATCCATTTTCAGAGATTTATTTTAGTCATTTTTCTTTCCATAGCAGAAGAGCTTGTTTAAACATCACACTAATTAACATATAAGTTTTGTCATGTATGTGCAAAAAGTTAGGAATTCTATTTGACATAAAGAATGCAGTATGCCAAAAATAGAAATCATGTGTTTCATTGCTCTAAGTGCTTAATTAAGTGAATTAGATTAGCAAGCTCTACTGTTAAGATTAGAATATAATTTATTTCCAACTAATTCTATCTTCAAGCAACATTTTTTACCCAGAAAGGTGCCCTAAATAAAGAATTCAGAGGAAGAAAATGTCACAGTTCTCTTTAAGATAGCCACCTCCCCTCTGCTATCATGTACAGTATACAGTACACAGTATACATTTCATTTTGTGTAGCAGACTTTTAAGCCCTGATAACTTATGTATCAAAATGTAAGCCTGAAATAGTATAAGACTACCTTTATATGAATTAGACCCATTTTAAGACCAATACCTAAAGATGGAGACAGTGAGAAAAAGATCCCATGTAATAGATTTGTAATTTTTATGCCTTAGTTCAAAGTTATATGATTTTCTCTATCGCCATCAATTATTTTTCAAAGGCTGTCAAATATGTTCTCTTTTCCTTCCTGTGCAGCTAGAAAATAGAAATAAGAAATTTGATTTTTAAAGGTAGATAAGTTATCAAAGCAGAAATGCCTTTGAATTAGATCATTCTTCCATAGCATAATGAATTTGAAATCTCCAGAAGAGCTTTATAAGGAGCGTTTAGCAATACTCAGGAAACGTCGAACATTGGGTATCAGTGAGACTTCGGCTGTAGCCCACACTTTATATAGCAGCCTTAACATTAGCTGAGAGTGGGGCAGGTCAGCATCTGATTACACAGTGAGGAAGGATTTCTGTCTTGACAGTAGGTGAGCACCTCTAGTGGCTGTTTGTTCATATTTATCAAAGGCAACTTTTTTTTTTTTTTTTTTGGTCAGACATAGTTTGAGGCAGCGACTGGATAAAGCTTTCAGAGTCACAGAGGTAATAGCTGCATACTTTAGATACTTTTCTGTGCAGTTTGTATAAGCATCAACTCTTTGGTAAGTGATTCTACATAGAGAGATTTTACAATATGTACGGAAGGGATAGAGAGGACTCTTCAACCTGTAATGAATAGAAAACACATTTCCCAATGCAGAGAGAATCAAGCCATGGGAATGATTTTTATCTATTATTCATGTCACATATTGTTCCCAAAATAATTTAAGATTTCTTACAAGGATGCATAAAATGAAAAGATAAGAGTGCCATTTCACACACACAAAAAAATGATGTAGGAACAAAGTAGCATAAAAAAATGTCATAATAACCCACAAGTCTACTGTAGATAAACCACAAAAATAGATCTGACTTGTAAATTAAAAAGCTTGTAAGTTATAAAATTTACAATGGCCATGAGATTCAAACAAAACAATTGCTAAAGGGAAGTGTACTATACTTTATACGTATATCAGATAAGTTTCTCCTGGGGGGTCCTCATGAAAAGGACACAGAAATGCAGATGAGTCACGTGTACCCAGAATGTCACATTTTGCTCCTAAGAGCTGAGAATTTCTTTGTTACAGAACCTTAAACCTTTTGAGATAAAGCACTATTATGTAACTCATCCTATTTTCTATATAAAAAATTCCTACAGATTATCTTTATAGGAAAATATTTTTATCTGTGGTTAAATATATAGCTGTATAGTTAAAAGATATTGCTAAATCCAATTTTAAAATTAATGTCATATTTAAAAAGCAAGAGACACATCTTACAATAAGATTGGATGCTATTAAATTCCATAATCAGATTTTTTTCTCTTAGGAATTCATTTTAAATTCAGCCTCTTTTGGGCCAAGACACCCCTGCAATACCAGTCTTTAAGTTATGCTTTTGTAATATCTCCCAAATTCCTCCTCATTCCACATAACCACCACTACCGCTGCCATTCAGGGTCCCATCATCTCTCATGTGGGCCATTCCTTCAGCTGCTTCTTACATTCTCATTTTCCTATGCTTTGTCTCCTATGGCTTAAGCCAGCCTCCTTTCCACTCCCAGGTTGATCTTTCTAAAGTGCTAGTATGTTTATGGCCACCCTTTGTTCAATATTTCAATAGTTTCTATAATGATTTACATGACACTTTATAATATGTTCTTTTGTTTCCTTTCCAGGACTATTTGGAACATCAAACACTCAAACATTTTACCTTTTTCCAGCAGCCATCCCGAGCCATGCATACTTCCCAAAATTTGACAATTTTTTTTTCTTCACATTCTCTCTGTCTTTGCACATTCTGTTATCACTGTTTGAAGTGTCTTTCTTCACCTTAATTTTGGTATGATTGTCACCTTTCCTGGACTCACTTCCCTGGTGCCAACAGTGTGGGTTGGCTTACGTTCAGCGGTGTTCTCTTAGTCCTCTGTGTTTTTCATCTCTGTTATAAACCTTATCACTATTCAAGCACCTTACTTCTCTGTCCCCCATGAGATGGTGAGTTTTCTAAGGATAGCAAGCATATCTTTTCAGTCCTCTAAATCAACTTCTGAAAGATTTACATACAGTTGCTAATAATAAAAACAGCCTTGATGTCTATAGTTCTTCCAGTGGGGTAGCCTGTGTTATAAATCAATTATTTCAATAACTGCAAAAGGTAGATAGTAATGTTATCTCTAGCTGATAGATAATAAAAGGAAAGATTGAGAGTATAATCAGCTTTTCAAAGGTCATCTAACTAGTGCATCTAGTACAGAAGAACTAGAATGAAGAGAAAAAGCTAAATGTTTTCACTAATTAATTTTTTTTTTTTTAAATTCTAGATGGAGCACTCCTGGGTGGCTCAGTCAGTTAAGCATCTGCCTTGGGCTCAATGACCCCAGGGTTCTGGGATTGAGTCCTGCATCAGGCTTCTTGCTCAGTGGGGAGCCTGCATCTCCTTCTGCCTGCTCTGCCCCAGCTTGTGCTCGTGCTCTCTCTCAGACAGATTCTCTCTTGGACAAATAAATAAAATCTTTTAAAAAATAAAAATAAAGTAAAAATAAAATTCCATATGAATGAAAGCACCATACTCAAGCTCAAAATCAAACCAAATCTGAAAGTAGAATGTATTTTAACTATTTTAGCAAGGAAAGATTAAATATTTATTTGCCAGAAACTTATGCAAACCTGTACAAGCAAGCTGAAATCAAACAATAGAAAAAAAAAAACCCTCAAAAATGGCCAAGGCAGATAATAATCATATGAAAAATAAGACTGTATCAAAGTTTGTTACTAGCTCTAATTTAATACAGGCAGTTCTCACTTGGCATGGTAGTACCACATGGTAAAAATGATTGTGTAAGCTGAAATTGTACAAAGTAATCATAATCAGTGGGAAAGATTACAATGTTCTATGATCTTTATTTTGTCAGGACATTAAAAACTCTTACTAGAGGTTAAAGGTACAATAAAATCAAATTAGTAAAATTAACATTTACATAGTACATTGCACTTAAAAACACTGAAACATTGAAAATCACCGTTTTATTTCTTCTAAAAAAAATCTGTGAGGAGTAGTTTGGACCTTGATCTTACCTTCTGCTTCACGTTGTTTAAAGTTATGATATAGAGGAAGCATCTTCTCTATGCCTTGGCAAACTGTCATTCTCCTTTCAAATTTGGGATCAGCTTCCAGCATTTCATCCTTTTTGCTTCCCATGTTGTGAAATGCCTCTGAGAGTTCCTTGAACATGAAATTTTTTTGACAGCGTTACCTCCTCTAGGACATCTTCATCTTTGTTGTCACAACCATTTTGTTCATATATATTAATAAATATTTCTTTTCACTTTATTCATCTTGTCATTCTAATTTCACTTAGTGTTATTTCTTTCTATTTGTTCCTGCACCTTCATATGTGTTACCCAATTCTGTTTTTAATTATCCACTTAATAAGAGGTCATTATGGGTTTGTTTCCATGAGACAAGGAGGAGCCCCACCTGCATGTTTTGCTACTGTGTGTGGACTGGAGAACAGATGTGTAGGGGCTACTTACTGACAAACTTTGGAAGAAGGAATATGAACAGCTGCTGATCAGGATGCCCACCTGTTGTTTCTGTAATGATTCGTGAACTGAAGAACACGTAGTGCAGATCACCCCTAACACTAGCACTCCTGGTTAATATAGTAGTTAATATAGTAACTGCAATGTGTTGGGTGGTCTTGGGGGAGGCTGATGTTATTTAAGTAAACTCTAGTAAATGAAACTACTGCATATCACAACCATGCAAAATAAGAACTTGTCTATAGTAAATAGAGTAAGCTCTATTTACTATACCACATCTCATGCATTTCATACTGTAAATATTACCATAATAATCATAAGTAGGCATTGTTACAATCCTAATTCTACATGTGATGAAACTGCAGCACAGAGCCATAAAGTAAATTCACATATTATCTGTAATCAGGATTCAAATCCAGGATCTTTCTTTTGGTGGCTGAGCTCTTAGTCTTAATACCCTATTACTCCTGGTATTCTGAATTAATGAATGAAATAATAAATGTACTGAATACAGAAAGTTTCCTGACCTTTGTGATTTTTCACAATAATATTAATGAATTAATTCTCTGTAAAGAGATGAATTGGTTTTAGAATCTCGTTACCTGATAATACTAAACCCACATGAGTAAATTTGTACCTGCCCTTTTTTTCCAGAATAGATAAAATATTATAAAATATCAAACAAAACACTGTAGAAAGAGTGTTTTTAATTTTTAATGCAAGTTGAACCTTAATTTACCATCACTCACTACAACTTGATGTCAAATTCTTCAACATGTATATAAACTGTGTTGTTTTGTTATTCTGCCTTTTTATTTTGTGGAGTTTGTTGAAAGGTAGGATGATAGCAAAGAGAGGAAGGATCCCTTTGAAGTTTTGATAAACCCATGAGCGATCTTCTCAGATAGACATACACTCAGCATCTAGTGTATAATTTAAATGTGCACATTGACCCCCTGGAGTCTATTCACAGACTTCCTAGAAGATTAAGGGCTCTCCTAGATCTTAAGTTTCCTTATAGGCCAAATGTCCATTTCTTTCTTCTGCTGTATCACTTAGCGAACCTAGGCTCTTAAGGGTCTCCTGTGGACTGCCATGCCATCATCCCAACACAAGCCTTTACCATTGACCCTGGTGGAGAAAAGTACATGGGCTGTCACGCACCAGCTGTAAATCTGTTTTGGCTTTTCTTCTTTTCTACCAGCTCCTCTACTGGCACAGAGTTACAACATACTCATTTTCTTTTATACTGCTCCTTTCATTCCCCATGATGCCCTGTGTTTGATTGTCTTCAATCAGGTGTTTATTTGGTCATGTGTTTCCACTCTACCAATAAGGGCCTGTATTGATTATCATCCATGCATTCAACCAATATTTATTGGGTGCAAAAATATGTGAATAATTGTTCTCAGTGCTGAGAACAAACCAATAAGAAATTCAAACTCACAGAAATAAATGTAAAGGTGATATAGAGTAGCTTTTTAGAAGAAGACCCTATTTAGCATCTTTCGGGAGGGGAATTTCTAAAAAGTCATAATATTTGAGTTGAGACCATCTCTTCAGGCATGCATGATAGAAATATTTTGGGTAAAGAGAACAGCACGTGAAAAAGGCCCTGGGGTAGAATAAGCTTATTTATGCATTAAGAAGGTCTGCACATTTTGGAAAGAATTAAAAATAATAGTGAAAGGAAATTTTAAATCTACAGCCAGATCCTAAGGGATTCTAGAACAGGGATTGAAAAAAGAGGCTGAACACCAAGTTTAGTAAGTAGTTTATGAGATGAAGTGAGAGAATTATACAGGACATTTGAAGCAATTGAAGGAAGTGATTGATTTAGTAATACCTATATAATATATCTTATAAACATTACTTGGACTTCTCCTGGAGAAGTTTAAAGCAACGTTGGGGAAGCAGTAGTAATATCAATAGAGGGCTATTTTTCCAGTTCAAGGGGCCTACAGTAAGGTGAAGGCAATGATGATGAAAGGGTGTGGATGCTCAGTGATTGATTTTGGACTGGCCCATCTGATTTACATTATGAGAAAGAAAAAGCTTAGCTCAAGTTATTGACAGGGTGTATTGATTTGAAATGTTCATAGACCACAGTCACTGAAATAATATTCTTTACATTTTTGTAATTTATTTTTGGGATAAACTGTATATGAAAACATAAAGAAATTTTAATATATATATTGTTCCTACAAATTTTGCTGAAATATATCCTTCCTAGGGTTTTAAAAACTACTTTAAGGTATCCCTTTTTTCATTTAATCAATAACGCTCTCAGGTCTTAAATATTACAGTGTTCTCTTTGGAATACTTTCTTCACCTGTAACTTTATAGAGCATTTCTTACTTTTGAATGCAAAATGCTTTTCTAAATATCAAATAATTCATACAGAATTATATTATCTTATAGTCTCTTTAACTGATTTAACATATTATTTCATTTTTTAGCCTTTTTTTTCTTATCTAAAAGCCTTACATATTTTATTTGTACTTATTCAGATATGGTGATTTTAAATAAATTTTAAATTCTCAAAATGTTTCTGTTCTTCATCTTGGTAAGCCATAAACATGCCATTAATAGATTCCCCCCAAAATAGGTCAGTGTAAAGATGTAAACTTCTTTTCATCTATAAACAACCTAAATCAGTGGTTCAGGCCTGAAATATTTGCCTAACCATTCAGTTCAGCAAATCTAACTGGAGAATCTATGTGACAGACTCTTTGCCAGGTGCTGTGGGAGGCTCCCTGTGCAGTCACTGTCAGTCTTTAAAATTCAATTGGCATCATTAATGTAGAAATGATCTATATTTTGTTTTGCAATAGCATGTTGATAGTCTACAGGTAGATCGACCTCATAGAATTTTTTTTTCCCAGTATCATTTGTCATGCTCTCACCAGTGCCTATGAGTTTCAGTGATTTTTTTGACTCATACCAGTTGCTAAGTAACATGGAAAAGTACAGCTGCAGCTTCACTTCCTTCAAACTGCTTCTCCTAAATATGAATAAAACCATAGACATTCTATTTTTGTGTTCAGAACTCACCGCTTTCAAAGCTTCTGTGTCAGATTCTCTGAAGCATAATGGAGAAGGCAGTAAAATTACAGACCGAATAAGACTTCTGAGAAATATTTGCTTCTTTTTTTTTTCTCCAGATGCAATTAGATTATTTTTTCTTCTACCTCTGAGCTTCCATTAAAGTTCTGTAATGGATGCATTGAACTAAGAACTAAGAGGACACTGCTTGACCTTGAGCAAAGTATAAATTTCTCAAGTTTCTGTTTCTTAATCTGTAATGTATGAAGTAGTTAAATTCAGTGTTCATTTTTCCTCTTCCAGCTGTATGATACTATGAAACAGTCTGCATTATATCACTGAACTACTGAATGGCATTCTTTTTAAATAAATTTCACAAATTATGTTATTGTTTTGTAGTTCCTCTTTATTTGGCTTACACGGGATAAATGCTAAAGACATTTTAAAGAGAATTCTACTTCTAGACACTTGATAGTTCTTTGCATTCTCTATGGCTAAGTAAAAATATTCACATAAAGATAATATGACATAATAACCCTTTGACAAAGCTCTAGGTCATTTCCCTAATCAAAGTTCACATTGTAGGTGCCCGATATCAGCTTGCATCTTGGGGAATGAAACAAGAGTTTATGTTCCTTGCCTTCTATTTCTCTCAATTCCAGGTTCCTAATTGCTTTTGTAAGATCTCCAGGGTGGCAAGAGTTTCTTTAGAGTATACTGAGTTTTTCAAATGTAATATGTACCTCCCTCCATTGTAACTATGAGTCCTTGTCTGTTTCCCTCCCTAGGCCTTGACCTCCTGCAGAGAGAATGTTTTGTGTATTTCATCTTTACAGTTCCAGGACCTAGCACAGTTGTTGTTGTATTGAAGTTATTAAATATTTTCTTTTAAGCAGCAGAAGTAAAAAGTGCTTTGGGAAAACCTCACATATCCTTCTAGTGGGAATATAGTTAGCAAATTACTTCTTTTCAGAACAAAATTTCATGGAGCCTATGTCTCCAGATTCTCTCTCTAAGAGAGAATAGCATTTTAGGGTGCCTGGGTGGCTCAGTGGGTTAAACCTCTGCCTTTGGCTCAGGTCATGGTCTCAGGGTCCTGGGATAGAGCCCTTCATCGGGCTCTCTGCTTGGCGAGGAGGCTGCTTCCTCCTCTCTCTCTCTCTCTTTCTCTCTCTGCCTACTTGTGATCTCTCTCTGTCAAATAAGTAAATAAAATCTTAAAAAAAAAAAGAAATAGCATTTTATGTATTTCTATAGAGCATATCTTCACTCTAACTATAACAGAAGGTGTAAATTAAAAAAGTATTCACAATCATTTCAGATTCATTGTTTCTATTTCTGCCATCTGTCTAGTGGGCACATGGCCCTGGAGGTAATGGGGAAAGGAGTTGCCTTTATCTCAAAAGGACTTTTTATATTAATACTGGCATTTATAAAATATATTCTAGGATTAAAAAAATTGTATATTAGAATACTTTAAGTTAATTTACAGTTAAATGGAAAGTCTAATAGTACCCTCTTCCCAAGTATATATATAATATATGTTTAAAAAGAGAGAGAGAGACAAATCAAGAAGCTGACTCTTAACTATGGAGAACAAACTGATGGTTACTAGAAGGGGTCATGGGTGAAATAGGTGATGGGGACTAAAGAATAATACACTTAGCATGATGAGCACTGAGGAATGTATAGAATTGTTGAATCATAATTTTGTACACCTGAAATTAATATAACACTGTATGCTAACTATACTGGAATTAAAATGAAGAATTTAACTTAAAAAAATCCTCTGCAGGATGAAAGAAAATAACTAGTGTCATATAGAATTTAAATAATTTTGGGTTTTTAAAATGATATCAGCAAAAAAATCCAGACTTACTTTTGCCTTAAATTTATTAAATATAATTTTTGAGTGGAATAGGATAAAAGAAATATTTTATAATAAAAAAAGAGGTAAAGAAAATTACCTCTTTCTCATTGTATTAGTTAGGTTCAGTTTACAAAAATGTAAATCAGAATGTGAAGACCTAAATAAATTCTTTCTTATATTCCTGCTTGCTTATGCAAATATATTGTTATATTGAATAGTAAAATGTAGGTTTTTACCTGCTTTTATAGTAATTGTTCTGTATAGTCAGTGACAATTTAATTAAGTGGAGATGCTCCTAAAATATGTTGGCTTTCAGTGTTAAATTATTTTCTCCTATAAGTGATTAGTAATTTGAAAATGCAATAATTTATCTAAAGTATTTTTTATATGTAGGAGCATTTTTTTTTTACAATTTAAGTGTACTCACTAATTGTATTTCTAAATAAAAACATAATACTATAGAAGGATTTCTGTTAAACATACTATGAAATAGAGTTGACTTCAACCACGATTTTATGATCTGAGTTTGGAGTAATTTGTTATACTGTTGAGGTCAAAGTATATTAATTGGAAGGAAAGAAAAAAAAGGAAAAGAGAGGAAAGAAGGAGGGAAGGGAAGAAAGAATGAAAGAAAGAAGCACAAAGAAAAAGGGAAAAGAGAAATTGGGGATCTATTTTTTATTTATGTATTTATTTGTTTGTTTGTTTGTTTGTTTAGGGGGAGGGACAGAGGGAGAGAAAGAGAATCTTAAGCAGGCTCCACACCTAGCTCAGAGCCCTATACAGGGCTCCATCTTACAACTTTAAGATCATGAACTGAGCACCCAAAATATGTATGAAGCAAATAAAGTGTATTATCTGGAATACAGCATTTAACTTACATGATATCTTTTCAGCTAAGGTTCTTGACTGGCTCAGGGAGAAGACATATTTATTGAGTATGCTGCCAGGATTACATCTCAAATTTTATATTCTTTGGCTTTTTACACATTTTCTGTTTTATCAGTGGGACCACCAAGAGCAGTTTTGTACACTAGCCATAGCTTAATTTGGACTTTTTCCTGTGTCTTAAGTTAGCTGACACATAGACTGAGATAACAGCTTAGGCTGATAACTGTGGTGTTCTACATCTAATTCCAATGGATTGATTTCCCCATACCACCAAACAACTCAGTTCTGATACCAACTGGAGACAGCATCAGATTTCTCAGACGTCTATGCCTGCTTTTAGATTTTTAGCTAAATACTGCCAGACTGCCCTCCTACCACTCCGTTTCACATACCACTGCAAGTCCAGACTCTTGTCTGTGCTTCTGAACAACTGGTGATAAATGGGAGGTTCTAGCACCCCTGCTTTGGCTTTAATCAGTTTGCTAGAGCAGCTAACAGAAGTCTGAGAAACATTTCATTTACTAGATTGCTAGTTTACTATAAAAGGATATAACTCAGGATGAAAGAGATACAGAGAGCAAAGTATAGGGAAAGGGCACAAGCTTCCATGCTTACTCTAGACATGCTTTTCTCCCTGAATCTCACATATTTGCCAACTTGGAAGCTCTCCAAACCTTATCTTTTGGGGGTTTTAATGGAGACTTCATCTTGTAGGTAAAATTGATTAAATCATTGGCCATTGGCAATTGTTTCAACCTCCCTCCCCAGATGTCAGAGGGTAGACTGAAAGTTTCTCTCCTCTAATCATATGGTTGGCTCTTCTGAAAACCATCCTCAAACTTAGGTGAAGTCAACTCTTTAATATAACTGAAGATATAATGATTCCTCTCATTGCTTAGGAAATTCCAAGGGTTTTATGCCTTCCATGCCAGAAAAGGGAGGAAGACCAAATACATAGTTCTTATAAAGTCACAATACGATCTTGACTAAGACAACTCAGTTCTGCTTCACATGGTCCTTCTTTACGAGCTCATGTTTCTTGTTAAATATTATTTATATATAATATGGTATCACATTTCATTTAATACCACATTTATTAGAAATTTAAAATGGCATAATAATAATAATAAAACACAACATAAACGTGGAAAAATATCTAGAAACTTGAAAATGGAAGAGAGTTAGGGGTGCCTGGATGGCTCAGTCCATTAAGTGTTTGCCTTTAGCTCAGGTCATTATCTCAGGGCCTGGGATTAAGCTCCCTACCCAGCTCCCCGATCAGCAGGGAGTCTGCTTCTCCCACTGACCCTCGCCCTGCTCAGGCTCTCTCTTTCATGCTCGGCACTCTCTCTCATTCAAATAAAAAATCTTTAAAAAATAAAAAGAAAGATAACATAGCCTATAAACATAACTGGGCATCTATTCTCTTTCACTACTATTGAAAAGTATTTTAATTTACAGAAATAAAAAGTAATCTCGTGTGTCAAGGTGAGATAAAAATCATTTATAGCAATAAAAATAAGTGAAAAAATGATTGTATTCAAAATCTTAAACTGATTAGATTTAAGTAAAGGTAAAGAAATTGTTTCTAATTTTTCTGCAAGGGGGAAAGAAGCAGAGAAGGCAGTGAATGTCCTGAAGAGGTCTATTAATGGCCTTGGGACAAAGGCACGGTGAGCTCTATATTGCTGAAGAAGCTTAATATAGGGTATCTTGACATTCTTAATAATTTTAGTAAAGATTTCAGAATGTAATAAAATAAAGACTGAATCCCAGCGTTGTTACTAACTAGTCACATGACTTTGAACAATTTGCTTAACTTTGCTAAGTTTTAATTTTATCTGAAAACAATGCTGATTATATCTCACATCTTAGGACACATATGAAGATCAGGTGTTATTAGTTATGTATCTTTTGTATTTTTCATTATTGGTTTTTGCACATAAGTAGAACCTAATAAATTCAAGTTTTATTGATAATATCTGGGTATAGTAAATCAACTATATTTTAAATATATTATGAAAATGAAAACAATGTAATGAAAAGTGTTCATTTATTCAAAAAATATATTTATATAGAATGCAGAATAAAGAGAAAAGACTGAGACAGGAAAACTTTTTATGTAACCACACATCTTATTCTCCTTTTCTTACCACTTCCATTGGGAAGTTTTAACTAAAAACATACAAACTTTCCTTTTGCTAATTTCTCAGATAGAAAGGCAGAATTGGAGAAACCACATGATGGTGTTAGCATCTGTTTTAGTCAGCTTAAGATGCCACAACAGAATACAGTAGTCCCCTGGTTAGCTTCCTATAAAAGGCCGACCCTAAAGACCTTCATTGGCAACCCTGTCCCAACCCTATCAAGACTCCTCTCACTCTTGAGAACTTTTTCTGTATTTTCACTTAATAAACTTCTTTTCCTTCACACACACACACACACACACACACACACACGCACACACACACTACAGTAGAATGGATGGTTTAAACTGCAAACATTTACTTACAGTTCTGGAGGCTGGAAGTTTGAGATCAGGGTGCCAGCCTTCTTCCTGGATAACACATGGCTGTACTTTCTCATTGTGTCCTCAATGGCACAGAAAGAAAGAGAGAGAGAGGAAGAGAGAGAGAGCATTTAAGTAGCTCTCTGGTGTCTCTGTTTATAAAGAGCATTAATCTTCTGCCCTTATGATCTAATTACTTCCTAAAGGCTCCATATCCAAATACCATACATTGGGTTTTGGGGCTTCAGCATATGAATTTGGTGGGGGCACAAACATGCAGCCCATAGCAGCATCCATGTGTCTGATGATGATGATGTCAATTTTTATAACTGATCAAGGAGATTCTCAAGATGGAGAGACTTTAGTTTCTGTGGGTTCATATAGAGTATTTTTTTTAAGTCCAGACTTTGACATAATAATATATCATTCTTTAAGGAACTGTTAATAGCATTTTCATGACTACTGCTTCCTCAAGAGCTTTGCAAAAAAGAAATAGAAGCTTACAATTAAACCATTTTAACTTAATGTGAAATTTAAATTTTGTGTTTCATTTTACCCTTAAAAATGTAGGTCTTTGTCAATATAAGCTTTGGATTTTTGTTCAATATTACATTCTTTATATCCCTGTATTTTGAAAGCTAACTTGAAAACAGAAATAAGGAAATTTCAAAATATCTTTTTTTTTTTTTTTTTTTTTTGACAGAGAGAGAGAGATCACAAGTGGGCAGAGAGGCAGGCATAGGGAGAAGGGGAAGCACACTTCCTGTTAAACAGAGGGCCTGATGCAAGACCCAGTCCCAGGACCCTGAGATCATGACCTGAGCTGAAGGCAAAGGCTTAACCCACTGAGACACCCAGGCACCTGAAATGTTCTGTTTCTTACTTAAACAATAGCATTTTTCCCTAGGTAGAAGAGGAAGCTTTATCTTATTTATTTAGAGTCCAAAATTATTTTTTAGATCTTTATATATACACAAATGTGATACTGTGTGAAATCACTTTATATCATCAGTAGTTCATTAGAAAATATTGTGTAGATTAATTAATCTGAAAAATAGTTAATATGAGTTCCAAATTAGTTTAAAATGAAAAATATTTTTTCTTCTCAATTTATTTCAGTAACTATATCTAAATATGGCATCAACTTCAATGTTTTTCCCAATCCAGAGTTTTTATAACTATAATTTACTATTGGCTTTTTTATTAATATACTGAAAATTATTTTACTTCTTTGGATGTATTTGATGACTTATTAACTTAATTTTATTTAACTGTTTTTAAAAATCTGAAATCTAACTATTTTTAATGTAAGATTATATGGTTAATATATACTTTCAGGATTAAAAGTCCTTTTTTTCAGCTTAAATACATACATTAAATTCATTGACTCCTTAGGTAGCAAGTTATTTTCTTGATTAAACATTCTATAAAATTCTTATTAATTTTCAACATTAAAAATGAATAAGTGCACATGGGCAATTCTTTTCAATGCCATTTATCTTGTAGTTTTATGTTCCTGTTCTGAAATTAATGCTTTTCTTTTTTTAGAAATTTAAAATGGCATTTGCACATTCCAAAAACACTACTTAGAAATTTAATTAGGTATTCTATATTTATTTTTTGCACACTCTTTTATATAAGGACAGATTAGAAGACAGATTTTTCAAATGAAAAATATCATTTCAAGTATATAATCTTTATAAAAATTTTAAAATTCTTTTCTTGTTCTTGTCTTTCTCCCTCTTTTCCTCTTCCTCCTCCTCCTTACTTTTCATGAACCTTCACTTCTTCTTCTCTCAGTCTATATAACCACACACTCACACACACACACAGGCATCCCTAGTTATTTTCCAGATATGTTATATCATAACCTAACAGAGGGAATATTGTCTTTTGGGATCAAATATGTGCTATAGTCTGTAAACCAGTTAATTCTATGACCTAGGAAAAAATCAGTATCTCACACCTAAAGTATATTTTATAAATATAAAGTTATAAACACCATTTTTATGACATTTAGCTCAGTATTCACTGAGCTACCTAGCAATCAGAACATTTTAGCAATAAACCTTGAAATAATTGCTGATCCCAGGAAAACAATATAAAGGTATTAATTATACAGTTGTGTTGCCTTGGACATTTTAGAACAAGTCCTAAATAAAAATAAAAGTAAAAGCTTCTAATCCAACAACTATACATATCAACAATTAATATGTCCTCACTTTCTCTCTTACGTCTCATATTTGATGTCTCAAGAAAAAAGTAGGTAGACATTATCTATAGTGGGACATGTACTAGTCATGAGAGTTAGGGTTTATTCCTAAGCAGATATATGAACCTGAAGAACTACTTAGCATTTTGAAATCTTTGTACTGTTTTTGAGGATAAGGATATGAAATAAAATAACTTCCCTTAAATCTTCAGTTTAGGAAAATTATATTTACAACTTGTACAAATTATAGTAATTCTAACTTACCAGGTATATCTAATAGACACTTCCAAAAAAATTAGTATAACAAATGTCCAACTGTAGATTTTCACCCCAAATCTGTTGCTTGTGGGGCGCCTGGATGGCTCAATGGGTTAAGCCTCTCCCTTCAGCTCAGGTCATGATCCCGGCGTCCTGGGATTGAACCCCTCATCAGGCTCTCTGCTCAGCGGGGAGCCTGCTTCCCCCCTCTCTCTCCCTGACTCTCTGCCTGCTTGTGATCTCTCTCTGTGTCAAATAAATAAATAAAATCTTCAAAAGAAATCTGTTGCTTGTGCTATATTCCATAATTCAATAACTGGCTTTCTAAAATGCATCTGTTTGTTCAGGATAAAATCCACAAGGTCTTCATTAAATTCTGTCTTTCTTTCATGACCCACATTTCATTTTTTGGCAAATATATTTGGCCCAAACCATAAAATAATTACCTAAATCCACCAAATCTCACTATAATTGCTATTCTCACCTTCACCAATTTCTTACTAGGATGTGATGATAGTTTTCATCAGTTTCTCTACCCAAATTCAACCTAATTTTCTTGAAATAAACAGTGTTATACTTTAAAATTTTAGATGTATCATGTAAAGTGTAGGCTCAAATTCCTTCAATGACTTCTTATCACACTTAGAATAAAATAATTTTTTAAATAAAATCTATATAATTTGGTTGACAAATAATTCTCCAGTTTGATCTCTGCAGTGTAATGTCAAATACATCCCTGTTTTAAAATCTTTGCACCTCCTCTTTGCCCTGCCAAGTATGTTTCCACGAGTCCTGTTCTCTGGCTTCATTTGCATCTCTTCATTAGGCCATTTTTCTCAGTGAGGATTTCCAACTTCTGGAATTAACTGAAGGGCCTCAGAGGAGATGAAAAGGAAACATGGATGAGGTACAACTTTTTGTTTCTCATTGGGATAAATTATTGTAATTTCTTAGGCTGTACATGAGCAGTATAGATTATGTGGTATTTTGTCCTAAATGCTTAGTCTCTAAACTAGATGACCTGCATGCTTCTGTTTTTAATTGCAGACTCCATAACATTGTTTTAAATCTCTTCTGTATTGATAAGGGAGTGTCTTCTTTTGATATGATGTTTTTATTTTCACACCAAGAATTAAAGAGATTTATGAAGTGTAGGGGCACTTGGGTGAATCAATAGGTTAAGGTCCACCTCTTGGTTTTAGTTCAGGTCATAATCTTAGGGTCCTGGGATCAAGCCCTGCTTTGGGCTCCTCACTCCACAGGGAGTCTGCTGGAGATTCTCTTTCCCTATCCCTCTTCCCCCACCCCACTCTCTCTCTTAAATAAATAAATAAATCTTTTAAGAAAATATTTATGATGTATAAAACAACACTACTTTTCTCATTAAAGTATATTATTATTACTCAACAAAAAATCTCTATTACCTACATAATGAATTTATTGTTGTTATTTTAGTATTTAAAATTATATAACAAAAATGATTAATATAAAGAGTTTATTAATATTAAATAATTTATTTTAAGTGATTACATATTTCTTCTTAAATATAAAATAAATATTCCCAGATGTAAGACATGTAGTAAAATCTCGAGTGCTCTTAACAATGTTTTATTGGTTAAAGTTTTATGAAACTGATTTTCCTCTATAGTTAAGAGTCTTAGAATGATGTCTTAAAAGTGCTGAGAATTAAGTATCTCTAATGGTAGATTTATATACTAAGTGTATATATACTTTACAAATAAAACAAAATCAAGGCACATTCAGAAAAAAAAATTGAGATGACTTTTTAGATTGCACAGTTTTAAAAATGATATTTTAGTCAAAAAACTATTCAGGTTATAATTTAAATATAGAAGAAGTGGAGAGAGGATGAAATATTGAAAAATTTAAAAAGAGACTCTATTCTTCTGGTTTTTTGTGTGTATATCTTTATAGCAGTGCTGCACAGACTTAGCAACTATAGATTTATTTCCAGGTTTTGATATTGGGTATTCATCCATATTTATTTCTTCTTTTCATACTGATTTCACTATTTGCATTTTTATGAAAATTTAGGATTACCTGTTCATTTCCATACAAACACACATCCACACACACACACCAGTTTCAATTTCCTTGAATTTATACATTAATTCCAACTCCTACATTAATCCCTAAAAACAAAGCAAAAAGCATGTAAAAATTAACATTTTTAAAGAAATAACCTTTTTAATTCCTATGGCAATTTTATGTGGCTGACATTGATTTTCTATTATAATAGACAATAAAGTTGGCACTCTTATTAGCAGTGTTCCTGCTAACTGTCCTCCTTCAACCACTACATTTTCAATAATTATATCATCATTATCATATCACCATTTCTATATCATCAACTGTTAAAACTTATCATTTGAAAACTTGATTCTCAGTATGCTAGGTGTTCATGAAACAGTTAGGTTTTTAAACTTCTAAACCTGGACTTTAATCAAGCATTTTCCAGTCTTAAGGCATTATTCTAATTCTCATCTTTTTTGAACTGAAATGTTTAATATTTTTTAGAAAATAAACTCATGATTACGGTATAGTCTGATTTCTACATGCAGAAGGTTATTATATACTTTATATTCTGAAGAAAAATAAATGGAGTATTTGACTGTATTCATTGCTATATATATTTTCATAATGTTTACATAATAACAATTGCTTTTATTTTATTTTTTGTTTCTATTTTTATAGTTTTCTGAACTTGGAATATTTTTTTCAGAAAAATAATAGTAAATTCTAATTTCTAAAATTTGACCTTTTAAATGCATTTTTCAATGTAATATAACTATTATACTGACATTGCATGAATGCATTATCAAAAGATTAGATACATTGTAGAAATATGAAGAATTACAATTTATTTTTACGAACATTTTATTAATGACCCAAATTAGAAGGAATTCCTCTTGCATAAATGATTTAATGCTATCTCAGAAACAATTGTAATTTAATGAGCTTGATCTCACTGTCAATTCACTGCTTACTAAGGCAATATAAACTGACATTTTAAAGTAATATTTAATAATATACCTGGCCTGAAGGAATAGTTTTACCACATGCTGGCAAGAAATGTATGCCCTTACCAATGAAAGAATACTACCTTTAATCTACCAAATTGATATGACAAGAAATCCAATTAATTATTGTCAAATTCTTATTGGGAGGCACATGTAATGTGATAATATATGATGCATCATTTTAGAATTTTATTTTGTTTTATTATTTTCTTTTAAAGAGAGAGAGAGAGCGTGTGTGTGCACAGAGGGGAAGGGACAGAGTGGGAGGGAGTGAATCTTAAGCAGACTCTGAGCTGAATGTGGGGGCTCAGTATAAGGATCCTGAGATAATGAACTGAGGCAAAATCAAGAGTTGGCTGCTTAACCAACTGAGCCTCCCAGGAACCCCTAGAATTTTAACTTATAGAATAAGCATCATATAATCTTAATATATCATGAAATAAAAGCATTTCTATAAAAATATTTTAAAAATTGCTTTTTATTGAAATGGGAATATGCAGAAAAAAACTATTTTCAGTATTTGAGTTATTTTAACACAATTTTCGATAAAAGTAAGTATATTTTTCAGTATGTTCAAAACAGTAAGGATGGGCTAAAACCAAATCAGCAAGATAGTTCAGCAAGAACCAAATCAAAAGATAGTTAATTTTTAAAAAGTAACGAACCATCACATTTTATGTTTATAGATAGTATATTCACTTGGTCCTAAGCTTAGAACATTACACAAAGCTATACTTTGAGAAGTTTTGATCTCACCCTTTTTTCTCTTTTTTCTCCATTTTAGTCACCCCCCACCTCCTGTGTAACCATTTCATTTCTTTTCTGTTATTCCAGTAATTCATTACAAAATATGGTTATGGGGCAATTAGGTGGCTCAGTCATTCAAGCGTTTGCCTTCAGCTCAGGTCATGATCCCAGGGTCCTGGGTTTGAGCCCCAGAACTCTGCAGAGGAGGGACAACCTGCTTCTCCATTTCCCTTTGCTTGTGGTCCCCCTCTTTGTGCTCTCTCTCTCCCTCTTTCTTTCTGTCAAATAAATAAATGAAATCTTAAAAAAATATGATTATGTGTTGGTATTCATCCCCTATATAAATAAAACATACTATAAAATTTACATTGCAGGTTGAATTTTTCTCTTGAAAATATCAGTATGTCAGCAATTTATTCATTAAATTTTTTTTCTTTTGGTACTTCTGATGGATGCATAATAGTCATTTATGTTGGCATATTGTATTGTTGTGAACCAGTCCTGTGTAAATAGGCATTTGTTTTCAGTTTTTGCTGTTACTAACAATATTTTGATAAACAACGCTGTATATATGTAATTTTCTATATCTGCATAAATGCCTAAAGGGGAATTCCCTGAAGTGTTTGTGGGAGGACTAAGCATAGATCATTTCATGATGATAGATACAGCCAGATTATCCTCCATAAGACTTTTAGGCATTTGCAGACTCACCTGTAATGCACTACAAAGCAGATTTTCCTGTAGCTGCTCCAAATGACTATTAACAAACTCTTGGATTTTTGTCAGTTTCAGGGCTAAAAAACAATATCTTAATACACTTTAGAGCTTCATCTTTCTTAAGAATGTGATTAAAAATAATTTGAAGCAATAACTTTTTCTGTGTAAATTTTTTGTGTTGCATATAGGTATTTTTTCTCAAATTATAGTGATTCTGTACATAATAGAATAATTCATTGCTTATGTTATAATATTTCCTTGTGTGTCATCTGTATTTTATGTATTATTTAAGCATACAGATATTTTAAATACATATATCATTACAATATCAATATTGATTTGGATATTTTCTTGATAAATAAAAAATCTTCATTTTAATATTAAAAGTCAAGACTCAGTTCAAAATTAAAGATGGAAAGTCCTTCACTTAAAGATTAAAAGTCAAGGGGCAACTAGGTGGCTCAGTTGGTAGAGTGTCCAACTCTTGGTTTTGGCTCAGGTTGTGGTCTCAGAGTCATGGTCTTCATATGGTGGGATCAGCCTGCCTTGGACTCTGCTGAGTGGGGAGTCTGCTTGGAATTCTTTTCCTCTGCCCATCCTCTTACTCACACACACTATCTCTCATATAAATAAATAAATCTTTGGAAAAAAAATTAAAAGTCAAATTTACTTTGAAGAGTAAAGATAATTTATTCTTTTTCCTTACTTCTTTCACAGTTTAATTTTCTTACATTTAAAACCCTGAGTTGATCATAATTTGTCCTGATATACAATATGAGGGATGTATGCACATCATCTTTTTTTTCCAAATAACTAATTAGTTATCAAACGCAGTTGATTAAAATTTTCATTTTTTTCATTATTAACTTGAAATGACCACTTTTATTATATATTAATTCTGTGATTTGCATGCATTTTTAGGATACTCCCTTTGAGCCATTGATCTTTCTAACTATTCACAGAATACTACCACATTATTCTGTTGAGGATTTGCAGTATTTCAAATAACTTGTAGAGCTAGACTTCATTTATTGCTTTTCCTTTTCAGTTTTCTTGGTTAGTCTTGATTGTTTATTTTTCTATCTGAATTTTAGAATGAGCAGATTTAGTATAAAAAAAATGTGGTGCACATTAAATTACCAAAAAATCTAGTGAAAATTGACAACTTTATGTCAGTGGATATTCTTATTCAGTACCATGAAATTAATTTCTATTTTAAAAATTTACACTTTTTCCTTCATGTATATTTTCCATTTTTCCTAATGCAGGTTTTGTACTTTATTTTTTGTTAACTTTATTTTTATTTATCATACTGCTCTATATGTGTTTTTGTGTGTGTGCACAAACTGTAGTAAATAGGTTCTTCTCTCCTATTATGAATTTTAAGTAGCTGTTCTTTATACATAAAGGTCAATGATTTGCAGACAAAAATTTCATATGCTCGTTGTAACTTTCTTTGTAGTACTTTTCAGTTAACTGGCCTGGGTTAATTGAATATATATTCATAGCTTCTATATAAGGAGTAGTTTTTATTTTTCTTTTCAAAGACTCATCATTTATTTTTCATTTAAATTCAATTAATTAACATATAGTGTATTATTAGATTCAGAGGTATAGTTCAGTAATTCATTAGTCTATATAATATATTAGTCTATATAGTCTATATATCATAGTCTATAAGTCTATATTAGTCTATTTTGCATTTCTTCTTTTTCCATTGTGAAGATCATATGGTTCTTGTCCTTTCTTTTAGTAATGTAGTGTATCACATTGATTGATTTGAGGATGTTGAACCACCCATGAGCCCAGGAATAAATCCCACTTAGTTGTGGTGAATAATCCTTTTAATGTACTCATGGATCCTATTAGCTAGTGTTTTGATGAGAATTTTGGCATCCATGTTCCTCAGGGATATTGGTCTGTAATTCTCCTTTTTGGTGGGGTCTTTATCTGGTTTTGGGATCAAGGTAATGCTGGCCTCATAGAATGAGTTTGGAAGTTTTCCTTTCATTCTATTTTTTAAACAGCATCAGGAAAAAAGGTATTAGTTCTTCTTTAAGTGTCTGATGGAATTCCTCTGGGAAGCCCTCTGGGCCTGGACTCCTGTTAGTTGGGAGATTTTTGATTACTGCTTCAGTTTTGTTGCTGGTTATGGGTATGTTCATGCTTTCTATTTTTTCCTTTTTCAGTTTTGGTAGTTTAAATATGTCTAAGAATACATCCGTTTCTTCCAGAATGCTTAATTTATTAGCATATAGTTTCTCATAGTATGTTCTTACAATTATTAGTATTTCTTTGGTATTGGTTGTGATCTCTCCTCTTTCATTCATGATTTGATTTCTTTGGGTCCTTTCTCTTTTCTTTTTGATAAGTCTGGCCAGGGGTTTCCTCTTATTAATTCTTTCAAAAAACGAGCTCCTAGTTTCTTTGATTTGTTCTACCATTCTTTTGGTTTCTATTTCATTGATTACTGCTCTAATCTTTATTAATTATTTTCTCCTGCTGGATTTATGCTTCATTTGCTGTTCTTTCTCCAGCTCCCTTAGGTGTAAGGTTAGGTAGTATATTTGAGACCTTTCCTGTTTCCTGAGAAAAGCTTCTATTGCTATATACTTCCCTCTTAGGACTGCCTTTGCTACATCCCAAAGATTTTAAACAGTTGTTTTACATTTTCATTTATTTCTATTAATTTATTAAATTCTTTTTAAATTTCCTGGTTGACCCTTTCATTCTTTAGTGGGGTGATTTTTAACCTCCATGTATTTGAGTTCTTTCCAAATTTCCTCTTGTAGATCAAGTTTCAGACATTGTGATCTGAAAATATGCGGGAAATGATTCCAATCTTTTGGTATTGATTTATGACCCAGTATGTGATCTATCCTGGAGAATATTTCATATGCAGTCAAGAAGAATGTGTATTCTGTTGCTTTGGGATGGAATGCTCTGAATATATCTATGAAGTCCATCTTACACAGCGTGTCATTCAAAACCTTTATTTCTTTGATCTTCTGCTTAGATAATCTGTCCATTGCAGTGAGCAGGGTGTTAAAGTTCCCTACTATTTTTTGTTTGTTTTGTTTTGTTTAAAGTTCCCTAATATTATTATATTATTATTCATGTGTTTCTTTAATTTTGTTATTAATTGGTTTATATAATTGGCTGTTCCCATGTTAGGGGCATAAATGCTTACAACTGTTAGTTCTTCTTGTTGGACAGACTCTTTAGTTATGATATAGTGTCCTTCCTCATCTCTTATTACAGTCTGGATTAAAATCTAATTTGTCTGATGTAAGGATTGCAACCCCAGTTTTCTGTTGATGTCCATTAGTATGATATACCCTTTTCCACCCCCTCACTTTAAATCTGGAGGTGTTTTGGGGTCTAAAATGAGTCTCTTGTAGACAGCATATTGATGGGTCTTGAGTTTTTATCCAATCTGCTACCCTCTCTCTTTTCATTGTGGGCATTTATCCCATTTACATTCAGAGTAACTACTGGAAAACATGAATTTAGTGCCATTGTATTACCTGTAAAGTCACTGTTTCTGTATGTTGTCTCTGTTCCTTTCTGGTCTATGTCATGTTTGGGTTTTCTCTTTGCTTAAAAGACTCCCTTTAAGGGGGCTAGTTTAGTGATCACAAATTCTTTTAGTTTCTGTTTGTCCTAAAAACTTTTTATCACTCCTTCTATTTTGAATGACATCCTAGGTGGATAGAATATGCTTGGCAGCATTTTTTTCTCATGTAGTACCCTGAATATATCATACCATTCTTTTCTGACCTGCCAGCTGTCTGTGGATAGGACTTCAGCCACTCTAATGTTTCTACCCTGTAGGTTAAGGACCTCTTACCCTGGGCTGCTTTCAGGATTTCCTCTTTGTCTCTGCAATTTGCAGGCTTTACTATTATATGCCGAGGTGTTGACATATTTTTATTGATTTTGAGAGGGTGTTCTCTGTGCCTCCTGGACTTTAATGCCTGTTTCCTTCCCAAGATTAGGGAAATTGTTAGCTACAATTTGCTCCAATATAATTCTGTCCCTCTCTCTCTCTTTCCTCTTCTTCTGGGATTGCAATTATTCTAATGTTGTTTCACTTTATGGTATCACTTATCTGTTGAATTATCCCCTTGTGATTCAGTAATTGTTTATCTTTTTCTCAACTTCTTTATTCTTCATCATTTTGTCTTCTGTGTAACTAATTTTCTCTTCTGACTCATTTATCCTAGCAGTTTGAAACTCTGCTTTTGATGGCATTTCATTAATAGTCTTTTCAATTTTGACTGGATTAGATTTTAGTTATTTTACTTCTCCAGAAAGGGATTCTCTAGTGTCTCCTATGCTTTTTCCAAGCCCTGCTAGTATCTTTATAATCATTATTCTGAACTCTAGTTCCGCATCTTACTTATGTCCATAATGATCAGGTCCCTGTCAGTCAGTACCACCTCTTGTACTTTTTCTTGAGGTGAGTTTTTCCATCTTGTTGTCTGTCCAGAGAGGAATAGATGAATGAGAGAACAAAATACTAAAATGGCAACAGTGACCCCAGAAAAATCAGAAGAGATCCCAAACAGAAAAAAATAATTAATTAAAAAGAGAGAGGGCACCTGGGTGGCTCAGTGGGTTAAGCCTCTGCCTTCGGCTTAGGTAATGATCTCAGGGTCCTGGGATCGAGTCCTGCATTGGGCTCTCTGCTCAGCAGGGAGCCTGCTTGCCCCCCCCCCCCGCCACCACCTGCCTCTCTGCCTACGTGTGGTCTCTCTCTCTGTCAAATAAATAAATAAAATCTTAAAAAAAATAAAAAGAGAGAAAATATAATTAGGTGAAGAGAACAGAGGAATATACTGGATCCTGTATGTATTTTGGTCTGTTAGAAAACTAGATCCCAAATTGCAAAGAAAGAATAACTTATATATGTACAAAAATAAAATTAAATATCGATAGAATATAACTTTAAAATGAAAATTAAAAGACAAAAAAAAAAAGAAAGAATGTAAACAGGTGAAAAGAACAGGGCAAAACACTAGATTTGGGGTGTATTTTGGTCTGTTAGAAGAAACTGCATCCCAAAATTAGAAAGAAAACTTACATATATATATATAAATAAAATTAAATACAATGAAAAGATAAAATGTAACTATAAGAATGAAAATTTAAGAAATCTTATTGATAAAACAAGAATTTTTTTTGAAAAGAATGAGAAAAAAAATTAAAACTGAAAGACTAAAGAATCATATGAAAAAAGCCATGAGTTCTATATAATATTTTACCCTAGCACTGGAGTTCTACAGTTCTGTGTGCTTGGTAAACTTGGTCTTAACTGGATGTTCTTGCTGAACTTTTGGGGGAAGGGTGTGTTACACTCATTCTAAGGTATCTGTGCCCCATGTGGAATTGCACCACCCACCAGGGGGCCAGACTAGCTAAGCAGCTCTAGATTGCTCTGTGTGGCTTTTGTTTCCTGAAGGGTTTCTGTGCCACTTTAGAGGATAAGAATGAAAATGGAAGCCTCCTAATCTTTAGCCCTGGAAAGGAAAGCTCAGGCCCCCCACTCCTCTGTGTACCCTCAGGAAAAAGCAGTCGATCACTCCTGTCTTCCTTGTCTCTATCTGCACTCTGCCCTCACCCAACCTGTGACTGAACATTTCTATCTCAGGCACACAACTGCACTTCAAGTCTCCAAACCCTGCAAAGTCCTGTGGTGTGCACTTACTCTGTGATTCTGCTGCTTGTTGACCCCCTGATCAGAGAGCAGTCACCCAACCATGCTGTGATTCATGGTTTATGGCAACACTGAGCTGAAAGCCCACTCCTGGGCTCACTAATTACATCCAGCTTCCCTACTCCAATGCCTGGGAACTCTGCCACACTCAGATGCTCCTGTTCTTTCTGTGACCCCAGGAATCCTGAGGCCACACTTTCCCACCTAGGATTCTGGCCTGCTTCACCACCTGAGCACCTTTTAGGCAGAGATCTTTGTCATGAGAGCAGATTTCTACAAGTTCGGATTTTGTACTCCACTGCTATATCATTTTCTGGTAGCCAGCTCACAGAGGCTCCCACTATCTACAGTTTATCTTCCTATATATCACCTCAGATTCACTTATCCGTACTCCCTATCTTACAGAAAATGGTTACTTTTCTATTTGTAGAGTTGCAGCAATTCTTTTCTTCAATTTCCCATTGAGTTCAGAAGTGTTCAGAATTATCTGATAGATATCTAGCTGAATTCCCAGGACCAAATATACTAAGGTCTCCTACTACTCTGCCATCTTGGAAAAATCAGTATTCATCATTTATAGCTTTACTTTTGTCTTAATTGCATTGACTCATATCTAGAGATTATGTTAAATAGTGATGGAGATAATGGGCATCATTTTTTATTTCTGATTTCAGTAAGAATGCTTCTTTCTTTCTTAGAATAAAAGATCTGATTATCTAATTGTGCATATGGCTTATTAAGATAGTATCACTGGGTAGTATCACTAGTCTAATTTTACTGATTTTTTTTTTTTTTAATGAAGTATAGGATCACCTGGGTGGCTCAGTCAGTTAAGCATCTGTCTTGCACTCAGGTCATGATACCAGGGTCTTGGGATCAAGCCCCACATATGGCTTACTTCTCAGCAGGGAGTCTGCTTGTCCTTCTGATTCTTTGACCCCACTTGTGATCTCTCTCTTGCTCACCACCTCTTGAATAAGTTAATAAAATATTTTAAAAAATAAAAGAAATGAAGTATAGGTATTGAATTTTTAAATTACTTTTCAACATCTTTGAAAATTGTTATTTTTCTGCCTAGTAACTGTATAAAATATGTGTTATATTAATAGATTATCTAGTATAATAGAGCATATCTTGTATTTCTGGAATATACTAATCTTATTCATGACACAGTATTCTTTTTTTTTTTTTAAAGATTTTATTTATTTATTTGAGAGAGAGGCAGTGAGAGAGAGCATGAGCGAGGAGAAGGTCAGAGGGAGAAACGGACTCCCCATGGAGCTGGGAGCCCGATGCGGGACTCGATCCCGGGACTCCGGGATCATGACCTGAGCCGAAGGCAGTCGTCCAACCAACTGAGCCACCCAGGCGTCCCGACACAGTATTCTTTAATAAGCTGATAGATTCTGATTACTAATTAATTCTGCTTTTAAAATTATATTGTCATGGTAAGATACCTCTGGTATCCTTCTGCCCCACATTTATGAAGTTTTAGTATCTCTCTCATACTGACTGACCTAATAAAATATATTTGAACCTTTTATTCTTCTTCTCTACTTTAAAAACAATTCAAATAATGGAATTTTCTGAGTTTTGAAGTTTTGGTGGATTTGCCCTGTAATTTTCTGTGTGGCTTTGAAAAGTATAGTATTTTATAACCAAACTACTGTTTACATTAATTCCATATTTATGTGTTCACAAATACTGAACTTTGATACCTTAAAATTATTTCAAATTTTAAGTGTTTCCTGAGTATTTGGCAAGAAAATGTGTTAAATCTATATTCTATTATGATTTTACAGTGTCTAATGTATATCTTTAATATATGCCTCATTTATCCTTAAAATGTGCCTCGATTTTCCACTTTTTGTCATCTAATGAATTTATTTTTGTTTTGTATCAAAACAATTTGACACAGAAATGTGACTTGGTCAACAACTAGGTAATTTTTTTTTCTTTTTTCTATAATAGAAAAAATCTTATAAATACATGGTTGTTAATATTTTGAAAAATTATCAGTGGTCCTCAGAAAATTAGTAGTGTTGCCCAATTTTAGGTTTATAAAACTTGTAGAGGGGCATATGACTTGTTCAGTTGGTTAATCATCTGACTTTGGCTCAGGTCATGATCTCAGGGTCCTGGGATTAAGCTCTACCTCGGGCTCCCCACTCAGAGGGGAACCTCCTTATCCCTTGCCCTCTATCCTTAACCCTGCTCTTGCTGTCTCTGTCTCAAATAAGTAAATAAAATATTTAATTTTTGAAAAATAAAACCTGTATAAATCAGCTTCGAACTGGTTTTCCATGGAATAGAGATGCAGAACCCATAATATTGATAAAGAAATCAAGACCTGTATGTGAACAATTAAGTTGTCAAGTCTTACTGCATCATCCTTTTTAGTAATACTGCTATCTATAAGCCAGGCTAAAGGTAGCAACCTATGATTCTTTAGCACTAGAAAGTTTCTTCTATAGTGGTATTTATCATTATTAACACTACTGAGGGAAAGTAGTAACTAGTATATTAAGTGTACATTTCACAGCATCATTTGCATAGAAATTTTCATTTTATACAGTTTTTGAATTAAGAATACCTTTTTTTTTCTTGTTTAACAGTAAAGAAAATTGTAGCTTTAAGTGTTAACAGCCCTGCCAAGAAGATTAGTAAATAGCTGAGGTTTACCTCAAATTTGGTCTTCTGATCCTAACCTAAATTCTGCCCACTCTGCCAGTGGATCTCCATTGCTAATGTTATATGTACAAGATTATACCTGGTCTTGTAAAGGCTTTATATATCCAGAGTAAATTGGGAAAAGCAAGTACAATGAAAGGGAAGTTGCATACACCTAAAGGTATGTCCTATATTTTTTAATGTTGCCTTTTTTATTTTTATGGAGTTACATATCATTCTATTATTAAATGGTATTTATTGTGATAATGCATATATGGATTTCTGTGGTTATGCAATAAAATACATTAAAATTATTTATTTTTTTTTAAATTTGAGTATGGTTGATGCACAATGTTACATTAGTTTTCAGAATACTGGGTGGTGATTGTTTATGCTATCCTTATCACAACTGTAGCTATCATTTGTCACCATATTATGCTATTATAATATCACTGGTTCTATTCTGTATGCTGTACCACTTATTCTCACACTTTGATCATTCCATAACTGGAAGCCTGTATTTCCTACTCCCCGGATCCACTCCTATCCCCCTGGCAACAATCAGTTTATTCTCTGTATTTATAGATCTGATTCTGCTTTGGTTGTTTGTTTATTCACTTATTTTGTAGAGTCCATATTTGAGTGAATTGTAAGGTAACTGTCTTTCTCAGTCTGACTTATTTCAGTTAATATAATACCATGTATTCCATCCATGTTGACATAAATGTCAAGATCTTATTAATTTTTATAGCTGTGTAATATTCCATTTTAGATATATCACATCTTCCTTATTCATTTATGTATCGATAGACTTTTAGGTTGAGTGGCGTAAGTTCTTTATGTATTTTGGATATTAACTCATTAATAGAAATGTTATTTGCAAATATTTCTCCCATGCAGTAATTTGCCTTTCTATTTTATTGATGTTTTCCTTTGCTGTATAAAAACTTTTTATTTTGATGTAATCCCAATAGTTTATTTTTGCTTTTGTTTCCCTTGCCTTAGGAGACATATATAGAAAAATGATGTTATGGCTGATGTCAAAGAAATTACTTCCTATCTTTTCTTCTAGGATTTGTATTGCTTCAGGTTGCACTTTTTCAGTTTATTTTTGTGTATAGTTATAGAAAGTACTCCAGTTTCATTCTTTTGAATGTAGCTGTCCAGTTTTCCCAACATCATTTATTAAAGAGACTATATTTTCCTCATTGTGTATTCTTACCTCCTGGGTCATAGACTAATGGACCGAATAATGATGGTTCTATTTCTGGGATATCTATTCTATTGATCTATGTGTCTATTTTTGTGCTGGTAACCATAATGTCTTAATTACCATAACTTTGTGGTATATCTCAAAATCTGAAACTGATACCCCCAGCTTTCTTCCTCTTTCTTAAGATTGTTTTGGTATCTGAGGTCTTATGTAGTTCTGTACAAATTTTAGTATACTTTGTTCTAGTGTTGTGAAAAATGTTGGTATTTTGATAGGGATTGCATTGAATTATAAAATGCTTTGGCTAGTATAGGAATTTTAACAATATTAGTTCTTTCAGTCCATGTGGATGGACTGTCTTTCTATTTGTTTTATTTTGTTTCTTTCATCAATCATCAATGTTTTATAGTTTTCAGAGTACAGGTCTTTTACGTCTTTGGTTAAGTTTATTCTTAAGTTGTTTTCTGTTTGTTTGTTTGTTTTTGATGCAACAGTAATTTGAGTTGTTTTCTTAATTTCTTTTTCTGCTACTTCACTATTATTGTATAGAAACACTAATGATTTCTGGGTATTCATTTTGTATCCTGCAGATTTTCTGAATTCATTTATTATTTCTAGCAGTTGTTTTTTGGAGTCTGTAAAGTTTTCTATGTATAATATCATGTTATCTGCAAATAAGACCAGTTTATTTTCTTTTTTACCAATGTGGGTGATTTATTTCTTTTCCTTGTCTGATTGCTGGAGGTAGGACTTCCAATACTATGTTGAATAAAAGCTTCAAGAGTGGACACCTTTGTCTTATTTCTGATTGTAGATGAAAATCTCCCAGTTTTTCACCATTGAGTATGATGTTAACTGTGGGTTTTTTAATATATGACTTTTATTATGATGAGGCATGTTTCCTTTAAACCCACTTTATTGAGAAATTATATCATGAATAGATGTCAAATTTTCTGAAATGCTTTTTCTACAGCTTTTGAGATGATCACATGATTTTCATCCTTCCTTGTGTTGATGTTGTTCATCACATTGACTGATTTGCAAATGTTGAATCATTCTTGGATCTCTGGAATAAATCCCAGTTGAATGTGTGAATTATCTTTTTAATGTTTTATTGAATGTGGTTTGCTAATATTTTGTTGAGGATTCTTACATCTGTATTTATCAGGAGTATTGGCCTGTGGTTTCCTCTTTTTGTGTTGTTTTTGTCTGGTTTTGGTATCAGGGTAATGCCTTATAGAGTGTATTTGGAAGCTTTACTTTCTCTTAAAATTTTTTAAATAGTGTGTGGTGAATAGGTATTAGCTCTTCTTTAAATGTTTGGTAGAATTCACCTGTAAATCCATCTAGTCATGGACTTTTTATTTTTTGGCAATTTTTTGGTTACTGATTCAATTTTGGTACTAGTAATTATTCTGTTCAGATTTTTTGTTTCTTCCTGATTTAGTTTTGGAAGATTGTATATTTCTAGGAATTTATCCATTTATTCTAATACTACAAATAATTTTTTGGAGTATTCTCACAATTTTTTGTTTTTCTGTGGTGTCAGTTAATTCTCCTTTTTTTTCTGATTTTATTTATTTAAGCATTTTCTCTCTCTCTTTTTTTTTTTTCTTGATGAACCTGGCAACACGTTTATCAATTTGGTTTACTTTTAACTTTTTTTTAATGACAAAATTAAATGAGACCAACCCTAAACCTAAGTCTCAGTTTATTTTCTAATTACAAAACTCTGAATCCTGAGTAGTTTCTTCTATGCTACAGATGCCTAAAATTTATGTACTCAGCATCAACCTCATGGGTTATATGACCAAGTCTCTTCTATATCCTTTTTTTCTTTAAGTTTGTATTTATTTATCTGACAGACAGAGATCATAAGTAGGCAGAGAGGCAGGCAGAGAGAGAGGAGGAAGCAGGCTCCCCATGGAGCAGAAAGCCCAATGTTGGGCTTGATAGCCGGATTCTGGGATCATGACCTGAGCCGAAGGCAGAGGCTTTAACCCACTGAGCCACCCAGGCACCCCTCTCTTCTATATCCTTATCACAAATACATCATTTAAGGGTTTGATTTACCCTGACTAAATAAAATGTGTAATTTCAAGCATAATATTTACCCAGTAAGTCAAGTTCCTCTTAAAATAATTAAAATAATTACTTCCAGTGAATGTCATTTCAGATATTAAGTCAACTCCCTATTTTTCACTTCAGGGGGTTTTTACCCATATATTTTCAGCTTATTTATAGATACTAGTTCATTTGTCCACTTTACAGAGCAAGACAGTCTTATACTTTTAACTTTTGTCATTAAAATAAATTCATATTTTGGTATTATTTCATTTTTCCTCCTCCATTCAGAAAACATTCTCAACCAAGTATATAAAGATGTGTATTGTATTTCTGCTTTGGATGGATTTATTTTTTCTTTTTAGATTTAATAACTTTAGGACATTTTTCAAAATTTGATTTTTGAGGAGCACTTTCAGAAGTGTTCCTTGTATTAGAAATATGCTCATATTCAATCAGTAAGGATTGAATTTCAGTCACATGGTAAAGAAAATATTTAGCCAATAAGTATAGCCTATATCAAACTTCTTCCTAATACAGTGACATTGGCCTGTTTTGTTTGTTTGTATTTAAGCAACTTAACACTTTAGAGCAATCATGTTCATTATCTTGTAACAGTCACTTACCTATGCAAAAAAAATCCTGAAAACTCAGGTTTTTTTTTTTTATTGTGTTATCTTTGTCATCATACATTACATCATTAGTTTTTAATATAGTGTTCCAGGATTCATTGTTTAAGTATAACACCCAGTGCTCCATGCAATACGTGCCCTCCTCGATACCCATCACCGGGCCAACTCATTTCTTCACCCCTTTCCCTCCTCAAACCCAATGTCTTCAGTCTAGTTAAATGCTATAGTCACAGTTGACTAAGCTATGTGTCTTAAAAAGTATAATTATGCTTTACTCTGAATTAAATACTTTTTACACTTCTTTTTCCTGTAGAAGAAATTAAATATATACTTCTCACGATATTTTTGGTTAAAAAATTACTTCCAGTATAATTTATATGCAATGTTATGTTAGTTTCAGGTGTACAATATAGTGATCAAACAATTCCGTATATTACTCAGTGCTCATCATGATTACTGTACCCTTAATTCCCTTCACCTCATTCATTCAATCCTTACCTGCCTCCTCTCTGCTAATCATCAGTTTATTTGCTATATTTAAGATTCTCTTTTTTCGTTTGACTCTTTTTTCTTTGTTTCTTTGTTTTGCTCCTTAAATTCTACATAAATTAAATCATATGGTATTGTCGTTCTCTGACTGAGTTATTTCACTTAGCATTATACCCTCTAGGTCTAGTCATATTGCTGCACATGACAAGGTTTCATTTTTTATGGCTGAGTAATACTCGATTATATATATGTATATGCCACCTGTTTTTATCCATTCATTTATCATGGACGCTTGGGTTGCTTCCATATTTTGGCTATTTTTTAACAATGTTTCAGGAAACATAAGGGTGTGTATAACTTTTCAAATTAGTATTTTCATATTCCTTGTGCAAATGTCCAGTAGTAGAATTACTGGACCACATGGTAATTCTATTCTTATATTTTTGAGGAATCTTCATACTGTTTTCCACAGTGGCTATACCAGTTTCCATTCCTACCAGCAGAATATAAGTGTTCTTTTTCCTCCACATACTTGCCAACATTTGTTTCTTGTATCTTTGATTTTAGCCATTCTTCCATTCTTACAGGTATGACGTGATATCTCATTGTAGTTTTGATTTATATTTCCCTGTTGATGAGTGATGTTGAGCATTTTTTCATGTGTGTTGGCCATTTATATGTCTTATTTGAGAAAGATGTCTGTTTATATTCTCTGCCCTTTTTTAAAATTGGATTTTATTGGTGTTTACTTGTATCATTTCTTTATATATTTATACTAACTCTTTACTGGATATGTCATTTGTAAATACCTTATCCCATTCAGTAGGTTGTCTTTTAGTTTTATTGATTATTTCCTTTGCTGTGCAAAATCATTTTATTTTGCTATAGTCCCAGTAGTTTTTTTTTTTTTTTTCCTTTTGCTTCTCTTGCCTTAGAAGGCATATCTAGAAATATGTTGCTATGGCCAATATAAGAGAAATTACTGCCTGTGCTCTCTTCTCAGATTTGTATGGTTTCATGTCTCACATTTAGGTCTTTAATCCATTTTGAGTTTTTTTTTATGTATGTGGTGTTAGAAAGTGGTCCATTTTCATTCTTTTGCATGTAGCTTCAATATATACCTTTTTAAAAAAATACTTTATTTATTTATTTGACAGAGAGAGAGAGAGATCACAAGTAGGCAGAGCGATGGCAGAGAGAGAGGGGAAAGCAGGATCTCTGCTGAGCAGAGAGACCCATGTAGGGCTCGATCCCAGGACCCTGAGATCATGACCCGAGCCGAAGGCAGAGGCTTAACCGACTGAGCCACCCAGATGCCCCACCTTTAATTTTAATGATACGAAATCAATCCAGATATAAGAACTGATGGGTACTAAGCAAGTTAGAATTTATGGAATTTTCAGTGTAAGAGGTAAAGACTTCATACCAAATAAGACTAAATGGGAGAGAGCAAGTAGGTAAATGGTTGTTTTCACTGAAATTTTTATGAATGTTTCAAAACAAAATTTCAGTATAAATGTGTTCTCATTGCTCTAGTAAGGACATTATAAATAAGAATCTCAATCCTTAAATACGATTGCTATTTTTGCAATTTATAGGCATAATGTGTGCATGAATAGGTGGATTGAGTAGGACTGTGCCTCAAATACTTTCCCTCTCTACAATTAAATAAGCCACTGACTTGCTACATTATTACTCTAAGTAAAGTTAATTGGACTGAGAAAGGGCCGCTTATGAGGAGCAGCAAACTACTAAGAGGCTAGCATAGTAGGTTTGTTCCATAGCAATAACAGTAACTATTCAACAAGATACAGCCTCTCCTGTTGTTTCAGTGTGATACAATACAGATATAAGCTGTTAGCAATGAGTCACGCTCTAGCCCCTCACTACCAGCAAAACCACAAGAGGTTAATTCCAGTTTTCTGTTTACTCCAGCTAATAGGGCAGGTGAAAAGCATGCAGATTTCCTAATTAGTTTCAATTTAAATCCATGGCTAAACTCAGAGGGGCTTTAGTACTGTTTGACATATTCTAACATATATACTGTATATACATATTATATTATATATTACATATGTGTGTAAATAATTTGTAGTCTATTTATTCTCCCATTCCTCTGAAAATCTATTTCATATCTCTACTCTTTCCAAATCTCCATTCTTTCAAATGTCCTACTCACTCTCAGCTGAAGAGTTTATTTACTTCACTGGTCAAATAAAAACCATAAAAAAAGAACATTACATCAGTTTTCTTATGGTTTTTGTTTTACCAGTAAAATAAGAAGAGACCTCCCCAAACCGTGACTGGAACAAATGTGATTCTCCAAACCCTGAATTTTATTTTTTTAACCTGTATAAAAGTCTGTGAGGACAGTCCTGGGATGCCATGGGAGCTCCTTAGTAATCAGAGAACGCGATTCTTCTTACTTTTCTGTTCTCCTGTTCTTAATAAATGTTTTATTAAATGTCTTATACTCTCAAGTTTGACTCTGGGCATCAAATGATTGCAAGATTTCTAATCATTACTTCTGAATTCCATAAAAATAGAAAGGATAAAAGGAAAAGTACACATCTGCTGCTAAATCAACTCCCTATAAAGGAATTTGCAAGAAGCCTACACTCATTCCTTCTACTGATATTTTATCATTTTTCCATTTCATGGAAGACTGGGCATAGGGCAATGCTAATAACAGAATCATTCTATGTCTGTGAAAGATGGGACAATGGATACTGGATTAGCAGCTAACAGTTTCCTGTGTGTCAAAATCTTCACACTTGATCTTAACCCAAAGTCTGAGAAATGATAAAACCTTGATTCAAAATATGAGGTTTCTGAGAAATGAGTCGTCCTTTTGATCTGATCTGGATTTTTCTTTTCCTGAGAAGAAGGACGATATAAAGTACAACACAATATATCTGGCCCATCACACCCGGTATACAGTAGTAGAGAATGTAAAAGAAAATCTCTCTCTCTCTCTCTCTCTCTCTCTCACACACACACACACACACACACACACACCTATTCCAGATTACAAAAGAGGAGAACAGAAAACACACCAGGCACTCTCTCAGAACGATGATCAAAACCCATTTATGAGGACTAACTACATTTCTTACCCTGGTAATAGAATAAGATCTTCACTTTCTCGTTCTCCTCTGTACATGAGTCTCTGTAAATGTAATGTTTCTTCACTGTTAAGTACCTTTGTGAGTCATGCTGAGATGAATCTTGAGGAACAAAAGGGGTTTCACAGAACCCTACACAGACTAGTATAGTTTGTGGGGTTTGGGATTATTCTGAGGGCCATATAGTCACATGCAAAAGTGTGTAGGGTGGGAAGAGGAGTGGGGCGGACAGTAGATAGACAGGAACAGTCAAGTTTTAAATATTTTTGTAGTTAACACTCTCAAAATCCTGTTAGATTACCTTTACTTTCTGGGCAATTCATTATGTGACTAATTACAACTAAGAACTTGTCTAGATACAATTTTTCAAGCACAAAGATTCTTGAACTTACTGACAATTATGTTCCATTTATCTTCTCAAACCTCACATTGGCAGTTACCTGAAACCACATAAAACTATAATTAAGAAGAAAATATTTTAATATAGTCATCATGGGTAAACTCAATCTCAATAATATGGCAGGGATTATCAGTGGAAGATGCTTTAAAAAGTTTTAGCATGGAGTTTCTCTCCTCTAAGATTTATCCTCTGCAGTAACTGCTTTAAGAGCTTCAGTTCGGGCTACAGAGCAGTAGCAGGTGGCTTTTTTCTCCGTGCGGGCCTCCAAATTATAGGACTCTCAGTAAACTCTGATTGCCGGGCATAGGCAGAGAACATCCCCACTATCAAAACACTATTTCCTTTCATTTTTGCTTACAGCCTTGATAGCTTTATTATGAATTCATCTTTTCCTTGAAGAACTTCACTGAAAACAACCTAAGGGAGCCATCATATGGAAAATTCTAAACATTTTCTATTATTTTCTTTAGTTTCAATGTCTCAGTAAGCACATAGTCTATTTTTAAATATACACAGGTAAAGGTTTGGCCAAATATTATGTAATAATAGTAGCAGTAGTAGCAGCAGCAGCAGTATTTCTTAATATACAACTCTATTTTTGATATATACTTGTGTAATGCTTCCTCATCCCCTTTGTTCAGCCACATTTTACTTTGTGTTAGTAACAACATCTCACTTCCAAATTATGTCTATTTAAAAATTGTGTTTAGAAAACACCAGGAAAGTTCATAAATAAGTTAGAGGTTTATTTTCCTTCAGGTAAAACATATATGGAAGAAGATAGTCTGTGTCTGCTTCTGGAGTCTTCACAATAGACATGCATAATGAGTATCTTCTGTTCTCTGTATTGGATACACAATATGCCTGACAAAGATTCAACCTACTCTTCCTCATTCTAAGGAAGTAGACAGAAGGACAGGTAAGGGAGAAAGTCTTTGTTCTATTGATCACAGACAAAGAATCATGCTGACTCTCACTAGCAAAATCTATTGCAAGACTGGCTGTAACATTTAGTTTTAAAGTAAAAATATTGTCCAACTCCAGTAATAACAAGGATTATTCAATAACTAAGAAAGGGAGATTGATTATTGAAAAGAGTACACAATCCCATTATCACATCTGCATGTGTACTCACTGCTTTATCTAAATGAATACTTTGGCTCCTCATGGAAATTTTTGCAATGTGTTAGCAATATATTTGATGTTTCTGTATGTTGGCTGTTTTAAGTAATACTGAAATGAACAGGGGAGTACATACATCTTTCTTTAAATTAGTGTTTTTGTTTTCTTCTGATATACTCTAAAGTGGAATTGCTGGATTATATGGTAGTTCTACTTTTTTAACATTCTGAAACCTCTATACTGTTGCCATAGGGGCTGCACCATTTTTGCATTCCCATCAGTAGTGCACAAGGGTTCCCTTTTCCCCACATCCTTGCCAACACTTGTTATTTCTTCTTTTTGTTGTTTTTTTTTTTTTAATTGTCGTTGTTTTATGCTTAATATATGTGGGCTCTTCTGACAGGTATGTGGTGATAGCTCATTCTGGTTTTGATTTGCATTGCCCTAATGATTAATATTGTTGAGTATCTTTTCATGTACTTGTTGGCCATCTGTGTGTCTTCTTTGGAAAAATGTCTATTCATATTGATTGCTATTATTCTTGTTTTCCTAATGAGTTGTGTGAGTTCTTTATATATTTTGGGTATTAACTTCTTCTCAGATGTATGATTTGCAGATACTTTCTCTCATTCAGTAGGTTGCCTTTTCATTTAGTTTATGGTTTCCTTTACTGTGCAGAATCTTTTTAGTTTGATGTAGTCCTATTTGTTCGTTTTTGCTTTTATTGCCTTTCTTTTGGTATCAGTTTCAAAAAAAAAAAAAACACATAATCTCCAAGACCAATGTCAAGGGGGTGACTGCCTATGTTTTGTTCAAAGAATTCTAAAGTTTCTGGTCTTACATTCAAATCTGTAATCCATTGTGAGCTAATTCTTGTGCATAATGTAAGATAGTCCAGTTTCATTCTTTTGCATGTGATTGACAAATTTTCCCAAAACCATTTATTGAAGAAAGTATCCTTTTCCTGTTATATATTCTTGGCTCCTTGGTCATAAGTTAACTGATGATTGAGATATATATATATATATATATGCATGGGTTTATTTCTGGGCTCTCTCTTCTGTTCCATTGATCTATATATCTGTTTTTATTTCAATGCTATACTGTTTTTATTATTATAGATTTATAATATCATTTGAAATCAAGAATTACGATGTCTCCAGTATAATTTCTACTTTAAAACATTTTTGTTATACACCATTTCCTACCAGCTAATGCCTCACTTCTTTCCTATGCTGAGCTGTTCAATGAGGTTGGCCTGAGCTGCATGTAGCTATTTAAATTTAAATTAAATGTAATAAAAAAATTTAGTTTTTTACTTACACTGTACACATTCAAGTATTCAATAACCATATATTACTACTGATTGTCACGTTGGATAGTACTGATGATACATACATTTATTATAAATATAATAAATAAATACATTAAATAAATAAAATATACAAATAAAGAGGATCAAAAAAGCCAAATATTTCTTTGAAATTAGTGATGAAATTCATCAGCCACTAGCCAGACTTATCCAGGAAACAGAAATGGAAAGAATTCATATGAAATTAATGATAGGTATCACAGTGATTAGAAAGAAAATTCAGATTTAGTATTCATAACACTGTTCAATAAATGTAAGCATAGACAAATATAGTAATATCTAGAAAAATGTAACATAACTAGTACTAAATCAAGAACAAATAAACACCTGAATAATGACATAATTATTAAAATAATTGAAATAATAGTAAAAAGAAAACACTAGCACCAGAAGATTTTATAGACTAGTTCTACCAGATACTCAGTGTGTAGATAATTCCAATATTATAGTAAACTAGACAATAGAAAAGAGTAATGTTCTGAAACTCATTGTGTTCATTCAACTCAATACGATAACAGAAAAGAGTACAGAGAGGAAATACAGACCGATGAACAAAGGTGAAAATTTTTATATTAGTAATTGGTACTAAATTCAGTAGCATATTAAAAAAAAGTGATATAACATGAATAAGTAGAATTTATCCTGAAAAAACCCTATCTGGGATAGGTCTATGATGTTTGCTCCTTACCCTTATGACTGCTTTGTAGGCTCTTCTGCCTGGAAATTTTAGAGTAACTCCAGCAGGATCTCATTACTAGATTCAATTTGGTTTTTACTTTCGTTAATTAAGGGACTACTAAGCACATGGGTCACACAAACATGTGAAGCACATGTATACAATTAGACTGAAATCTCCCATAATTCTCTGGAAGCTTGACCTGACCCAATAAATTCACTTGCGTTTTGTAATGAAATTATTTTGCTGTGTTTAGGATTGTTCTTGTTGGGGTAGGCACATTTTCTTCATTTTCCTTTACCACTCATCTAATTCACTGTATTAATATGCACATACTGTATTAATTAGGACAACTTGGCTTTTATTGTGCTAACAAACAAGACTTAAATTCTCTACACACAGAGGTTTATTTCTTGGTGCCCTATGTCTGCTGTGGAATCAAACATCTATCTAGAGGATACTGTTTGTTCCCATCCATGTAGGTAACCATGGCCTGCTCAGGTCTTAACATTCCTCCTCCACCTCCAAACAAGATCTTGCATTTTGCAGCAGGCTATAATGTAAATGGAAGGCCTCACATGAGTTTTCCTATGCTCATGCCTGCAATGAGTCATTACTTGTAGTCACAAATCATAGAGCCAACTTAAATATAAGGGAGCTAGAAAAATGGGATATCCTATTTCTTTTACACTTATTTGTCACTAAAAGTCATAGGGGGTAAGAATATAAAGAAGGAAATAAACACATCACCTTGGGGGAGAGACTACTTAAAGTAGCATAGTCAGGAAGAACCTCCTTGAAGATGGGACATTTGAGTTCATCAGATCTGTATGGGATGTGCTTTTGTTTGAGACACTATTTACTGCTGATTCTGACCTAGAATCTGTAGTTGCATGCTAAACTATGGATTTTACTTAGAGGGGATGCAAATAATTTCTGACAAGAAGAACCCAAAATCGTGATCACATTGCCTTCAAGAACAAAAATTTGGTAAACATAAACTTTTAAACATAAATTTGTAAATAAGCTGGCAATACTCCTATTTCTTAATTCTTACAATCAATTCTCAAAATGTTCCCTTCCTGTACAAGTACAGTCGTGACTATATATTGACAGAAGAAAAACACAACTCAATGGCAAATGGATCATCTTTTCAGTAAATGCTGCTAGAACAACTACACATCCACATGTCTAGAAAGATGAATCTAGAACAGACCTTAAATTTTTCACAAAAATTAACTCAAAATGCAACACAGACCTAATTGTGAAATAATACTATAAAACTCCTAAAATGGGTGATTCAGTTGGTTGAGTGTCTGACTCTTGATCTCAGCTCAGGTCATGTACTCAGGGTCCTGAGATCAAGCCCCACATCAGACTCCATGATGGGCATGGGGTTTGCTTAAGGTTCTCTCTCAGCCTGCCTGGGCTTGGTCAGTTAAACATCTGCTTTCAGCTTAGGTCATAATCTCAGGATCCTGGGATCAAGCCCCACATCAGGCTCCCTGTTCAGCGAGAAGCCTGCCTCCCCCTCTCCTCTAGGCTCGTGCTGTCACTATCTCTGCCTGTCTCTCTCAAATAAATAAATAAAATATTAAAAAAAAAAAAAAGATTCTCTCCTTCTCCCTCTGCCCCTCCCCCACCATGTGTGTGCATGCTCGCTCTCTCTCTCTCTCTCTCTCTCTCTCAAAAATAAATAAATAAAAAATAAAAACCCTCCTAGAATATAACATAGGAGAAAATCAAGGTGACCTTGGGTTTGACAATAACTTTGTGGATACAATACCAAAAGCACAATCCATGAAAGAAAAAAAATGATAAATTAGAACTTCATTAAAATTAAAAACTTCTAATCTGTAAAATATACTGTTAAACCTCCTCCTCCACGTCCTCTTCCTCCTTCTTTTTACTTGCAAACTGCAGAAGACAGTTCCTCTGTTACAGTTTCTATAGTGAATCCCTTTATTTCCCACTCTCATCACAGTTCCAGCAGTTTCTGGAATACGTCAGTTTCTGAGCACAGGTAAAAATTACTTCATTCCATTCTTCATCAACAAAAGTAAGTGGCAGAGGTTTTTGATGTTGCTAATGCTGGTTTTCTCACTTCTCCCTGGTTGCTCTTCCAGCTTTTCCATCACTTGTGTATCTAATCTCTGGTATTAGTGTCGTTCTCACTGAAAAATTAGAGTGATTTCTTTTAACCTGACCTGCCCCTGAGTAATACAAGTATAATCCAGTAAAGAAGAAAAGGGGGTTTCTAGGACAATGGTTAAGGACTGGAACAGAAAGGAGCCAAGACAATCAATTGATAAAAGTTGAAAACTGAAGACTCAATAAATAGTAAGAAAGGATATTTTGAGGTATCTTTTGTTCATCATCCTCAATCCCACACTAACTCAAATATGAAACTACTCCTCAGTGTTGTCAATTTAAAAGATCCTAATAGCAGTTAGCATCCATTGTCATCACATGGCCTATCATAAACCTTTCTTTTTTTTATTTTAAAGATTTTTAAAATTTATTTACTTGAGAGAGAGGAAGAGGAAGAAGCATAAGCAGGGGGAGGGCTAGAGGGAGAGAAAATTCCAAGCAGACTCCCTGTTAAGCATGCAACCCACCTCCAGGGCTGGATTTCACAGTCTGAGACCATGACTTGAGCCAAAACCAAGGGTTAAACACTCTACCTACTGAGCCACCCAAGAACCCTTAGCATAAACCTTTCTAAATTGATCATTATTCCACATAAATCATTCCAGGGATGCAATGTCCTTGGAAAGCAATCAGGTAAAGGGAATATGATTCAAGAAGAGATTCATAATATTTTATTTGCAAAATAAAATACGGTTCAAGAAAGTGGAGGGGAGAGATTTCAAGAGGGAAAAAAGAAAATGGAATTGAGGACATACCTCAAGTAACATGTTTCTTTGTCAGTGCTGTCCACAGGAAAAGAACTAACTATTTATTTATAGGAAGATATAAAAGAAGATATTTCTTGTAGTAATGGCTCACCTTGTTATGGAGGCTGAAAGGTCCCACAATCTTCTGTCTGAAAGCTGGAGAACCAGGAAATCTGATGATACAGTTCAGTTTGTGTCCAAAGTCCTGAGAGTCGGAGAAACCAATGGTATAATCCCAGTCTGAGGTCAAAGGCCTAGAAACCAGAAGGCTATAGGTGTGAGTCCTGGAGTCTGAAGGCCAGAGAACCAGCATCTCCAATGTCTTGGGCAGAAGAAGACAGTTCCTCTATGATCACAGTTTCTGTAGGGAATTCCTTTATTTCCCACTCTCATCATGGTTCCAGCAGTTTCTGGAATACCTCAGGTTATGATTTCAGGGTCCTGTTTCAAGCCCTGTGTTGGGATCCGCATTCAGTGGGGAGTCTGCTTGAGAATTCTCTCCCTCTTCCTCTCCCTCCACCCCTCCTCTCACTCATGCTTAGTCACTCTATCTAAAATAAGTAGATAAATCTTTAAAAAATAATATAACCATGAAAATTCTGGTACTGTGGTAAATCCAACGTAAACAAAGAGTAGAAGAAATTTCTTAGATACCATATGTGAATATGCTCAAATTTTGAATTAGATTATTTAAATGTGATATGTAATGAACCTCAGTTATAAAACCTCTGTTATACTCAATTTGGGGGGAAAATATGAGTTTATAACTTTATAAACAAATCAATTTCTGGGTCGCTTTCACTGAAGTAATGAATATCTCGTTCCCAAAACACCAAATTTTTTATGATGACCTTAGTAAATCCACCTTTTATAACTTACTAATTATCATTTTCAATGCAATCAAATAAGCGTAAGAGAAATCAAACAATATTATAATCATACAGATACTAATGAATCCATATCTCTTAAAGTAGAGAATTTTATATCCACATGGAAAAAAAAACTATCTTTCAGTGTTTTATATTCCTTTAACAATGTAATGCAAGCCTTTTACTTCTATTTATACTGCATAATTTACCTTAAGCATTTGAAGATTCAGGAATTTGTACATCTGCTTAACCTTAGAACCTGGTTTAAATATGAAGTAGATTTTGCAAGGAGAAATTTATAATATTAAAATATACCTCAGGCTCTCAATATTTTATGCATTAAATTTGGGAAATTTATTATGAAATACATGACATTGACTCCAATATTTTTTAAATCTAGTTTTCATTAATTTTCCAGCATATACTAAAGAAAGGGAAATTATTAGTTTAAATGAATAAGATTTTTAATACTATTTAGTAGTAGAGCACAGTGAGTAAAACACCCTCCTATTATAAGAAATTGCTTCCATTAGAGATACTATTAAATTTCATCGGAAGGGAGCAAAGATGAATTAGCAGCCTTTGTAACAAACCAGCCTTTGTAACAAAACAGCCTTTGTAACAAACCACAGCAATCTTGGGAAGAGAATTGCTACTTAACCATACCTTGTATGAGTGCTTCACAAACACGGAAATTCTATGATGGAAGAGAGAACATGACTTTAAATGTATTAGTTTGGAGGGGGATAAGGGGGTTGGGAAGGCCTGGTGGTGGGTATTGAGGAGGGCACATATTGCATGGAGCACTGGGTGTGATGCATAAACAATGAATCTTGGAGCGCTGAAAAAAATAAAATTAAATAAAAAATTAATTATATTAGTTTGGGAGGTCAATGGAGTAGAGGGTCATGACAGCAGCAATATCCTAAATTAGAAACAATATAAATTTTACAAGCCATTTTCATGATATAATTAAATCATAAGTGTAGTACAATTACAAATGGAGGAGAAAAACCCTACCAATATAATGATGTTAGTAACTAGTTATAAGAGAAAGGCATTAATATTAAAGTATATCCTCAGAGACTATTTGTTGGCTTTATTCTTCTATCAAAGCATCTATATCACCAAGCATGTAACTTATAAATGTCCATTCTTGGTGATACAGATAACGTGATACAAGTATGTACTTTTGTAAGAATGAACTGTCACTTCTGCTATATTGTATGTATTATTCCTATGAACAGTATGTTGTATATTATACTGTATTATATTATATTACATAATTATTATACTGAATTTTTTCCTTTACCTATATCTACATAGTAAAGAATCTATATGAGAGGTCTTTCAGTTTTGCCCTCTTCCTACAAATAACTGTGTATCACTGCATTTTGGGCAGATGAGTATTAATTTAAAATGTATTAAAATTCTTTAGAGATTCTTTAACTTCTTGTACCAGTGAAAATATTTAGTATTATTTGATACTGTTTGAAACTGTCAGCTTTAATAAATCACTATTATTTTTCACAATGCCTTCACATGTAAAAATGTCTTCTTATTATATCAATATCACTTTTATTTCTGTACCCTCTACTTAATATTTATCAACAGCATTAAACATTATAATGCTTTATTAATTTCTGTTTTCTTTACCTTTCTCATGTTACCTTTCTTCTGATATTTTTACCCACTTGTATTTTACTTGTTTACCTTAAAATCCTTACTTTCTTATATAAAAAGCTGGCTGCTTCCTTTTCCCATCATTAATTTTGTTTGTAATGTAATCACCTTACTCAGTGCTATGAGACAAATGCAATTTCTTTAACATGGCCATCAACCAGACCACCTTCTATAAAGAGCTATAAAGCTGCTTTTATGTGGAGGGCTGAGACATAATTCAATTAGGAAAAACAGTGTAAAATAATAGGTTTTTAAATGTGTATGTACAAAAGAAAAAGTATAACCATAATTTTTATAAATTTTGAGTCAATGTAAAATGCTGGTCAATAATGAATTTTTAAATTTTAAAGATTATGATACCTAAAAAGATGCTTTACTATGATAGATATTACTTATACTGTGATAGCCTTCATTATTATAAAGTGCACAGTGGCTTCAGAGTTCAGAAACTGGGGCATGTTTCAGATATCCGACTTTGGAAAGTCACCAGATTCGCAAGTCTTCTGCTTTTACAATGGCATGAGCTGCGAGTCAGCCTGGATATAACGTCTTGGCACCCTTCCGAGGCAATGAGACACTGATGCCTGTCAGTGCAAGTGCAATTTGTATTTGCCTATGGAATCCTTGGTTATTTGGATTTAAATTTGGGTATCTCCTTTATGCTAGAAACCAATGAAATAATGAACTACCATTCTGAAGATCCAGAAAGCTAATCCATTTTCTTCCTGACACATATAAAACTTCTCTGTGTAATCTATTTCATGCTTCACACTCATTGTTTGCTTTTCAGACAGTTATAAAGCTTTCTACTAGGAAATGTTCTCTTTCAAATTCCTTTAAACAGAAATTCTGTATGAATCTTTTAGATACGAAGGACTTCTCCAATAGGATAACAGTTTGACATATTGTAGGATTCATTAAATAACTAAATCACTCATTTTTAAAAAATTACTTGTTCTGGTACTGTTGTAGAAGTAAGGGTTGGTTATACCAATGAAATATATGGCCGAGGCTACATTATAATTGTTCACATACTTTTTTTTTTTTAATTTTATTTATTTCTTTGACAGAGACAGATCACAAGTAGGCAGAGAGAGGAGGAAGCAGGCTCCCCACTGAGCAGAGAGCCCGATGTGGGACTTGATCTCAGGACCCTGAGATCATGACCTGAGCCGAAGGCAGAGGCTTTAAACCACTGAGCCACCAAGGCACCCATAATTGCTCACATTCTAATGGGAATAACCCTCAAATATTTAAGCAAACTTAAAAATCATGGGAGACTGTGTAAAAGATAAGATGTGAGTTATTTAAACGGTAATTAGTATATAGTGATATGAAGATAGAGTGATCATTTCAGGAAAAAGATACAACATAAGCATTGCACATAGAGGTCAGACAAGCATAACACCCGAAGACATATAAATAGCTTTGTATGTCAGGGGCATGGGGATAAGTACGAGCTATCAGAGGAGATGGAGAAGAGGAATTGTTAACAACATTTTGTATCTTGCTAAAGTTATTGGATTTTATCCTGGGGATTTGAGGTGGGGACGTGACCCTATCAGAAGTATGTTTGAAAAAGATTATTGTATCAGCAGCGTGAAGGATAAATCTGACAGGGATCTGAAGCCAGAAGAACATTTAATAGATAGGAGAGATGCAAAGAGCAGCATAGACAGTGCACATTAGTGAGCCTTCAAAAATGTTTATTGAGTTGAGATGCATTGAAGTAGTTTGTTGAAACTTTCTTTTCTCACGTCTTATTTTTAGAAAATGTCAATAGCACCTATTCATTGGGTTACTTCAAAGGTCCTCCGCTGAACCTTGGTGAGGGTGAGATAGTTGAAGTCTGGGTGAGTGACCCATCTCATCACAGATGCTTCAAAAATGTCATCAAACACTTCTCTACAGTTGGTTCCATTGTTCAAAATGGTCTTTATAGGTTCTGAGTCTTATGCTCTAGTCTAATGCACAAAATAGTATCCTCCTTTTTGCAGTGGAATTCAGTCGGTAACTTAATTACTCCCTTTGCACCCGGCAAACGACATGTTAGTGACTTCACCCTCTTTGACTGTTAGAACCACTCTCCTTCCCTATTAACTACTCTTATGGCTACGGTGTATTCCATTTTCTTTTCTAGGTCATCTTCAGAAAGTGTTGCCAATAAAATAAATCATCTAGCAATTCCTTGTCAATAATTTTGAAAGCTAAGGTATACCAAAGAGCAAGCTGCCTACAGATGATTGAAAGCTGACTGCAGCATTTTTATTTTTGGAACATCTCCACAATTTTCTAAATGTGTCATCGTAACACTGTTATATACATGAAAAATAGCTTTTCTCATTTGCAAACTAGCATATGATAGTATTTCAATACCTCTAGTAGCTTTATTGACAGTAAGATTTTATTTGTTCACCTAGGCAATGGAAAATATTATTCTCTGTGAACACACATAAATGTACATTTCCTCCTTTGAATACATATATAATTTCAAGTCATATAATTTTCAGGCTTGCTAAAAAGCCTAGAAACAACAATGGACCCAGTAACAGTGAGCACCTTGCAAACAAGTTGTGGTCTCCTAGATAGTACTTCCCATTAAAATAAATTGGGGTCCTCAAAGAAATAGCTAAATCCAGATATAGTGCAAAAGCTACCAGGAACATGTAAAATGGACTCAGGGTCCAATTTGAAGAGATTTCTGTATAGGCAATCCTGAATAGGCAATTTGAGCAGCCAAACAAGTGGAACTAACTGAACAAATTATTGACATTAATAAGATATGATAAATTCATGAATTGATAATGTTACCTAATGAGAAACTTACCAGTCACATTTGGTGGATACTGGATAACCAAAGTATTCTGCACACTGATAAATAAAGGAAAAGACTCACGGTTTCATTCTAACATTCTTGTACAAACTGCAACTAAATAGTTGATGATTTTTTTTAAAAAAATTAAGCACCCCAGCTAATAAAGGAAATGCACTATGAAAGAATTGGAATATAATGCAATCACTCATTAAATTATTGACATAGAAAATGTTTATCTATGACTGACTAAATTATTAGGGGAGAGGCTAAAGAGGATTGGGCTAACAGTACTAGAACTCATTAATCAATATTAATGTTTAAAGAAGGAAAGCAATACATAGTATTTCTGTAACAGAAAATATAAAATACTAACTGTGACTCTTTGAAGCCAAAATATAAAATCTGAGTTGGATTGAATCAATCAGTCTATGAGTTCATTTGAAATACAGAAAATAGGTGGAGAAAATATGGCATCAAGGATGAAAAATCCAGAGTGTGAGTGTTGGAAGAGGTCCTCTAGAAGACATAACTGACAGTTGTCCTGTCAGCCAACCCAAGCAGGCTTCCACTCCTTCTCTGTCCTTGGAATGTACACTTTATATATTCTTCCCACCATTCCCACAGTGGGAACTGTTACAAGGACATAGTCTTGAGAAGTACAGTGTCTTTGGTACCTTCTGGACAGTATATGTGACTCAACTGAGTTAAGGCAGACCTCTGTGTAAACTTTGAGATTTGGCAAGAAGGTGTGGAGATCCACTTGTCTTGCTGCCTCCCAAGATAGGCCTCCTAGGTAAGGTTCCTTGTTTATTAAGCTTGCCACCTACCTACCTATAGTGGTCCACCTCTTCCTTCTGTCTCTCCCTACTCTCCATGTAAAGGGGAGAGTTTCAAATTTCACCCAGGAAGCTCCCAAAGTTTCAAACTAATAGTGAGACACATATAGGACAAATGACTTGGTTTCGTCAACAGTAACAAACAATTTTTAATTACAAGAAAAAAAAAAGATTAAAGTAGTATTCAGAAACGTGTCAATCCAGTACAATGTGTGTATTTGTTTGGATTACATACAAAGCAACTTAAAGAAAAGAAAGAATAGGGAAAATGTGAATACTGACTGGATAATTATGTTACTGAGACATTATTGTTAATGTTTTGATGTAAAAATTTTATAAAGAATCCTAATCATTTAGAAATGTGAATTCAGTTGTTTATAGATTAATTATATGATTCGGGGCACTTGCTTTCAAGTAAGTCAGGAGGTAAAGATAAAACCAGAGGGCTGATGACTTAACGGTTGAAGTTGGCTCTTCACTAGATCAGGGTTCTTTATACTATTCATTCACTTCTACATATGTTTTAAAGGTTCTGTCAAAAAAAGAAGGTTTTAATGAATTCTGGAACACTGAAAAGAAATTTAAAAATAAATAAATATAAATTTTTTAAAAAGTTTTAGAAATAATTTCCTTTAAGTTCCATCTGATCCATCATGGAACAGTGTTTCACTAAAAATTGGTGTAAAATAATTCGGTTTCTTTCTTTATTGGTGAAAGAAACAAGGAATAGCGAAAGAAAGTTTCCCGTGCAGAGGAAGGAGGGTGTTAAAGGACACGGTAGAGCAGCTGCCAAAGAGTAGAGCTCAATTATATCTGAAGGCTCACGGTAGCAACAGTTGTGCTGAGGCTACTGAATGAAAGTCACATAGACTGTGGTTAAATGTATTACTTACCTTGAGTTCAATTAATAAGAACTTTGCTCTGGGTTGTGATGAGGGAGTGTTGAAGTTCACCAAGATTTGTGCAGAGCAGGTACTGAGGGAAACAGATCGGCTTACTGGAGGTGTTAGGCCATCAGAGTCACCACATCCAAAAAGTCAGCGATTTGTCTCAGTGGGGGAGAAAGATAAGATTAGGTAATTGTCCTACAACTAATTATGTTAAGAACAAATTATTTATGTAGATATAGATGCAAATAATATCTGTATAATCTCCAGGCTCTCTTGTAAATACCATATTGTAGGTACTCACTAAATATTCTCAATGTTGGCTATGAGAATGATGACTTGGGAACAAAATAATAGAGAGTTAATTATCTTCTTGTAATGAGGAAAGCAAGAGCCATGGAAATAAAGAATACACACAGAAGGCCAGTTTTGAGAAATGAGATACCTTGAAGGGAGGGAGTACTTTGTTGCAGGTAGAAAATTGAGGCACAGTCATCACCCTCTGATTTATGGAAATAAAGAAACAATGTTGGAGCCCAGAGGTTCATAGTGGATAACGCAAATCTTGGGTCTGGGCATTTGGACAAGATGCAAATTCACAGGACAGTTCTCTGGGTATAATTATAATTTCTCATAGTTAGAATGTACTCAGAAGCATTAGCACAATTAATCCTGGAGCTGAAAAGATTCTTTGGACCAAGATTGCTGGAGCTGCTGAGAGAAAACTGAGAAACTGGAAATACATCAGAGACAGATGTTGCAGCTCTTCCAATGTTGGCTCTAGCCAGTCCTGTTACTTACTACATTTGCAAACATTTATTGTGTAAATGGTGCTGGTTTCTTTTTCTGTCTTGAAAGACTCTAATCTTCTGTTGTCTTCCAAATCAAAGACTTGTTTATTTTAGTACTCCACCTGAAGTATTTAATGATTCATTTTTTCTTATATTTTTGAGCCTTTAATTTCTGTCAGTTTAGCATACAGTGTATAATAATTTTAACATTTTCTGGAACCAGAGCATGCTGGAATATTAGAAATATAAATAGCCATAGTATTATCTAATAAAAGAATATCAAAGAATAAACAAAGAATATTTATTTAACTTACTTGTAGTTGGTTAACAACTTAGTGTGGGACTCTTTCATTGGAATCTGATTTCTTTTACTGTACCTTGTATTACATAATTACTATTAATTCTTAGGAGGAGTACCTGTACGAAATATACATGGTTTGTGAAATATTTTTTATTTAGAAAACAAAACAAAAACTAAACACTTGGTTAATCTGGCTAAAGGAAATTATCTGTGCAATATCTAAAATTAGCAGAAACATGAAATTTATATCACCTTAGTAAAGGGAAATTAATTTTAGAAAATTAAATGGAGGGAGAGTCACCAAAATTCCATTTTCCCTACCTTGTTCCTCTATGGATGATTTCAACTCTTCTGCAATTCTGTTGAAGAACAAAGCACTGGTAGAGATTTTCTTTTTTAGGATTTGCTGAATATAAGAATTCAGACAAATAATGATCAGATATTTTTTAGTAAAAATTATTCTTAATGTAACACAAGATAAAATATGTGGAAATTTCAATTTTATGTGGTTGAAAAAGTTTAATTTTAATGTTCATAATTTAGGATCTATACTTTATTTTCAATTTTTAAGAGGAAAGTCTTGTTAGGATATAGGTAACTCGTGTTGCATAGGACATAAGTCTGTGTCTTTAGCAGCAAAGGAGTTTGGGAAACAGTTCCTTGCTTCCATGTTGGAGAAGGACTTATACTTTAGTTAATTCTCTTATAAAGGAAAGGTATTTAAGATACTGGCAAGTTATGAAGCATAAGTGATAATAGCACCTACCCAAGGAAATTGACAATCTCTAATTTTTTTTTAATAAGTACTTTAACTTGAAAGCAATCTGAGGATACAAGTAATACACAATTGCAATTTTATTGAAAAATGTGGCTTTCCACTATGTCGATAGCAGTTTCTGGAATCCATTGCTTAGTACAGTGGTGCCAATCATGTCTCAGACCACGGCAACATCAGTAGGGTCAGAGCTTTGATGTCTTAGGTGGGATTCTCTGAGAAACAGATTCTGATATGGAGATAGACAAGCCAAAGTTTACTGGGGAGTGCTTTTAGGGAACATAGGTTTTTTTGTGTTGTTTTTTGTTTTGTTTTGTTTTGTTTTTTTACGTTCGTTTGTTTCTGCAAAACACAGTGTTTTAAAATTATTATTGTGTTCAGTTAGCCAGCATATAGTACATCATTAGTTTTTGAAGTAGTGTTCAACGTTTCATTAGTCGCATGTAACACCCAGTGCTCATCACCACACATGCCTTCCTTAATACCCATCACTTGGTTGCCCCATTCCCCTACCCACCTCCCTTCTGTAATCTCAGTTTGAGGAACCATAATTTTAAAAGAGTAAAAGATGCAGGATTGCAGAGAAGAAGAAGTTGAATTGCCATAAAACTGAATAAGAACCTCCAGATTATCGCACAGGGCACTCCAAAGCTAAATGAAATAGCAATTCAGAGTTTTTCCAAATTGAGATACGGGGGCCAGGCTTTGTATGCCATATGTCTTTGGATATGAGTTACTTCTAAAATGGGAACAAACTTAAGTGAGACAGCTACCCTTGGCTAAGGGCAATTCCTTGAGATGGACTCATCTTTGAAGCTTCAGTATCCAAGAATGCTGATATCTTTGTCCTTAGAGGAGGAGATCTAAGCGATGTATGGAGCAGTGTTCGAATGTTCTTCCTGGCTGTTTCATCTTTCTGGCCCTCCTAGAGATTTTGAGTTAAGAGGCTTAATCATGTGACTTTTGCTATAGTAATTAAAATAGATTATGTTGTACACTAGTAATGATATAATATTGTTTTTCCTTAGATTCTTACATGAGATATTTTTGCCCATGTTAGCTGAAAATTAGAATGTATTACCATTTGTGCAAAACCCTTTCAAGATTTCCTAAGGGTTATTGATAGGAAAATGAGGAATAACAGGAATCAGTCTTTATGTGTATCTTTCCATTTCTTTCTATATTAGAGCTTATAAATGAAGACCAGGTGCTACAGAGGCATTGAGAGCTTGTTGTAGGCATGACAGTTTCCCTCATGCTACAACAGGCTCCATCACTAACAAAATTAAGAAAACTACAGTGGAGTGGGGGGCACCTGGGTGGCTCTGTTGTTTAAACGTCTGTCTTTGGCTGGGGTCATGATCCCAGAGCTCAGTGAGGAGACTGCTTCTCCCATTCTTGCTCCCCTTGCCTGTTCTCTGCCTCTCTCACTTTCTCTGTCAAATACATAAATAAAATCTTAAAAAAAATTAAAAGAAAGAAAAACCACAGTGGAAATGCATTAGTTAAATCTTCACAAAAAAGAAAGAAAAGAAAGATGAGATATCCAAACGGAGAACTTGGGATGAAATTGGGATACTTATTTTTGTTTTGGCCTTTTTTTATAGGAGACAAATACGAATTGGGTAGAACTAAGCCAGTATCTGCTGATACCACGGTATCAGATGTAAATATTCAGTGCAATCCTTCCCTTCATTATTTCCTGTTTTCTTCACCCATGCTGTTTCCTTAGAGTTTTATCATCTCTTCTATTCTGAAAAATAAGCCAGTAAGAAGAGTGTTTATAAGGTGCTTCCACCTCTTTGACAATTCATTTGGCATTTTAATCACTTTTAATCTTTTGTATTTTTGTTCCAATATTAAATTTCTCCATTGAGTAAAACTTGGAAAAGTCAAAACAAAGAAACAAACATTTATAGAATCCCAATAAGACACAGAAGCATTTTAATTGGTCTCAAAAAAAAAAAAAAAAGTGAATCAGGTGATTTTTTTTTTTTTAAGCTAGATTTATTCTGTTTTGCTCATTATCATCTTTAATCTCCTGGCCTCCAGTTCTAATGTGTGGCTGTTGTTAAGATAGCAGGAGTCATCTCTTGGCCAGATCAACACAGTGTGTGGGAGCCAGGGAAAAAAATAAAAAGAAAGTGGTGTCAGAAAAAAACTTGACATGTAGAAGAGTGTTCTGGAGAACCTTGAGAAGAATTTGAGTAGTCATTGTAGAGGAAACATTGGCAGAAAGCTTGAGGCTCAAGAAGGCCTGTGAAGTGTAGACAGCACTCCTGATTTTCAAGTGATGTGGGCTGCTGATAGGACTATTAAGCCTATGAAGGAAATCTATGCAGCCCCTGCTGTTAATCCATCTGCAGAAAGTTTCATATGCCAGTTTTCTTAATTAGAGTGGACAGAGAGGGGCATCCTGTTGAGATTAAGTCCACAGCACAATAAAGGAAGAAACTGTTTTTACTTATTGGGCTGCTACCAAGAAATGTGCTAATTACCAAGATAGGAGAACATTTTGTATATCTGGTAAGTGAAATTCTTCACAAATAAAAAGATTGGAGGTGATCTTTGAAATTTTTATTCAACAAGGAAGAATGCAGCCTACTGAGAATGCTGATTGAACTAACTGTTCTAAGTATGTTTACTTCATCTCTAACCCCAATTTACATAGAATTCCACTGTGCTAAAATGTGTGATGGACCTTTCCCATCCTAGAAGGGGAATTTATATTTTTTTCAACAAGGCAAAGATATGTTTCATAATTGTGTTATTTAAGAGCTGTGAATGCCCTGTATGCTTATGCTAGAAATGGAATAACAGTTTGAAATACAGGAAGATCTACATGGTCATTTTAAGAAATGTTTGATACCATGGTATCAGATACAAATCTTCATTATTTCCTGTTTCATTATTTCCTGTTTTCTTCACCCATGTTGGTTCCTGGTAGTTTTATAATCTCCTCTATTCTGAAAAATAGGACAATATAAATAATGTTCAGAAAGTGTGTTCATCTCTCTGACTTTCCATCGGCACTCTAATTACTCTTAATCTTTTGTATTGTTTTGTTCCAATATTAGATTTCTCCATTGGCTTTTGTAATTACATTGTCTACCTTTGTAATTTAAGTAAGTATGCAAAGATTTTCTTTTTTGTGGATATCTCTCACTTTTTCTGAGTATTTTCAATACTCTAGTTGATGTATTTGATTTTTTCTTAAAAAGCCATTTACAAATTATAAAAACGACTTATGAAAAGACTAGATTTATAATTTTGCCTTTATTATTAATGTTCACTTCATGTTTTCATTAACATTTACAGAATAAAGTAACTCTATTTTAAGTTAAATTTGTTCTAAAATTGGAAGACATTTTAATAGCTAGTTAATAGAATAGAATATATTATATAACCTATCATAATTCTTTATATTCACTAAAAATGCATATATAAATGTATACTATGCATACATAAGTATATAATAAATATATGTTAACTATAGATATATAGTGATTTTTAATTACTACTATATTATATATATATAAATATATTGATCAACACAGAGATATAAATAGACACAGATAGATATACATATTAGTTATATATATTTCTTTCATGCCCACTTTTTGTTGTCATCTACAGAGTGTCATGTTTATGCACATTATACAGAACACTTTTATGCCAATATAATTTGTAAAGTACATGCTTAGTTTCTATCTCTGTCCCAGAAACCTAAATTTGACTCTGATACTCTTTTTTTGGATCTTAGGTGAGCAGAATGAACTTTGGTTTATCTAGAATTAAGCAAAGCTACATATTTACCTCATTCTTAGTCCTTTTGGAGACAGTACCACCCCTTTTGAGAACACATGATCTAGTCCAGTAAGATTTTAAGCAAGTGGGATATTTGAGAAGTACCTGATGCAGAGTACAATGTGCCTGGAGAAATAAATACCCAGATATCATGGAAAACAATTAGTTATTCTAAAGTTTTTGAAACTCCATGGGTAAAGACAACATAGTAGAAAGTGGTGACATACTTCGGAAACAGGAAACAACTTAGTTGAAAAGCATAGGTAACAGAGGAGCAAAATAGGAGGGAAAGTTTGAAAAAGCATTTTTACTATGTTGTGGAGGCACAGAATATTAGAGAAAGATTAATTTTTAGGCAAATAAGTACACTTTAAAATGATTCATCTTGACTTTATATTCTAGATCTATGGAAATGGTTAACTCACATAGGGTATCTATATCTATGTAATGATAATAATGATTTATTCATTTTCAGAGTGTTCAGCAATTATGTGGAATAGGTTATTAACAGGAGCTGCCACATAGTGAATTCCTCTTAAATTACTTCTCCTTACCAGTCTAAAATAAGCCACTGGCTGTTCAAGGAACTCAGTCAAATATGAGGTAACAAAAACACACTTCTTTCAGTGTCTATGTTTATGAATAATTCCTGGCCTATCCTATTGTCTTTATCCACATCATAATAATATAATTTAATCATAGATTTTACCCTACAATGATAAAAATTACTTGCATGTCAATCATTTTATAATTATAAAGTATTTCAGATAAAGCATCAGCAAATGATAATAGATAAAATTTATTTTTCTCAACACAGTAGCAATTATTTTTCTCATCCTCATTTTTGTAATGGCATTATGATAGATTTTGATTTCTAAGCACATTTCCAGACTTCGCCTGATATTAATGAACAAGTCATCCCACGTGCTTTGGTAGCGTATTCTGAAATAACAGTGTGCAAAAGGTAATGACCTAGATGGTGTGTGTTTCATTTTCACTAGATAATTTTATATTTCAGAATTTCTCAAAATACAGCAGGTGTACTTAGATCCACCTGAGACAAATTCATACTTGGGGCTAGTTGGTACCCAGTGCTGGAGGCTTAGGCTATACAAATAAGCAGTGCCGGAGGCTGGACCAGCCAGATACTTTTTACTTCATAGTGATGATGAATACAGCCTATTGCCATCAAGAGACAGAGGCTCTCTAATCATTTGTTTTTCCTTGGTTTAAAATACATGGGACGGATTTCGCTAAGGGACATGGAGAACGTGGGAGAGAAGCCCATGGATCTTTTTCTTTTTCTTACCAGGTCTCATTACCTTCTCATAGTGGAGAGAAATTAGTTACAGAGAAGAATAAATGGGGTGGTAATGATAGAGTAACAGCAACAATTAAAATTACTCAGATGGAACAGGGGTGTGTGTGTGTGTGTGTGTGTGTGAGAGAGAGAGAGAGAGAGAGAGAGAGAGATGTGCCTATAGGTACAAATTGCATATTACACATGCCCAAATATTTTACAACTAATTACGAACCCCCAATGGAAAAAAAAAATCTAGTATCCATGTTTTGTTTTAGCTATATATTTCCTATTTTATAATGGAAGATTTGTTTTTTACATAATTTTACAAGAATATTTAGTGTTCATAACAAATTCTTAGCGAAGCCTGTCAGTTTGATTTAAATTGGAGTTAATGGAGTTCTGTGTTTGTTACATAAGGTAGCAATTGTTATTGCAGCAGGTTTCTGTCAAGTATTGGCCCTTTTAAATTTTGATCATTACTGTTCTACATAGTGGTCATTTATTCAATCAGTGCCACCAATTTTACATGTTGAAAAGAAATTTCAAAATTACATAACTTAATAATTTCAAGTCCGTTGCTACTAAACCCATTAATGTAAAATCACATATCATCGACTACAGTGAATTAATTACAGTAGATTTAGGAACTTTTTTTTTTTTTTTTTTGGTATTCCTGTCCCCACTCTAATTTGCCTATCATGTTTTCTTTCTTTATTATTCTCTCTGCCTTTCTTCCCCACTGATACTTATTTACCCTTCCTTACAGGATCTTCTTTTCTCTTCAGGATTCACTACTTTGCTTCTTTCCTTTTTCCTTCTCATCACCATGTAGTTATTTCTTCCTTATTGTGCATTTCCTATGCCTCATATTTTCTTCCACTTCTCCGTCACCTTCACTGAATACTCTCTTCTCTTCTTCCTCCATTCTTCATTTTTTTCTCTAGTAAAAGTAGAAGACCTTAGGTCAAGAGCTATGATTTTTAATTTTTTAAATTTCTACACTTAGCAAAAATGCTTGATGCATACAGATTGATAAATATTGACTAATGTTTGTTCTTTCTTTTGACAATATGCTTTTTAAAATTTTGAATAGAAGGTTTATTTATTTATTTATTTATTTTTAACTTATTTTTATTTTTCTTTATTGTGTTCAGTTAGCCAGCATAGAGTACATCATTAGTTTTTGATGTAGTGTTCAATGATTCATTAGTTGTGTGTAATACCCAGTGCTTATCACAACACATGCTCTTCTTAATACTCAACACCTGGTTACCCCGCCTCTGAGACTCTCAGTTTGTTTCCCAGAGTCCAGAGTTTCTTATGACTTGTTTCTCTCTCCGATTTCTCCCGTTCAGTTTTCCCTCCCTTCCCCTGTGGTCCTCACGCATTTATGAGTGAAACCATATAACTGACTTCTCTCTGCTTGACTTATTCCATGCAGCATAATCCCCTCCAGTTCCATCCATGTCAACACAAATGTTGGGTATTCATCCTTTCTGATGGCTGCATAATATTTTATTGAATATATGTACTACATCTTGTTTATTTAATATCTTTTTCAGGTCAACTCTTAAGCAAGATACTAAAGATAATATAGTGAATTAGATCTATTCCTTCCCTATAAGGAATTTACTAGCATAAAATTATAACATGGTTTTGCTAACCACAAATAAATACACCCTGTAACATTTGACCATTGTTTGGTTATATTCCAGCTGCAAAGCTTACTCATGAGAATTTTATGTCTCCTTAGTTCAATTGTCCAGCTCTTACCTAAAATTTAATTCAGAAATACTGGTTAGAAACTTGTCTTTCAGTTCTTCCTCTGTCGAAACATCAACTTCAGTACTAGTAACTGCTACCCTCTATCTGTCTCCTGAATTTATACTTGCTGAGTAGGAACACCAATAATCTTGTTGGAGTTTGGTTCTATACGCAGAAGACTTACTAAGATTACTGTGGCTTAGGATTTATGTGCCAAATAGGAACCCTCCCCTACAAGGATACCTGAAGAGGAGCTTAAGGAGAGAAAGAACAAAATATTTAGACGAAGAAAAAAAAAAAAAAACTAAGTAAAAGATTGATTAGAAAACATGCTTTAGTCTTATAGTGAAAACTAGTTGACCTCCTGTTGCAAAATGTAGACAAATGCAGACCTTTGATTCGCTTGTTTGATTTTACGTGAAAAAAATAGGCAGTCCTCAACCGTGTCCACTTAGTTAAAAAATAACAACATAATACAAGAACAATTGGATATGAACAATAAAATGTGTGAAAAAGGTAAATTTTTAACATCTCTGCGGAGTCTATTATAGTCTATCAATTCTCTTCCCCATAGGTTTCTTAGTGTTCAGTGTAAATAAAGAAGCACAATGGACAAAGGCAGTTGTTGTCAGATTGTTTTTTTTAATAGGTCTTCGGCACAACATTAAAAGAGGGGATTAATCCATATGTAAAATGCCCTGGAAAGGATTCTCATAAACTGAATCCCAACAGCTGGAGCTGTGTTCCAAAACAATAAGCTATGAGTAGGCCTGTATTAATTGAGGAGGATTGGGCAGAGAGAAATGTGCTGTGACTATAAACTTGACCCAGCCATTGGCTTAGGCCATGCAATGTGAAACAGTCCTAGCTGCAGGACTTAAGAACAATTTGACTTTACTCATAACCCCATGATATTTAGCACACTATATCAAATATGTTATATTTCAAGCAATTTGTAATTCAATCAAACCATCAATGATTCAATACCTAGTAAAGGAAATCACCAGCATTATGTAGAAAAAGTTATGCGGACTAAAGAGGTTGGTGACTCTGGAACTAGAAGGAAATACAGATTTATGTCAGTTTACACTCAAATAACAGTGAAAGATTACCTGATGTTTTAGTGCCAAGATCTATTTAAGGTCCTAATGGCAGAGTGAAGTAGTGCAGAGGACATGTTATCCAAATAGGAATTTTGAAAAAGAGAGTAAAACAGAAACATATTTTAACAGCAACAGCTATTCAGAGCATAAGTCTAAAATGAACTAACATACACAATTACAACTGTGATGATAATTTTACTAATCTGTAATATACTGGATAAGAATTACTAAAACACACCATGTGTTAATGGGCTGAATTTTGCTCCTGCAAATTCATATATTGTATTCCTAACCCCAGATACCTAAGAATGTGACTGTGTTTGGAGATTAGTGTCTCTGAAGAGGCAGTTAAGTTTAAACGAAATCATTAAGAATTCAATATGACTGCTGTGCTTACAAAAAGAGATTAGAACAAAAACATGTAAAGATGGAAGATCATGGGAAGACATAGGGAGAAGATGATTTCTACAACCAAGGCGATAGAACCTCAGAAGAAATCAGCCCTGATTGCACATTGGTTTCAGACTTCTAAATGTTCATAATTGTGGAGAAAAGAAATATCTGTTGTTCATGCCATTCAGTCTGTGGCATTTTTTAGGGAAGCCCTGATAAAGTTTATTATAAGCCAAAGAAGTGAAAGCAAGATTACTTTAAATGCAGTGGTTAAATTGTTCCAATTGTGTAGAAAAGCTAAACTGTAGAAGAATAATTCTCCCTTGGACAAAATAAGTCTCTTTCATTTCCAGGAGCCTACCTTTTAACATCTCTGAAATCTGTTGTCTAGAAGTTCCCCTCTATATGCCCCTTAGTGTGCAAGAGTATTTTTGAAATGGTTCTCCAGGTGATTGTAATATGCTCATGATGCCATTGATTACCACACCTGCTTTAAAACAACTGTTTCAATTTAAAATGGTAAGAATGAGAGCTGGAGTCATAGCTATCTGGCCACTGGGCAGTCTACCTAAAATTCCCCATTTTTCCTGCTCTCATTCTTCAAGTCGTCATGACACATCCAAACTCTTCTATGTCATGTCTTACCTCCTTGACTGCTTTGTACATCAACATCCAGCTATAATCTATCTTAAATTTTCTGAGGTCATGTCTAAAATGTCTTGACTAACTATTCAAACATTGCTTATTATTGGTTCCACTTCCAATGAACTCATCATGGACTTTATTTTGACCTCAATAGAAGAAGTAATTCATAAAAATCAAATGTAGTTTCTTTTTAACTGAGATATTAATTTTGCAGGAAAAGTACATTTGCTTGGGTTTTATTTTGGAGTCTCCAATTACATATACATATAATAACTTGGGATATTTGTATTTATAAATATTTATGTATGATATATTATTTATATTTTTACATGTACAAAAATAAATTATAAATGTACTATAAACATGTTGAATTTCTATTGACTTTGAAGATCTTATTTCTAATCTTTGCAGTCAGTGTGATAGAAGTAAATTTAAGACTAAGTTAAAAGCTTTAAACCACATATGGCAAAGCAAGATTTTCATTCTGCCTCAACAACTCTTTTCCTGTTTCTGCTTGACTTGGTGAAGATTAAAGAAACATACTCCAGAAACATGATTCATTCAAATGTTGCTGTCAGCATGGTCAACATTCTAAAGGAAATGACTGTTTGTTTTTTTAAGCTGTGCTTTATAGAGTATGGAAGTTGAAATAACACAGTGGGACATGGTGAAAACCTGCTGCCAGTTGTCCAAGGTGAAACAAAGATGATGATGCCCTCCAATGAAGCAGAATAATTACTACCAATGAAGCCAGAAGAATGACCAAGATCTCAAGGACCTTAGAATATAGGTGTAAGATCTCTGGGGGAGGGCTGAAGAGATAAAAGACTAAAGGAGAGAAAATAGAGCAAGGTGACAGAAAAACAGACTCTGATAGAGACATCAAGGCTGGGCAAATAACATTTAAATGGGAAAAAAAAACACTATTTTTCACCTTTTTCTGGAGTCTATGCACATTAGAGACCTTTTAATATAAAAATATTTTCTTTCAAATAATGGACTGTATATACCCTCCCATATTATACCGTTTTAGCCGCAGAATTGGTGATTCATGCAAAATTGAAAACAAATTTCAGATTATATTTGTGTAATAACTGTTCATGATGGATATTTTAATGGTCCACGGCTTTGTATGTGTGTTCTCATCTTGAATAAGTCCTTTAGCCTTACTTTTTTATATTAATTGAGAAAATGGAACTGCCTTCCATCTCTGTAGAGGTTACAATCGTATATTAAAATATAAAAAGCATTGTAATTAATGCCAGTCATTTGTGAGTTCCTGCTATTAACACAAATATAAAGAAAAAGAAATAAAGACTCAATGGCACGCCTTGAAGATGAAGGTAATTTCTAAAATCACCATCCCAGTGTCAGTATTAAAATTTTCAATATAAATATGCACCATTTTACAGAATGATGATGTATTCCTGAAAAGTCATGTATATTTTTGCATCCAAAGAAATTCGACTATGTATTAAACTTATTTAGGAGAACTCTTACTTCAATTCCAAAGTGAAATATCTTGCAAGGTAAAGAATTCTATTTTAAAATAAATGTTAACCTGATAAATTAACATTGCTAAGGCTTAATTTTTATGTACTAAATCTGCCTTAAAGAGAGAAAAAAAAAAGGGGGTACCTGGTCTTAGTTAGTTAAGCATCTAACTTCAGTCAGGTCATGCTCTCAGGGTCCTGGGATCAAGGCCTGAGTCTGCCTCCCTGATCAGCAGGGAGTCTGCTTCTATCTCTTCCTCTGCCTGTTTCCCCCCACCCTTAATGCATGTGCATGTGCTCTCACTGTCTTTCAATTAATAAAATCTTTTAAAAATTAAAGAAAATAAAAAGAGAAAAAAGCCCTGCAAGTCCTAGACAAGATGAATCGATATACTTCTCAGTATTCTTTATGCTAAGTACAGCTAAAATATGACGCCAACTTAATACTCTAAAAAGTGGAGAGAGGAAGGTGGACCAGCTAGGGACTTTGCAGTTGAAGAACAATATGGCAGAGAGTTCACTGGCTTTTCTTTTTGCCTCATTTATCCTGGACTGGGTGCTGGAGAAACATACAACCTACACTAAAAAATCATACTGGAAAAAAAAAAAAAAAGAATAAAGAAAAGAAAAGATAAAAGAAAAAGCCCCAAGAAAAGATCTTTCTCTCCAGCAGAAGGACTGGGAAGGAAGCAGCCTAGCATAACAGAAAATTAGATAATCATTTTTTTTTTTAAATCCAGCCAAACACATGGGAAAAACTTATGGCTCTGCTATACACACATCAACACAGGCTATGTAGGAAGCAGACTTTTCACCATTGCCTGGCTGTAAGAAAAACCCTCTCTCCTTCCCCACTGGAGTAGCACAAGAAGAGACCTGATGAAAGCCAAAACTTTCACTACCATCCAGCAGTACAGACTTAGCCCCACATACCTCCATTGCCACCCTCAATCCTCTTCCCTCACTCCCAGCTGAGGCGTAAGGGTGTTCTGGACTTCTACAATGATCTAGTGGTAATGAGGTGCCTCTTCTTCTTCCCTCTGAGATGGTGTCCTAGGAGGCTAAAGGAGAAGACAGGACTGGTACCCCTTCCGTGGATGAAAACTACATGGGACCCCTGTGTACTATTTTTGCAACTCCCTTTGGATGTATAATTACATAAAAATAAAAAGTTTCAAAAAAGAAAAATGCATTCATCAAAAATTTTAATGGTTGCTCCAACCTGATTTTCAATACACTTCTTCACTTTTTAAATTGAAATGAAATTAAATGAAATGAAATAAAGTGCAGAAAATATGTTCAAAATTGCAAGGTCCCTAATTCTGTTAGCTGCTTCACCACACACATTAATCTCTCCCCTTTTAAGAGACTGCATTAAATTAATTTCAAAGGAACACTGAAGATCTAAATCAACCACATTTGCATAAATAGGACAACCAATAGAGGGGAGATAACAATACATTTCTTGACAATAAAAAGCAGCTGGAAAAACATAACTGGTAATTCAGGGAAGAGGGAATGTCATCCTGACTCTTTTCTGGTCATTGTAACATCTGAGAAGGAGTCCGTTCTGTTTGTCCGACACCCAAAAAGCTCAGGTTTCAAAAATCCTGAGACAGATATTTGGAAAAAGGATAGTTTGGAAAGTTTGGAACTATCCTTGAAAACATAGAAACATTTTAGAATAATAATAAAGACATACAATGTGAAGAGAATGAGAGGGTTGCAAGTAAGTAAGGATTTAAAGGTAGATCAAAAATGAAATGGCAAAATTGGGGCAAAACTTTGCTTAAAAATACCACTTTATTTATTCACAAATATGTATTGAGAACAAAAAAGACAAAATGGCTGATCTCAAGACTGCTTATTTTAAGAAGGGAAGAAAACGATAACAAAAATTCGTTTGTAATTTTCAGTTAAGTTACCTGAATGGGACATATTTTTCCTTTCAGTTTTATGAGTATTTGTTTCATATTTGTTGATACTCTACTATTAGGTACATACACATTTAGGATTGGTGTGCTTTCTTGATGAATTTGCTGCTTTTACATCTTGGAATGTCTCTCTTCCTCCTTAGAAAGATTCCTCCTTACCACTACTTCAGATTCCTTTTTCTTCGTCTTATCATGATGTATCATTTTTTTCCCTAATACTTTGCTTCACATGTCCAAAGCAGCCTTGCTTTATTTGATTCTAATTTAGCCCCACTACTAAAATATGATGCTTCTGATCATCTTTCCTAGTGCCTTGTGTATTATAAGGTCTTTCCATCCTAGCTGATGGAAACATAAAACTATTTTCAGCCCTGTGGAAGCTCAAGGAATTGTTAGCCCACCAGGAAGTTCCTTGTCTTGGGGAGTTTCCATTCACAAGGGTACAGATCATTTCCCAGCCAGACAGAAGGGTATTCCTTAGTATTCCTGCAGCTCTTTTTCTGTACACAGCTTTCTCTTCTCAGATACTCTGCCCATCAAATTCTAGCTACCTTTGCCTTTCTGAACTTAATGTCATTATCTCCTCAGTTCAGCCAGACTGTAGGGTTCTTTCTAGATGCTGCCTACCTGTGCTGCAGCCTGGCAACTGCCTACCAGCAGTAAACTGGAGTGTCTTACAATGTTTAAGACACATCTGAGAATAATTGAAAAGTAGGAAAAGAAGAGGAATGTTAGAGGGTTGTATAAACGAGCTATTATGTTACATAATGGGTAGTCTGGTAATGAGATTAATACAGGAAGTATGGAAACGAGTTTGAATGGAGTCTTATTTTCATAAGTTAAATGAGTCAGCTTCTTGAGAATGACAAATAATAAGACTATTTAAAATGTTGTATCAGTCCCCCAACCCTAGTTTCTCCTACAGCTGACTCTTTTAGTCAATTGTTAGGTTATCATTTGCTTTTCTTCCATTACAGCTTTAAGAAACAGTTCTACCATCCCCAAACTGGGAGCAAAAGAGACCACCAGGGGTGTGGCCCTTTTCCTATGTGAGAAGATTCACACTAGAAGAGGAACTGTAAAGTCAGAGAAAAAATGTTATTATCTCAGGTCGTCTTACCTACTCTCACATGCATTTTTTCCCCTTTGATAGAGACCTACTCTCTCAAGTTATAAACTGCTCTCATTAGCATTTAGGGGAAAAAAATGACATTTGGTTAAGCATATTATCCCCTTAATAATGTTGAATTTAAAATTACTTGCATAGCATTTCTCACTTACCAGGCACAGTTTTAAGTACACTACAAGCAATAGTTTATTTAATCCATACCTTTCTTCCTGTATGGAAAGAATCATTATTTTTGTTTGTGAAATGAGGAAACAGACAGAGATTTCATGACGTGATCATGATCACAGGGCTGGCAGGTGCGGCATCAGAATTCAAGTCCAGGCAGTCTGGCTTCAGTTTATAGCTAAAACATCTTCACAGGCTGGCACTGGAGCAAGGTTTGCTTTTGATGTTATACATTCTTTTCTCATTTTATTGGATCTTCTTTGAACTATTTTCTTTATTTCTCTGACTCTCTGAACATCCCTACAATTGATACGGTTGATTTTCATTATTATTGGTAGTTATGTTGTATACATTACCATGAACACTGAATTAACAAATACTGAGTCATTTCTCTTACAGGGGAACACAGGGTAAGTTTCTGTGAGCCTCTGGTTACATTTTCATAAAACGGTCAATACATAATGTTGTTTTTTGGGTGTTTTTGTTTAAAAACGCTTTAACATATGTTAAGTATATGAATTCATTAACATCAAACTCACTGCCATCAGCACCATAATTTATGACTGAATGAAGCTTATCTAACCCATTTATTTTCTTCCTAAGATATCATAGGCTTTTTGCATTTAAGAAAGATAAACAGCACTTAAGCACTGTGATTGGGCCATTTTAAAAGGTGAAATCACCAACAAAAAATACAAAATTAAAAAAAAAAAAAGACACTAAATAGACCATGAAAGGGAAACTAATTTATAGTATTAGAGCTGAAACAAGAAGACACAGCTATTCCTTGCTTGACTTCAGCTGAGAACGTGTGCAACAGGTTGACTCTATGTTTGCACCACTCAACACATACCCAAAAATGATGACCATGAGTGTGCAACTAGTATTGATTTTGAGGTTATGAATAAATTTGAGGAAGTAGGAAAATTTACAAATATAGAAAACGTGAAAAATGAGGATCAACTGATGAGAAAAATAAAGGAAAATGAAATTAGGTCTCAAATCTACAGAATATGAATATAAAGACAAAAAATTGATGCGGTTTCATTTTGAAACTGAGAATGCACAGTAAAAAATATTGAGAAGGATATATTTGATTTATGAATTTGACCAAGTTAAATAAAATACTTTTCCTTTGTTTTAGTGTTTAAAGGCACTGCTCACAAGCCAGGGGTACATCATCTAAAAGAAAGTTTTCTCTGAGACTAACGGATGCCTACTTTATTTTTGCAATAAGGCATTTATCTCTCCACTCAAAACTAAAAAAAAGATTACATAACTTAAAAAAGATTCACAAAGGTGTAATGTATCTCCCTGAAATGATGAGACCTTCATTCATAGCTGAATGAAGAATGAGATTAGTGATGAAGAGAGTATGAATCAAGGTAAACTAATAACTACTGGTCCAGTATCTAGAAATTGAAGTTAATAGGCAAATAGAGCAAGTGTTACATAAGACTTTACTGACAAAATTGGTACCTGTGTTATTTTACATTCAAAAGTACTTAATTCTGTGAAACAGTTGCTGCTCAATTAGAACTCAATTATATGTTAAATGAACTAAATGCCATTTCATTTGCACAAAGGAATCTTTAATAATGATTAATGGAAATTTAATCAAATACGAGTTGAGACTGCAATGTGTTCAGCAACAGAATAAGGATGAGTTATATTGGTACTAACCAGATCCATTATCTAGATCATGATGCTGCTGAGGTCAAGTTGGAGGGTTTGATCCTTATACAGCACATCAAGCAAAAAGAATATTATGCAGTGTTAACAGATGGTATCTCATAATCCGCTCTTCACTTTACAAATGTATCCCTTTGGCTGCAATAGACAAAGTGATTATGAAGAAGGAAAATCACTCAAAGTGGCTCAAAAATACGTCAGTAGTTTTATTTGAAAAGGCAAACAGCAACAATTGAAAAGATTTATTAGGAAATAGGTTCTTGAATATTAGCGTAAGGCCCACACATCCCAAGAATTACACTTAGTAATTCTCATAAAAGGGAAAGTGAGATCTTTGTTCATCTTTCTTCTGCCCATACCCAGCCTCTACCCATTATCCCAAAGCTTGGATAATTATATAATATTCTGATATTAGGGAATAATAAATGGATTATAATGTGTATATTTCAATCCAAAGGGAAATACATTTTTAATTATTCAAAATATGGAGGGGTTTTGCTTTTTAAATATGTAAACACTGAGCTCAACTTGAAAAGCAAATATGTGCAATATATTTTATGTACCACCTTATTGTGTTCTTTGGTATATTTTATTCATAGTCTGTTACTTTGGTTTTGAGTTTATATTATTACCCATAATTAAGCACTGTGTTATTTTCTAATACTCATGAAAAACTGAAATGTTTATAAATGTGTCCTTATCTTCTTTCTTCTAAATTAGTTTTGTTGTGCTATGGGAATCACAATCCTGTTCCCCCTATCTTTTTATTCTAATACTGACCCTCTAATTTATCTGTGTAATTATATTGAGTTCCTAGCATCCTAGCATTATTAGGGGAGCAGGAAGTATAATTCATTTCCCTCATTACCTGGTGCTTTATGAATACCTTTTGCTTCAGTAAAAATGTTCTGGCTATATGAATATTTGCCTTTTAGTCTTATAAACTGTACAGAGTTGAGTGAAAGAAATAAATTCTTTTTGATTATTAGATTGTTATAAAAATAAATGGAGGCTACCATCTATTTTTTTTTTTTTAATAAGCATATTGAACATGCTATGCCAGTGAGTGAGACCGGTATTTAAGGTAATGCTTACACAAGAGCATAATGGCCCTCTGGCAATTCCACCACTATGGGGGGAAAAAAATCACTGTTAAATTTAGTTTGGTATTATAAAAATCTCAGCATAGTGACATGATTCATGTGGTGGATAAATCCAAATTTTACCTTTATGGATAAGACAGAGGTACTGAATTATTAAAGTCTCAATTGAAGACACCCACTGAAAAAACTGCCAGCAATTCAATTTAACTACGTCAAAGGAATAACAAGAGAGACCTAGTTTTTGGAACTCAGGCCTGTGTATCAAAGAATATGAGTGATGTATAGTAGACTTCAAGCTGAAGACAAATGGTATTATTAAATCCTGTGACCTATTCTTTCATTAGCAGTTCTTGTTTGCAGAACACTCTCCTCGGTGCTAAGTAATCTTCACAGCTTTATATTTTACAACTGAGCCTACTTGTATTTTAGACTTCGAAACACTTGTGTTTTAAAAGGTCTCATGACAAATAGCCCTAATCTTGCTATAGGGTAATATCTATTGGGTTTTCAACATTTAGCTTCAAATGTGTATCCAGAGGATCTAAAAGATCATGTAAATAGAGCTTATGGTATTATAGGCACTATAAATTCTCTAGAAATTATATAATTAGGAAAAGTATGCTACTGGGAATGAAAATTTATGAACTATCAGATAGGACTATTTTTAAAAGGTAGTTTTTTCTACTTTTTTTTTTCTCCTACTTTAAAACTTATAAGCTAAATGTCTCTAACATATTAACTCAGCTTATGTAAAATAACAAAGTATACACAACAAGTATACAATATATAAGGCATATAACTTTCCTTGGTTATAAACCATTTGATTTAAATTCCATAAGTTTTTGTTGCTTTCTCAGCCATCCACATCTTTTCAAAAGCACAAATATTTAGATAAATACAAGGATGTCACATATATACTATATATATTGTTTCTCCCTCCTACTCCATATGTCATAACTTTCATTCCAGAGATGGAATTCTCTGTTTTTCCCCACCCCCTGCATTCTCCCCTCCACCCTGGCATTAGCCAGTACACTAGAATCACAGAGATAAGGAAGAACTATATAAGCCTAGAATCCTCCACCAAATGAGGACTGTGTGTGCGTGTGTGTGTGTGTGTGTGTGTGTTACCCATGCCTAAGACTGACACATTTCTGTTAATACCACATCAAAATCTTTCATGTATTCAGGTATGATCTACAGTTTGTTTCTAATACCCAACTCACCATATATATAAATTTACCCCAAGATAAGCTTCTCTCATTCCTTCTCTTTGTCCTCTCTCTCTTTGCCATCTTATTTCACTTTCTTCTATTTATTCTGTTATTCTGTTAGTGAGCCAAAGAAAAGCAGACAAAAACAAGTGAAAAAAAATTAAAAAATGTTTAAATAATGGCTGAAAAGTCAAGGTAAACGTGAATATTTGGAAAATCAAAATCAAATGGAACCCCATTTATTTTACATTTAATTAGACTTAGTATATGGTTAATCTTCCCAGTGGCTTAACATGCTGATTCCATCTTTTTCCCCAGTTTGATATTTACTTCCAATTATTTCCAAAACTTAAGTGGTCTTCTAAAGTCATAAAGGTGAGGAAGTGTGAGGGAAGCACTGTGTCAGGGAAAGCTCTGACAAATGAAGCAATGATGGCTGCCGTAGATATTCTATATGATGTCTCACCAAATCAAACTGTTCTGCTTGTGGAGTAGTCAAGGGCTTACTGGAGTTATTTATCTCCCAGAAGTTACTGGTGGTGTTCTGTTAATATTACAGAAATTCTTCAGGAAGTGATGTTTTTCATCTTAATTTTCCTTCATCTTGTTCTGCCTATACAATAGCGGCAAGAACATCTGCAAAATTTCAGGATACATATTAGAGACCCTGAAGTCTATCTTCAATGTGTTCACATACTTTTGTAGAAATCATGTTTTCGATAAGTAACAGTGTAAGGCAAATCAAGTGAGGAAAATGATGGACGCATGAGCTCATATCACTAAATTTCTAAGAAAACACTTTATTTCTTAATGGCTCTTATATTTAAAAGGCCCTTTCAATTTTTACTTAAGAACATGGATAATAGAATCATGTTTGTCAGATATTTGGTTTTTGGAGGTACCAGCTTGATAAGTTTGACCTTGGGCAAATGAGTTAAAACTCTGCTTCCTGATATATGCAAGCAATTCCTACAAAAACTAATGTGTATTAAGCATTTTTATTGAATTCCAGGATTTATTGAGTATCAATATTGGATATTATTATTGTATGAAATATACTTTTATTAATTTTAATTTATGCTTTATCCATTAATCCCTGTTATCCCCCTGCTAATCACAGAGACTAAATATAACACTTTTACAAACAACAATCCTTGAAATATTTAAACTGCAAAACCATGGTCCAAAAATCTTTATTTGCTTATGCTAAACCTTGTGACTTTAGAAATTATTATGACTGAGTTCCTCATGATTGATCTTCCAGGTTACCATTTTCTGGGTATTTATTAATAAACATTCCTTTTCCATATGAAACCCTGAAATAAATTACTATATTCCAGATATATCTTTATTTAAGATGCAAAGATTAACTATTTTTCAATTTTTAACCAGCATTATACATTATAATTGATGGCCTTTAAGACTGTTTTGAGCTCTGTCTCTTCCTTGTGATTTTTCTCTTTCAAAAACACTCTATCTTTCCTTCACTTCTTCCCTTCAGTTATTTTTATCTAAGAACAAAGTAGGCATCTAAGTTGGAGATGGGGGAGGCAGTGTTCCAGAGGAGGTACCAGAAGAGTGGGAGAGAATGCAGTAAGATGCTGTGGGGACAGATTTAGTATGGGATATAGGAGCTCAACTACTGTGAGAAAGGCATCTGAGCAGTATAGGGCCTCGGGACAACATACCAGGGCCAAAGCAAGGTAAGGAGTGTTTCTGTAAGGAATGGATCAGGTAGGGGTTCACAAACCTAGGCAGCTTAGTAGAAGGCAGGGACGGGAGGAGACGTAGCACAGTGCAGATTGCCATAGGCAATGCTGGGGTAAAGAAGGTACTCGCAGCCAACAGCGGAATTCAGAGTCTGAGTGGAGCATACACATGGAGGAGGTGCAATCTGGTATAGGGTATTAGAAATCGAGCAGGATAATATGGAGGTTCTGTGAGGGGCCATTTAGGTGGAGTGTTCAAGTCCAACCAGATTACAAAGGGAATCCTTGCAGGAAGTGGCCAACACATTGTATTGAAATCTGAATACAGTATGTAGGTTGCCCATGCAGGGGAAGAGACATAAGTGCAGAGGGCACGGAATATCTGAGTACTGAATGTGTTTTGGTTTTCATGGTGTCACTGCTCCCAGACTTTGTCTGTGTACTTACTAGAGAATACAAATGTGACCAGATGCATAAGTGTGTACCCACAAAAACACTCATGCATATATGCAGTTTTACATATATATGAATACATACATGCTTATTCCCTTAATGCTGGCATTTCTAATTCTGATCTAAAACACGAGTTTTCTCTCCTTTATATTTGCAGATTGCTTCTACAATAGGAGGAAAACCTAGCTCCTATCCTTTTTTTTTTAATTTTATTTATTTATTTGACAGAGAGAGATCACAAGTAGGCAGAGAGGCAGACAGGGAGAGAGAGAGAGAGGAGGAGGAAGCAGGCTCCCTGCAGAGCAGAGAGCCCAATGCGGGACTCGATCCCAGGACCCTGAGATCATGACCTGAGCCGAAGACAGAGGCTTAACCCACTGGGCCACCCAAGCGCCCACTCCTGTCCTTTTTAAAAAGATTTTATTTTTATTTTTTGGGGAGATAGAGTGAACGAGAGATTGCACACACACAAGTCAAGGGGAGGGGCAAAGAGAGAGAGAAGCAGACTCTCCACTGAGCAGGGAGCCTGATGTGGAGCTCCATCCCAGGACCCTGGGAATGTGACCTGAGCTGAAGGCAGATAGATCTTAACTGAGTGAGCCACCCAGGCACCCTCTAGCTCCTCTCTTTAATGTTTACCTATTTGAACATTGTGTGTGTGTGTGTGTGTGTATGACTTACACAAATATTTAAACCAAGTGTTAATGATTGTCAAGTGATGAGGAGTTTTAACATCCAATATAATACAATGTTATAAAGGATACTCAGTGAATGTAGAAAATACTGCAAATTACAAGTAGTCATAATAAACATTAAGTTTCAGTTATACAGATGAGGAAGTTCTGAAGATCTGATGTGCAGCATGGTGACTATAGTTAACAGTATGGTATTGTACACTTGAAATTTGCTAAGAGTAGATCTTAAGTATTCTCACCACACAGGAGGGAGGGAGGGAGGGAGAGAAAAGTAAAAGACAGAGAGAGAGAGGAAGGAAGGAAAGAAGGGGGAAAGGCAACTATGTGAGGTGATGGATATTAATTAGGTTGATTGTGATGGTCATTTCATGATGCATACATACATCAAAACATCAAGTCGTGTAATGTGATTATATATATTTTTTATTTATCAATTATACCTCAGTAAAGCTGAACAAATCATGTTATATAAGACTACATAATGGTTTAGAAATTTTTTTTCAATATGCTATTTGGGAAAAATAAAAGATTACATGAGTACAATATGACTCCAAAACTGTAAAAGGAAAATGGATATTTGCACATAAAGATAAGCTGGGAAGATATATAATCCCCCTAATACACATAATAAACATAATAAAAGTAATACAAGCATATGGTAACAAATCCGTACAGTAAGAAAGAGAAAGAAAAAGTAAAAAGTCATTCCTCTCTCCACTTTGAACTCCTGTTCTTCCAGAAACAAACTTTTAACCACTTAAGATACTAGTTTTTATCATAGCTATTGTCCCATTTTGAACTATATAATACACTTAAATCTTTATTTCTTCAAGTATCAACATAAAACAATCTCTGTTGAGTTCCCAAACCTGCTGTGAAATATGAAGAGTGTAGCTTGGTTCCCTCTCATAAGACTTTGAGGAGATGAAGGAATGGTATGATTTTGGTCTCAAAACCCTAGAATATGTAGATTTCATTATTTATGTGTTAGCAGAGTAGCCACATTTTTTGTACCCATTACTGTGAGGAAGCTGTGGGTCTGAAATGAGGGAAATTGAAAAACATGTCTTAATTTGAAATTACACCTATTTTTTATTTTAGAATCACATTTTTTTGGAATGTTTCCATTATCAAATTGAAGAGAAAGAATGCCTTTGAATTTTAGGTAGACAAGTTGTTGTTGTTTTTGTTTGTTTAAAGATTGTATTTATTTATTTGACAGACAGAGATCACAAGTAGGCAGAGAGGCAGAGAGAGAGGGGGAAGCAGGCTCCCTGCTGAGCAGAGAGCCTGATGTGGGGCTCAATCCCAGGATGCTGGGATCATGACCTGAGCCAAAGGCAGAGATTTTAACCCACTGAGCCACCCAGGCTCCCAAACAAGTTGTTGTGTAGATAATATGTTCGTAGATAATCCCTTTAAGACACAATTTCAGGCCTGGAGGACTAATTTATAAGGATCAAGATGTGCCTTTTTTGGGGAAAAGATAGTATTTAGTTGATTCAGTAGACTTAGGCTCAGATATCAAACACAAACTACTAGGTCTTAAAAGATTCATATTACTACAGTGTCTGCTCTCTCTGTTGGAAGGCTTAATGCCTTAAAACCCTAGGAGGGTTTTAAACATTGTTTGGGTATTATATTTGATAGGGAATAAAGGCCATGAAACAATTACAACCAGTTCTGTCTTTAGAATTCCTGTCCTTTTTAATTTATTTTAGTAAATTAAAACATAGTGCTGCTTAGGCAAAAAACAAAAACAAGATATAAATATAATAATATGCATTCACTTTAATAAAATAGTTTTAATAACAGTTTATTTTAGAGAATTACCTTATTTTTCATGTTTTTTTCTCAGTGTTTTGTAATTTCCATATTTTCATCTAAACTAGCAATATTAGTGTATACTATTAATATATACTTATAGCATATGTTACATAGTTACATGTTAATATTTAATGTATGATATATTAATATATAGTGTATAAGTGTATTAATATATAATAATGTATATAATTCTTTGTAGGAGGTAAAGGACAATATATTTAAGCAATCTATTAAAAAATTTCAGTTTTTAGTTTTGCTTTCACTCCTAGATGATAGTTTTACTGGAAATAAAAATTTCAGATTAAAGATATTTTCCCTCTAACAACTCAGTTATTTCCCAATTTTTCTCTATCATCAAGTGTTAGTAATAAGCAGCCTGACACCAATCTAATTTTATTATAGGTAGGATTTTTTTCCTTCTTGGAGACATTTTGAATTTCTTACTTGCTTTCTTTGGGGTGAAATTTTACTTGTCATGTAAAAGTAAGATACTGATTTTAAAAGCTATAGACATTCCTTGAAATAATCAATATGGCTCCTGTTTCACTTGCTACAGTATCTCTGAAACTGCCCCCACCGTCTCCAAGACTACATCTGGAAACTCTTGGTGTGCCAAAGAAAGAATGGCAACCATTTATAATATTGCCTTTTTAATGGTCTGTCTAGCTGTGGCTAACATGGCATATATTCCTATCTACTTGGCCTTCCACATAATGTCTCTTCTTCACACGACTCTTTCCTTTCCTCCCTTTCTTAGAGCTGATATGTATGTGTGTGTTAGCTTGTGCATGTCTATGTTTATGTAAACATTTCTTTAACATTGCTTCACTGGGTCATTCATGTGTTTATCATTAATTGTACAAGAGAATGTTTTCTAACTTCCTAAAATGGAGTGACTTTAGTACTAAAATTTATTGTTAAGAGAAAATCCATCCCTTTTGAAACTGATCAATTTTTTAAAATATTAATGGACAAAGTTATTTCTTTAATGAATACAATTTTTTTAAGTTGGTTTATATTTATTTTTATTTTTTTAATTTCTTTTCAGCGTAACAGTATTCATTGTTTTTGCATCACACACAGTGCTCCATGCAATCCGTGCCCTCTCCAATACCCACCACCTGGTTCCCCCAACCTCCCACCCCCGGCCCCTTCAAAACCCTCAGATTGTTTTTCAGAGTCCATAGTCTCTCATGGTTCACCTCCCCTTCCAATTTCCCTCAACTCCCTTCTGCTCTCCATCTCCCCTTGTCCTCCATGCTATTTGTTATGCTCCACAAATAAATGAAACCATATGATAATTGACTCTCTCTGCTTGACTTATTTCACTCAGCATAATCTCTTCCAGTCCCGTCCATGTTGCTACAAAAGTTGGGTATTCATCCTTTCTGATGGAGGCATAATACTCCATAGTGTATATGGGCCACATCTTCCTTATCCATTCGTCCATTGAAGGGCATCTTGGTTCTTTCTGGAGTTTGGCGACCGTGGCCATTGCTGCTATAAACATGGGGGTACAGATGGCCCTTCTTTTCACTACATCTGTTTTTTTGGGGTAAATACCCAGTAGTTGGTTTATTTTAAGTCTTCCACTCAACGAGACAATAATAGGATTCATTATCTATAAAAACATATTTTTGACCCATCTATAGAATGAAATTTAGACTTTATGTTCTTTATAATTTTATACTAAATGACCACCTAGTGATGTCTGGAGTTTAAGAACATTTATATATGGGCATGTAATGTGTGTGTGTGTGTGTGTGTGTGTGTGTGTGTGTGTGAGTGATCCTATAGGCATGTACTCAATCTCCTTTGTGTGCTAAATGTTGTATTTACTAAGCACAGAAATAAACCAACATCTTACCATCATGGAGCTTCCATTCTATGTACAACCATAAAGTGATCTAAGTATCAGTAGTGAAACTGAGGCACTTAATCTGACACCTCCTTGACAGATAAGAAGCCCTTAGTGAGATTAGTCATGAGGTGGGCAGCTGTGAGGAAACCTAGGTGATAGGAAGAAATTACCTAGAATGTCTCTATATCTCAGTGACTTAGGAACTCTGAAATGTTACTTTTCCATCCTTACTTCACTGAAGATCTATGAACACTATGAAACCCAGACATAATTCAAAACAACATGATGGCACCATAGGAAAATTTGTCTATAATTTAGTATAGCTAAATTTTGGAGCTATTCTTGCCAATCACAAGCTTTATATTCTTTGTCCATACAAAAAAAAAATTATTGCTCAGTATAAGAATTAATTATGTAGATCCTGTCAAGGGGAAAAATAGCTTAAGTTTAAGTAGTCAAACAGAGGTAACAGTTTTTATTCAGTTGTTGCACACTAAGGGAAATCTGAAGATTAGGTAATTCCCTAAGGCATAGCAAAATTAGAAATTTATAAGTTAAGGAGAAAAGAAAGATACAGGCCCAGGTCACTGTTTTCTTAATCAGTAACTGCCATGAAATCTATGTCAGAATGGCTAGAGATCTTCCATTTTTCTATGCCTCTTGCTCAGGATCCTTGGTTCAATCTCATTCTGGAAACTGTCAGAACATTTATTTCCAGAGCTGCATTTATTAAACTGTCGGAGACCAGGTGCTATCTGTATTTGGAATTATACAGGGTTTTTACAGTGCAGGTGAAGGGGGCAGATCTTAGGGACTATCTCATAGATTCTTTTATGGATTAATAGATGGATAGAGAGGTAGAAAGGTAGATACATGGGAGTAGGAAGGGAGAAAATGTTACTTGCTGTGGATCTTATAAAGCAAGTTGTATCAGTTCAAAGTATCCTGGTCTTCTACTGTCTTAAAAAGTTGAGAATTGTGAGTATGATGGTTAAATGCCACATATATTAATTATGCAAGATATCAAAGAAGTAACTGAAATGGTTGTCATATACAGTTAAATTGAGAGTAATTTATCTGCAAACCTGCTTTACAAGGTGAGTATTTTAGAAAAGTGCTATGAACATGTAAATGAAACATTTGAATGTGCCTTAAATTAGAAACTTAAAAATATACTCTGCACATTATTCTGGGTATATCCTCCTCCCTGGTTACATGAGAATCTATGGACTAATTTCCCCATGTAAACTAGTGAAAAAAATATGCAAAGAAGGAAATATTATTTTTAAGAGATGATTCTTAAAAAGAATAACTCAAGCTTTCTGGATTGTTGAATACAATATGTACTACAATTTTATATTATTGAATATAAGCAGGAAGCTATTTTAAATTAAGGAGTAGCATATAACTTGTAAGGTACCTTTGAACTGTATGAGGGTTTAACAACAGGTGTGTTTCAGTAATCACTCATTTTTCTTTAATATGCTCATCTTTAGAAGCCCTTTCTACAAATAGTTAGAATCTAAGTATTGAATTTTTAATCTCCTTGCTGCAGAGCAATGGGAAAACTTACGTTGTGTCAGTGCATTTAGCACTTGAACATTTTCAAAAAGTATTTACACTTGCCACAGTTGATTTTTAATTGTGTCCTCTTGATTGTTGGATTTGGCTATAATAATTTTACTAGGAGATTTTGCAATTTTTTTGTTTATTTATATAAAGGACATGGTAGCTACTCCTTTCTTAAAATTATCAAGCAATTAAATGTGTTTATCATATGGAAATATGTTTAGTATATACAGACAAAACATTAAAAATATGAGTATGCTATTTCAAATGGAAAAATAGAGTTTGCTTACATATGTCAGTAGAAAGCATAAAACTGTCATTATTTTATTTCTTCTTTGGGATGAGGCAGAGGCTGTTATGTCACTAATTTTTATTTTCTCTGTGTTAAAGTCCTAAAACCAATAGATCAAAGATGTGTCCAAGAATTAAGTAAGTATGTATTTAGAACTAACACAAAATCAGCATATTAGTAACTTGACTCTGTTGAAATTACAACTGGCTTAAATATTTACCCTTGGAAGTTTTGGATGTGCTTTTGTCTTGATATTTTTTTACATGCTACCCCACATGCAAAATTAAAATTATCTGTATTTCATTTGCAATGTAGGCCAACCTATCTCCCTAATGTCTTTCTAACCACTTATATCATGCCTTTTAGAGCTTTTTTATTCTCCATTCTGAGGTGCTACAAAGATATCTTTAAAAAGATTAATACTGTTGCCAAAATTGTTAATAGAAATCTGAAAAATCTAAATACCAAATAACTACCTTTTTTTAAACTGATTGCAATACTTTACTTAGCAAACAGCTCCTCATCTAAGTTTTCTTTCCCAGTGACTGGCAGCACCATAAATTCATTTTGGTGAATACTGTCTGAGATCAGTATAGCCGTTCATATAGCGCATAGCCATTCATATCTCTATCTTTCATTATCAATCATTAAATCTGATTGGCTCCATTTTTATATTCTCAGATTGTTTGTTTCTTCCTACAAGCCTTGTTCTCGGATATATAATGCAGACAACTGATAGTTCTAATTTGGATAAGGGACAGTGTTCAGTCATCTCCCTGAAAACAACCTAGGTGAATTCTTCAAAACAAATTGTCACCCACCCCCAACTGAATTCCCATTAAATTTAAGATGAAGTCCAAATGCTTCAGTGGTGCCTATACATTATTATATAAATGCAGCCTAGTGAGGCTTGCCCTTTTTCTCACTGTTTCTGAACAAGTCATACAAAATTGATCTTTGATTACTTGTTTCCCCAAACTTTTAAACTTGCATACATCTCTCTGGTTAAAGTACTGGTCTTGGGGCACCTGAGTGGCTCAGTGGCTTAAAGCCTCTGCCTTTGGCTTAGGTCATGATCCCAGGGTTCTGGGATCAAGCCCTGCAACCGGCTGTCTGCTCCTCAGAGAGCCTGCTTCCTCCTCTCTCTCTGCCTGCATTCCTGCCTACTTGTGATCTCTGTCTGTCAAATAAATAAATAAAATCTTTCAAAAAAAAAAAAAGTACTGCTCTTTTTCATCTAGCACTGTTATCTATCCAGCAGATCCACTAATCTAGGACTTGGCTTTTTCAGTCCTGATGCCTGAGTTGGTTGTCTTCTCTGTGGGTTGTTATTGCCTGTTCACTTACCTACATTCTCTGTCCTAATTAATGTTCATCTCACTTTTGCCATTCTCATGGACGCATCACAATATTTAGTTCAGTGCCAGATGCATGATAAACATTTGATAAATATTTCGAATGAATCAATGAATGACAGTTAAGAGAATGAAATATAGAATTATTCATGTATCTGTATTATGCAATAAATTCATTATTGCATTATTGATTTTGTGCTGGTGTTTTTTTCTTTTTTTGGGGGGGGGCATATCAGTGTATCCATATCTGTAATGTGTTATTCAGTCTCCTTTAATTCTATGTCCTTTTGAGAGAAATGACCAAGTGTAAGGTTTTGAGGAAGTCAGAGGTGAAAACTCTAGACAATAGATGGGGGGAGGACATAGGTGCGTATCCTTTCACTAGTAAATGAAAGAGAAAATGATGAAATTAAATATAGAAGGGAATTTAGCTCTTTCTGAATGGTTGATTTTATAAAAATATGAAGACAGGACAGCAGCAGAGGAGAAAGAGAGAAGCTTCCTATTTGAAGATGCACTTTTGGTAGATGCTCACCAGGACTAACCTTTAAAAAGAGAAATTTAATCTAATAATGTTGGAACTTAGAATTTAAAAGTGACATTTTATAATTTATAAGCATTGATAGTGACAGAATCTAGAACCACTGCTAAAGAGTAAGGCTAATTTATATTTTGTTACCACTGAGTATATTTCTTGGCATAATTTTAAAATTACTATCCTTATTAAGAGAATTATTACAGAAAACAATGATAGTGAAAACTTCAAATATACTGTGCTCACTGTTACTTTTATGAAGTCCACTGCAGCAAAAGCCTTCATTTTCATCTGGTTGTTACATAGATTATTGAAGAAAAATAAAAATTACTGCTTTAAGATAAAAAAAAACAGAGCGTAACAAAGGAATGAATCACAAAGGTCAATGAAATGGACAAACAAGGAAATACTTTCTATTTTTTTTTACATTTACAGAGGAAATTTTACCAGTTGCACATAGAGATGTATTTATTTTTTTCTAGAACTATCCCATTAATATTACTAATGTGTGGTATTTTATTTTGGATGGAGAGTGTCTTACTCAGGTTCCATACCCAGTATGGAGACCAGCATAGGGCTCAGTCTTAAAACTCTGAGATTGAGATCCGAGCTGAAATCAAGGGTCAGATGCTTAACTGACTGAACCACCCAGGCACGCCTGCTCTGTGGTATTGTGATGGCATGTGAATTCATTAATTAAAATGATTAAAATCACATTATATATAAATTCAAATTCTAAGAAAGCATTTTTATTCTTATCTGTATATGATATAGTTTGACATGTTTTTAAAATTTTCCCATTTTACATTTTTCCTACAAACTCTTTCCCAAATTCCAACCCATTCACCTCATTAGGCTGATTTTCTTCCCCAGTTAGGAAGAGAGAAGACTCCAGTATTTCCATTCTCTATTACATTTTGTTTCAGTTTGGTTTTCTGGGGGTTTTGTTTGTTTTTACATGTTTTCCAGCTTTATTGAGATATAATTGACATACAACATGGTGTAAGCTTACGGTATACAATGTGTTGATTTGATACATGTATATATTATGAAATGATTACCATTGTAGCATTAATGAAAACCTCCAACATATCACATAATTGCCATTTCTTTTTTTTATAGTGAGAGCATTTAAGATGTACTCCCTTAGCAACTTCCATGTGTATAATGCAGTGTTGTTAACTACAACCACCATGCTGTACACTAGGTCCCCAGAACTTTTTATCTTATAAGTGGAAGTTTGTACTCCTTAACCAACATCTCCCCATTTCTTCCATCTTTCCACCCCAGCCGCTATTAACCCCCATTCTGTTCTAAGCTTCTTTAAGTTCAGCTATTTTAGATTCTACATATAAGTGATAGAATACTGTATATGTCTTCCTTTTTCTGACTTATATCATTTAGCATAATGTCTATGTTGTTGCAAATGGCAAGATTTCTATCTCGTGATTCTCATCCATTATTGTATATCATATAAATACATGTATTATTATTATAAATTATAATATTATATTGTAACATAATTGGATCTTATATATACAAAATATATATATACACACATACACATATACACATATACACATACATACACACACATACACAAACCACATCTTCTTATCCATTCATTCATCCAATCCAATAATACCACTTCTGGGTATATATCCAAAGAAATCAGGACCTCAAAGAGATATCTGCACTCCTGTGTTTATTGCAGCTTTATTCACAATAACCAAAATATGAAAACAACCTAAGTATCTCCATTGTTTTAATTGTGGTGCTTCCATGAAGTACCAGAACATAGAGCAGAGCTAGGTGACGTAGAAAAGTAGAGTTTCCTATCATCTGTGTTTATATCTCTTGTTTGTTTCCTTCCTCTTTTCACTTTATATCGCCCTTATGTTTCCAGGACAACCCACTGAATCTCTAATAGTTTGTGAAGATCTGTCCAACATTTATCTGCTTAGCATCCCTTAATCTGAGATCTGTGCTCTTTTCAATGTGACAAATAACTAATCTGGAAACCTAATTGTTAATTGTGTGTGAGAGGAGAATTCATTATTCATATGTTCATGAGATGCTACGGCTATATTCTTACAAGTAACTTTTTGTGCAAAAATGTTAAATTAATGTGTTATACAGCAGGATAAAGACTGAATTACCTTCATCCAAATGACTATTTTAAAACTATTTTATTTTTTTAAAGATTTTATTTATTTATTTGACACAGAGAGAGAGAGATCACAAATAGGCAGAGAGGCAGGCAGAGAGAGGGGGAGCAGACTCCCCGCTGAGCAGAGAGCCTAATGTGAGGCTCCATCCCAGGACCCCAAGATCATGACTTGAGCTGAAGGCAGAGGCTTAACTCACTGAGCCACCCAGGTGCCCCTTTAAAACTATTTTATTTGCAATTTCTCTTCCATTGACCATGTCATCATACAAACTTTAATAACTGAAATAATAGTGTGGAATACCATCATATGTCAGTTATCTCACAGAACATTTATTGAGTATTTACATTGAGTTTGGAATTTATAGAGTGGTGTAGAGGTAGCTTCAGATAGAAGGAGCTTATGTGTATTTGGAGATATGACACATAAGTAGAATAATGCCAAATAGAGTGATAGCAAGTATATTAAAGTCCTCTATGGGTGCTGTGTAAACATATCAGTGAGCAACTGATCAAATTTCTGAGAAGAATTTAAGTCAAAAATGGAATGAGACATTGGGAATACAAGGATCTGAACAAAGTCCTAAGCAGAAAAAATGACTAGAAAGAACAACTAGAAAGAAAGAAGAAGAAGAGGAAGCATGATATATAAGGGAACGTAAAAACGTGTGCAAAGTGCAGGTACACTGGTACTTGAGCATATGGAGAAGGTATTGGGAATAGGAGGAGCAGTTTTGGATGAGAAGATCCGTGCCAGGTCATGAAGGATGTTGCAGGCCATGCTAGGGATTTTGCCCTTTATTCTAATGATGTTTGCTCTCTTAATGAATATTAAGTAGAACATCATGTGATTATTCATGTTAGGAAGATTATTTATTTAGTTATTTATTTATTTTTAGCAGAGTCTAGACTTCAGGCAACAAGACTGGAAGCTAGAAGGACAGATAGGTAGTGACTGCACTAAATCAAACTTGGAAACATGAGAGACTGAACTAAAGTCAGAAAGTTAAATTGTTAGAACTTGGACTCTAAGGAGTGAGATGTTGATGACTCCTGGGTTTCTGGATTTTCCATCTAAAATATATGCAACTGTTGGTGTCTTACTTGTAGCCTACATCAATCAAGGGTCAAAGTTGACTGTACCACCATCTTGTCACCCCTGGATAAAAAGAAAAAAAAAATTGTTCACAATTGTTGGGAGCTTCCCAAATAGGATCTGTGTTGGTCAGTGGTAACTGAGCTATGGAAAGTGAATGAGAGTAGGGCAGACATATGGACGTGTATACAAGTAATTTTTTCTGAAAGTTGAAGGAGCTGGGAACATACTTAGCTTTTTCTGGTAAAGATTTGATAATGATAACAGAAATGGTGATTATTAAGCTATGATTAGAGCCACCTGGAAGAGAATGGCAGCTCTGTTGGTGATTTAAATTTAAGGAGCTACCATCAATTTGTGAGAGCCCCAACACACATTTCTCTTTGTGAGGAAGGCTTTCAGGGGACACTTTGGAATACAGTGATTTTGTGATACTGGAGACATATTGCGATAGAATAAAATACCCTATCTACATATTTAGATCATATAGATCTATATCTATAAAGTTTCTTTCTTTCCCTCAGATTGAGGTTGTTATTCTCCCTCCATTAGCGCAAAATCATTGAGTTTCATTCCAGTAGCAAAACTTCACCCTGAGAGTGAGACAAAAGTTTGATTTAGTTAATTTCCTGGCGGCAGTCTTGGGCAATTGCCTCATATGATTTTGCCTCTCTCACTGGATATGAATGGGTCAAATTCTTGTAAGAGTCATTGATTTGGCATGGATTTATGTACTCCACATCAGAACAATAGAGTCCTTTATTTATACCCATTCCATTACAGTGAATATGTTTTCACATCATATTGGATGATAGGTCCAGCCAGTGACAGTGACAATCTGTGAGGTGCAGACTTGATTAATGGCTTGATTGCAGTTGGTCACATCAGAGAACAGGCCCTTACCAAGAACATTTGTCAATGGGTCATCTGTTGTTCCTTAAGGAATTTTTCTTTCTCAGAGAAATCTTCCCAATAGGGCAAAGAGCAGCTTTACATCAGTCAGGACCCACTGCAAAATCTCTGAGATAATTTCTGTCTCCAAATGGACTAAGGTTGGCTTGACATGCTACAGGGGAGGGTGGGCTGTGAAGTTGTTTAGGTGATACAGTTATCCCTTCATAAGCATTATGCATCAATTTTCTTCACAAGCCAACTATTTGAAGTTTTAGTGATTCACCTGGTTTTGCACACAGCAGTTACAAATTTCACCTTTTCATGCTTAGTATAGATGGGTGTCCCTGTAACTTTTACCTAAAAGGGTTCAGAAATTCCTGCCTATCTAGGAGGACTGAAGGCTGACTGTCATAGTGATGACTAAGTCCACTTGCCCAGAGAATGGTTAGCAACAACCATGGTACCAGTGAAGCAGCTGCCTTTAATTCTGCTTCCTCAGTCTCTCATGTTCGGTTAACCAGGCCACCAAGACTCATCCTTCCTCTTCCTAAAAGCCATATCTCTGTTAGTGTCCCATCCTCTTTGTGCAAACTGTCAAGAACTGGGAAAGGTCTGAAATGTTACCAGATATGCAAGTTTAAACATTAGTCTCTTACTATTTCTTGGATGCTGTCAGAAGATATGACTCTCCTAGAACAAAGACAAAGTAATTAGCCATTCCAGTAGCTTTAATCAGAGTGTCAAGGTCTTACTGCACATGTTCTATAAGCCCATATTTCTAAAGAGTGATGTAAAAAGAGCCAAGTGAGTTTTGCACACACAATGGGTTGAATTACAGGAGAGGAACATTTTTCTTTGGAAATTCAAATCTTTTATGGTGGACAGTAAACATACCTGTTATCTACTCTGGAGGAAAATATCTTCCAAGGCTGTTTGCTATACACACAACCTTGAAAAGGTAGTTTAGAAATAAGGCAGTTAGTGCCTCTGCTGAATTGGTAAGTGGAAAGGGAAGACACCCATGAAGAATTGTCTCCACATATGCAGAAGTGGAGAAAGGGGAATTAAAGGAACAAAGGAAAAGCTTTCTGTTGTATAAAAACCTGAAATGCATACCCTTGTCTCATGCATGGATGAAACTGTCCTCAAGACCCACTTTTACAAGACCCCTTCTATTACAAAAAAGTCTGAAACAAAACTAGATTACAGCATAAACCAGTTAGAGAAGTGCAAAGCCTGCTTTCAGAGGGCACAGCCTCCACACTGAGGCTATTAAATAATTTTGCAAAATTATATTGGAGAAAAATCTGTCATTAGATTTGATAGAGTAACTGAGATGTGACTTACCCAGCCATCACTTTTTGGACATTAGAACATAGGCAGGACTTAGAGGTCCTTCCCAAACTGCAGTGTTGGGAAACAGATTCTAAGCAGAGCACAGCCTCATGGAATTAAGGAGACAATTCAAAGTTAAAGGTGTTTGTAACATAAACTTATTTGCATCTTATTTTTACCGTTTCACTCAATTGGCCATTTCCTCATATTCCTAGGGTTTCAATTAATATGCTGTGTATTATTTTTACATTTACTCTAGTTCTCTTTCCATGTATAATAAAAAGCAGACCATACCAAAGTTATAAATTTATGATTGCTGTAGAGTTGACTCTTGCTGGGTACCTAAGATATGAGTGCTTGGTCCAAGGACATTGTTTGAAATGAAAACATTCAATATTATCCTGAGTATGTCTGTCGGCCAGTCTTTTTCTCTCTTTTGTTTTCTAATGTAATGAAGCTTCACTTTTTATATCATGGGATATTATGTCTTTCTTTTACGATTGGAAACCTGTATATAGCTTAACAGTATTTCTTCAAAATTTATAAAGTAATTTAGTAATTTTTTTCTATTTTTTGACCAAGGGATCATATCTACACAATCTTATTCTTTGAAACATTTGACTAATTTATGTTTTTGAAATAGTGACTGATCTTGTTAATAACTGGTCACTAGTGATCACCAATATTTGGACTCACTTTTAATTCCTGTTTTTGCTGCAATTTTTCAGTATTTAAGCATATTTTTGTCTGAACATTTTAGTGTTTGTACTTCAGCTGTTTTTAAAAGCTTGTGCATATATAAATATACACACACACACACATATATATATACTTGCTTATATGGTTACACACACACATACATACACACATATGTATACACACACATACACATATATATACACACAAACACACACATATATATACTTGCTTATATGGTTCATGATCAAGTGCATAATTATTAGGATAAAATGCCCTCTATATGAAAGTAACTTAAAATTATAACTATTCTATTTTGTCATCCTTTTACCCTTGTGTAGTCATCCTTTTACCCTTGTGTATATACTTAATTTTCTCTTTTGAACTCATAGATTTTTATAAATTCAAATGATCCAAATTACCATAATAATTTTTAATATTTAATTGTCTAATTATTATAGTGCGGTCATTGAGAAACCCTTTAATACGGCTTCAGCACATCTTGAATGCATTTTATTTTTTCCATTTTATTTTTTTAAAGATGTTATTTATTTGACAGAGATATCACAACTAGGCAGAGAGGCAGGCAGAGAGAGAGGGGGAAGTAAGCTCACTGCCAAGCAGAGAGCCCGATGCAGGGCTCAATCCCAGGACCATGAGATCATGACCTGAGCCAAAGGCAGAGGCTTAACCCACTGAGCCACGCAGGCGTCCCTTGAATGTATTTTAAATGTAGATAGTGACAAGAGAGTTCACTCCAAGCCTATTTGTTTCTCCTACCCAAACCCGTGAAATCAATGGTCCTCCAAGGAACCCTAGTAACTTTATTAGAGATTGGTAACAGAAGTGAAAATAACATCTGAATTATTCTGTAAAGATGTTTGTGAGAAATTTTCATGGACTAAATTGTAGTTATTCTATTAAAATACTTTCAGAAATTATAGAGCTGGAAGACACATCTTTTTGTAACTGATTTCCAACTAATTTCCATTATAACATATACCTTTCTTACAGTGTGAGGCTTTATAGACCCAAAGACATTGTCATGCCTTGATATATGTCCTCTCTCCCTTTTAAACTACAAGATTGTTATACTTTTAATGCACTGAATTTCTATGTCAATTAACAATTTAAATTTGTGTCCATTTAGAATTATAGGCCGATGATATGATGTTAATGAGGAAAAGCAACGGTATAGATTTAATAAAGACTGAGCAACATCTTATAAAGATATAATTGTTTTCAATCTCCATTCTAACTGAAGTTTCAATGTAGGGCAACCAAACCCAGTATATCACAGACTAAATCAGCCTTTCCAGGCTTACTTACTGCAATTCCTCAGGCATACATTTAAAGGAACATGAGTTGACACTTTCATCTCCCAGACTGAGCTTCCAAAGCTAAAATTCTTGAGATCATTCTTTCTCCCCCATTAACTTTATCCCTCATATCCAATTTATTGTCAAGGTCTCTTACTTATACTTCCTGGATATTGTTAGAATCCATCCTCTCTTCAAGGTCATCACTGTTACTGCCTTTTATAAAGCTGATACCATTTCTCCTCTCATTTATTGAATTATCTTCCTAACTTTCCTCTATTTGTCCAGTTTTGACCTTTTCCTGCAATTCCTTTTCAGGCTGCTGTCAGTAATTTTTATAAAATAAACACATGATATTGTTTTATTTCTTAAAAAGCTCCCATGGTTTTCTACTACATTTAGAATAAAGCTCAAACACCCAGTCACTGCATAGGAGAACACTTTATTCTCCTGATAATCCCTTCAGCCTTTCATGACATCTTAACTTCTTAAACTGAAGACATTTTTTCAAAAGTGCCATTTCTTTTTTTTTTTTTTTCTTCTGACTCATAAAACCACTCTCTGAAATCTTCTTGCTAAACTAATTTTTCTTCCTCTGGGGAAATCTTACTTATTCTTTAAAATTTGGCTTAGATATATCTTTTTGTTAAGGAGCTTACCTACTGTTTCCCTGGTGGATGGAATAATGCTAAAGGTGTCCAAACCCTGATCTCCAGAGCTGTTATCTAACATGGCAAAAGAATTTACAGATGTGACTAAGGCCAAGGACATTGAGGTAAGGAGATTTTCCTGCAGTACCTGGGTAGGCCCAATCTAAATATGAGTCCCTAAACGTGGAAGAGAAAAGTGGAAGAGTGAGTCAGAAGATGCAGAGTGAGGACTAGACCTGCTATTGCTAGTTTTGAGAGAAAAGAAGGGGAATAGGAGCCAAGAAATGTGGCAACATCTAGAAGTTGGGAATGGTTCTTAGTTTACAGTCCCCAAGAAAACAAGGGCCTTAGTCCAACAGCTGCAAGGAGCTGAATTCTGATGATAATACAATTCAGCACAGAGATGGACTTTGTTCTAGGAGCCCCCAGAGAGGAGCACAGTTCTGTGGGCTTTTTGATGACCCATACAGGACTTCTGATGTACAGAACTATAAGGATGTTCTTTGCCTGGGATTCTAATAGCAGCTGGGATTATCTTTTAAACATTCATAATGCAGTAATATGATGTTCCTTGACTTGTCAGTGTCCCCAATAGACTATCCCCCTCTAGTTGGCATTGTCTATATTCCTGTCAACCTTCGGAATGCCTGGAACATAGTAAATATACAATAAATCATGGCTGGATTAATGTATAAATATAGCACTATTCATACATTTATGTTTTGTCCTTTATTAGAAATAAAAACATCCTTATATTTCATAATTGATTTTTAAAGTGTCTCCCTCTGCTTTTTTTTCTCTTTTATCTTCTTTTAATTAGCTCCATCTTTTTCTCTTTTCTTTCATTTTTTATTTCTCTTATTATATCTGCCTCTCAAATGCTTCAGCATAGCCCAAATATCAATAGATTTGGCCATTGAATAAAGCTTTTTTTCACAAGTACAAAAAAAAAAAAAAAAACAGAACTCAATGCAAGTATATTAAATTTGACAATTTAGTACAACTTACTGAAAGCCAAGTTATAGCTTATTTATTATAATCTATTGACAAATACATTATATTGGGCAAAAATAATCACTGGGCTAAACAAGGTGCTATTACATTTTTTAAAATTAGCTTTATTTTATTTTTTTTTCAGTGTTCCAAAATTCATTGTTTATGCACCACAACCCATGCTCCATAATACCCACTACCAGGGTCACCCAACCCCCAGCCCCCTCCCCTCCAAAACCCTCAGTTTGTTTTCCAGAGTCCACAGTGTCTCATGGTTTGTCTCCCCCTATCGCATTTCTATTTGAAATTTAATAGTGATAAATGGGAGAAGTATAAATAGATTACATGGAAAGTGACAACTGCACAGTATTTCATTGCAACTACTTATAAAAGTTTTAAAATTTCTTAAGAACTCCAAGAGTTTACAAATAAACCCTATTAGCATTGGTTAATAACTTAACATCATTATATTGATTATGGATCTTCATATATGAAGATTAGATTGCTTATTTTTGATAAACATAGGGTTTCACTGCATATTCAATTAATATTAGTTTAATTGATTAATTAATTTTCAGCCTTAGAAACTGACATGATTTTGATCTTTACTCATAACATGAATACTTTTAAATGCAAATTGATCTAGGAAAAGAGAGAGAGAGAAGCAAGGTATAAATAATAAAATTTGTCTCTATCTTGACAATCTTGGAGAAGTATTATTACAATATGTCCTTTCCAAATTGTACGTTTGTCTTTTGATTTCCCCTTTCTCAAAATCCTATAAAATCGGAGTAGAAGAGAGATATTTTCTACATCTAACAAAATGGTGTTCACATCAGCAGGGCATTCTAACAAAATGGATTATATATATTTTTTTAATTTTCCTTTTGAATAATACATTACCATTTTTTCCAGACAATGGTGGAGCATTTGGTAAACTGGCATTTAGAGGAATATATTTTAGTTGCAAGTAGGCCACAACTAACTGTGGAAGAGAATGGAAATAAATTCTCTGGACTGTATTCCATACTAAATGAAGATGAACTAGGCTGAGGAATTTTTTCAACTCTGCTCCTTAGATTTTCAGTAGTATTTTTGGGAAGTGTTTCATGAGCCAACTCAGAATAGCCAAAATCAGGTTCTACCATTCAAGAAATTAGACCCTTATTTTCACTTCAAACAGAGTAGGCTCACCTATTTTTTTTTTTCATATCAAGTACTAAGAGTCTGTGTAATATTTACATGAAATTTTATAATACTTCTATGTTTAAAGTGCTGAATTATATCAGTTATTAGTCTTAATCTGAAACTCTATTTCTAAGTAGTTTATGAAAGTTTTCAGTGTCTGTGGGTGGTAGAGTCAGAATCCGGTTTGAGTCAAGGTGGTTTCACTATTCATGTTCATCCTACTACAACATGAGTGAGTTTATTTACTTCGGCTAAGAATTGCATCCCAAACAATCTTTCATTTTTCTCTTAGAATTCCTTAAGACATAACAATGTGTTCTCCAGAATTAAAGATTAGAAAATGTTCTTAGACACCATATCTTATTTACTATTCTAGAAGTCTATTGTCTGATTCCTGCAGGGCAGTCTGATTTGTCATGGCTACCGTTTCTGGGTGTTTTGTTGTTGTTGTTGTTGTTTTGTTTTTTCAAAAAAAATTGAGAAAAACAACCTTAACATACTAACTCTTTGAGAGTAGGGGCACTGCCTTTCATGTTGACAAATGTATTCTCAAAGCTGAATGCAATCAACGGGGCATAGCAGGTCCTCCATAAATGTGTCTTTAGTAGGTGAATATGCTTCTGCTAGATTGGTTTCTTTATTGTACATATTTGGCATACCACTTACCTAGATTTTGTAATTGATAACAATTAACAATAACCTGGTAACAGGACATAGAATAGATAACAATAATCTAGTCCACTAGACAATGAACATTTAGACAGTATAAGTTGTGCTTTAGTCAACAGAATATGTTTACTTCTACGTTTAGTATCTTTACTAGTATCTTTACTTCTATGTTTAGTATCTAAAACATACTTCTATGTTTTACTACTACGATTTTGATCACACAGTCTAACTCCTTAAATGGAGTCTCCGCTATACTCCTTCTAAGGCCCTTTTAACTTCCACTCCCTTGTCATGGAGGAGGTTTACATCCTATGCTAACAATTTCAAACTTAATGTTTATACCACGGTTTGATGGAGTTTTTTCCCTTTCCGTCCTCCCATTACCCATTTTTTACTGAGTTGCATCTTGTACCTCTCCCATTTTCCCTTGTGATTAGAGTGGTTTATAAATAAATTTGTATTGAACTAATATTTACTAAAATGCCATGATCTCTGTAAATAATACATGTTTGAAATTTGTTTTCTTTCTTCCCAAAATGAATCTTACTTCATGCTGTCCCAATAAGATATTTACTATTTAAGGACTCAGTAACAAAAAGTGTTTACAGTTTTCTAATGATTCACACTTGAAGTCCTATGTATATAATTTACTCAAATACCATGACCTCTGTAAATTACATATGTTTGAAAGGTTATTTTCTTTTTCTCCTAAAACAAATTTTAAGCTGTCTTAATAAGATATTTCCTATCTAAAGACTCACTAACAAAAAGTGCTTACAGTTTTCCAATGATTCACTCTAGAGGTACTATGCCTATATTAATTAAATATTTACTTCAGCCAAAAAGAGATGAAGTTGTTTTGAACTTATCTCATAAATAGTAGTTATTTGGGTTAATAATTTTTCTTTATGTCCAAAGAGAAGTAATCAATTACTATGAACCTACTACTCTACTAATAAATTACCATTACTTTTTAAATAAAATCGGCATCTGCATGGCTCAGTGGGTTAAGCCTCTGCCTTCCGCTCAAGTCATGAGCTCAGGGTCCTGGGATCAAGCCCTGCATCGGGCTCTCTGCTCAGTGGAGACCCTGCCCCCCCTCCCCGCCTGCCTCTCTGCTTCCTTGTAATCTCTCTCTGTCAAATGAATAAATAAAATCTTAAAAAAAAAAGTAGTCTTTTATCTAAACAAGCATCTAACAAAATAGTGTATGTTAATTCTAAAATAAATAGGCATGCAAATGTACATGTTATAAGCTCTGTTATATTAACTTTTGCACCATTATAATATTAGTTTCATACCATTTCTCCAAGCCTGTATTTTTCAGATATATTTTGAATCATTTGGTATTCAATCAGAAAAAAATATATTTGATAAAATTAAATATGCCCTCAATTTATATTTTGTATTTTTAAGTTCCAATTCTGAATTTCTAAATAAAGAATTTCTATTGTAAATTTCTAAATGCAATTTAAATTTTGTATTTCTAAATTCCAAGTCAAAACTGTTACATTTTTTATCATTGCATTTACGAGGAAAATTCAACTTAGTGGCAGATCATACTCTTTTTAGCAAGCCAATTTCTAAGATAGCAAAGTATTTGCACATTTGAACATGATAGAGTTTTGATGATAGAATTCTAGCTTGATGTTAAAATATATTTAGTGATAATGTAGTTTTCAAATGTTTAATTTTTATAAGAGATACTGAAGTAGCAGAAGAAGGTAGTAGGCTGTGTTTTGACAACTCTTGCTCAAACCTAATCAAATGCATTTTAAAAGGTTAAAAAATAGAGCTTTGCCAAAATATTGCAGTATTAGTAATTCAATCAAAGTAAAAATAATGCTAAATAAGAAATAGTTTCTATTTTCTTTCAGTGTGATATATGAAAAAAATTTAGATAAATAACAAAGATAAAGGATATGTTTTCTGAGACTTAAAACAGGCTTCTGACATTTTCAAAGGCTTAGGCTAATAATAAGGCTTTTTCTTAAGCCTCACTTAATTTCAGATTGCATGGTCATTCCAGTCCAGTCACTGAAATGGAGGATATATTGACTGACACTAAATAATGATTAAGGTGGTTTTCTGATTTACAATAGAAGGAAAATATTTTTTTCTCAACATCTGAGGAAATTTTTATTTGAAAATAACTTTATTTACCTTTGCATATTGCTATTACCATAGCTTCATGATGTTCTCAGTTTTCTTATTTAGATATTTAGTTATTTGAATACTTAACATGACATCTACTTTCCTAACAGATTTTTACATGTACAATATATATATATTTTTTTTTTACCTACAGGCACTATATGGTATAACAGAGCTCTAGAATTTGGTCATCTTCGATACAATTTTTTTTTCTTTCATCATCTTTTATTTTATTTTTTTTAATTTAAATTCAATTATCCAACATATAGTACATCATTAGTTTTAGACGTAGTGTTCAATGATTCATCAGTTGTGTATAATACCCAGTGTTCACCACATCATGTGCCCTCCTTAATGCCCATCACCCAGTTATCTCATCCCCCACCCACCTCCCCTTCTGCAACCCTCAGTTTGTTTCTGAGTCAAGAGTCTTTCATGGTTTGTCTCTCTCTCTGATTTCTCCCCCTTACACTCCACATATGAGTGAAACCATATGATAATTGTCTTTCTCTGATTAGCTTATTTCACTTAGCATAATACCTTCCAGTTCACTGATGTCGATGCAAATGGTAGGTATTCATCCTTTCTTTTTTATTTTAATTTTTAGTGTGTTATGTTAGTCACCATACAATATATTATTAGTTTTTGATGTAGTGTTCCAAGATTCATTGTTTACGTATAACACCCAGTGCTCCATGCAATCCGTGCCCTCCTTAATATTCACCACCACGTTCACCCATCCCCCACCCCCTCCCCTCTAAAACCCTCAGTTTGTTTCTGAGTCCACAGTTTATCATGGTTCATCTCCCCCTCCAACCCCCCCCTTTACTTTCCCCGTCTTTCTTTTAATGCCCTTCATGTTATTCCTTTTGTTCCACAAGTAAGTGAAACCATATGATAGTTGATTTCTCTGCTTGACTTATTTCACTCAAAATAATCTCCTCCAGTCCCATCCATGTTGATGCGAAAGTTGGGTATTCGTCCTTTCTAATGGCTGAGTAATATTCCAGTATGTATATGAACTACATCTTCTTTAACCATTCATCTATTGAAGGGCATCTCGGCTCCATACAATCTTTATACTTATCAAACAATTCCCCATTTCCCTCTCCCTTGCTTCTTTTGTGTTCTACATTACTAACTAGATTATAAACAACATTGTCTTAATTCCTGGCTTCATAAAACCAATCTGTTCATATACTACTGAAAACCTAAATGATTGAAATTCTTGTTCATAATATTTATTGTTGTTACATTAACAATTCAAATCCAGGCTGATTATTAAGTATTTCCTTCATGTTGATGTCTTTAGGCTCAAACACAGACTTACTCAGTTTTTATAAAAATATGAAAGCCTTTATCATTATTTAATTATCCTAGCAATTTTCAAATCTTTCCTGGATCCTACAACATAGCAATCAAAAACAAAATATTAGTAGACACTGGTTTTAAAGACCATGTGACCTTCAGAATGATATGAGAAGGTTCATCTCCTTCCCGGCAACACTGAAGTGAAGTGTTACTTGGTTCCCCGAATGCCAGTAACCAACCAGACTATGGGACTATGGAGTAACTGAGTATATAGTTATAAATTAAGTAAATTTTAGACGATGTGTTGACTCCTTAGCAAGAGACTTATATTCTCAGCTGAGTGAATGTTTCTGATATTTATAAATGACCAATTGTATGTTTTTATATCTATTAAACCATTTTATTAATACAAGCCATCACTTCTGGTACCAGAAGACAACATTACACAAGTATATATTTGTTTTTTATCTAGCGGCTGAAGAATTATATTTGTACATATTGAGCATAAATAGCCTACATTTGATATATCTGATGTACATATAACTTTTGGTTACCAAGAAAATAAGCAATGGAGAACTCTAAAAATCTGCTGTAATAATGAGTTTTTCTTTCTTTTTTTTTAAGATTTTATTTATTTATTCGACAGGGAGAGAGATCACAAGTAGGCAGAGAGGCAGGCAGAGAGAGAGGGGGAAGCAGGATCCCCGCTGGGCAGAGAGCCAGATGAAGGGCTCAAATAATGAGTTTTTCATTGAATATACTTAGTAAGGATACCACAAAAAAAATTTATTAAAAATAAAGATGAGTTCAATCTGGAAGCTAGATTAATTGTTCATAAAAATCAGGTTTAACTATTTATTTTGTAGGATTTGAACATAATTAAATAATACCATCTATTACATATAATTCTGCCTTCTATCTTACACATCCCATTCAATAAACAGGTAATAAAGTGGAAATTGATACAATTAAAGAAAAACTAATTTAATAACATAAACCTGTTCAAAAGTACTCAAAGATATATATACCACAGTGAACAAGATAAGATTTAGGTTCCTGAAAAGCAAATTTTTAAAACATTAAATATAATACTAAAATATAAAGTAAATTAAAAGATCTAAAAAGTACCCAAGTATTTCTCAGACAACTTATTACTGTTTCTAAGAACTGACAAGATAGACAATATATAGTGACACTGATGACATGACAAGCAAAGAAGGGAGTTAAAACTGGAGAAGAAAATTAAGTGGCTTTCAAATTAGGAGATGAAGCATGCATGGGAGAATACAAATAGAGAGATGAGAGGAACAAAGAATATTAAAAAAGTGACTGGTGAAATCATAAGGAATATAATTTAACCTCTAAATTAAATAATGGAACCATCATTCATGACATTTAATTGTTTTCAGATTTAAAATTCATTATGCTTAATATGACCCAAAAGTCCCTACATAGTCTGGATCTTTTTATTCCTTTTTACTTTATATTCTCTGCACTCATCTTCAAACTCTCCATCCTTATTGGCCTTCCTCTTGACTCCCAACTCCTACTCTATACACACATTGTTATCTCTATTCTTCAGACATACTCATAGTTAATGTCTCAGATATTCCAATCATTGGCAAGGATCTAAACACTGAGACAGAATGGGATTTTATCAACTCCCACACATAGCACATCTAAGTTCTTCACATACAAAAACACAGGAAATTCTAACTATGTTAAGAACACTCTCATCTCCCCATGATGAGCAACTAAAAAAGTTGTCTTCAGGGATTGATATTCTACCCAATAGAATTGTTAATTGAATACTAGCCATTATTAAATGAAGCCTACATAGATAGTGATGTTGTGCATTCATAGTTAGCCTGGTAAAATTGAGTGTATAGTGATACAGTACGGTCTTGATAATATTTAAAGAGCAGTATCATATCTGATACTATTGTCAGTGGCCCTGTTCCCTTTATAGATGAAATCTTATATCCTAGAATATTCTACTCTCTTGACTATGTTTGAATCCCTGCTTGCTCAATCAGCATGCTACAACATTATCATCCCCAAAATTGTTTCATTGCATCTCAGGTTTTCACGTGTGGCTATATATGGTAATCTTTAACTAAATACCCATAGATTTTTGTAAATCTAAATTCTGTAAGCCCTTACATGTTTCATTCACCATGATTCATTTGACACATTTTCACCATAATTGCTTCATTAACCATTTCTCTTCTTTTTTTTAATTTTTTTTTAATTTTTAAAGATTTTATTTATTTGACAGAGAGCACAAGCAGGCAGAGTAGCAGGCAGAGGGAGAGGGAGAAGCAGACTCCTTGCTGAGCAGGGAGACCGAGGAACATGGGGCTGATTCTCAGGACCCTGGGATCATGTCCTGAGCTGAAAGCAGATGCTTGGTGACTGAGACATTCAGGCACCCAGTCATTAACTGAGTTTTTACTGCTGTAATTTTTTTGTTCATTTGCTTCCTAGATGTGTTTCCTGACTCATTGAAGATTAATATGTGTGAAAATGATTCACCAAATGCTGAACTGAAGAAAGTCCTTTCTTGCTTGTTGCTAGGTATTTGAAAAAGGTGTTATCTATCTATCTATCCATTCATCTATCCCCATACACCTGCACTATTACATACTAATGATTAAGAGTATAACCCTAGTACACCTGGGCTCAGACACTGACTTTATTATATATTATTTTTAGGACATTTGGGTTATTATATAACTTTTTCAGACCCCAGATTTCCTTGTCTATAAGAAAAATATTAATATGAACAATGTTCAGACTTAAAGTGAATATTAAATGATATAATGTATACAAAGCATTTAACCTATTCTTGTCACATACATGTTCTAAAATATGTTACTTCTTTCGTTAGTTTTACTACTGCTGTTGTTGCTGCTACTTCTGCTATTCTACTACTAACACATTACCAAAGTATGTTTTGCTGCTAATTTACCTGTTTTATACCAGCCATACTACTCTTTGGTTATACTGTGTCACACTAATGTAATTAAAGGTAATAGAAATATGAAGCAAGAAATGATCAATATGAACAATGTTGCAGAGTTAAATTAATTAAAAAATTATTTGTTTGTTTTGGTGTCATTATTTCTTCCATTCATTCAAGTGAGAGACATTATGTGAATCTATGCATACAAAAATTAATAACGACTGATTGCTAATTTAAGAAACTTATGTTTGATTTACTAATTATTGTTGGAGCCTTTAGAATATAAATAAGTAATATTTTGAGATTATTGATAGAAAAGGCTGATCCTTATTGGGGCCCTTATATTTTTCTAATGATAAGATTGCACAACTTGATTTCACCTAAAAACTAAAATTTATATTTTTATGGCCAAATTTCTGTAATATTAATCATTCAATCAATTGTCAAGGATTGAAGTGATTATATCCTCATCTATAGAAATGTGGTTTGTTCTCCCTTTAAAATTCTGAAAAATGTCTTTTACAAAACTGTAAATTCATGTTTCATTATATTCTTTTTTCACTGTATCCCTGGCACAGTATAAAAAATGCATGATGGGGGTGCCAGGGTGGCTCAGTGGGTTAAACCTCTGCCTTTGGCTCAGGTCAGGGTCTCAGGGTCCTGGAAGGGAGTCCTGCATTGGGGGGGTGCGTTCTCTGCTCAGCAGGGAGCCTGCTTCCCCCTCTCTCTTTGCCTGCCTCTATACCTACTTGTGATCACTCTTTCTATCAAATAGGTAAATAAAATCTTTTCAAAAAATGCATGATGACATGTAGTTCCTGTAGAGTTAAAAAAAAGAGAGGAGTATATTAGAAATTCTCCATTTAGGGAACAGTTTTTCAGTGCTTATGACAAAGGTAGTGCTAAGATTACTTGTTCTTAGTTCCAATGATACCTTTTCAAATAAAGGCCTCAGACAATATTATTTTTTGTTACAATTATTGCTGATTGAAAGAATCACGTCAGTACATGACATCAGTCACATGTATTTATAAAAAGAAAATGTTTTCTTGACCATGTTAGGAATGTTTAACCAATCACACAGTGTGCAGATGCATGTGTGTCTGTGTGTGTATGTAAATAGAAAACTTGTAATTTTCATATATATACATATATTTTCATGAGTATAGTGTTTATGTAAGCATAATAATTTTGAAAAATGGATCAAGATCTGTGATAAAGATTATAATCTCACCCTGTTTTATGAACTATTCTTCTAAACTTACTGCCCCCCAAAGTCATTAAATATGTGCTTAACTATTATCAGAAAAACAATATTGTGCATTTTAAGCATAATTTACAAGCATACATTTGATTCCTTTAAATTATTATCAGCATTTAAAAGACGAATATGACGTGAGACCATTTGTTTGGATTATAACCAACACTGGATCCTTCAGTGTGAAGAATGGAGTAAAGAATCTGTATATATATTAATGTTTTATTTATCAAGATTACCATACTTATTGACTGGAGAATGTGGAAGTCCTTTATATGTAATTAAAACATAAATATATAATTTTCACCAAGATAAAGACTCCTATAAATTGAAACATCAGATATTACACTTCATGCATTCGTATTTGTTAAATGATCAAAAGAAAGAAAAGACAATTTTGTATAAGGAAATATTACAGCTTCCTACATTCTGAAAATTGACAGATAAAATATAGAGATGATAAAATTAGTATGTTGGAAAAGTTAAAGAGAATATAATATAAAATAGCTGTCATGTTGGATATTAGCAGTGGTGGTAGAGATGTGGCAGTAAAGAACATACATACCTACTATAAGAAATAAGAAAGTCCAGATGCCTAATGAGACAAAATCTTGAAACCTCAAGGACATCAATAACCTTATGAAACACAAGAGTCTTTGAAATCTCAAGAGTGGGAACCACTATGCCAATCCTAACTTCTGTATCTACAGAAGGGAGACGAGACAAAAGACTACACATATCTGAACATTCATCAAATGAAATACTGGAATTTGAAATTATGTAACATTCAAAAATCATAATAATATATGATGATTTATTTCATATATAATTTAGCACTTTTTAATTATTATAATAGAACTGTGTATTCAAGAAAACATCCTCATTTAACAATCTCAACTAACTCTAGAAAAAAAATCAAACCATGACTATGATTAATAGAGTAATTACTAAACCAATTTATTTATAAAAATAGACTTGTTTTCTTATATCTACAATTTTGGTGATCTTTTTATTTGTCATTTTAAGTCATTCTTCATTAGTTAATTAAACACTGCTAGGGAGCATTCAAAATTAGTTAAGCTGTGGAAAAATGTGGGTGTCTAAGAATATTAGTCTTAATATTGTTTAATTTATTAAGAAATTTCTATTATATCAGTTTCTGTCAGATTACTGAATAATTTTACATTGATAATTAAAAATGTTCTATTTTCATAGGCTTTTCAACATTTTAAATAATGGGTAAAATACCACAGGTGAATTAGACTATGAAGAAAATTTGAAAGTCCCTGAATATGACTGTGATGGAGTAGTAGGTATCAGACATGCTCGCCCTCCAATTAAATCTTGATACAGTAGTTAGAACAATTGTAGCAGACAATCAACCAGGGTAGTTAATGGCTTGAAAAGAAGGAAAGATCATAAAAAAGGAAAAGAAGGAAAGATCATAAATTGTGATCCATACTCATATAATTGTTTCTTTGAGGGCAGTTTCCATACAGGAGCAGAGTAAAATAGAACTATCTGAGCCCATAATCAGTGAAAAATACCTTTAAAAATGAAGGTGAAATAAAGATGTTTCTAACCTTCCCACAAAAATTTAGAAGAATTCAAAGCTAGAGACTTTTCTTATGAAAAAACTAAATTCCTGATGAAGGGAAGCAGTAAAAGTACCATAAGCAGTAAATGTATGGGTAAGTAGAAATCAGTGTTAGATTAATACTAAATACTGTGGGATTTATAACATATGTAAAATAACATATGCTAACACAATGGCAAAAATGGGATAAAGGGAATATTTAATGTTAAACTACTGAAAGTTTCTTGCCTTTAGGGTAAGTGACAAGTACTAATTTTAAGTAGGTTGCAATAAATCATTGGTAGTATAACTGCTAAAAGTATGCTAAAAGAATGTAACATCTATAAATCTTATAGGCAAGAACAGTTGAGTAACATAAGGTATGACTAAATAATAATACATAATACAAGGAAAAATAAGAGCCTAATATGGAAAAAACTGAATAATCCAAGGAAAAAAATGGGGTTAAATATAAAATCAGACAGAACTGTTAGAAAATAAATTACAATATGACAGACCAAAGCCTATTATGTCAGTATGTTTACTAAATAGAAGTGTTCTCTTAAGTAAAATACAAAGCCATGGTTTTCCTCAGGATTTGTATGGCTGCAGGTCTCAAATTGAGGTTTTAATCCATTCTGAGTTGATTTTTATGTGTGGTGTTAGAAGGTGGTCTGGTTTCATTCTTTTACGTGTAGCTGTCTGGTTTTCCCAGCACCATTTGTTGAAGAGATCTTCTCCCTATTGTATATTTTTGTTTCCTGTGTTATAGACTAATTAACCATATAAACATGGGTTTATTGCGGGTTCTTTATTTTGTTCTATTCTTCTAAGTTTCTTCTTCTTTACTTTTCTTCCTTGCTTTTCTTGCCTTGCTTTGCCTTGCCTTGCCTTGCCTTGCCTTGCCTTCCTCTCCTCTCCTCTCCTTTCCATTCCTTTTCTTTCCTTTCTTTTTTACCAGTACCATACTGTTTTGATTACTACAGCTTTGTAGTATGTCTTGAAGTCTGAAATTGTGATATCTCCATCTTTGTTTTTCTTTTTCAGTATTGCTTTGGCTATTAATGGTCTTTTGTGATTCCATAGAAATTTTGGTATTTTTTGTTCTAGTTTTATGAGAAGTGCGGTTTTTATTTTGATAGGCATTTCATTGAATCCTTAGACTGTTTTGGGTACTATGGACATTCTGACAATATTAATTCTTCCAATCCATGAGTATAGAATATATTTCTACTTGTTTGTGTCATCTTAAACTTCTTTCATCAGTGTTTTAGTATTCAAAGTACAGATTTTTTACTTCCTTGGTTAAATTTATTCTTAGGGTTTTGTTTTGTTTTGTTTTGTTTTTTGTGGGGTGTGTGTGTGTGTGTGTGTATGTGTGTGTGTGATAACAAATCTCTCACACACAGAGAGAGAATCTCAAGCAGGCTCCCTACCTACCACAGAACCTGATGCAGTCAATCCTATGATACTGAGATCACAACCTAAGCTAAAGTCAAGAATCACTTGCTCAGCCAACTGAGCCACCCAGGTGTCCCAACTAAAACTTTTCTAATAACTAGATTTATTCTAGTAAAAATGGAATCAATGATGTGAATTCCAGTGTAAGGCCATATGCAATAAATATATAAATATATAAATATATCAATAATAAAGAAAAATACTGAATAGAAATAATAAAAATGAAAGCAAAAACCAGTAACATAGTAGTCAGACATGTAATAAAGAAACTCACAAGTTCTTTTTGAAAAATAAAGTATATGGAAAATCCTAGCAAGACTGATAGAGTAATAGAGAAAACTAAGATTACCGATATTGTGAATAAAAAAGGAAACACTACTTCAGATTCTACGGAAATATCGAGATAGAGTATTTACAATAACTTATACAGCTAATTAAAAATTTTTTTTCATATAGACAGATTGCTTCAGAAAACATGTTATAATAAATGTGACAGGAGAAATAGAGATAAATTTTTCCACAAAAATTACATCAAGTTCAGATGGCTTTACTAACAAATCTTTTCCAAACATTTACAGAAGAAATGCTAGCAATCTTACATAAACTGTTTCTTTGTATAGAATAAAAATTACATTCAGGTTTTTCTTCTTTATTCATTTATTTAAGATTTTATTCATTTGTTCACTGGGCTCCATCCCAGTGAGATACCCTGAGATCATGACCTAAGTTAAAGTCAGCCACTTAACTGACTGATCCACCCAGGTGCCCCACATTCCAGTTTTTCTTAAAAATATAATTGCAAATTAACTGATGAATTACTGAACTCTGATCTGAAACTATTCATGTTCTGTATGTTGGCTAATTGAAATTAATTTAAAAAAATATAGTTACAAATTTTTTGAAAACCTGGCAGAAATAATCCAGAAGTATATAAGAAGAGTATTATGTTGTCAAAAAACAAGATTTATTTTAGGAATAGAAGGTTGTTTTTAACATTGAAATTTAATCAATAGTTTTCACATTAAAATAAAAAAATAAAATAAAAATAATATAATTATTTTAGATGACTAATTGAAGACATATCTATTATTTTACCAGATCTTTAATCTGGTATGATGTACATAGAAAAAAATAAATGCCATTATTTAATATTTTGCCCCTGAGACTGAGAAAAATGGTTATCCATTATTGCCAGCTCTAGTCTATATTTCATTGTGGGTCATAACCAATGTAATATGGCAAGATATTAACATGATAGCTGTTAAAATTGAGCAAAAGTTGATTTTTTTACACATGTGAGAATAACGTCAGAGAAAATCATCTCCTCCTCAAAAAAGAATAAATGCCAAAAAAAGGAATTAGTAATTGAATTTAGCTGAATACAAGGTAAATTTTTTTTGTCAATTACATTTCTTTATACTAACAATTAACAATGATAATGGAATTTCAATAGATAATTCTATTTGTTACAATGTCCAAGCATTAAATGCCTAAGAATATCTAAATAAATGTACAATTTCTTTAAGTTCATTGATTGTTAGACTGGTATTAGTAATACGCCAGTTCCTGCCAAATTTCACTAAAGATTCTGTGCCATCCCAGATGCCAGCAGGATTTTTTTTTTTCAGAAATTGAAAGGATGATTCTAACATGTAGATAGAAATGCAAATGACCCAGAATATCTAAGGGAATTTTAAAGCAGAATAAAGCTAGAGAACATATATTACTACTTAGGAAGACTTACTATAAATATACCTTCATTCAAACAATGTAATATTGCCTCAGAAACTGACAAATGGTCCAATGGGACAGAATACAGAGTCCAATTAGAGACATACATACTAATTTTAACTGAGTTTTGAAAAAACTCCACTGTAAATTTACTGGGTAAAGAATTTTCTTTTCAATCTGGTGGATATCCATAAAGGAAAAAATAATGTTAACCCATTTCTCCTTCCAGACAAATATAAATTAATTTTAGATGGTGCATAGATTTTTAAATGTTAAATCTAAAGTGATCAAACTTCTAGAAGAAAACACACAAATGTCTTCATTAACTTGGTCTGTCCACATAGTAAGCAATAACTATAACAAACTGTTGAAAAATTATACTTCATTAAAATTAAAAAACTTCTGATTTTCGGAAGACCTGATCATTTAGGGAAAAGGAAGCATAATACCTCCACACAGAAGCATTCTTATATTTCCATAAGAAAAAGGCTGCAAAGAATTTAACATGTGCTTCACAAGAAATATAAAATAGCTTTTAAAAACATATGGAAATATTTCAAAATCATTATTCATTATAAAAATTAAATTAATGTCACAAGGAACAATCACTGTATATCCATCAGGATGTCTAAATAAATAAAAACAAAATACCAAGAGTTGTCAATGTAGAGTAATGGAGATGATACTATACTGCTTGTGAGAATAAAAATCTGTAAAACCATTTTTGAAGGAAATGATTTGCAAGTTATCTGTTTGAAAAAAAAAATTGCAGAACCCATTCACACCCTTGGAATCAGCACTTCTGTTCTTAGTATATGTCCAATAGAAATGCACCAGAACAGATGGATAGAAGTTATATTCAGAATCCCCAACTGGGAATAAGTCTAATGGCCAGTAACAGTAGAATGAGTAAATTGTTGTACCTTTCTATCTTGGAATTCTGTACAGAAATGAAAAAAGATCAAATTACTGTTATAGTACATTATGGATAAATTTCACAGATATGATGTTGGTAAAGTGAGATAAAAATGAATGAAGTGATATTAAAAAAAAGAGTTTGTGTTATATGATTTCACTTGTGTTAAGTCACAAATAGGCAAAACGAATCTATGATTTTAGGTCAGACTAGCATTTACCATTGGGTATGATTCTGTCTAGGGTATGGCATAAGGGAGTCTTTTGGGGTAATAGTTACACAATCTTGATCCGGGTATGGGTTACATAAGCTGCACATTTAAGATATGTAGGTTTAATATGTGTGACAACTCCAGAAAAGGGAAATAAGAATATTTGCCTACACTAATTCTATGATGTATATTATAAAATAATGCTTTGACAATTGGAAAATATCCTCATTCTGGAACTCACAAAGTAAAATATATAATACACAGATTAATGCACCACTGTGAATTATATTATTCTTGCTTAGTTTTCTTGTTCCAGTAGTATAATATGATATTAAAACCATAAAATATTTTAGGCAAGCATACACTTACTTAAAAAAGGAAATTAGCATCATCTTCCTTCATCATCCTATCCATTTGTACCTTACTTAGTGTAGAGAGTTATTAAAAAGATTCTAATAGGGATGCCTGGGTAGCTGTTGGTTAAATGTCTATCTTCAAGTCATGTCATGATCCCAGGGTCCTGGAATCAAGTCCCGAGTCAGGTCCTTGCTCAGTGGGAAGCCTGCTTCTCCCTCTGCCTGCTGCTCCCCCTGCTTGTGCTCTCTCTTCCTCTCTGACTAATAAATTAAAAAAAAAAGACTCTAATAAAGGATAAAATTTCAGGTTTTTAAGAATTCTAACATGATGTGAGATACGAGTATGCATCAGATCACTGAATAGTACCTACATGATACCTGAATATCTTGAATAATAAAATATAATTATCTTCAATAGTATAGCATTGCACTGTACTTTTTAATATATGGAAATAATTACATATGGAAGTAAAATTCACTGACATATAAAAGTAGAAGAAATTTGATCCTAGTTTTTGAAGATTGTTTAAAAATGAAAATAATATATACAGTGTCAGTCATTTATCAGACACTATTCTTTATCCTAGAAAGGTAATGCATTACTTAATCTCACAATAATTACAGTATGTATCATTATCTTTTTTATTAATGGGTAAAGTGAATTCGGAAAAAATAATGCCCACATTCAAAAGACATCCATACACCTATGTGTAATGAGACATGAAAGAGTTAATCTTTCCTGAAGCCCTTATAAACAAGTTCCAAACCTATTACAACATTAGCAATGTGATTATTAGTATTGCTTCTACCAGGAATTCTTCCAGAAGTGGCATATTTGGGAGAAATTAGATAAAATAATTCTTGGCCCATTTTATCAGAAGTGATATTTTCTTCTTCTGGTAAGTCTGTAGAGCCAAAATGTCCTTGGATAAGTCTTAATTTAAATCCTTCTTAATTATACCTCATCAGTAAAATTGTGAATTTAAATTGGAATATAGATAGAAATTTTGCTCATTTGTGGTCAAGACCAAAGAACATTCTTAGCTACTCTAATACTTACTAGAATATAGCAAAAACTATTTTACATAAAGGTTTCCAATTAAGGGGCAAAGTACTGAGGGAAAACAGTCAGAGTTGTCTTTGTTTTTGGCAGTCCTCCTTGATTGTCTCCTTATAGTAATCTCCCAGACATCTTCCATGCTATTAGAACTCCAATCTGCTGTATTCAGATTGTTCACAAACCTCCAATCTGCTATATTTTTCAAGGGTTCTCTGCCTCTTTTAAAAAACAATTTTTGCCAGAAATAGTGGTCTCATTTCTCTCAGTAAATGATTATTTTAGGTAAGGGCAACTGACAAAATTATGGCGATTCAGACGTACAGAAAAGTTCCCAAAAAGCAATTTATGAAGGTTTTTCTTGTTCCTAAAAGAGATGAAAGAAATATTCTTTTTTCTGCTTCTTGATCCTGTCCTCTACATGTGACGACTCGAAATGGGAGTGCCATCTTGAAATTATTTGTATAGAGTCAACATGTTGAGGAGGGAAGAACCAAAGGCTCCATTCTTATTTAGACATGGAATTAACCAAACCTGGAATTGCCATACTGCCATTCCTATTGTTGGATTTTTTGATCATTGCAGCTGCAAACATAATAAGTTTTATTTTTTATATTTTAAAGTTCTACAGAACTAGTCCTGTGTCATTTTAAAGCCAATTCTATATAAATACAATTAAAATGTTTAGATTCTGTATGACTGGAAGGAGAGCCAAAGAGATCACTTCAGAAAACAACTCTGTGTGGGTTCTGTGCAAGGAATGAGAATATGATTCTTCTTCTCCATGAGATTAAAGTTGAATAATCTCAAAACAGCGTTGGAGCTTTTAAGACCAATGTAAGAGCATCCAGTATTTCGTGAGCATAGAGAAACATTCTTACACTCCCAAACGTTTTTTTTTAAAAAGTGAATAAACTTACATTAGTTATTAACAGATATGAAAATGTGAAACCTCAAATTTCACTCCTTATAAAAGTGTAGTTGACTGTGGTATATTTGAGGATGCAATTTAAGAATGCCAAAGAAAATGAAATACTCAGTCTGAACATGACTCTTTGACTACAAAGAAAGTTAAGTTGACAATGAGCTACTCTTCTTCTTATGTCAACACTTTGAACGTGTGAAAGCTTATGGCACACAAAGAGAAAATTGCAAGAAGAGAGCCAAGTGGCATTGGCAGAGTTTTGCAAAGAGTGTCTAAAAGGGGCATACAGTCTTTATGATTCCATATTGCATGTAAATGAGCAGAAGAATATTTTTACCAGGCGTGGCTGGGGTAAAGAAATATACACATACATAGATACGGATATGCACTCAATCTGTGAAACCTAAATCTATACCTTTCATAAAAATTTAATACTTTTCATTTCTTTTTAAAAAACTGGAAAATGTGCCTGCACTGAATTTGGATTCCCAAAGGGCAGCAGTCAGCTGTGACTGCTTGAATTCTTTCTCCTTTAGTTGGAATATGCACTTTCTCTCCTGTGGGCCACAGTCATCACAATTCTTGATTGCTTCTCAGAACATTAAAATCAGTGACCAGCTGCTATCTACTTTCAAACCCCAGCAGCATTCATTTCTCCATGAGGCTGACAGCTTGGTACATAAGTGTATTTGTGTTTGCAACCTTCATGTGGCTTCTTCAGACTGACATCTTCAGTGAACTCACCAAAGAGTTTTTAATTTTATGTTTGCTCCTTGACCATTTTAATTTTTAATTTTAAGTCTCACCTCACCCTGGCTCTGCTTAGGAACAGATTTTTTTTTTTTTTAAGTTTTCAGCTCCTTTCTACATTGTAGATAGTGCGCAGGTCATGGATTCGTACCATTGACTAGATAGGGTTTTTTAAACTTTTTTTATGAGCACTGTTCTCAATACAGACTAAACACTGTAGGGATCTACATGTTGAGAATAAGATACTAAATCCTTTAAGGGTTAAAGGTGAAAAAGAAGGGAGTTGTTTGTGAATGGGAAAATTGGCTTCTAATTCCTAAACATGTAGCTTTCTCCAGCATCCCCATAATCACTTTTTTCCCTTTTATTGTTAACTTTTTTCATTTATGATTTTCATTCCAGTTTGCACACACTTGGGTTCCTTTAGAATCTATATGATTGACAGGAGACTATCAAAAAGATCCATACATTTAAAATATTTTTATCAGTAGTTCACATATACTTCCAATTTTTTTTTTTTTTTGGTCACAAGTCAAAGTGAAAACATTTTATAGTTAAATGTGTATTATGCATATTATTATATTTCTTTTTTTTTGGTCACAAGTCAAAGTGTGAAAATATTTTATAATTAAATGTATATTATGCATATTGTTATATTTCTTTTATTTTCTTAATGGACATCATTTGGGTAATATCTAGTTGGGACAAATATAAACAAAACTACTAGGAATATTTTTATACAAATATTTTTGTGAGCCTAAGAATTCCATTACTCTTGGTTAGACATCCACAGTTACAATTACTTAGTCATAAGTAGGATTATGTTTAACTTTATAAGACATTGCCAAACCTTTTATCAAATTGGCTGTATCATTTATGTTTTCAACAAAGTACGAAAATTCCAGTTGCTCCATATCCTCATCAACATACGGTGTTGTCAGTCTCTTTTTAACTTTAGCCATTCAGATATGTATACAATGGTGTCTCTGATTTTTTCCTTGTATAGTAAGAATTTATTTGTTTTGTAAAGAACCATCAAAGTGGCTTCCAAAGTGGCTGTATCATTTTGCATTCCCAAGAGCAATGGATGGGAGTTTCTTTTTGCTTAAGTTTCCATTTAAATTCCAATTAGTTAACATACAGTAGTGTTAGTTTCAGGTGAACAATATACTGATGTAACACTTCCATAAACTACCCAGTACTAACCTCAAATGTACTCCTTAATCCCCATCACTCATTTTACCCATCCCCTCACCTACCTCCCCTCTGGTAACCAGCAGTTTGTTCTTTCTTTTTTTTTTTTTTTAATTTAATTTTATTTTCTCAGTGTTCCAAGGTTCACTGTTTGTGCACCACACCCAGTGCCCCATGCAATACGTGCCCTCCTTAATACCTACCACTAGGCTCACCCAACCTCCCACCACCCCCCTCCAAAACCCTTTTTGTTTCTCAGAGTCCACAGTCTCTCATGGTTTGTCTCCCCTTATGGTTTCCCCAACATACTTCTCCTCTCCTTCGTCCAGTGTCCTCCATGTTATTCTTTATGCTCCACAAGTAAGTGAAACCATATGATAATTGATTCTCTCTGCTTGACTTATTTCATTCCTCCACTCCTGTCCATGTTGATACAAAAGTTGGGTATTCATCCTTTCTGATGAAGGCATAATACTCCATTGTATATTTGGACCATATCTTCTTTATACATTCATCTTTTAAAGGGCATCTTGGCTCTTTCCACAGTTTGGCAAGTGTGGCCATTGTTACTATGAACATAGGGGTACAGATGGCCCTTCTTTTCATTACATCTCTATCTTTGGAGTAAATACCCAGCAGTGCAATTGCAAGGTCATAATGTAGCTCTATTTTTAATTTCTTAAGGAATCTCCACACTGTTTTGCAAAATGGCTGTACCAACTTGCATTCCCACCAACAGTATAAGAGTGTTCCCCTTTCTCTACATCCTCTCTAACACTTGTTGTTTACTATCTTGTTAATTTTGGCCATTCTAACTGGTGTAAGGTGGTATCTCAATGTGGCTTTGATTTGAATCTCCCTGATGGCTAATGTTGGTGAACATTTTTTCATGTGTCTGTTAGCCATTTGTATGTCTTTTTTTAAAATTTTTTAAAAAATTTTTATAAATATATAATATATTATTAGCCTCAGGGGTACAGGTCTATGAATCACCAGGTTTACACACTTTACAGCACTCACCATAGCACTTACATTCCCCAGTGTCCATAATCCCACCACACTCTTCCTACCCCCCTACCTCCAGCCACCCTCAGTTTGTTTTGTGACATTAAGAGTCTCTTATGGTTTGTCTCCCTCCCGATCCCATCTTGTTTCATTTATTCTTTTCCTACCCCTCAAACCCCCCATGTTGCATCTCTACTTCCTCATATTAGGGAGATCACATGACAGTTGTCTTTCTCCTATTGACTTATTTCGCTAAGCATAATACCCTCTAGTTCCATCCACGTCATCGCAAATGGCAAGATTTCATTTCTTTTGATGGGTGCATAGTATTACATTGTATATACATACCACCTCTTCTTTATCCATTCATCTGTTGATGGACATCTAGGTTCTTTCCATAGTTTGGCTATTGTGGACATTGTTGCTATAAACATTCGGGTGCATGTGCCAATTTGGATCACTACGTTTGTATCTTTAGGGTAAATACCCAGTAGTTCAATTGCTGGGTCATAAGTTAGCTCTATTTTCAACTTTTTGAGGAACCTCCATGCTGTTTTCCAAGGTGGTTGCACCAGCTTGCATTCCCACCAACAGTGTAAGAGGGTTCCCTTTCTCCGAGGGTTCCCCTTTCTCTGTTCCCCTTTCTCCTCTTCTCTCGCCAGCATCTATCATTCCCTGACTTGTTAATTTTAGCCATTCTGACTGGTGTGAGGTGGTATCTCATTGTGGTATTGATTTGTATTTCCCTGATGCCGAGTGATGTGGAGCACTTTTTCATGTGTCTGTTGGCCATCTGGATGGCTTCTTTGCAGAAATGGCTGTTCTGGTCCTCTGCCCATTTCTTGATTGGATTATTTGTTCTTTGGGTCTTGAGTTTGCTAAGTTCTTTATAGATTTTGGATACTAGCCCTTTATCTGATATGTCATTTGCAAATATCTTCTCCCATTCTGTCAGTTGTCTTTTGGTTTTGTTAACTGTTTCCTTTGCTGTGCAAAAACTTTTGATCTTGGTGAAGTCCCAATATTTCATTTTTGCCCTTGCTTCCCTTACCTTTGGTGATGTTCCTAGGAATAAGTTACTGCAGCTGAGGTCGAAGAGGTTGCTGCCTGTGTTCTCCTCAAGGATTTTGATGGATTCCTTTCTCACATTGAGGTCCTTCATCCATTTTGAGTCTATTTTCGTGTGTGGTGTAAGGAAATGATCCAATTTCATTTTTCTGCAAGTGGCTGTCCAATTTTCCCAACACCATTTATTGAAGAGGCTGTCTTTTTTCCATTGGACATTCTTTCCTGCTTTGTCGAAGATTAGTTGACCATAGAGTTGAGGGTCTATTTCTGGGCTCTCTATTCTGTTCCATTGATCTATATGTCTGTTTTTGTGCCGGTACCATGCTGTCTTGATGATGACAGCTTTGTAATAGAGCTTGAAGTCCGGGATTGTGATGCCACCAACTTTGGCTTTCTTTTTCAATATTCCTTTGGCTATTCGAGGTCTTTTCTGGTTCCATATAAATTTTAGGATTATTTGTTCCATTTATTTGAGAAAAATGGATGGTATTTTGATAGGAATTGCATTAAATGTGTAGATTGCTTTAGGTAGCATAGACATTTTCACAATATTTATTCTTCCAATCCAGGAGCATGGAACATTTTTCCATTTCTTTGTGTCTTCCTCAATTTCTTTCATGAGTACTTTATAGTTTTCTGAGTATAGATTCTTAGCCTCTTTGGTTAGGTTTATTCCTAGGTATCTTATAGTTTTGGGTGCAAATGTAAATGGGATTGACTCTTTAATTTCTCTTTCTTCTGTCTTATTGTTGGTGTAGAGAAATGCAACTGACTTCTGTGCATTGATTTTATATCCTGACACTTTACTGAATTCCTGTACAAGTTCTAGCAGTTTTGGAGTAGAGCCTTTGGGTTTTCCACATATAGTATCATATCATCTGCAAAGAGTGATAGTTTGACTTCTTCTTTGCTGATTTGGATGCTTTAATTTCTCTTTGTTGTCTGATTGCTTAGGCTAGGACTTCTAGTACTATGTTCAATAGCAGTGGTGATAATGAACATCCCTGCCTTGTTCCTGACCTTAGCAGAAAAACTCAGCTTTTTTTCCATTGAGAGTGATATTTGCAGTGGGTTTTTCATAGATGGCTTTGATAATATTGAGGTATGTGCCCTCCATCCCTACATTTTGAAGAGTTTTGATCAGGAAGGGATGCTGTACTTTGTCAAATGCTTTTTCAGCATCTATTGAGAATATCATATGGTTCTTGTTCTTTCTTTTATTTATGTATTGTATCACATTGATTGATTTGCAGATGTTGAACCAACCTTGCAGCCCTGGAAGAAATCCCACTTGGTGGTGATGAATAATCCTTTTAATGTACTGTTGGAACCTATTGGCTAGTATTTTTGGTGAGAATTTTCGCATATGTGTTCATCAAGAATATTGGTCTGTAATTCTCTTTTTTGATGAGATCCTTGTCTGGTTTTGGGATCAAGGTGATGCTGGCCTCATAAAATGAGTTTGGAAGTTTTCCTTCCATTTCTATGTTTTGGAACAGTTTCAGGAGAATAGGAATTAATTCTTCTTTAAATGTTCGGTAGAATTCCCCTGGGAAGCCGTCTGGCCCTGTGCTTTTGTTTGTTTGGAGATTTTTGATGACTGTTTCAATCTCCTTACTGGTTATGGGTCTGTTCAGGCTTTCTATTTCTTCCTGGTTCAGTTGTGGTAGTTTATATGTCTCTAAGAATGCATCCATTTCTTCCAGATTGTTAAATTTGTTGGCATAGTGTTGCTTATAATATGTTCTTATAATTTTTTGTATTTCTTTGGTGTTGGTTGTGATCTCTCCTCTTTCATTCATGATTTTATTTATTTGGGTCCTTTCGCTTTGCTTTTTGATAAGTCTGGCCAGGGGTTTATCAAACTTATTAATTCTTTCAAAGAACCAGCTCCTAATTTTGTTGATTTTTTCTATTGTTTTTTTGGTTTCTATTTCATTGATATCTGCTCTGGTCTTTATGATTTCTCTTCTCCTGCTGGGTTTAGGTTTTCTTTGTTGTTCTTTCTCCAGCTCCTTTATGTGTAGGGTTAGGTTGTATACTTGAGACCTTTCTTGTTTCTTGAGAAAGGCTTGTATTGCTATATATTTTCCTCTCAGGACTGCCTTTGCTGTGTCCCACAGATTTTGAACCGTTGTGTTTTCATTTTCATTTGTTTCCATGATTTTTTCAATTCTTCTTTAATTTCCTGGTTGACCCATTCATTCTTTAGAAGGAAGCTCTTTAGTCTCCATGTATTTGGGTTCTTTCCAAATTTCCTCTTGTGATTGAGTTCTAGCTTCAGAGCATTGTGGTCTGAAAATATGCAGGGAATGATCCCAATCTTTTGATACTGGTTGAGGCCTGATTTAGGACCCAGGATGTGATCTATCCTGGAGAATGTTCCATGTGCACTAGAGAAGAATGTATATTCTGTTGCTTTGGGTTGGAATGTTCTGAATATATCTGTGATGTCCATCTGGTCCAGTGTGTCATTTAAGGCCTTTATTTCCTTGTTGATCTTTTGCTTGGATGGTCTATTTCAGTGAGAGGAGTGTTAAAACCCCCTACTATTATTGTATTATTGTCAATGTGTTTCTTTGATTTTATTATTAATTTTTTTTTATATAGTTGGCTGCTCCTATGTTCAGGGCATAGATATTTACAATTGTTAGATCTTCTTGTTGGACAGACCCTTTGAGTGTGATATAGTGTCCTTCCTCATCTCTTATTATAGTCTTTGGCTTAAAATCTAATTGATCTGATATAAGGATTGCCACCCCAGCTTTCTTCTGATGTCCATTAGCATGGTAAATTGTTTTCCACTCCCTCACTTTAAATATGGAGGTGTCTTCGGGTCTAAAATGAGTTTCTTGTAGGCAGCATATTGATGGGTTTTGTTTTTTTTTATCCATTCTGATACCCTGTGTCTTTTGATTGGGGCATTTAGCCCATTTACATTCAGGGTAACTATTGAGAGATATGAATTTAGTGCCATTGTATTGCCTGTAAGGTGACTTTTACTGTCTATTGTCTCTGTTCCTTTTTGATATATACTTTTAGGGTCTCTCTTTGCTTAGAGGACCCCTTTCAATATTTCCTGTACAGCTGGTTTGGTGTTTGCAGATTCCTTCAGTTTTTGTTTGTCCTGGAAGCTTTTTATCTCTCCTTCTATTTTCAATGATAGCCTAGCTGGATATAGTATTCTTGGCTGCATGTTTTTCTTGTTTAGTGCTCTGAATATATCATGCCAGCTCTTTCTGGCCTGACAGGTCTCTGTGGGTAAGTCTGCTGACAATCTAATATTTTTACCATTGTATGTTACAGACTTCTTGTCCCGGACTGCTTTCAGGATTTTCTCTTCATCGCTAAGACTTGTAAATTTTCCTATTACATGATGGGATGTGGACATATTCTTATGGATTTTGAGGGGGATTCTCTGCACCTCCTGGATTTTGATGCTTGTTCCCTTTGGCATATTAGGGAAATTCTCTCCAAAAATTCTCTCCAATATACCTTCTGCTCCCCTCTCTTTTTCTTCTTCTTCTGGAATCCCAATTATTCTAATGTTGTTTCGTCTCATGGTATCACTTATTTCTCAAATTCTCTCCTCATGGTCCAGTAGTTGTTTGTCTCTCTTTTGCTCAGCTTCTTATTTCTCTGTCATTTGGTCTTTTATATCACTAATTCTTTCTTCTGCCTCATTTATCTTAGCAGTAAGAGCCTCCATTTTTTATTGCACCTCATTAATAGCTTGTTTGATTTCAACTTGGTTAGATTTTAGTTCTTTTATTTCTCCAGAAAGGGCTTTTATTTCTCCAGACAGTGTTTCTCTAATATCTTCCAAGCCTTTTTTCGAGCCTGGCTAGAACCTTGAGAATAGTCATTCTAAACTCTAGATCTGACATATTACCAATGTCCATATTGGTTAGGTCCCTAGCCTTCAGTACTGCCTCTTTTTCTTTTTTTTTGTGGTGAGTTTTTCTGCCTTGTCATTTTTTCCAGATAAGAATATATGAAGGAGCAAATAAAATACTAAAAGGGTGGAAAAGACCCCAGGAAAATGTGATTTAACCAAATCAGAAGAGACCCCAAACCATGGGAGGGAGGAAGGGGGTAAACAGACGTTCAGAAGAGAAAAAAAAAATTAAAAAAAGAAAACATAAAGAAAAAATACAAAAATGAAAAAAAATATATACATATATATTAGACCAGTGAGTAGAACAGGGTCACCCACTTAATTTTGGGAGTATTTTAGTATCTTAGAAGAAACTACCTCCCAAAATTTTAAAGAATGAAAAACATATATAAGGATAAACACAATGAAGGGATGGAATATGACTATAAAGATGAAAAAAAAAATTCAATTTCTATAAAAGGAGTTGATAAGGTAAGTTGGTTCGGAGAATAAAGAAAAATTAAGTGGAGAGAATTTGCTCAGGCTGGAGACTAGAACAAGCCCATTGCTAGATTTAGGGTGTATTTAGATCTTTTAGAAGAAATTGTACCCCAATTTTTTTAGTAGAATAAACCCTATGTGTATATAAAATATAAAGTTAGATACAATGAAGGATAAAATATGATTATAATAATGAAGTTTCAAAAAAGATAATTTTTTTTAATGAAAGGTATTGTTGAGATAAACTAGTTAAAAAACGTTAAAAGAAAAAAAGTTAAAAGAGGAAAGAGTAAAAGTTAAAAAAAAATTAGCAGAAAAAAAATTTAAAAAATTAATTAACTTTGTGGGACTAAAGATTCATGGGGAGAAAGCCATGAATTCCATGCTTTGCTTTCTCCTGCTCTGGAATTCCAGCATTCTCCTTTGTAAATGAACATGGTCTTGGCCAGATTTCTTGTTGATCTTCTGGGGGAGAGGCCTGTTGTAGTGATTCTGAAGTGTCTTTGCCCAAGGCAGAATTGCACAGCCCTTACCAGGGTCTGGGCTAAGTAATCCGCTCAGGTTCGCTTTCAGGAGCTTTTGTTCCCTGAATCCTTTTCATAGAGTTCTGGAGGACGGGAATGAAAATGGCGGCCTCCCAATCTCCGGCCCCAGAGTGTGCCCTCAGAGAAAAGCGCTCAATCACTCCCATCTCCCCAGCCTCCAGCCCCACTCGGAGAAAAGCTCTCAGTCACTCCCATCTCCCTGGCCCCCGGCTGCACTCCAAGCTCCCCCAGCCTGTGACCAAGCATCTCTGTCTCTGGCACACAGCTCTGCCTGGAGTCTCTGGACCCCCCAGATCCCTGAGCTCTTCCAGGGAGGTTCTCCCAGGAATTTGTGGGGACCCCACTCACAGAGCAGTGGCCTGTGCCACGGATTATGGTTCAAGGTAACCCTGAGTTGAGAGATCACTCCTCGGTTCTGTCTCTGTAGCCGGCTTCCCAGCTTTAATACCTGCGAGCTATGTGACACAGCTCTGCGACAGACACCCCCAATCTTTCTGTGACCCCACAGGACCTGAGGTCACGGTGTCCCCATGTGGCCTTCACCCCGGTTTAGCCTCTGGAGTAATGTCCCTCAGTGGAGCCGACTTTTAAAATCCTGATTTTGTGCTCGGTTGCTCTGCCACTTGCCGGGCGCTGTCTCCTCCCCCCAAGGTCTATCTTCCCGTCGCTTTGGATTCACTTCTCCACAGGTTCTACCTTTCAGAAAGTGGTTGATTTTCTGTTTCTAGAATTGTTGCTCTTCTCTTCAATCTCCTGTTGGATTTGTAGATGTTCAGAATGGTTTGATAAGCTATCTAGCTGATCTTCTGCTACCTGATGTCATCTCAGCCTGCCATCTTGACTCCTCCCCTAGTTGTTCTTTTCTACTTGCAGAAGGGGCCATTTGTATGTCTTTTTTGGAGAAGTATCTGTTCATGTCTTCTGCCCATTTTTTGACATAATTATCTGTTTTTTGAGTGTTGAGTTTGAGGAGTTCTTTATAGATGTTGGATATCAGTTTGTTCTCTATAGTTAAGAGTCTGTTTCTTGGTTTGCCTCTCTCTATTTTCCCCCCTTGCTTGCTTGTTTTGTTTCATAAGTTCCACATATGAGTGAAATCATATGGTATTTGTCTTTCTCTGACTGACTTATAAATTCAATTATTTATCTGACATACATTTACTGAGCTGCTTCTTAGTGAGCTGCTCATATTATTAAGAGAAATTGGATAGTGCAGCAGTAACAATTAATGTAACATAATATAATGTAATATAATATAATATACTTTTATTAAAGATATTTTTTTAATTTATTTGACAGAGATCACAAGTAGGCAGAGAGGCAGGCAGAGAGAGGGGGAAGCAGGCTCCCCACTGAGCAGAGAGCCCAATGTGGGGCTCAATCCCAGGACCCTGAGATCATGACCCAAGCCGAAGGCAGAGGCTTAACCCACTGAGCAACCCAGGCTCTCCAATATCCTTTTAAGTTGGTCCCTAAATGTTAAATAATTTTGCATGAAATTTCTTTTCATTATTATTATTATTAATGGCTATATAAAGCAATGCAAAATTATTTTCCAGGCTATAGTATTTCTTTATCATGAAAATGGAGTCAAACAAATCAAATTATGGGATAACCTCAGGAAAAAAAATGCATAACTAACTAAAATATGACTAACTTCTTAGCTAGGATAGCAGTACTCATAGTCTCCACTCTGGGGGGGTAAACAGTACAGTCTCAGATATAATTTCCTAGGATTGTTTTTTTATATTTTCCCTATAAACTTTCTCATTTCTTTTATTCACTATATCCCAGATTTAAAAGGACACATTTAATTTCTGTCTCCTCTGTCTCCTTCCTTTCCTCTTCCTCCTTCTTCACCCTCCTTCTCTCCTCCCTCTCCTCCTCCTTATTCTTCTTCTTTCTCCTCCTCCTCCCCCCTTCTTCTTCTTCTCCCACTCCCCCTGCTCCCCCTCCTCTCCATCCCCTTTCTTTTCTTCTTCCTCCCTCCCCTTCCTCTCCTTGCTCCTTGACCATTTTGAATTTTTAATTCAAATTCGGTTAACCTCCGCCTCCCCCTTCCTCTTCCTCCTCCTCCTCCTCCTCCTTCTTCTTCTCCCTCTCTCTTCTTCTCCTGTTTGTCCCGTTCCTCCTCTTCTTCTTCTTGTACAATCACTATACATTTAGACAGGTATCACAAATATTTGTATGGTGTTCAATGGCCTAATGTTTCCAGAGAAAATGTAGTCCTCAAAGAAGGTTTAGTTGAATACCTAGCAAGGGAAAATCAATCAGCCATACACAGCAAGTAGAGGTTATTGACTATTCAAATGATGGTAAGAAAGAATGATTTTATTTTTGGACTTAATTTAAAACTATGATTACATAAAATTGGTATTAATGTTATAGTATTACAATTTGATTTTAATGGGATCTGTTTTTTGAATTATAGAAAATATTATCCCATAATTTTATCCCATAATTATAGAAAATATTATCCCAAAATTATGCCATTTTTTAAAAGATTTTTTTAAATTTATTTGACAGATCACAAGAGGCAGAGAGGCAGGCAGAGAGAGACAGGAGGAGGAGGCAGGCTCCCTGCTGAGCAGAGAGCCCAATGTGGGACTTGATCCCAGGATCCTGAGATCATGACCTGAGCCGAAGGCAGAGACTTTAACCACTGAGTCACCCAGGTGCCCCCCAAAATTATGCCATTTTTTAAAAAGTTCTTATTTATTTGACAGAGAAAGACACAGCGAGAAAGGGAACACAAGCAGGGAGATTGGGAGAGGGAAAAGCAGGCTTCCTGCCAAGGAGGGAGCCTGATGCAAGGCTCAATCCCAGGACCCCGGGATCACAACCTGAACGGAAGGCAGCCACTTAATGACTGAGCCACACAGGTGCCCACCCCAAATCATGTCATTTTATAAAAACTTCAACTTCACAACAATTTCTCATTATTGTTATTTTATATTGACCCTTTACAAAGGCATACCTATATTATAGAAACATTTTTGTTGTTGTTTCTCTGCATTTAATGTTATCTACTTTACAATTTGGAGAAAGACAATTGTCAAAAAGGCAGAGGAATGTCAAGAGAATATTTGCATGAACCATAAGGAAATATTTAGTTATTCTGACAGAGATGGTTTCAAAATAGGTAATTCTGAAACAACATTCATGTCATATTACAGTATAAAAAAACATAGTCTGAAAGGGAGACCACAACAAAAGAAGAGGAAATAGACATGGTGCCATTTACCTGCTTATAGAAAGTTACTGGATAGGTGGCCTTCATAATTATAAATTTATGAGTGTTTTGGCTACTAAAGTTTGTTTTTTGTTTGCTTGATTGTTGTGTTTAGGAAATAAGGGGAGAATAAATTTGGTATATTTATTTTAGAAGCAAATTTTCTTTTACAAACAAAAGGTATGTTAGTGAGGAAAACTAATGAGTAAAAGAGCAATATAATAAGGGGATAAAGATGACAGTAGAGGGCACCTGTACACCTCAGGGTACAAATAAGAGAAGGACAAATAGCAACGTAGTAGAAAAATTACATTTCAGTCATGGCAGTGTGTAGTTGACCTAATGACAAGGTCGAGTATTATGCACTGAGTGTAAAATTAATGTCAAATCAAAATAGGCTTTTCATCTGGATGGCACTTGCTAATGCAAAGCATTTTAAAAAGAAGCCATCAGCAACACTTGGGAAAAGATAATTCTGAAAGGAGAAGTAATTCATGTCATTTATTTTAAGAGGAAAAATAAACCCTTGAGAGCAAAGCTTTCATTTCCACGTTTAATTTTGAAGAAAAAGAGTCAGATGCAGACAAAAGTCAGATAGATATCAATAATTACTTCTGTCCACCTGGAACCAGGATAGTAATTTAATTTGAATTAAGGGAAAATTGTACATTTTTTTTCTTTTTACTGATAAAAGACCTTTGGTATAATGTCCAAACTTAACCAAAGTAGCACTTATTATTTTAAAAAGAAAATGGTAAACAATGTTACTTAGACTAATAATACTTGATGTGTTAGATGAGAATCAGGTCTCTAGCCAGCACTAGACTTTCCAGGCCCCTGGAGAATAAATGCCTCTGTCAAAGCATGTAGAAAATAGGTCCTGCTTCTCAAACTTTTCTCTGCCAATCTGCCATTGAATGCTAAGGATACAGATACACTAAGAAATGGAAAGAATTCTGGTCCATAGATCATCACATAGACGTCTACTCATTGCCTTGAACCAACCTCATTCAATGAAAGTGAGAACAAGAACAAACTCTATAGAATTAAACCACTGAACTTTTGAAATTTTCTTTTTCATACCTAACTAATCCACCTGCAAAAACTATACCTGTATTTTCCTTGAAAAACAGTGACTCTTCACACACTGTTAAAGTTTAAGAGGAAACTTTTAAAATCTGAAATATAATAATGTACCATACAGGTTTGGTAAATAAATATCCATCTTCTAGAATCTTGTAAGAAGGATTTCCATATGGGTATAATCAGTCTACGGGAACATAGCCAACAGACGAATAATTTATTACAAATTCAGTCCAGGCTGGGTTTTATCTGTTTGTTTTCTAATTTTCAATGTTATAAATACGTATTTTAAATTTCCATTCAATATGTAAGTAAATATTTGGGGGAAAATCTGTATTCATTTTATTTGGAGGAATTTGTGATAAAATATACATCAAACTTGATACCTGGTCAATTTAATACCTTCAAATAAATTATGAGAGTCTCAAGAATGAATACTCCCTTTTTTAAAGGTTGAGTAATCACCTTATATTTCTTTGTCAGTAATTTCAAGTTTCAATACCAATTAAAAATAATTAAGTCAAATTCCATATTAACAGGTTTTGCACACAATGTTGAGAACTGTATCATAAAGGTTGATTTATGGTAAATAAAACATCAGTGTCAGGAACGGAGTTTGTTTTCTCAAGATCCAGAAGAATAGAGAGCAAAGCAAAATTGTAAAACTGGAAGTCAGAAAGTAACAGGCACACATTTATGAAAAATTTAGTAGCAGAAGAACAATAATAGTTTGCTTAAACTGAACCTGGAGACACGTTTCTTGTGGTTTCCTCTTAGCTGTTCTTGATGTGTTGGTTAAGACACATCTATCTATCTTTCTTTCTTTCTTCTTTCTTTTTTTCTTCTCTTTCTCTCTCTCTTTCTTTCTTTCTTTCTTTCTTTCTTTCTTTCTTTTTCTTTCTTTCTTCTTTATTCCTTTCCTTCCTTTCCTTCCTTCCTTCCTTCCTTCCTTCCTTCCTTCCTTCCTTCCTTTCCTTCTTTCACTCTCTCTTTCATTCTCTCTCCCTCCCCCTTTTCCTCCCTTCCTCCCTTCCTTCCTTCTTTTCTTTCTTCTAACTTTCTTTCAAGATTGTGTTTATGTTGAGTGCCTGCACCTTCCCCCTTCCAAACTATTCACATTATGTAATACAGAGTGTGTACAAAGACATTTAAATATGAGACGAAAATAACTACTTCATAGATTTTATTTCCAAGCTGTTATTGCCCAGAATGGACTAACATATTTGAGATGTATCAGATGTTATATTAGACAACATCCTTCTTTGCTTAGGATATAATATTTTCTGGGAATAATAAAAGTTTTGAATTTAAACCCTTTAAATAAATAGCATATTGCCTTATTATGTGCAGAGGATATCACAATAAATAGCTAAATATTTAAATAAAATAAATAACATATTGCTGATATGTACAGAGGATATCACATTAAGTTGCTAAGTATTTTTACATTATCAATATTATATTACTAGCACTTGTGAAGTAAAATAAAATTCATGGCACAAAAATCTTTTGAACTCTTACTATCTGTACTATCTGTATATATTTTGAGTTCTTATCATCTGTATATATGAACCAATGTGACAAATTTCAGTCTTTAAATATCTGATATTATAGGAATACAGTAAGGAGATTGATTGTTTCAATATAGGATTAATAAAATAATATTTTAAGTTATCAAAGTCTCCAAAGGAGAGATATAAATTAAAGCTACCACTCTGTTATAAATGGTATTTGGGGTGGGGTTGCTGGGTAGCATTTATCTGAAGAAGCTGGGAATTTTCTCCTTCAAATTAACCCAGTTGCATTATTGTTTTGTTTTGTTTTGTTTTGTTTTGTTTTGTTTTCTGGGGATCCTTAATGAACTTTGCCTGGGAGCTGTAGTTGACTAACCTCCCCGGGATATATTACAATTGCTATTCTGCCTTCTTCAAGAGTATGATGTGTTTTAAGATTCCTTGAAAGACTTCCCTTTGCATAGATGAAGTACAAGATCCCATGTAGTAATGAGAAAATGTGCTATGGACTGGATAGACTAATGAGACTATATGGGTAACACAAAAAGAGGTTAGTGATTTTTTTTTTTTTGCATATTTGATGGTTTAGCTAAGAAAATACACTTAAATGGGTTGAAATGAATTGGCTCTCTTCTCTAATTGTAAATTTTAAATTCGTCATCTTTATTGCAATTTACAAATGAAAAGATTTTGTAACTAAATCTCACTCACTTAGCAAATGAGAATATGTTTTTTCAAGTTACATAGGACAAATGTTTATAGTGATTGAATCTTAATTGTCTTAAGAAATAAAAATTGTGGCAGACTTTATGTACTATACTATTTAATTTTTATGTAACTCTAGGTCACCTTTGAATACTTGGAGAAGGGCATGATGTGAGAGACAATGTCCATACATGAGAAAGGAAAGATAACTAGTTAATGAGAATCTAGACCAGGCAGAAGCAAATGGAATGTAAGGCAGATGCAGAGGTAGCAGCAGATAGAGTGCATCACAGATGATGAAGGATCCATTTTTGGTAAGGGCAATCACACATGTTTTGAATCAGGAGAAATAAAAAGATTAAGTAAGGAAGCAGGTGGATTTAAGATTTGGTCTCTGAAAGTTGAAAGTTTCTTCCTAAGTATCTATTTTCTTAATGATACGTGAGAAAAAGGGGAAAGGAGGGCTTAAAAATGAGATTTAAGAATGGAGAAGGTATATGCCCAAATTATTTTAGAAAGGAAATTATTTTAGGAAAAGAAATGACCAATGAAATATATAAAAATCTCTCTGAATTGCTGAGCACCCAGATAGGGTTGCTGACTTATATTTCCGTTTATTGTGCTGCTTACTTAGTGAAAAGCTCCCCAAGCCAGAGAAAGAGGATGACTGGAAATAACCAGGGCTGTGGTTGTCTTATGTGGATACATCAGAAAGATGGAGCAGAAGGCAGGCCAAGGGTATTTATGAGGCAGTGACTGTAATGGTAGAAACTAATTTAACTTATGTGATTTTATTCAATATATTTTAATAGAATATACATAAGAGAACTATGTAAAAGCTAATGGTGTTAGACTATACTATGCATGAGATACATGAAATGAAAGATGGAATGCTTTAATATGTTGCATTTATCACAAAGTCAGTAAACATTACAACATAAATGTATGGCATTTTGAAAGTTACATTATAAGGTCCTTAATTACATAATATGACTACATACAGAAATACAATGATTATGGACACATCATGTTAAAAATACAATTTAACTCCAAGTTTTATTAAAATTATACTTGAAAGTTTTCTATAATCAATTTTAATAATAAGTAATAAGAAAATTTTATTCTTTCTCTAAAGTCACCTTCTGGAATGGAGAACAATTGGATATTTTACACAAGCATGTTTGGGGGGATTTTTTTTGAGCAGAGTTTTACATTTTCAGCCATATTTTGTCATAGTTTAACCAATCTTGAAAAGAGTATGAATCAGGCAAGATTAGGTTACAGGGCAATAACAAAGAATCCCAAACACATTGATAAAGTTATAACACTTGCCTTATTTGTTTTCATTTTTCCTTTCTCAATTTCTCTCCCAAGTCACATGTATAAAAGGGTCATTTAGGGCCTCTCACCTGTGTCATTGTCATCCTCATGAAGTAGCCATCCACTATTAGAAATATTGCCTCGAAAGGGGAAAAAAAATGACCCTAAGCATCCTCTATATTTATTAAATAGTCTACCTGGAAATGAGACAAATCACTTTTGCTCACATTTTACTGGAAATGATAACAAGAAAAAATATAATTTTAAGATGAGAAAGTTCAAGCATACAGAGTGACTGAAGAAAAAGAGCTAGCATATTTGTGAAGCAATGTAAAGTGTATTAGACTCCTTGTTAAATAAAAGACACTGAAACTTCTTGTGGTGTAAATGTCAAAATCCTGAAGTAAACATTAATTTTTCTGTGTGTCTTCCTGATTAGAAAAATTGATTTACTTTCTCTATTTCTCATGTCAACTAAACATCAAAGTTGAATTTGGAATTTAACTGCCATTTAGCAACTGGTTGAGAAAAAAATATTTTTTCAGAGTTAAAAATGGAGAAACATTCCTTGTCGAGTTAACTGAATGCAAATGGTACTATAAATTTGATTCCAGCTCTATTGAAAATAAATTCCACATTTATGTGCTTCTGTAATTAGTTCCAATCAGCATGCTATAAATATGTAAAGGTTTTACCCATCTATCATTTGTATCTCCAGTTTAAAGCTCTTCAGCTGAAAAGACAAACACAAATTCTGAGCTGGCATTCTTTCAGAATGGATTTGACTGTGGCTAAAATAAAAGCTATGGATAACTTCTTTTATTTTCTTGAGTGTTAAAGTCTTAGTTTTCCTTCTACTGAATAGAGTATTCATTATTCTCTAAAATTTAAAAAAAAAACAAACGAGAGAGGTCATGTTAAAATTGAAAAGAAATAAATTTTGGTTATCACGGAGGCTTGAGAGATGGTGATAAATCCTCTTCATTAATCATCTAAAAGTTTATACAATGATAGCAATAGCAGAATAAAAAAAGAAAGGTTGCTTAGTAAATATTTAGTTGAAAGAGTGTGAGAGTTTCCCATAATTCCTTGCCTTTCTCTTATAGTGTAGGTCCTCTATTTACGTCAGTAGTGTTCAATGCATTTGCAACCGTGAAACGTATAAGAAGTCTGACACACTTCAGGCGGTAGCAATCCTGCACTTTTACAATGATCCTTGTACAGGTTTACAGGTGGGATGGAACACATCACTTGAGGGATGCTTTGCATTTCAAATTTTCTCAACAGGGTGATGCCTTAAAATATACAATTGGAACATTACCTCTGCAAGGGGTTCTGACATACCCGGCTTCAAATAGGTTATTTTGGTTGAGAGTAAATGGAAAAATATCCCAACACCAATTTTCTTTATATGTAAAATAAGAAGTCAAGCCTGGGGATTTCAGTGGGTTCATATTCCTAGAAATTGTCAGAATGTCATGTTAAAAATTTTACTAGTATAGCTTCAAATCCATTCCATCAGAAGCATCTATATAAATAAATAATACCCAACAAGAGCAAACAAGAACAACTAATAATGGAAGAACTATTCCAGTATGCTTGGGCTAGATAAGTTTAGGTATAATACAACTGATTTATATCCAATTTGTGAATTTATTTCAGTTCAGGTAATGAGATTTCAATCTCAAAACCAGTGTAAATTTAGTGGAATTTTGTTTGGGAGCACCTCATTTTTATAGATACTACAGATATTCGAAGATAGTGTATTATTATGAATCTTTCTTAATATCTCAATATAAACATGCATTTTAAAGGCATCCACTACTCATTAACTCATTTATTTAGCATGTGTTTATTGAATACCTCCTATGCCCACGCATTGGTAATGAAAAGGTGAGGAAAAAATTATACATTCTGGAGCACCTGGGTGGCTCAGTTGGTTAAGCATCTGATTTCAGCTTAGGTCATGATCTCAGGGCCCTGGAATCGAGCCCATATCCTCAGGCTCCCTGCTCAGCAAAGAGTCTGCTTGTCCTTATCCCCTTCCTCCTTCCTGTGCACCCTCACTCTCTTTCTCAGTGGATAAATAAAATCTTTTAAAAAAAGATACATTCTATCCTTGTAGCCTAGTGGCAGAAGACAGTTACCCAAGTAAATTAAAAATTACCAAATACAGGTAATTGTTATAAAAGGAAACTATAAATCACTATTCAAAAACATATAATGCACACTTCACTAACTTGGAAGATAAGGGAAAGTTTCCTGAAAAAAAAAAGACTTTTAGCTGTAATATAAAGAATTGTTAGAAGTTAAATAGACAAAACTCAATGTTTGGGAAGCAGAGCTCTGCAGAGAGAATTTCTTGGACCTGAATAATATACATGAAAAGTCCTAAATGCAGAAAATAGCATGAGATGTTTGAGGAACCTATATCAAGCCAGTGAGAACAAGAGGGCAACCATCTGGAGAAGGAAATGTAGTACATAAAGCCAGAATGCTTTACAAGGTATAGAAAATACGGGATCTCATATGCCAACTTATAGGTGTGTGTTTTGGCAGCATTAGTAATGAGAACTTAAGCAGATTCTTTAAATTAGATGGTATTAATAAATTATTAAATTGGCATTTTTAAAAGATAATTTTGCTTCCAATGTGAAGAACGAATCAGATGTGTGGAACACAATAAACTATGTAACATATAAAATAAAGCTTTTCCTTCACCATGCAGTAATCACCATAAGACTGTTAAAGGAACTTTTTTCAATAAAAATTACTCTAAAAATAATGCCCTTACGGAATTTTTTGAAATTTTTTGATAATCACTGTGGAGATTTTCCATCTAAATACACATATGTATTCAATCTCTAAAAGGAAAGGCTTAGTAAATTGAAATAGTTGCTATGTGATTTAAAATGAATAACTTAAAAGTGAAGATTAACAAAAAATATGATAGAATACATTGCACAGTAAGAGGCAACTATAGGGTTTTTTTTTAATTTTTTTTTCTTAAAGACTTATTTACTTGACAGAGAGATCACTAGTAGGCAGAGAGACAGGCAGAGAGAGCGGGAAGCAGGCTCCCTGATGAGCAGAGAGCCTGATACGGGGCTCGATCTCAGGACCCTGGGATCATGACCTGAGCCAAAGGCAGAGGCTTTAATCCACTGAGCCACCCAGGCACCCCTATTTTTTGTTTTATTTTTTATTGGAAACAGTATTTTGAGCGTTTTTATACTGATTATGGTACTATAACTTTTTTAAAAAATTATAAGATACATTGTTGACAAACTCACTATATTACAGTATCATATCATATTGTATAGTATAGTATATTACCATAAAGCTATATTTCCCTATCTATACTAAAAAAACCTTCTTCTATTAAAACAGTAAACTCCAAATGGCTAAATAATTACAAAATTTATCAAAGATGTACTAATCCATGGAGGCTATCTTATTATTGATATATTGTTAATGTGGAGACAAAAATGCAAACAGATCTAATTCTTACCTAGTTTGAAAATGGTCCTATTAATTCAAGTAAAATGACTTTTTTTCAATTTTTTTTTTAAGTAGGCTCCATGCCCATCATGGTGCCCACATAGGGCTTAAAACTTGAGATAAAGACCTGAGCTGAGACCAAGAGTCATATGCTTAATGGTGAGCGACCCAGGTGCCCCGTAACATTGCCATTTTAAGTCATATTCTTAAGTGTTAATAAAATATAAGATGTGATAATCATGTGCTGCTTTACTCTCATTTTAAGGAAAAGTTATTTAAGATACATAAATGAGGACATTCAAATGCCAACTTTTCACTCTTTGACTACTATAGAAAGAAATAATGCAGACTCAGGGACCATCCTCAAAAACCTCTGTTCACATACTCTGGAAGGCCAAGAATAACTTCCAGATGAGGGCATAATTGTCCATTTTACGATTTTTTATAAAATGAGCTTTCTCGCACTTGGCAGTCTCCAGTAATACATTAAGTCATGGCAGGTATTAATTAATGATGGGTGCCCTTCTCTTGACATCCTGAGTCTCAAAAATACTTTATCTTTCACTAGATTAGAGACTGTAAGAAATGACTAAAACCAAGAATAGGAATTAATTAAAGATTTCCTTAACCTCAAAGGTAATGTCTGATTTGTTTTCAAGCTGAATTTCACAACACCCTTGTCAGAATCAAGCTCAAATCAGGTGACTTAAAGGAATATCTACTGAGTGAAGAATTAGCATGACTGTTACAACACTTGAAATCATGTGATTATATAGAATAGACATTTAGAGTTTTATATTAATAAATATGATTAGAGGTTCTTTTTTATTATTTCTATCACCAGCATATTGAGGCAGTCAAATAAGTATACATTGTGGTTTTGTTTTCTTTTGTTTTTTTAGTTTGTAAAATGTCTTACACCCATTTAAAATGAATATCCATGTCCTTCTTTTAATAGCATTGTACATACATTTAATATAAAAAATGTGGGATAATAAAATGGAGAGAATAATCTGTAGTCCTGGGATGGTGGTTAATATTTATCCTATAGCATCATAGTTTTCTTTTCATCATCAACATTGTAATAATTGTAGGGATGGATTTATTTTTTATTAGTCAAAATGTCATAATCAAAACATGTCTCAAAGATGAAGCTTAATGGAACAACAATTTAACTAGGAATAAATATTGCAGAAGGAAAATATTCAAAGTTGTTATAACCTTTTCTGCAGTGGTTTTGTTATTTTGACTATTGTCTAATGTCAAGTTCTCTGATTGGAGTCTCAGTGAGTTAACTCCATCTTGGACTATTCCTCTAGAAGGAACAGCAAAATTTCTATTTGTAAGGGTCCTTAATAAAACAAATGTGAAAATCATTACACTAAAGGTATGTATGAATTTTGGCCAAGGATAAATCCTTACGACAACAAAAATGAAAGTGTATCCCAGTTACATCGCAGTAGTTAAGGACATATTTTTGCAAATTCATTTGAAATATACCTGAATTCAAATAAGCACCAGAAGGTGCTAACAATCTTTGTATCTTGACTTTTGTCAAAGAAACACATCCATCCTTTTATAAGAAGGAGTACATCTCTAATTATAACAAAGAAGATATATAGCATATATTTTACTGGAAATTTTCATCTAAATGAAAATGGGATAGTTTATGTATTTATTAAATTTGTAGCTTCTAAAACTGAAATAAAACAAAAATAAACTATTGGGACTGTATCAAAATAAAAAGATTTTCCACAGAGAAGGAAACCATCAACAAAACAAAAGAGACAACCTGCTGATGGGAGAAAATATTTTCAAATGATATATCTAACAAGGGGATATTATCTAAAATATGCAAAGAACTTGTACAGCTCAACCTTTCCCTCTAAAAAAAAAAAACACAATATGGTAAAAGAGGCAGAGGACTTTAATACACATTATTCAAAAGAAAACCTACAGATAGTGAACAGATACATGAAAAGATGCTCAACATCACTCATCATCAGGGAAGTGTAAATAAAAATCACAATACGATATAACTACACACCTGTCAGAATGGCTAAAATAAAAAGATAAGAAATAGCAAGTATTGGCAAGGATGTGGAGGAAAAGGAATTCTCATGTACTCTTGGTGGGACTGTAATTAGTAGAGCCACTGTGGAAAATGGTATGACATTTTCTCAAAAACTAAACATAGAAATACCATATGACCCAACAATTTCACTAGTGGCTACTAAAAAGAAAACCAAAGAAAACAAAAACACGAATTTGAAAAGATATATGTACCACAACGCTTATTGCAGAACTATTTACAGTTGCCAATATATGGAAGCAACCTAAGCATCCATAAACAGAAAAATGGATAAGGAAGAGATAGTGTACACACACACACACACACACACACACACACACAGGAGAATTATGCAGCCATAAAAAGGATGAGTTGGTGCCATCTGCAGCATCAATGGACCTAGATGGTATTATGCTAAATGAGATAAGTGAGACTGAGAAATAGAAATACTATAAAATTCACTGATATATGGTATCTAAAAAAAAAACAAAAAACAAAAACAAATGCATAAACAAACAAACAAAAAGCAGAATCAGACCTAAAAATACAAAGGCAAGCTAATGGCTGCCAGAAGGGACGTGGGCAAAATGAGAGGAGGGCCATGGGGGATACAAGCTTCCAGTTATAATGAGTCTATCATGCAAATCAAAATAACAGGATAGGGAATATAGTCAGTGATACTGTAATAGTACTGTATGGTGACAGATGGAGCCACACTTGGCAGGTAGCATGGTATAACATACAGAGATGTTAAATCACTATGTGGTCCACCTAAAACTCACATAACATTTTGTGTCAAATATACTGAAAAAGAATTATAAAGTAAAATGTATGATATTTAAGCTAATGCATTGCTTGATAAGATGCTATCATTTGGCAAGCTCTAATCATAGGAAAATATTCCAGGGTCCTTGCTTGGAAACTTAAACAGATTTAGCTCTGCATATTATTCATGAGTGACATAGGCTTTAAACACTTTTTTTTAAAAGATTTTATTGATTCATTTAACAGAGAGAGATCACAAGTAAGCAGAGAGGCAGGTAGAGAGAGAGGAGGAAGCAGGCTCCTGGCCCAGCAGAGAGCCCGATGTGGGGCTCGATCCCACGACGCTGGGATCATGACCTGAGCTGAAGGCAGAGGCTTTAACCCACTGAGCCACCCAGGTACCCTGGCTTTAGACACTTTTGATAGTCAAGTAGTATTTGTATAAATTCTTCATCATGTGATGAAATGAAAATTCCCCTGGGAGTCAGGAGTTGTGCATTTTCATCTCATTTCTGCTGCTACTTAGTTGGGCAAGTCACTGAACTGGCCAAATCCCTAAGTTCTTCATATATATCTGTACAATTCTCATTTATAAGTTCTCTAAGGTTTTTTGTTATCTAATATTCTATCGTTTTTACATTAACATTTCCAGAAGTGGAAAACTCCATACTCTTTATTAACCAATACATAGATATTTTGCATGAGTTTTGCTGAATGATAATTATACCCAAAAAACTATTTTGGAATTTGCCTACATAAGACCGTGATTGTGTATGTCAAAATAAATGACATTGTATAAAACCTGTATAAATAACTTAAGTGAACCTTAAAACTTAATCTCAAAACGCCCTATGAGATGCAAATATAGATCTAGTTACTCCAAATTTAATTGATTCAGGAATTGATGCTTTCTTATTTGACTTGTACAAATTTAGTATAGAGGCACCTGGGTGTCTAAGTCGGTTTAGCATCCAACTATTTTGGCGCAGGCCATGATCTTGGGGTCCTGAGATCGAGTCCCACATCGGGCTCTACTCTCAGTGTGGAGTCTGCTTGGAATCCTTTCCCACTTCTTCTCCCACCCTATCTGGCCCTCTGTACACTCTCCCCGCTCTCTCTCTCTCGCTCTCAAATAAATAAAATCCTTAAAATAAATAAATAAAAGAATATATAAATAAATTTGTAAGTATAAAAAGGTCATCACTAGTACTAAAAATGCAGCCCTCTTATTTATATATCAAAACAGCAATCATCATTGGTATAGCACTTTAAATTTTCAGTGTTCTGTTTTTCACACATATTATTTACCTTATTATTTTCCTGGGCTTGAAAGTGTAGAGGACACTGAAGCCATCTACTTGGGTACCAGTGGGAACCACAGAAATCTAACACATAGGTAAAGGAGTTAGTAAGGGAAGAAAAAGGAACATGTGAATAGATGTAGGAGAAAGGGGGAGAGTGAGGGGAGCGGGCAGGAGGAGGAAAAAGAAAAAGAACCATGTAGAAAGTGATAAGATTAATACTGGCCAATCATTTACAGCTTATTTTACAACATCTGCCTCCCAGGGACTTCGAAGCAGGAAAATCTCTCCTATTGAAGGATTTGGCATCACTAATTACTGCAATATAGCATAAAGTTTTCTTAGAACCAACCATTAACTCAAATCCCAGCTCATTTCATATTATCTAAATTCACAAGCCGACACTTGAATATAAACTCTTATAAATGAACTAGTTTTGAAGTGTATTTGTAACATTCATTCAGTAATATTTCAAGTACCACTTGTGTGCTATGCTCTGTGCAAGGTGCTTAGATACAGTGAACATAAGCGCTGTCTTCAACAGAACAGTTCCTAAATTGTAATTTACATTAAGAGTCACCAAGGGGTGACCAAGGGGCACCTGGGTGGCTCAGTGGATTAAAGCCTCTGCCTTTGGCTCAGGTCATAATCTCAAGGTCCTGGGATCGAGCCCCACATCGGACTCTCTGCTCAGCGGGGAGCCTGCTTCCCCCTCTCTCTCTGCCTGCCTCTCTGCCTACTTACCTCTCGCTCTCTCTGTGTTGAATAATTAAATAAAATCTTAAAAACAAAAAAGAGTCACCAAGAATCTTGTTAAATTCTTCAGTGCTTGAGCCATAGCAAAATAATATGATAAACTGGTTGTAGAGTGGACTCCACAAAATTGGCATTTTGAATTATGAATACAGGTGGTTATAGCTCCAATATGAAAACAAATCACTTTGGAGTCAGGATATGAGGATAAATAATTAATTAATTGAAAAATATGAAATAAGATCGTTTTTATTAATTATTTTTATTAACATATAATGCATTATTTGCCCCAGGGATACAGATTTGTGAATCTTCAGACTTACACGCTTCATAGCACTCACCATAGCACATCCCCTCCCCAATGTCTGTAACTCAAACACTCTCTCCACACCTCCCTCCCAGCAAGCAACCCTCAGTTTGTTTTGTTAAGATTAAGAGTCTCTGATGGTTTGTCTCCCTCCCAATCCCATACTTTTTTGTGTGTGCAAGCAAAGTACAGGATAGTATATAAGGAAAATAACCAGAAAAAAAAAGTGAATCCAGTCTGTGGTGAAGATCAAGTAAAACTTACTTTGAGACCTGGAAGATGTATAATACTTAGCCGGATGAAAATGTTATGTTTTCATCAATTCAAATGTTATATCTTGGAAGAAATTTTTCAGGAAGAGAAAACAACAGGTATGAAGATCCCAGTGATTGGGAGGAGTTTAACCTGTATGTCAGAGGATGTGTGATATAACTAGAATCCAGAAGGAGAATAGCTGAGGAAAGAAAAACCAATGTCTTTACCCGGAGCTCCTTATGCACTCCTAGTTCTCCGTAGGAACTCTCCAATTCCCCTAGATCCAAAAAACACGAGATAATGCCTAGCACAGCATGAGGTAGGTCATTGGCTGGGATGTCTTCTGGCAATTCCACGCCTGTGATATACCAGTGTTTAAATAATTTCAGTGTGATCTCTGTATATGGACAGAAGATTAATCTGGAAAGTTAATTGGGAGCTAATGATGAAACACTTTGTGAATAACGTTAAGAATTTTTAACTGCATCCTGAGAATAATTAGAATCCACTGATAAAGTTGAAGCAAGTGAATTCCATGATTAGAAATATATCAGTATCAAAGCGTCTGCAGATAAGAGTGTAAAAGAACAGAGGCAGAAATACCTTCTTTCAAAGCAGGACAGGGGAAATGTGCAGAGGTCTATTTCACTGTGAATGTTGAATATTAATTCTCAGAACATGAGAATCAAATTTAGAGTTCTCATCTGGTCACACAATATTGAAATAGTGTCTAGACTTGCTGATTGGCATCTGAGTGCCTGTTTCTCATTAAAGTGTAATACTCTAGCTAAACACGAGAGTAGTTGAGTCTTCAAATGAGATTTTCTATTCAGGGCCAGTATAATTTGGTTCTCCTCTCACTGAAGTCTATTATCACTTTGTCAAATTATACTACTGTATAACGTAAAATCTAGTTATAGAGACTTGAAATCCAGATTTGGCAACATTTAACACATTTTTATCTTGCTCCAAAAATCTCTTTTACCACAATACGCTCAAGTTTTTCAGCCTATCACATCTAGGCAGGCAGAAGAATGCACAATTACTTCATAGTTCAGGCCATAAACTTTGCACCATTATGCAATGAGGTAATATGTATTGCGATTTTTCTCTCAGTTTTGTTTCTTCTAAAATGTTGTTCTCATTTCTGATTTTAATATTAAAATGTTTTCAGTCCTGCCATAAAAATGTGTAATGTGACTGTTTGCATATCTTCTCTGCCCAGTGAATAATGCAGTCTCCTAAATATTAAAATGTTCTCATAATTAGTAGTGTCTGCTGTATCCACTTAATGCTGGGTATGCTTCAGCTTCTTTTGATGCTTCTGGTAATTTACTTAAGCAAACTGCATACTGTAAATGAAGTCAGTCATTATATGTTGCACACTGTAAACTAATGAATATACATTTAAAAGTCTTTTATCTCCACTTACTTATGTTATATTTTATTCATTGAAAATTAGGAGAGGTGTTTAAATTACTGCTGAATTGATTAATTCAACTTGATAACACAGTTCATCAATGTGACTAGGCACTAAAGCAATTTCTTTCCTGTTTTTTGTTCTGTCCTATCCTTTTTAAATGTCTTCATTGTTGACCCGACTTCCAGAAAATTAATTCTTCACACATTTTATTTGTTCTATCAGCATAACAGAAACAAAAACTTCCAGCCATAAATTGTACTTGCAGTTAGAGCTCAATGATAAATAGGTTCTTGTTCTCTGCTACTTCCAGTGATGAAATGCTATTAGCAGTGAACTCTTACTTTGCTACTCTAGGCCCAATGAATAACATTAATTGTTTTATAACCCTACACCAACTCATTCTGCCTGATTCATAAAACAGTTATGCACCATTTAGAAGCATTTCTCAGTAGGCTTCATTTTCCCCCTAAAACAAAGACTTTGACTTCATTAATCTCCCCTTTTCCCTCAAAATACAGTAGGAACTTTGAATTATACACTACATTTTCACAATTCTCATGGTCTCTGAATTAGCTGAGGCAGAGAAGATTTAAAGTACATCTAAATGTAGATTTAGCACAAAAGAGTTGTAAGGAAAAGATGTCAGGTTTTTTTTTTTTTAAGATTTTATTTGTTTATTTGCCAGAGAGAGAGAGAGAGAGCGAGCAAGCAAGTGAGCAAAGGAAGACCGAGTGGCAGCAGAGGCAGAGGGAGAAGCAGTCTCCCCACCGAGCAAGGAGCCCGATGTGGGATTCGATCCCAGGATGCTGGGATCATGACCTGAGCTGAAGGCAGCTGTATAACCAACTGAGCCACCCATGTGTCCCGATGTCAGTTATTTTTAACAAATACTTCTGTTACGTAAATTTCTTTCAGTTAAAATATTTTAGCAAATATTAGGCAAAAACGATATTTGGTGTCTAAACATCAAAGAACAAAAATGATATTTGAAGTCCACCACAAATGAACACTTAACAGCAAATGCTATTCAGACCAGTATTCAGAAATATGAAGAAAAAATATAAATCCTGTATTTATAGTTCAATGAGAGGTGATAGGAAAGATTGACTTTAATTCTTGGCCAAGGCTCTGAATATTCCAAATTATGTAACCCAGTAATCCAGAAAGGTGGAGAGAGCAGGCAGTGAAATTAAATTAGTAATTAAAAATCTTTTACAAATCTATAAAAGCATTGTATGAGGAATTTTATAAAGAATATTGTATCTCTATGTATCTACTATGGATATGTAGAAAGCCATGTTTAATATGTGTTAGTGTAGAATGCAGTCTTCTAGGTAAATGAATTAAGTGTTGACTTGTATTAACCATTAAGACCAAGTAGTAAAAAAAAAAATTTTTGTTTCATCTTGTCTTCATTTCCTTAGGCAGGATTAAAAAAATAACTAATAATATCTACATCTCTGTTTTGAGCACATATGACATGTTAAAAAAAAAAACTATTGGAAAATTAACCACTGGAAAATATGCATCCGTATGAAACAGCACAAGCTTAAAATGAGTAAGAATGGGGCAGACTCACAAAGAAGACCATGTATACAAGACAAGAATGCAGAGTAGACATCTTTTTTTATTATTTAGATGGCACTATTAGAAAAAAAAAATCCAGCCTCCTTGTTGTTTCTGCATTAAAGATACACCAAAAAATCGAGGCCAATTTAAATAACAGTGGTCCAGAATGAATCAATATGTAATGATCGGAAGGAATCAACATGTAACAAAAATAAGCTACATATGGGAGAAACAACTCCTTCCATGACCCCAATAAATGGAGTGCATTTCTTTCATTAGTTACTACTATTCATAGTACAGAAAACAATTGGATCACAATAAAGGATTAGAATAGGCAGTCTTTAATTATGGCTATACATTTAGCAGCCATAGGAAATCTACAGACTTCTAGAATTATCTGATTTTACTAAAAGTGAAGAGCATTTCTAGACATGCTTTAAGGTTTTTATCTCCATAATCATTCAATGAGATTTTTTTTTAAATTAGGCACATGTTATAACAGAAATAAAATGACTAAAATAGCATCAGTCTTTATCTTCCTTCCATATAAAACTACTATAGTCAAGGATCTAAAGGGAAAGTTTATGCTGTAATATAAATAACAATATTAATAAATAGTAATGAAGGCAAAGAAATATACTCGCATATTTTGATTTTATAAAATATATTGATAATCATATCTATTGATAATCATAGCTTGACACATATATTTAAGATGACTGCTGCATAGTTGCTTATCTCTTTATTCAATTGTAAGTACAGTGAAGAATTATACAGTTATTTATTTGGATAAATATTAACACTAGTGAGAAGTACAAAATTCTCTCTGAAAACATAGAGAAGAATGTCCAGGAAATGTATACATGTTTTTGCCTGGTGGAGAAGGTTGGAGAAATGACATAGGGGAATAAGCACGATTGTGGATCGAACTCTTGTGTCTTCTGCAGATTAATATGTTGAAGCCCTAACCCCCAATGTGATCTACTAGGATGTGGGGGCTTCTGGACATTGTTAGGTTTAGTTTAGATAAGTTCGTAAGGGTAAGGTCCTGAAGATGGAATTAGTGCCTATGTGAGAAGAGACCAGAGAATGTTGTTCTCTTGTTCTTCCTCTCTCTTTCCATCAGGCAAGTATATACCAAAAAACTGGCTGTCTGCAAACCAGGGAGTGGGTTTTCACCAGGCATCAATTATGCTGGCCCCTTAATCTTGGACCTCCAACCTTCCAAAACTGTGAGAATGTCAGTCATATAAACCACTGAGTTTATGGTATTTTGTTATAACACCTCAAGCCAGCTAAAACAAGAACAACTGCCAAACATTCTAGTAACTTCTATTTCATGTGTGTGTTTCTGTGTTTTCGTGTATGCGTATGTATACCAAGTTCCTTATTAGCAAGTATAACAAATTCCATTTTAGTGTGTGTATTTGTATGTGTGTGTTCTTCATGAATAATTTTGTATAAAGATACTGTTTGAATAAGAAAGGGCTTTCCTAAAACTTTTTGTGGAGATGACTTTGAATTGTATTTCTACATAGAAACAGTTTATTTCTATTTGATTAATTTTATAAACTAACTCATAATTGTACATATTGCAGTAGGAGAAAGTAACTAAGTAGGATAAGCTAGAAATGGCTTATGTTGGGTATAATAAACTAAAATTTGAGAAATAAAAAATAAAAAGAAACTAAAAGATTTTTAGTGAATCAAATATTTTATAATAATCTGACATCTTTGGGGCACCTAGGTGGCTCAGTGGGTTAAGCCTCTGCCTTCGGCTCAGGTCATGATCTCAGGGTCCTGGAATCAAGCCCCGCATCATCGGCTCTCTGCTCAGCAGGGATCCTGCTTTCCCCTCTCTCTCTCTGCCTGCTGCTCTTCCTACTTGTGATCTCTCTCTTTCTGTCAAATAAATAATAAATAAAATCTTTAAAAAAATAATCTGACATCTTCATCTCTGAGAAGGCAGTTTTTTACCTTTCCATAAACACATGGTTGTTAAATGCAATGCAGAATTCAACCCTTAAAAAAATGACTTCTAAATAGTGTAATATTTTATACAACTATCAAACTTACATATGGACAGTCCTATGCTTTCATTTCCTTATTCTATGTTTAAACTATTTTTGAGTAATTGGAAAATGCAGCACATAAACTAAATAAAAGTCTTAAGGCAGTAAGGAGAAATATATTTTAAAATATAATGTATAAATAGCATATTTCATGGTCAGTTTTATATATCAACTTGGCTAAGGTATGGTGTTTGATTGAACATGAGTCTAGATAGGTGTACAGATGATCAAAAATCAGTAATGAAAAATCAATAAAGTATATTACCCTGGAGAATGTGGGTGAGCCTTATTCAATTAGTTGGAGGCCTTAAGAGTAAAATTGGAAGTTTGTCAATGAGGAAGACATTTTTCCTTAAGTCTTCAGCATAGAAATCTTGTCTGAGTTTCCAGCTTGCCCTGTGGATTTCGTATTTGCCAGTCCCGGCAATTATGTCAATCAATTCCTTTATCTATAAACACACAAAGACTAAGAGTTATGATATGCATAATATATTAATGTTAATTTGGATCAGGGTGAAGATAGTGGCATTAAATAGGACATACTGAGAAACACTTATATGACCCTGTGTGTACCTATGTGCACATATACTGAAATTTGGGACAGATTTTTGTGAAGATTAAAAAAAGAATTTGCAAGGAAAACCAGTTTGGCTGAGTAAAATAATTTATTATTGCAACTAAACATGTGTAACTTCATGTAGATCCCATGAAGATCTAAACAATGTGTGGTTATGACTTTTAATTAATTGGCATTTGATTATAAATTTTTATATAATGAGATTTGCTAGAAAATGTGGATTTTTTTGTTAAATTTATCAATTTGTCCTGGACGTTCTAAGTTCAGTGACTAAGCAATGACTTTTTCCAATGATATCAAAACATTCTTCTAACCTTTGTTATTTTTTGAAGTTCAGAACAAATGTCAAACCAAGAGAAATTATAGCACTTTACAATAGAGTTTTCAAAATGAGAGTACATACATCAAACCAAATTTTATCTTTAATGTTCTATATTATAGACCATTTTAATCAAAGTAAATTATTTGTTGTATCAAATTTTTCAAATTATAGCTTCTCAAATAAAACACAATTCTTTTTAATTTAATTATTAAAGAAAACAATTGTTTTGAAATAAAATATACTTACATTATACTTTGAATTTAAGGAAACTGTTGGTTTCATCATCACACGAATCTGTTTGCCTATTACATCATTTCAAACCAATGTTAATACACATTACATAATTTATGCCCATACTTCTTGGGTAATTTTTGGTAAAAGTGTGTGTCACAAGTGACAGAGACCGGTAACTCTACTGGACTCTATTCTGATCTTGTGCTTAAAAAATCCCACTGAATTATTATACTTAGAATCATAATATTCATCATCATATATATAAGCAAGGTCATCTTGGGTAATCCTTTGATATGATCCAAAAACTAGTGGAGATACACACATATGTACATACAAACACAGTTTGGGGGAGAAACTGAAATAAATAACTATCATGGGAATTTGGCTAACAAAGCATTCAAAATGTGAATGGTAATATTTAAATAGATCTTACCCTTTTATTTCTGGTAGCAACAGAAAGAAATATTTGGAGAATTCAATAATGATAATCACTTTTTTTTTAGAATTATTGATGAACTAATCTAAAGATTTTCTATTTTTTAATTTTTCCTTTAAATTTTTTATTTAAATTACATTAAACTAACATACACTGTATTACTAGTTTCAGAGGTAGGATTTAATGATTGATCAGTTGCATGCAATACCCAGCGCTCATTACATTAAGTGCCCTCCTTAATGCCCATCACCCTGTTACCTCATCCTTTTACCCACCTCCCTTCCAGCAACCCTCAGTTTGTTTCCTATAGTTAAGATTCTGTTATGGCTTGCTCCCTCTTTGTTTTCATCTTATTTTATTTTTCCTTCCTTTCCCCCTGTTTATCTGTTTTGCTTTTTAAATCCACATGAGTGAAATCATATGATAATTGTCTTTCTCTGACTTATTTCACTTAGCAAATGCCCTCTAGTTCCAACCACATCGTTGCAATTGGCAAGATTTCATTCCTTTTGATGGCTGAGTAGGATTCCATTATATATATATATATATATGTATATATATGTATATATATATACATATATATATATATATATATATATATACTCTCTGTTGATGGACATCTGGACTCTTTCCATGTTTTGGCTATTGTGGACATTGCTGCCATATACATAAAAAGATTCAAACTATAGACAAAATGTATATATAAAAATTGTTTAATTTTATTTCTTTCATAATGTAACCGCATTTTCAATTCTGGTTTCTTCCTTTACATTTTATAAGTATGTGTGGATTGGGTTTCTTGTAGAAATACTTCAAAGGCTTATGTTTAGTTGAACTGAGTTTGTAGTAGAATTCTTTCCTTAAAACATAAGACATGAAGAAGTTAAAATTTTGTGAATATGTTTTCTGAAGGAAGTCCTGGCTAGTGAATATGCTCTCTGGAGGCATGTCTGGATCAAAACTTTGAAATAAATAGCACTCCTTTATCTTTCATTCATTCATTGTCACCTACTTTCATCCCAAGATTTTTTTTTTAAAGATTTCATTTATTTATTTATTTTTATTTGAGAGAGAGAGAGCATGAACAGGAGGAGGGGCAGAGGGACAGGGGAAATAGACTCCCTGCTGAGCAGGAACCTGATGCAAGGCTAGATCCCAGTATCCTGGGATCATTACCTAGCTGAAGGCAGATGCTTAACTGACTGAGACCCCCAGGTGCCTATCATCCCAAGATTTAAGCATGTAAAGCTAAAGAAGGAAAACAATGACCTTGACAACATTTTTTATTTTGGGGGAAACAAACTACAAGCAAGTAAAATATAACTAAAGAATATAAACTCAAAGAGTGGTAAGTAGAAGGATAAAAAGTAAGCTTGAGTAACTTAAATATTAATTGTATAATAAAAGACATGCAATCAAATCTAATCATATTTCCTTCTTTTACCAATATACTTATTACTCCAAAATGTTTCAGCAAGAGTGGAAGAGACACCATTCTGAGGTAACTAGCCTTATTTCCCTAGCAAACAAGAGCACATTTTTGCTTGGGGTTCAATTAAAGTGCAAGAAAAATAACAATCACAGAGTAAATACAAAAATGCAACAGTCATCTGTTCCAATTCTATGTGGACAGATAGATAAAAGTCCAGAAAGTGGTGCTCCTAACTCTCCCTCCTCTTTGTACCACTCCCTTAAAAAAAAAAAAAAAATCTAAAGAGAACTAAGGATCAACAGCAAGTAGCCAGATGCAGAATGGCTTCCAGACTGCTTTATCCAAGTCTTTTTTTTTTTTTTGTCATCCTACACAATGCAAAAATAATACATCAGAATTAGAAAAATACTATTATTTTTGTGACTAAAATGGACCTGGAATCAACCACCCATCCCTACACATTGCTTCCATAGCTGTTTATATGATCTATATTCCCAAATTTCTATTCCTATTCCTAGAGCATATATTCTCAATGTTTGGGCTTCCATTGTTGTAGATGGATGTGATTGGTGACAGATAGGATCTTGGTGAGCTATCCCGGTCCATGACATGACTTCACTGCTCTTAGGTTTTCCTAGGCTTATTCTAAGAAAATTAAAAGTGTCTGTTCAGGACTCAGAATATCAATGAGACAGATAGCTTGCCTTCCCTGCCCAAGGCTCCCATTGTTATAGAGATTCTTTTCTTTTAATTTCTACCCCCAAGAAATCTGTCTATTCCTGACTCACCCTTCTTTTCAAAGACAATTATATCAGAAATAGTTGCCAGATTGTTTCCTAAAAAGGCACAGTGAGCAAGCCCTAATGTTTAATTATTATTGAAAAAATATCATATGTAAAATAGTCACAAAATAGTGAAAAATATTTCTGATTTAACAAATATTCCTAAACAAAATACTCAAATTGTAACCCCAAATAATACCAACCTTTGGAAAATACCCCTAATCAATCTGAGACTATTCTTTTATTTTGCTCATATGAGATAATTACAAAAAGAAACTTAAGAATACATATAAACATGCATTTATAAAGAAGTATATCACTATTCTTGGCCTCCACACTCACATGAGAAATAGTCAAGATCATTTCAGGTTCATGAGATGAATTTTTCTTTTTCTCCATCCTCAGACTCATAGCCACACCTCAACAAAATGTCTGATGGCATTTGCACTAAGCCCTCCCAGATCTAAATCTTTATCTTATATTACTCATTATAAGGTGCCCCAAGCCCAGTTGCATTTCAGTCTTTAAATCCTATATTTCACCTCATAGTCCATTCCTCATGAACGCCACAAAACTTTCAACTGTAGCCTCTGGAATTCACACTCCACATGCAGCATAATCTCTAAACTTTGTTTCTCCTATTATGTTCACATCACCTTGTCGTAGTAATGGATATAAACTTTTTTTTAAATTCCACAAAGATACTGATAAGTGACTCATTCTAATACAACTTTAATTCATGGTAATTCCAATTTTCACATGGCTGAAAATTTCAGTACTTTGATTTCTCCTAGTTTGGACATCTTATTACCTTAGAATTGCAATAAAATTATATCATAATTATATAATGATGTATATTATCATATTCCATTATAATAATATATATTATATAAGTATAATGTATTATATAAGTGTATTTTAATATAATTATATGATAATATAATTATTTTTATAATAATTTCTCTAATTATTTTGTTCTCTGGTCTTCCTCAGCCACATAGTTCCATGGTCATATGTTAGATCTTACCATAAACTGGAACCAGGATAAGCATCAACCTCTCTTACACCACCCCACTTATTTCCTAATCACTTTGGATAGTAATCTGATTCCAATAATTCTTCAGTTACCCCAGGATCTAAAATCCATTGTCCCTACTGTCTTGAACTCTCTCTCTCATTTCCCCCACTTTCTTTCACCAGAAATCATATTGCATTATTATTACTATGGCTTTCTTGTACATATCTTCAATTTCCTTGTCCTTTCTCCCTCCACCATACTCTCTGAAATCATTACCAACTTGTTAAATCCAACTTACTCTTCACGCTGTATGTGCTAGGTAATACTCTCCCTTTTCCACCACTGATTTATTATTCTCTTTTTCCCCCTTCATCTGTCCCAGGTTAGCTTCTATGGGCTGCTTCAACTGAACTTTCTGCTCTCTGTTTCCTGCTAAGATCATCTAATGGAATGAAATAGAGGGAGGTTGGAGGGTGGGGGGAGATATATTTAAGGTACATGTTCTTCTGGCTTGCTTCCTGTCAGGTCGTGAGTGTGCAGAGGCTACCAGTTCTCTTGCTAAGCTTCAGTTCCTAACGAATGTCTTTCACACCTTCAGCTTTAGTCCTCTCCATGCATTTAGTTTATCTCTGAACCATGATTCAGTCATTGGATATCTTCTCCCTCTTTCTATCTTTCCTCCTCTGCTGATCTCATCCATTTTCAATACTTTAAATTCCAGTTCTATCTATGATAATGAATGTCACCTTTGATCTGCAGTACAGACTTCTTTCTTAAATTACAGAATCCTTTGCAATCCCTGCACTGGGATGTTTGATAATTTCTCATTGCCTCTCACTGTTCCCTTACAGTCTCAATCTTCCCTTTGTTCATGCCACTTCTTGCAGTCCTTAAGTATACAAAACTTGTGTATACCAGAGGGGCTTTGAACTTGTTACACCATCTATCTAGATAAGTGTTTCCTAGATATGTGCTGGCTTAACCCCACTCTTCAAGTTCACTGCATAAATATCACTTATTCAGGAGGCCTGCTTCACCACCTTCTAGAAAGCAAAAACATACCCTCACCCCAGGCTTCCCTATGTCTCTGATTTTACTCAATTATTTTCCACAATTTATATCACTACTTAACACACATATTTATGTTTTACTTGCTGCTTCCCCACTGTTATATTTCCTTGAATAGAGTCTAGCATATAATGTGTGCTCAATAAATATTTGCTAAAAGAATTAATGAGAGATGAATAACAGAAGATAGCCAGATAGATAGATGATAGAAAGATAGATGTTGTATATTCTCTATGTAATCATAAAATACTTTAAAGGTATACTAATGTTCTCTTTTTAATATTATCACAAGACAGAGTAAATGATGTATTAATACCCAATAGATAACTTCCAGAACTGTGATAAGATATTACAAATTGAAGAAATTTGGTGTTCCAGCAACTTTGTACTTTACATGAATTAGAAATGATTTCTTTTCCACATTAAATCTCTCATGTCTTGGTATATAATTGAATAAACATAGCCTTTTTTATTAGAGACTAGAAAATTACATTCAATATGAATGGCTAAAATGATAATTAAAAAACAAAACAAAACTATGATTGTCAATGTATCAGACTCCAGTGCACTTCTAGGCTGTTTTGCATCACAATTTTCACTTAAATATTAGTTTAATTTATACTAATATAGTTCATAGATTTTCTAAAGTATATAGATATTTGTTTGGATCATAATGCCTTCTCCATCATATCAAGAAATACACACATAAATGAGGTATATCTTCAGTATGGTGTTTCTTAAAGTCTATACATTTTTTTTAAAGATTTATTTATTTATTTATTTATTTGGCAGAGAGAGGGAGCACAACTAGGCAGAGTGGCAAGCAGAGGGAGAGGGAGAAGCAGGCTCTCCATTGAGCAGGGAGCACGATGCAGGGCTCGATCCCGGGACCCTGGGATCATGACCTGAGCCGAAGGCAGTCGCTTAACTTACTGAGCCACCAAGGCACCCCTAAAAGACAACCATATATCTTTAAGACACATTATAGCAGAAGCAAAATACTAGGCAATCTTTCTAGAAAAAAAAATAGTATATTATCAATGCTATTAATGTACTTACTAAAATTAGAGTTTTAATATACTATTTTATGCAAAATGTATTACAGAATCCAAAACACTTTTCTGCAATTGCTTAATAATGTGCTCAGTCAGCTGGGGATGCCTGGGTGGCTCATCAGTTAAGCATCTGACTCTTGATTTTGGTTCAGGTCTGGATCTCAGGGTCATGAGATCAAGCCCCATGTTGGGGGCTTAAGATTCTCTCTCTTCCTCTACCTCTGTTTTTCCCCCCTTAAAAAAAAATAGTCATTTTGTCTAAATTGTATGTCTGGAAATTTTTACTTTATAGGTCATTGTAAACAAAAGAGACAAGAGAGGATTTTAGCCATTCTGACTGGCGTGAGGTCGTATCTCATTATGGTTTTGATTTGTATTTCCCTGATGCCGAGTGATGTGGAGCACTTTTTCGTGTGTCTGTTGGCCACTTGGATGGATAGAGTTAAATTGAATAAAAAATTGGTACAAATTAATTATCTAACTCCTCAAGTTACCTCACACTTAAACAAATTTATGTTTTTTCAATAAACCTTTAAACAGCGTCCTGGCCTGATTTTAGAATCCATATATGTAACAAATGAGATACTTGTTAATCCCTATACTTCCCTATTTTCTTTCACCTTAATAGATAAGTATTGCCAGGAGATATCATAAATTTTAAAATTACCTTAGGCCTTAGCATACTACCCATTTTGCAGCACTCCATAATGTTCTGGTTGTGTTTATTTCATCATCATGATATAAAAGGAAATAAGGATATAAATCATATCATTTTTATAGAAAAAATACAAATATGACATTTTAAATTTACTTCTCATTAAATTAAATACATGTTTATACTTTATACTATATTACACTGAAACTTAAAATATGACTACATTGAAATATTTGTAATCTGTTCTCTGCATGAATTTGTCTTTTTTTTTAAATTTGTCTTCTTAAAAGTACCTTTGAGTTAGTCTAAACAGAAAAGTCTTATAAAGAATGCATTTCTATGAAGTATAGCTATTACTCTAATCCCTTAAAAATGTCAGATATAAATGAAATAAATTAAGTTATGACTACAGGTGACTTATAATATTGAGATTTTTTAGCATTATCAGCCTTCACTTTGCATTTATATTTATGTATAGGGAAATCAGTTTATTCATTAGTCATTATAACGTCCTAGGATACAAGAGAAAGTTTGTTTGATAAAAGAACAGACTTCATTTTATACAGATTTTCTATTCATACTCAAATCAGATTATACATGTCTATTTTGCCACCACATTGGCTAGAAATTGTCTTCACTAAGATACAATTGCACGGATTTAAGTTTTGATTTAGAAACATCAGCAGCTAATTTTGAAAAATAATATATTTGATTTTTTAAGTATTTTTCTATCTAGGCACTATTCTATTTCCCTTCTAAATCTTGTTAAATTTCCTCTCAGATAAAAAATTTATAGAAATTTAACATTAGAAGTAGTAGAAGAGGAGGGTGATTTTTTTGGTATGATAACATCTTTTGTATGATAACATCTAAAATATAAGAAATTTCAAAAAATTTAGGATGCCTTGGTGGCTCAGTCAGAAAAGTGTCTGCTTTGGGCTCAGGGCATGATCTCAGGGTCCTGGAATCTAGTTTCACATCAGGGTCCCTGCTCAGTCGGGAATCTGTTTCTCCCTCTCCTCTGCCATTTTCCCTGCTTGTGCACACTCTATCTCTCTTTCTTTCTCAAATAAACAAATAAAATCTTTAAAAAAGAAGAAATTTCAAAAAACCTCTCTGGTGACAGTACATCACTACTTTTGGGAGATTAAGCACAAAAAAGGACCTATAAACATATTAGTACTTTTATGTACACCTATGTCTTTTTCTATTTTCATTATACTTGACAAACACAAAAGTAGGAATTATTCCCTCAAGCTAAAAACTTAAAGATATTTATAATATGAATTTTATAGTAATAGAAACAATGGTGTTTTGTCAAGTATGCTTCTAGCCTTGTACTTTATTTATTCCTTAAATTATTTTACATATACCTTCTCTTAGGAAATATGGATAGTAAATATGATTCAATTTGACAGGTAAGGATTGTTTTTCACTGAGATGCAAAAAAAAATGTCATTGTTAATAGTAATTAAAAAAGAGTTTGCCAATTTATATAAACCAAATAATGCATTTAAATGTTTAGTATCTTGCTTGGCACTCATGATGCACTATTTTAAAATATTATTTCAATCTATAATTCATTAAGAGGTATCCTATGTAATTGTTATAAGAATTTCTTGTTTAAATGTGGATGAACCTCAAAAATATTCATTTAAATATGGCTTTTTAGGGGTAGATATATGGTAACTTTACATGTGTTATAATTTGTAGAATATCTGCTCCCTACAACCTGCCACTATTTCTGTTTTAGTCATCTGGGTATCTTCTTAATTCCTTCGAATTTTACAACATTTGACTCTACCAACATAATTCAGACTATGATTAACTGCAGTTGGCTCACAAGGCACATCTACAGTTGGAAGCCAAAGTCACTTGGCATGAAAATGTAATACCAGAAAAGTTCGTTTTCCTTTCTGTACCTGGTTACTTCTTATTGGGGACAAGACTAGGGCTCTGCTCTGGAAAATAGTACTAAATAAATAGTAAATCAATCCATTGATAAATCAAAGCCAACAAGAAATGTCGGCTTCATCTTCTTAGAAATTGGACTATAGAATTTATTTCAGAGCCCAAGCAGAGTATGTCACAACAGCCTTAGCAACCAATATCCTGAGAAAAGACTGTTACACTGGCAAAGCGCAAATGCATTATTACCCAATCAGTTCAGGGAAAATCACATTATTAATTTTTCTAGTGGTAGGGCGTAGTAACATCGACAAATGCTTTCAATGTCAGATGAAAGACATTTGAGTATCAGAGATTTCATTTTCTACCTATTATTCTGCTTTCTGACAGCATGTAGTTTCTTTACAACTGCAAAATGTATCAAAAATATTATATTAGAGATAAATAATACCATCAGAGTTAAAGGAGTGTTACTTCTTTGATCACTGTTTCAGGTTATGACCTCAGTGTTACATTTGTGGATCTCTGAAAGAACACCTGTAAAGTTTGGCTCAAACAATACATAGATTTATAATTCATCATATTTTACCTACTTTTAACTCCAAGAGAGATGACTTTTCCCCACAGAACTTGACTTCAATTTCATCCAACACAAGAAAAAAGGTTCTGGAAAATTCAGTGACATGCTAATTAACTAATGAACTAGATTTATTAATTGGTTTTTACCTTCAAGTACATGAGGGATCCATTGATACAGCTAATCACTTTAAACTTACCGTGGCATAAAATATATTTTCAGAAGTATCTACCAAAGAGTAGAGCAACAGGGGATGCTAAAGAGACATTAAACTCATGATACCTTAATAGATCAAGTTCATGTAGAAGATACTTCTTTCTTTTTTAAACTCACATTTTTTTAAAGATTTTTATTTTTATTTATTTGACAGAGAGAGAGAGAGAGATCACAAGTAGGCAGAAAGGCAGGCAGAGAGAGCAGGGGGAAGCAGGCTTTCCGCTGAGCAGAGAGCCTGATGTGGGACTCAATCCCAGGACTCTGAGAACATGACCTGAGCAGAAGACAGAGATTTAACCCACTGAGCCACCCAGGCACCCCTAGAAGATACTTCGTTAGATACAATCAGGCCTATTAAGAGGAGGGGAAGAAAAGCGTGTGTGTACATGTGCATACAAACTAAGGGAAACAGAACTTGTTTGGGAGCACTTATATATTTCCATAGAACACTTGAAAGTAGTGGGAGGAAATACCTTTCAATCATTCCAGATAAAGTGAAATAATGATGTACATCAGTGATATCTGATCAACACTTCAGTAACTGATACTGTGGCACCTCCAACTCAATTATATATAGATGAGCACTTCCTCCTCACTTCCTGAAAAATAGTTACACTATAACTAATCCTTCTAATCAGAGTTGACAGGAAAAGCATTAATGTTGATCTTGCCCAACATAGTCATTCTGCAGATGAAAACACTAAGACTAAAACAGTTACAGTTTTTTGGAAGTACCTTCCAAAAAAAAAAAAAAAGTGATCGATTGAAGGAGAAAATTTGAATTTGAGCCTATGTCTTTCAGTTCCAATGTCTAATTATTAATGGATAGAATGCATGCTTATTAAGTTTTGGTTAAGTTGGTTAAGTGTTGGTCACTGTAGTGAGTTTTGGAGAGCTAGTTGTGAAGTGGAAGTCCATGTTCTCTTACATCACTATTCTTCATCTAGTTTACATCATCATATAGGGACGTAAGCAGGAACTCAAGATATGCTACAATAAGCTATAGCATTAATGGGAGAACAGCATGTTTTCAGATCAACTAAGAGCAATATCTGGCCTAGCCTCAAATAGACCTATGGGGGTGTTTTAGGGAAGACTGTTTGGATGAGGTGGTATAAATTAAAACCTGCAGTTTGGTATTAGCCAGGAAGAGCAGGAAGAACATATGTTCCTGGCATGTGTACCATCACCCTGGGTGTAAGAGACAACACAGTTTGAAGCATGGAGTTCAGTTTATGAACTGTCCTTCTTTGCCTCTTTCCCTTTTTCTTTGACAGCCTTTGCAAAGATGAAAGATGAGATGAGATGAAATGTAGAGGAGAGAGGGGGCAATAACAGGGAAGGTAACTGGCAAAAAGACCTTCACGCGCAGACCTCTAGCACAGATGACACATTCCTAGTCAGCTGTTTGTAATTAATTTTCAATAGTTGACAACTTCTGGATATCCTTTTTTTGATTTGCCCATGCTTAGCGTTTTTCAAAAGGGGGAGAGGTACTTAATCCTGATTACAACAGGTTTAATAAAATAGACCACGTTTTCCAGAAGTTTCTCCAGAAAACTTTCACACTTGGAGAAGCTTGAGTGGGGACACTCGATTGCCTACTTCTTACAGAAAGGGAAAATGAACCAAATTCTCATGACTGACTGCTCAGCCCAGTGCAAGATTCTATTTATAAACTCTCTTATATATTCAAATTAGATGATAAGAAATGGTTCTCTTATTCCTCAATGTGTTAAACATGAAGTGATATAGCCCAGAAATTCTATCCCTAGTTATAGATAGTAGGTAGAAAGTAGAAAGCATATGCCAATCCATTCAAAAACATATGAATGAATGTTCAAAAAAAAAATTGGTCTAATAGTCAAAAGGCAGGAACAATCCAAAGGCCAATCAATGATGATTATGTATAAGCAAACTGGCATTTCTATACAGTGCCATATTATTTGGCAATAAAAAGGAATGACATTCAGGTACATGCCACAATGGGAATGAACCTTGAAAACATTATGTTAAGTGAAAAAGCCAGACATAGAATACCATATATTATATGGTCCTTGAATTCATGTGAAATGTCAAAAATAGGTAAATCTATAAAGACAGAAAATAGATTAGTGTTTGCATAGGACTGGAAGTAGGTGGATGAGGACTGACTGCCAGTGGGCATGGTGTTTCTTTTGGGGTGGTGAAAATGTTCTAAAATTAGACTGTAGTGATGGTTGCCCAGCTCTATAAATACACTAAAAAACAATTAATTGTACACCTTATTGACAAACTTTGTGACATGTGAGTTTTGTTTTTATGTTTTTTAAATTAGTGTTTACTTACACTCCTTGTAAGTCCTTCATAGATATCTTGCACTTTGTTTAAGATTAGCCTATGTGAGGGAAAAATAAAATTAGCCTATGGGGTACTTTACACCAGTTGTTTACAGCTTTGAGAACAAATCCCAAGATAAAATATTTATGTTAACATATATATACAATTTTACTCTCTTTAGTCACAAATAACTAAAGATGGTTTATAAGAATACATATAATACAAACAGAAAAGTATATTTTTTATGGAATCCAGGGCGTAATATAAAATTAGAAAAGTAATAGGTCAGTAAAAAGGATAATTTTCAGTAATGCAAGCCATAAACATTTTATAAAATTTCAAGACCCTAACTATATATTAGTTATAAAAAGTGTCATAAGCATCCTAGCCACCAAAACAAGTAGGAAAATATTAGTTGAAAGTCTAAGTTTGTAAAGATTAAAACAAACTTAATTTTCAAGATATGCAGGGTTGTTTTTTTTCCAATACAGATAACTGAGAAATGTTTCTCCCCAGGGACATGAGAGGATTCTAAAAGATGCAGACTAATGCAGCCTTAACGTCATTAAAACAATAGGTACAATTTAGAAAAAAAAAAAAAAAGTCATGTTGTTCTTTGTTTTAAAAGCTTTTAATGTTAGGTAAAGGTATACTCTGGAGTCCATTACAAGAAATGAGAACAATAAAGAAACTAAAATGATACATTTCCAATATTTTGTTCTCTGATTATCTGTCTTGGTCCATTGTTTCAACTTGAATAAAAATAGAAGCATTACCTCCAAATTAAAGACATGTCCCACTATTTAAGTGGGCTTTTCCTTGAATAGCTGAAAATTTCAAAATCATGTCCTCTGAAAAGAACATATTTTGTGTTGCCTTTCATGGAAGGGCCCTTTGGATTATTAATTAATAAAATACAGTAATATAAATATGAGAAACCCTAAATACATCAACCAAGGTTCCAACAGAAGACCAATTTCATACTTATTTTGGGAAATTTGTAGAAACTTTAATAAGGACCACTGATAAAATCCTGGGAGTATAAGATAACCACAAGAAACACCTCATCATTCTAAGAGCTAGAAATAGTAGGGTTCTTCCCACCGGTAGTTCCTGAGGGGACAAGGACAGGAAGCAATGATCACAATCCAGACAGAGAAGGGGAGGGGAGACAAGGCTGGTTTCAAAGAGCTGTGATTTCAGATCAAGGGAAACTACCAACCGAGACAATCCCACAATGAGAGAGGGGAATAAGAACTCAGGCCTTCCTCTTCTCCCATGCATTGATTTCATGCCCCCATAGTTATATGCAAGCAAAAGCCAGAACACAGGAAAACCTATTGATATTTGGATTCCCTATAGATCAACCTGCTGGGCACTGTTCAGTGTAGAAAATGATTGTGAATGGATCAGGAGGGACAACACTGAAATTTTGCATCCAAATAGTAGAATACCTAACTCATATTAGAAAAGTCACCCTTGTTACCAAATTCAACTTAAATTATGTACTTATTTTTATGTAGTATTTTCTACCACCCAGAGACTATCCTTTGAATAATCAACTTCACTATAGATGTTTTTTAAAAGATTGAAAGGATCAATATTTAAGGTGATGTCAACAATCGAGCAACGCTGTTGCCAGATAACAGTTGGTTTACTCTAGATGAGAAAATATTGGAATGAAATATTTAGTTTTTAAGTAGCAATAGGACTTGTAAAGTCATTTCAGCATTATATTACAAATGCCCTCCTACTAACTCCCCTAATCTACTGGTTTTTTTTTTTTTAAGATTTTATTTATTCATTTGACAGACAGAGATCACAAGTAGGCAGAGAAGCAGGCAGAGAGAGGAAGGGAAGCAGGCTCCCGCTGAGCAGAGAGCCTGATGCAATGCAGGGCTAGATCCCAAAACCCTGGGGTCATGACCTCAGAAGGCAGAGGCTTTAACCCACTGAGCCACCCAGGCACCTCCCTAATCGACTGTTTTAACCAAATTACTCTGAGTGAGGCATGGTCATGTCAGAAGCAGATTGAGGGAAATTGGAAGGGGAGGTGAACCATGAGAGACTATGGACTCTGAAAAACAACCTGAGGGTTTTGAAGGGGCGGGGTGGGGAGAGGTTGGGGGATCCAGGTGGTGGGTATTGGAGAGGGCACAGATTGCATGGAGCACTGGGTGTGGTGTAAAAATAATGAATACTGTTACGCTGAAAAAATAAAAAATTTTAAAAAAGGATGTAAAGCTATGTTTTTCTCTCTAAGCATAATAAATGTCTTCTGCAAATATTAAAAAAAAAAAATAATAAAAAGAAAGAGGAACCAGAAAGAATATTACAGTTACAGTTCTGTTAGTGAGAACACCTGGGTTAGTCATGAGGCAGAGGGAGAAAGGAGAGTTGTCACCAAGAGCACCCATCATGGTTCCCATGGGAAAGAATGCTTAGAATTAGCTAATTATAATTTCTGCAGCACAGGGGCTGTCCCAGATTATCTGATAGTTAGCCTGGGGGAGATTAGGAGTGCTGTATGAGTTGTGAAGGCCTGCTAAGGCAGGTGACCAGGGTGTGAACTGATTCAACCCTTTAATAAGGGGAATTGGCTGGCCTTTAGCCAGTATTTCAAAAACTGGTGAAGATTTTTTAAAAATTATATTACATCTACTCACCTTCTAAAACTATTTAAAAGTAAGAGGAAGAAAAAGAAAGAGGAAAAAATTTACAGCTTCAGTAGTGAGAGAGTCATGTTACCTCACTTTTTCTACTATGTAAATCTGCATTGGGAACATTTTATTGTAAGGCAATTTTGTTTATTTTTTATTATAAAGTAATTTTTTTATTTCACAGATTTACATAAATTGATCACCAAAAATATGTCCCTTTTATTGATACAACAAAATTATTTCTCCAGACTCATATCCTAGTATCTTGTTAGAACCAGTGACTACAATAAGGCAGAAATAATATTATTTTTAAGTGTTGAATTAAAGTAAACATTTTATCACCCAAAATAACAATAATGACAAAATTAGTTGACTGATTACTGTGGGTCAGGCACTGAGCTGTTTTACTTATGTTGCTTATGATCTCACAGGAAATATTTGAGGTACGTATGATATTCTCCATTTTATAGATCAGAAACCTAGGGCATTAAATATTACATTGCACAAAATCATTGAATTACAAATAGCAGTGAGATTTGAATGATACCTTCTGCCTTGAGTACTCATGTACATAACCCCTTATGTTAGTATTAAGGAATTATTTATGTTGCTTTATATATTCCTGGGTTTGCAGTTAATATGAACATAAGAAACAGGAAGCAATTATGACTAATTATGTGAATATTTTATGGATATATTGAGCCAAAGAAGCCATGGTTATTTCCCTCAGAAAACTGTGTGCTTCTCAATTGGTTTACAAAGTGTTGGGCAGAACAAATGAGCACTGCTAAAAGCTTTTAAGCATTCTAACATATTATTTAAATAATATTATAATATTTATATTTTTATATCTTCTGTGACTTTTAAGAAAATAATGACAATCAAAATATCCAAGAGAAAAAAAAAAATGTGCGTTAAGCCTCTGCCTTTGGCTCAGGTCATGATCTCAGGGTCCTGGGATTGAGCCCCACATTGGGCTCTCTGCTCAGCAGGGATCCTGCTTCTTCCTCTCTCTCTGCCTGCCTCTCTGCCTACTTGTGATTTCTTGTCTGTCAAATTAATAAATGAAATCTTAAAAAAAAATAAAATGATGATAATTTAATGAAATTAGAAAAATACATAAGCAAGAGATTTATATAAAAGCAGTGCACTAAAATTTCTTAGTTATTTCACCTAAATATTCTAATTCATTTTCTAAATATTTTACAATGGATATGAGTTTTTCAAAGCATTTTATATTTGTATGTTGCCTAGAAAGATCAAAGTCATTATTTTAATTGTTTTCATGATACAACACAGTAAATCTTATCTGGTGGTGGGCATTGTTTTTAAAAAGTATCTAATGGGTGCAAAATTTACAATGAGGATGTTATTTAAATACCTCATGAGTATGGTGCTGTAAGTCTGGCATGGACTGGGTTTTGAAGTATAAGTCTGCACCTGGAAATGATACAGTAGATGCCAAGGTAATCTTGAGGAAGTAAATCATGACAAGTTATAGACTTTCCTACTACCTCTTGTTTCTGTGGTGCCTTTATCTAATGTGATATAAAGATCCATTCAACTTCTGTTCTACTTCTAACTGTTCTATGTTCTGATTAATGGCATATTTGGAAAAACTACTGACATGGGAAGGTAGGAGGAAGTGCCACTTTGTATAAAGTATGTAATCATTTTTGTACAAGTGGGAACATTTTACTGTCTTCACCCTGGGTTTTGAGGGTATGAATACCAAAGACTTTTCTATAATATATGTGTTTCTTAACAGCATTTCTTTTTAACCATAGTGAACAATTTTCCTTCACCTTACTGAGGGAAATTAGTTTATGAAGGATATGAATGACTACTTACACAAACCAAGAAGGACAGAGAGGAGGTAACTAGCAGTTAGTAAAAGAAAATAAAGCGGCTCAGAGAATATTTCTCCTATCAAACAAAATGAGTGATATATACCATCTATATCTATATCTATATATCTATATATCTATATATAGATATCATATATATATACATATATGTATATATTTATATGAATGACCACTTTCCTCATCCTTTGAGAAATATTTAAAAAGCTTATTGTGTTTTGTATTAATGGCTATCTAGTGGGATTTAAAATACCTAATGATTCATAACTATTTTGCCTTAGTTTATAAGGCATTTCTGCATAAAGTATCACAAATAGTCCTCATAATTATTCTAGGTACCTCTTATATTTTATAAGCAAAAATGTTTAAGTTGCAAGGTAAATATCCATAAGGTATGTCCAATATTTCATATGCTGGTTGAAAAATTCTTTTCCTGCTCTCTTCTCGTTTAAAACACTCAATGGAATAAACTATAAGTGGGTACGAATCACAGTACCAACCCCTGAATATCATAACCTTTCAAAAATATCTCTTCGATCTGTGATGAGTTAGAATTAATGAGCATGAAAATAAAATGCCTGAGGCTGAAGGCTCATAGGAGGCTACATGGACCTTCACTGCCTGATTTAGTAAAGATTCTTCCTGCTCTTTGGTCCAACACTAGCAGAGTTGTTCTTTAATGGGTCAGTAGTATTTGTGTATGTGTGAAGCGGGTAGGTGAGGTCACATTACACACTCTATTTGTTCAAGATCTCAGGCAGTCCTTGCTTTAACACTCGATATGGCATACTCTAGCAGAGACACTAGCTTCTTTCCAATGGACAAAGGCATAGTTGCTGAACTATATTGTTGATGAAAAATAATGCTTTCTTTGAGTGCATATACATGGGCGAATAAAAATAATTTTGGGTTATTGGACTTCTAAGAAATTTGTGAAACTGATTGCTCCAGATTTCTAACTGTTGCCCTTATACAGAAGTTTATCCATTTTAATTTGGATTTTATTTTTTTTAAAGATTTTATTTATTTATTTGACAGACAGAGATCACAAGTAGGCAGAGAGGCAGGCAGAGAGAGGAGGAAACAGGCTTCCCGCTGAGCAGAGAGCCCAATGTGGGGCTCGATCCCAGGACCCTGAGATCATGACCTGAGCTGAATGTAGAGGCTTAACCCACTGATCCACCCAGGTGCCCCTTAATTTGTATTTTAAATTGTATTTTATTATTTACTTATTATTTTATAATTTATCTAATGCTTTTACAATATTTTCAGTTTTTCTTCTGAAGTTCAGTAGAATTTTCTATATTAAAATATATTCTAAAATTGCCTGAATATTCTCATGCTCCCCATTTCTTCATCTGTAATTAAGTTGAGCAGGCCATGTAGTATACAGCACTACTTTCTAAACCGATATGCATATTTATCTCTACACTTCCTTCCAGTATGTTTAATTCCTTTACCTGTCACCAATGAATTGTGTCAACCTCCTGGTAGATATGACATTTTCAAATAAGCAAGTAATGAAACACATACACCCACCCACATGCTCAGACACACAGAGATACACAGATTCATAGATAAATTGATCGAGACTTTTGAGATCACAACCTGATACAATATATATTCTCCTTTATATTATCCATTCTTTCATGATTATCTTTTTGTTTGTTAGTATAATCATGTTCATGGGTGCACAGTAATACATGTGTTTTACTTTTATAAATACTGAAATTTTTACCTAAATTAATGTTCAATTTTGTTTATATCTTTTAGGCCCAAACCAGCAATATTTCCAAGTCAAGTGACTAAAAAGTGTGATATGTTTGATCCATCAGTTTCCCTAATCACATTGATATGCTTTCTGGCAAATATATCATTGCTCTAGAGGCACATTGCGCATATAACTTAACCCCTTGATAATACTGAAGAGCAATACCTTAATGTCTTTCCAATTTGATAATCAATGAATATATTTACATTTTAATATTTTATTTAATAATTTGCTGAAGAAGTTGACAATTCATATATTTTGAAGTAGTCACGCATTAAGTCTTACAAAAGATAAAATGTTTTATAAGTATGCTATTTAACTTATAACATTTTTAAGGTAAATCATAAGTTCAATTATCCAAAGAGAGGAATTCAGTGAGATGAATATTCACAATTAATATTTATATCTGTTTTGTAGGAATCCATATCAAACATAGACTCTATTCCTTCAGCTCCCAACATTTTCTTACCATGTTTGTAGAAGATCAAGCAAGAGAAAAACTGAAATATGCAGTTACCCCCCTTAAAATAATTTACAGCCTCTTCTAACACTTTGGTAATGGAAAGTATCAGAGGTAGAGACTCTTGATTTATTTGAGATGATAATTTTTAAGTGAAAATGACTTCTAGTCATACATTTTTGCATCTGACACTTTATTAATATTTTCAATGCCAATATTTGCTCTCTCCTCTTCATTTTCTGATTACCACAGGTTTTAAAAACACGTCTAGAGGCTTTTGTGATCCACTTGCTATGTGAATGAAAGCTTGAAAGAATTGCTGCTGCAACCACCCAAGCTTCCTTCAAATTTCTTAGGAACAGCTCTTCTTCATATTTCCAGGTTCGATAGGAGAAATAATCAGATTGCTCTATTCCTACAAGACAGCACTGATCACTCCCCAAAAAAATTGGTATATGTAACTGAGAAAAAAGATACGTATTGTTTTAATATTTATGTGTATGATTACAAAAAAGGTTTCTCTGAAAATATATGGTAACTGTAGTCTTTAATATTTCTGCACATTAAACACGTATTTCAATTTTTTCTTTATATAACATCTTTACTTCATATTCTATAAATTCCTGGAAGAAGAAAGGCAAAAATAACTAATAATCTTAATTTAGAAATTATAGTGGAATTTGATGGCCTATCAGATATAATCATTTTAATCCTCCTATAAGACAGTATTAAATACTGGCCTATGAAAGTGACATTAATGGACATAACGTGAAATCCATATTTTTGTAGTATTAATTTTTCAGAGAATATACTTATTATATTATCCTTTTAAAAATAAATCATGAGCTTATATTATGCATGTGTACATGTTTAGGGAAAGTGGAACTCCAATCACACAGTGTGAGATCTTTGCAAACAGCTGCTTTTTAAAGGTAATCAAGAAACTTATATGATATCATGGTGTTAATCAGTAATCAACTTTTGACATGAGCGCTAATTATTTGTTTTATAAAAGAAATTTGCAGAAACATACACATCAATAATTTTAATAGTTAAAATAATAATTAGTTGTTATGCCTCTTGCTGATAGAATGATAATCACAATGTATGAGTTCTCGAATTCTGATTTTCTTAACAAAATAGAATTCATATCATTTTTTTCTGTCATAGAAATGGATATATTCAGTCTTGGATCAATAAGGAGGTATCTTATTTACCCAGTGCAGCAGCCTCTGTTCATAAAACATCATAATCTTATCTTTCTACTCACATATTCTTCTGAAAAGTGAAATTGTCTTTCTCCTATCCAGAAGTAGAGTAGTGTATGTCACTCACTGAATCTGAAACAATGGAATTTCGTAGAAGTAATGATGTTGGACCATCAGTGAGCACAGTCTTTAAATGGCTATCCATTTACATTTTCCAGAAACCCTGTAGGAAGTGCAATTACCCTGAGACAAACATTCCATTAGGGGGAAAAAACCTGAAAGAAAGCCAGAGCCTTAGAAACGAGATGAAATACAGACAGGGAGAGAACGAAAACACTTAAGATGTGTAAGAAAAGGATCCACCAATTCCAGGCAGTCCATTTTCTGCCAACTGGACATGAACCACGAACTGGGCCCTTCTACAAAGCCATGAAAAAATGAATTTTTAAAATATTTTTTAAAAGAGTTTATTTCATTATTTGAGAGAACAGAAGAGAGAAAGAGCATAAGGAGGGGGAGTGGCAGAGAGAGGGAGGAACAGGCTCCTCTCTGAGCAGGGAGCCCAATGCGGGGCTCTATCCCCAAGTATCATGACCTGAGCCCAAGGCAGAGGCTTAGCCCACTGAGGCACCCAGGTGCCTGAAATTTTTTATTTTAAACCACTACTTTGGCTGGTTAGTTATGAAGAGATCTAAAACATCCATACTTGCATGGAGGAAAAGTAAAATCATAGTGAAAACATAGGTTATTAAATTCTATTAATAATAGAGAATAGTAGATCAACAATTAAATTTAGACTGCGTAATGAACTTCAGTTACTTTTTGGCTGTTTAATTTGTTTTTCCTTTCAGGAAGTGTCCTTTCCCCACTGATGGTGTCAGCATTGTCACTGTTCTGCAGTACTTTTCCTAGATAATGACCCTGGATAGTCAATAATATCCCATTCCACTCTTGATATAGTGATGGTATTAGAGGTTATACAAAGGTAGATAATAAGAATCCTTTTATGAGATCATTACTGATTCTAGGAATGAGGGAATTTCTCTTTTTAAAATGGATATGACTGAGAAACAGGTGATCCTTGGACTGCCAGGGGATATTAAGGCCAATATGTGGAAGGCCCGCCTAAGAATTAACTTTAAAAATACATAAATCAAAGTGAATCAAAGTAAACAGAAAAGGATAGACAAGCTAGACAACTGATGACATCTTTTGAACCCCAGGGCCCAGTCATGTCTTAAGCAAGAGCTTTCCCTTTCATTTCACAGAATTGTGAGCAGCAAGACATGTTTCCTTTTCAACCAGCTAAAACTGGTGTTCTATCACTAACCAAACAAACCATATGGAATATTTTATGATCTGTGGAGATGGAAAGAAATCATTACAAGAGATCCTGTCCATCATGAATTTATTATGAAGTTAAATTTACCTTGGATGTTGCCTGAACATTCATTTAAAAAAATAATTGGTAAACATTTATTATATGCAAATGTGTACTAGACATATAGAGGTAAATACATGTGTCTACACATGTTCTCAAGGAACTAATAATAAGCTAAGACTTCTTATATTGTTAGGTAATACAAAATTAATGGATTTCAAGAAATGAGAATTTTGGATTAAAACAGAAACATTTATTACCAAGAGTTCCCATAGGAGCATGTAGCTATTAAACACTGGAAAATAAATTAGAAGAACGCTTTTCATCACCCTCTCCTTTTGTCTAGTCCATTTTTTTCCTTTTATCAGTTGACCTCACAGTGCACAAATCTAAAGAGATTAATGTGCCCATACAACACTAGAGTTGTTTGAGTGCATACAGCAGTATTATAGGAAAACGTTTCCAAACTATTATTTTCAAATAGTTCTTTAGTTTGGACTGGGGGACTTACATAGATAACAGTATCAAATCCATTTGAGGGTGTGATTTCACTTCTACTATCACATCCAGCAGAATGATGCTCCAATGTAAGACACTTCCGTCATGGAGTGAACTATGCTATTATCTCTTCCACTATTTAGTTTCTTATGTATTTAGCAATACATAATTTCCCCAGCTGAGTCAGTCTCCTCTCAATACCACAAACAGTTTTTTTTTTATCATTTTCTTTTCAGCGTAACAGATTTCATTGTTTATGCACCACACCCAGTGCTCCATGCCATATGTGCCCTCCATAAGACCCACCACCTGGCTCCCCCAACCTCCCACTCCCCGCCCCTTCAAAACCCTCAGATTGTTTTTCAGAGTCCATAGTCTCTCATGGCTCATCTCTCCTTCCAATCCATAGACAGTTTATTAATGTTCATTTCTTAAAGAAATATCACTCTTCCTCTTGAGACTTTTGATTTGCTCTAATCTGGAACCAATATCTCCTCTAGGTTTACTGCATATCTGGCATGTTAGGAATGCAGTTAATGAAAACTACAATAATAATAACACAGAGAGTAATTAGTATTCCTAGGCCTTTCAATAAGTACTTTATCTTTAATAATTCAATTACGTTTATTTTTAAAAGTTCTACACATGAAATTTTGAGGTAAATACAGAAAACCTGATTTGCCCAAGGTCATACAACTAACAGGTGACAAGGGCAGGATTGTAACATAGGACTCTGTCTCAAGTACTTAAAAAAGGTCTGAAAATGACTTTTAGTGATCGTTTCAGAAGGTATAAAATTTTATTGAAAACTGTTGCTTTATCATTTCCCTTCTTTCTAGCTCTTTGAAAAAATCTGATTGATGACTCTGCAGCCCATGTCATGTTGGCAGCTGGAACTTCTTCTAATCAACATAATCTCTCCTATCTGTCTCATTGACTCGCTGAACTCTGTAAATATATCTTTTCTTAGGTACTTCCATCAGATCAGTTTCCTCACTCCCATTGGGAATGCAGACCAGCATTGTGCACCCAGCCCTGCTGTTTTATACAGGATTGATTGGTTTCCACTGTCAGGATGCACCTTTTTTGTTGTAAAACAATATTTGACAGTCTTGTCTGAGATTTGATACTGGTTAAGTCCCCCCAAGGATTCTTCAAGCAATATTCATTACATTTTCCTCCATTGTTCAGCCCTTACTCATGATTCAAAATTACAGATATCTAACAGCTTCTATCAGTACTTTTTGTTCTCATACTTCTCTGTGACCAAACTGATTGCATGTTCCCTTTCTCTTTTTACTTTTATATGTTTCTCTCCATCCATTCATGTATTTACTAAAATTACTTCTCAGTAGCTTATTCATAAATTTGAGTTTACAGTGACCACTTATTTCTTGAGATCCAGATTCATATTTCCGAACTATATCCACAGCAAGAACGTAAACAATCAAGCAAACAAACACACCCCAAAGCAACTTACCTCATAATTCCTATCCTTAAGGATGTGCTATCTCCAGGTAGTCATGTATTCTATACAGTTACTCTGGATTCAAACTTGTCATTGTTCCTCTTCCTCCTAATTTTCACTTACATTCAATAAGTAACAAATTGTATTGATTCTATCTCAGCAGTGTTTCTAAATCCCTTTATTTCAGTTGCAGTTAACTCCTTTATTTCATAACAGATTATCTCCCTCTTATCACACCTTATCCCATCCCCTCCTATACAATGTTCAGGTTATTCTGCAAAGGAAAATTTTGAACATTCTCAAGGATATTCTACTTCCCTTGTTTCAGATAATGAATTGTCATTTTATTTTGAAGACTACATAATTTATAAATGAACACATTTTAGAATTATATTTTGCATATAATTATGATATATAATATGCATACTAAAATAAGTAATGAAATATATAGACTTTTAGAGATGTCTTTCATTTTCTTCCGTTAAACTCATTTTATAAATGAATTTAGATTCCTAGGAAAAGAGAGGATGCTAACTATTATTAAACAAAAATTTAAAAACCTCATAAGTCAACTCTCAACATTAATTAGCAGTTATCGACAGGCAACTTGATATATTCATACTTTATTCATATAAATTCCATATTTTATTTCAAAATAGAAACCTGAAATACAAAAATAAAAATATTATCTTTAGATAATTAGCAAGTTTATTCACTAAGTGTTTATCAAATGTTATGAAAATTATAACATTTTTATGAATTTTCTAAATTGTTCATTATTTTCTACTGAGGACTTCAAGAAAAATTGTAGAAGTACATATACACCCAAGTGCCTCCCCAACTGAATCTAGTTAAGTAGAATGAAGAGTATAAAATCCATGTCAAAGTTAACGGAAATCATCATGAATTCCAGATCCCTCAATATTTGATATTTTGAAGGACAAAACTAAAATAAAAAATGTCTATAAAATAAGATTTCTTTATTTCTTAATTTCTCTTTCTACTTCTTTGCTATTGGTGTGTAGAAATCCCACAGATCTCTGTACATTGACTTTGTATCTGTGACTTTACTGAATTTGTGTATCAGTTCTAGCAGTTTTTTGGTGGAGTCTTTCAGATTTTCTATATAGTATATCATGTATTCTGCAAATAGTGGAAGTTTTACTCCTTCCTTGCTGATTTGGAGACCTTGTATTTCTTTTTGTTGTCTGATTGCTGTGGCTAGGACTTCCAGTACTATGTTAGGTAATGGGGGTCAGTTACAGTTTCTTCTTTTACATTTATGATTAAAATTAAATAAAAATTATACTGTTAGAACCTAGAGTTTAAAGTTATAGAATCTTAGTAACATTTGGCTCAACTTAATTATTTGTTAAAGTTTTAGAAAATACAAAAGTGCTATGAAATATAAAACACTCTTTTTTTTACTATGTTTATTATAGATTTTATTTTACATGTACCTAATATCCATGCTTAAATAAAAATTAATAGTATATTTTGTTAATATATAAAGTTAAATATCATATTTACATACTTAGTTATTTGTGTTTTGTTTTCTAACTATTTAGTAAGTCTTTTATTAATGTGGGCAGCATTTACTGTGGACACTAAAGAGTGAATTGCCCCTATGTTAAATGAGGGAGAACATCATTTGTCTCCAATTGAGGCACCCTTTGATAAGGACTTTGTTCCAGTTTAATTTAAGTAATGAGATGGGAGGATACAGATTTTATATATGAGCAACAGCTCTTGAGGCCATATATAAGAAGAAATTATTACTCCTATACTTCTCAAAAGGTTTTATCTTATTTACATTCTTTTAGAAAGACCTAAACAGAATAATTTCTATACCCTTACTCTTTTTATTATGTTTTTATTTATACACTTTTTTATTATTTTATTATCTTTGACTATATTTAATGCTTATGCATGTTTATTTTCAACCATATTGGCTCTTTGATGTGGAGCTTTGTCAAATTATTTTTATCTACTTATACTTTATAAACCTCTAAATATTTAGTACATTGATAAGTCTAATACGTAACCGTTACTGGAATTTCAAAATTCATGACTTCTTAAGCAGGAAAAACTAAAAAAGAAAAGTTTCTTCCTTTTTTTAATCTTTAGCTTAAAGTATTATCTATTGCTGCCATAATTACTAAAATTCTTTGAACTGAATCTCTGCTTTTCTCTTCTCTTCTCCTATCTCTATCCCCAAAGCCTTTTGATTAAAATTTCAAGTCTCTTAACAGCACTCCTTCTTTCTGAATAATGCCCACATGCTTATAGGCATTCCCTTGGGGTTTTGTTCAATTAAAAATGTCACATGAGATATAGAAAATTCAGAAATAATAAGAAATAATACTCAGAGCATTTATTCATAATTACCAGAAAATGTTCTAAATAAGGCACATTTGTACTTGGGACAAAACTAAATGTAATATATTGAAGTTGTATGAGACGTGGTAGGCATTCATAAAGGATCATATAATTTTTAAACTAGATATTTCAGATTTACTTAAAACTGTTTAGCTTTTAGCAGGCTGAACTAGTTTTGCTACATAAATAGAGTAACAATGCATAAGGAATAGAAGCTGATGTGGAAAATGATTATTAAATAGACTGTTTTACATAGCATCTTATTAAAATGTTGACCTTGAAATGAAATAGAGATTTGGGAAGTTAAATTTTATTTTATGTGGGAAAGCATATCAAAACTGAAATAATTAGCTGAGATTGGAGTCAATGAGTATAGGTTTTTTTTTTTTTTTTCCCTTTACGTTTGGGGTGGAAAATACATGACTAAAGAATTTATGTAGTCTGTTCTAACCTGACCCCGAGGACTGTCCTCTAACAATTAATTGCGGTCTTTTCCTCTGAGATTTGGTTTGACTTTTAATTGTGGTCCTTTCCTCTAACTGAGATTTGGTTTGACTTTATTCTAATAAATTAGCCCTGTTGTTCATCATTTTAAATGCTCCAGTGAACACACGCATTTTCCAGTTTCAAATGAATCCAACTGATGCATTGCCATGAATGTACCTTGATGCTATGTTTCAATAGTTTATAGAAGTTCATGTTAGCTCCTCGTTAAAGAAAGTTTCAAGGAAAGAGAATTTAAATATTTACATCCCATTGTTGTGGATTAATGTATCTTTTAAAATATTAACTCCAGGGGTGCCTGGGTGGCTCAGTGGGTTAAAGCCTCTGTCTTCGGCTCAAGTCATGATCTCAGGGTCCTGGGATCGAGCTCCGCATCTGGCTCTTTGCTCAATGGGGAGCCTGCTTCCCTCTCTCTCTGCCTGTCTCCCTGCCTACTTATGATTTCTGTCTGTCAAATAAATAAAATCTTTAAAAAAATATTAACTCCATATTCCTAACTCAAAGTGTTATATCTCAAAATGTAAGGAAGCTATGGGACAATCAGAAGAACAGACTGTGTTAACTGATGTATTTAAAAAAAAAAAGAACTTTATATTATTGTGGTTCTGTGGTATGTTCACATACATTTTTGACAAAACTTTTCCAAAATTTTCTTATATGTTTTCCTACACAAGGGCCGCCTAGGTGCCCCTGTTTTCCTATATATTTTCGAGGTTTGGGGTTTTTAATTGTTAATTTCTAATAAACTGTTATAGTGAGAGAAAAAAAAAAGAACTTTAGAAATTGTAGTCATTTTATATTGGCACTACAGGTGATTTAAAAAAGAAAGTCTTCTGGTCTTTTAACAAACTGTAGGCAGCAAAATGGTGTAGATACTAATAACTTAACATAAATTTGAAAATTCTGTCACGATTTTGGACAGTATAAACAGAACACACAGGTTAAGATAACAATAATTAAAGCAGCATTTTCAATAATTGTTTCAATTATTTTATTATTATACTTAATATCCAGCTACTTTTGATGACAAGTGTATTTGTAAAATTATTTCATTTGCTTATAGATGAATATTTGGAGAAGATAACTCATTCATTACACTTTCAAGGATTTTTCTCACACACACAGATTTAAACAGAGAAATACTGAAATATTAACCTCTCATTTACACACTTAGAGTAGTACAGATTGCCCCCACATTAATTTTAAAAATAGCATATCATATAAAGTCTTTTCTGACCTGATTCTTGTTCTTTCTTATTATACCGATAGCCACATTTGTAATTTTAATATTATTTCTCCCTCTAGGGCAGATGTACCTTCATCATTTCTACCTGGAATTCTTTTTCCTACCTTCACCATTTCCTATCACCTGGTAAATACTATATGTCCATTATGATTCAGTTTCAGATTTCTTCTTTGTCCTCTCAAGACACATATACCTTCTCAGGTTAGTTAGTACATCACATTGTCCTTTTAGTAATGTTCTCAGCAGCTAACATGATATGCAGAATAAAGTAGGAATGCAGTATTCAACTGTGTCTCATTAGGAGCCCCAAAAAATAATTGCACACAACCAAATCACACTCTTTGAGATTAGTTTGAACTGCTTCTTTTAGTGATCCTTTTTAGAGTGGAATACAGATTGGGAAAATGATGAATGAGTAAATGTTAGAAATTTAGAGAGGATGAGAACAATATTACAGAGGGACTAGATTGTGGAAAACTGTAAAATTTTAAGTGGTTACGGTCTACTTGGAGATCATAAATGAAGTAGATGTAGGAACTTTATAGACTGTGAGAAGTCAGATTTGATCTTATGAGAGATTCTACCTGGGGCATTTTAGATCTACCGCTAGATTTTCAGGCCCAACAAGCATGTTGAAAAACAGTTATTCTTCAAGAAAGTGGGAAAAGTAAAATGAAATAATGAGAAATGAAGAAATAAAAGAAAAGAAAAAAAAGTAAAACACTGTTAAAATTGTGGAAAGGCATACTAGGTATAACAGTATAATGAAATCCCACCACTCTGATGATGCTGTCCAGAATGAACTCTACTGACCATCCTCAACCTTTTCCATCTCAGCCCCCATTTACACCATTCACACTTAAAAATTATTGAAGACCCAAGAATGATTTATGTGAGTTATATCTCCCAAGATTTATAAATTATAAATGAGAATGGAGAAATTTTTAATAGATTTACTCTCTTAAAAATAATGAAAATAATCCCATGCTAACATAAGTAACAAGTAACATATTTTAATAAAATGCAACCGCATTTTGAAATTATTTTTTAGTGATTTTTAAAATTTTATTTTATTTTTTCGGTGTTCATTGTTTATGCACCACACCCAGTGTTCCATGCAATATGTGTCCTCCTTAATACCCACCACCAGGCTCACCCAACCCCCCCACCCCCTCCCCTCCAAAGCCCTCAGTTTGTTTCTCAGAGTCCACAGTGTCTCATGGTTCATATCACCCTCTGATTTCCCCCAATTCACTTTCTCTTTCCTTCTTCTCATATCCTCCATGTTATTCCTTATGCTCCACAGTAAGTGAAACCATATGATAATTCACTCTCTCTGCTTGACTTATTTCACTCAGCATAATCTCTTCCAGTCCCTTCCATGTTGATACAAAAGTTGGGTATTCATCCTTTCTGATGGAGGCATAATACTCCATTGTATATATGGATCATATCTTCTTTATATGTTCATCTGTTGAAGGGCATCTTGGCTCTTTCCACAGTTTGGTGACTGTAGCCATTGTTGCTATGAACATTGGGGTACAGATGGCCCTTCGTTTCACTACATCTGTATCTTTGGGGTAAATACCCAGTAGTGCAATTGCAGGGTCATAGGGTAGTTCTATTTTTAATTTTTTAAGGAATATCCACCTGTTTTCCAAAGTGGCTGTACCAACTTGAATTCCCACCAACAGTATAAGAGGGTTCCCCTTTCTCCACATCCACTCCAACACTTGTTTGCTGTCTTGTTAATTTTGGCCATTCTAACTGGTGTAAGTTGGTATCTCAATGTGGTTTTGATTTGAATCTCCCGATGGCTAATAATGATGAACATTTTTTCATGTCTCTTTGACATTGGCCACAGCAACTTCTTTCAAGACATGCTTCCAAAGGCAAAGGAAACAAAAACACTTTTGGGACTTCATCAAGATACAAAGCTTCTGCACAGCAAAGGAAACAGTCAACAAAACAAAGAGGCAACCCACAGAATGAGAGAAGATATTCACAAATGACACTACAGACAAAGGACTGGTATCCAAGTTCTATAAAGAACTCAAACTCAACATTCAAAAAACAGATAATCACATCAACAAATGGTCAGAAGGCATGAACAGACACTTCTCCAAACAAGACATACATTTTTAAAAACAAAAAAATTTAATAGGTGAATGACATTGTTTTGCATTTTTGGAATTTCTGTAATGAATGGCTTAATCTGTTGCCAAATGTTTTGGGTGAGGTCTATAAAAGATTTCTGTTCTACACAGATGTGTATTTGAAAAGAGAAGACCTCGAGGACTTCAGGGGTCCTCAGATCCCATGTTGATGATCATGTTGATTAAAGGGAATATGAAAACTGATCAAATATGAGACTGGTATAACTCTTAGGTAAAAATACAAATGGTTTCATCCAACTGCTTAACATACAAAGCAATACTTTTTGAACTTGCCAAGACTAATTCCTAAATGAAGACATTTTAACTCCCTAATGTGTACCCTGGAATGTAACTGAATATTCATTAAACAACTTTCATCCTGCTGCAAGGATTTGCAACAATATGGTTAAAACAAATTCTAAAAAAGTAGTCTTATGAATGTGTTTTATGCAGTTACTCTCTTTCTTTTGTAACAAGGCAGAGACAATGTAACAGAGATCAAAGGGACTTTCACTTTATCCCAATGAGTACTCATACATGTTCAGGGAGTGCATCTGAGCAGATGCAGCCTAGCATTGCCACAGTGACACAATATACATCTACATGTTAGGTAATGATAGAGAAGAATTTGCTTCTATTATTCCACACCTTTCCTACCTCCAGCAGGCCTCATCTCTTTCAAACATCTGCTCCCCACCATGTCCATCAAACTCTCACTAGTAATAATGTTTATTATTTATTTAATTATATCTCATTAACAGCTAATTACATGTGCAGCTAATTATATGTCATCTAAAGGCTTTATTTCTTATACAAAGATGGATCATATCGGTGGACTTAGCATTTCTCTTATGATATTTGGTTAATCCATCCCTGTGCAGTACTGAATTTCTCCTTGATTAACTTATATGGAATAAATCCTGTATGTTTTCAGAACCAACTATTTTTTTATTAACATATAATGTATTATTTGTTTCAGGGGTACAGGTCTGTGAATCATCAGTCTTACACAATTCACAGCACTCACCACAGCACATACTCTCCCCAGTGTCCATCACACAGCCACGCTATCCCTTCTCTGCCCCAGTAGCCCTCAATTTGTTTCCTGCAATTAAGAGTCTCTTATGGTTTGTCTCCCTCTCTGATCCCATCTTGTGTCATTTTTCCCTCCCTTCCCTCATGAACCTCTGCCCTGCCTCTCAATTTCCTCATATCAATGAGATCATATGGAAATTGTCTTTCTCTGATTGGCTTATTTTCTTAGCCTAATACAGTCTAGTTCCATCCACATTGTTGCAAATGGCAATATTTCATTTTTATGGCTGCATAGTATTCCACTATATATATCTCACATCTTCTTTATCCATTCATCTGTTGATGGAGACATCTAGGTTCTTTTCAAAGTTTAGCTATTGTGGACACTGCTGCTGTAAACCTTCAGGTGCACGTGCCCCTTCGGATCACTACATTTGTATCTTTGCGGTAAATACCCAGTAGTGTGATTGCTGGGTCGTAGGGTAGCTCTATTTTCAACTTTTTGATGAACCTCCATACTGTTTTCTAGAGTGGCTGCACCAGCTTACATTCCCACCAAAAGTGTAGGAGGGTTCCCCTTTCTCTGCATTTTCACCAGAACCTGTTGTTTCCTCGTTGATTTTAGCCATTCTGACTGGTGTGAGGTGGTATCTCACTGTGCAAAACCAACTATTTTAAAAACAGATGTCTTTAAGTCAACCTTTTCTTACACTTGTCTACTACTACTACTACTATTTACTGGATATATATACCATGTAAAATAGGACAATATGCACTTCAAAGAAGACAGAAGACATCCATACATGTCCAAAGTATCTATATGAAAATAACCAATAATCCATAATGAAAAAGGTAATAAATAAGTAATATGAATGAGTTTTTGTAAAAGGAAAAATACCATCTTTTCTTCAATCATATAACCATATTTTTTATACTTGATTTCTTGTCTTGAACAATCTTTGTTCTTCCTGCAAATGTGTCCTATTAGCCACATATTTTATCACCTCTCAATATGTTCTTTCAGAACTCTACTTTCTATCAGGTAATATTGCTGTTCCATTGCTTTAACCTTTGCTTTTGTGCAGATGATTCCTGAATTTGTATTTATAATTCCTCACCCCAAATCTGTCTGGGAACATGACCAGAGATTTTTCACTTTGAAATCACTCTAAAATCCAATTTTTGCTTTTATTCCTATCACTAGCATTTAGATCATGGACTCCATATGTCTTGCTTAACAATTTCACCAGTGTCCAAACTGTTATTTTTATTACCATACTGAACAGCTTTCAGTGCATTCAAACACTTACCATTTTATCTTCCCTGAAACAGAGGTGCATTTTTGCCATTATAGTGTTCGAATCCCTTAATATGGATCATGGACTAACACCCGGACCCATATGTTAAAATTTGAGGCTATCCTTCCCTTATACTTCATTGCTCTTCTTTTAAATTTCTTATTCAAGAAGACAGAAAGCTGAATGAAAAGAAAATAGATGGAAAATTGTTAAAACAATTTAAGGGGCAAGAAAGAGCAAGGATAGGTGTGGTGATGGTCAGCTGCTATGCAGATAATTCATGACTTTAAAGGAAAGTTTCTCCTGACAATTGGTGGTCAGTGAAAATAAAAGGGGGAGAGAGACCATTTGGTTCCATAAAGATGAATATGCTTTATTTAAGGAAGCTGCTTCAGCCACTGTCAAAAACAGAAAAAAAGAGCATGCTTGGAAATTCTCAGGGGCTTCAATGGGCAATCCAAATGAACTGACCACATGAGTAACAACCACTAAATAAAAATGGATTCAAATGAACACATTTGAACCTGGGAGTTGTTCCAATATTTGACTCATCTAGCTTTGTAGGAAGGTGAACCATCTGCTTAATCCCATGCTTGTACTATGGCAGGGGAATGAGGGGCAGGTGCACTGTCATCCAAATGGAAAGGATAAGTGGTCTTCAAAAAGTGACTGCATGGATGTAGTTTCTAATGAAATATACAAAATCAAAAGGCTCTGCAGTTGGTCATAGTGACATCTTTCTAGATATGTCTCCTAACCCAAGGAAAACAAAAGCAAAAATAAACTATAGGGACTACATCAAAGTAAAAAGCTTTTGCACAGTAAAGAAAATGACCAATAAAACTTTAAGCCAACCTACTGAATAGGAGAATACATTTTCAAATGACATGTCCAATAAAGGGTCAGTATCCAAAATACATAAAGAATTGATATAACTCAACACCCAAAAAACAAATATCAACAAATATTAAAAAACAAAAAATCTAATTTAAAAATGGGTAGAAGACACAAACAGACATGTTTCCAAAGAAAACATGCACATGGGCAACAGACACTTGAATCTCACTCATGTGAGCTCAACATCACTTATCATCAAGGAAATGCAATGTCAAACTACTGTTTGGCATTTGGCATTTGGTATACTCACACTGTCCAGAATGGCTAAGACCAAAAATTCAAGAAATAATAAGTGTTGACAAGAATGTGGAAAAAAAGGAACCCTCTTACAACTGTTGGTGGGAATGCAAACTGGTACAGCTACTGTGCAAGACAGTATGGAGGTCCTTCAAAAAATTAAAAATAGAACTATCCTACAATGCAGTAACCACACTACTGGGTATTTACCCAAAGAATGCAAAAACACTAATTTGAAGGGATATATGCACCCCCATGTGTATTACAGCATTATTTACAACAACCAATTATGGAAGCAGTCCAAGTTCTTTCTATTGAAAGAATAATATATAAAGAAGATGGGATATATGCATAAAGGAATGTTAGTCAGCCATAAAAATGAATGGAATCTTGCCATTTGGAACAACATGGATGGACTTAGAGAGTATAATGTTATGTGAAATAAGCCAGCCAACTGGAGAAAGACAAATACCATATGATTTCATACATATGTGGAATTTAAGAAACAAAACAAATGAACAAAGGGAAAGAGAGAGGGAAACCAAAAAATAGACTCTAATTGTAGAGAACAAATAGATGTTTACCAGAGAGGAGGTAGGGGGAAGGAATGGGTGAAATAGATCATGGGGATTAAGAATACCCTTATCTTCATGAACACTGGATAATATATAGAATAGTTGAATTCCAACTATATTGTATACCTGAAATTAGTATAACACTGTATGTTAACTACACTGGTATGAAAATGAAAATGAAAAAAATAATAAATAAGTAACATAAAATAAGCTGAACTCATAGAAACAAAGAGTAGATTGGTGGTTGCCAAGGGCTTAGGGTATGGGAAATGAGAAGACATCAATCAAAGGGTATAAAGTTCCGGTTATAAGAAGAATAATTCCTGGGGATAAAATGTATAGTATGGTGACTATAGTTAAGAATACTGTATTGTATACTTGAAAGTTATTGGGAGCATTGGTTTTAGATGTTTTCACCAAAACAACAAAAATGATAGTTATATGAGATTAAAGGATGTGTTAAATAACCTTAGTTTAGTAATCATTTCTCAATATATGCATGCATCAAATCATTACACTGTACCTCTAAACTTATACATTTTCATATGTCAGTTATATCTCAATAAGCTGATGGAGGGGAAACAAGCTCTTTGACTGGCAGAAAAATTTGAACCTACATTAAATCTTTTGACAGAACTGACATAAATTTACTTCTGATCATTATGTACCCAATCTAGTGGAGATATTTTTGTATCACTATGAAAAAAAAAAGAATGACTTTGATCAGATGGTTTAAAACTAAGGATAATATAAAGTATACAGTACGTGTGTAATGTTACCTTCCTAATATCTGAGAAAATAAAAGGAAATCTGAAATCTATATGGCCATAAGAGATTTGGATAAGCCATGGTGGGATGGTGGGTCTGAATAACTGTGATAGTTATAGAAGAAAAAGACCCCATGACACTGCAGACTCAATCAAAGAAAGAGACCTCTCATTAACCTCATCACCCATAGGAAGGAGTTCTTCCTTTGAGCAAAGCGTAATCCTGAAGTAAGCCTAAATAGTAAGAATTATTTTCCTTACGAAATTACATGTTTCCGTCTTAGAATCCAAGTGAGGAGAACAGAATTAATCAATATATAGTTTTTAGTTTGTGAGGCATATATGACTATAAATGATTACACTAACAAGCATGAAAGTCTATCCATTCTCCTTATTATCAAGAAAGGATCTAGCTATATTTTAGCTTTTACATTCAGGTAGGACATGCTTTTACTGTTGCTGATGTTTGTTTTTTTTCTTTAAAATTTCCCAGGGCAAAATACATAATACATATAATGAGTTAGAAATGATCGTTATTCATTTATAGCCTCTCCAGTTAGACTGAAATACTGTCATTTTTAGGTCATTGTATAATGGTGTTTCTGGCATACGTGAATTGAATAAAGTAACTTTCAGTGCCAAGGTTAATGTATCAACTTCAGGTAGTTGCTTTGTTGAATTTTGTTAAATATTCTTGAGCTTCTCTAACCCTCTGAGACAGACTGAAATGAAAAGGAATTTAATTAGTGTGTGCTGGGAATGTAATGTGATACATTAACTTTTTATTAAGAAAACTGGTACTGAACCACAATGTTATTGGTTCTAAAATTATCTTTCTAGATAAACAAAACACACATATGTGTAGATACACAGAGTAAATGTAAAGGGAGCGTATCAAAAAGGACTAATTCAATGAAAGTTTACATCATAAAATGATTTTGAAGGAAAAGATTTTTCTTATACCACGTAAAATTCAGAAATAAAGCTCCTGTTTAATTTTGGAAGCACTGTTCAAAAGCAGTTAGGCTGTACCGTTTTAGTCATTGGGATTCAGTACTTTTATGATTAATTTCAAAGGCACATTGGTCCAAGATTATTATTAGGTTGGTCTGTTAATGCAAAATCTGTCAAGAAGGCCTTGAAGTGGAAACTACACAGATGCATACAAAGTTCTAGTTTAAAATACCTTTAATTCAAGGATTTGGCTATTTTAGTTTCATTTGGTGAAGGAAGCTCAAAATTAAGACAATTAATCCAATTGACCCATGTTCTTAGCAGTGTGTAATACATTTTTGGGAATATAAACACTGATACTTCTCAAAAAAGCTCAGTTTAATAGAAGCCTGTTTGTTCTAAGGAGATAATTTGAATTAAAATTATTAATATTATGTTAAAAATTAATAAAAGTGTGTATAATAACATACAAAATGAAAGAGATAAATTTCATAAATAACAAAAGTGTTTTCCAGAATTTTAAAGTGTGACTAAAACAGATAAGACTTTTTTTCCCCTCTGCCTCATCATGCCCACAGACAGTATTTATATTATTTTGATATCAAATAGTCATGTGTGACCATCTTATATATTGCACTTGAAATTTAAATTTCCAATTCAACTAATCCATCATCACAATATTTAACCTGATTTATTCACTTTAATATAATCTATGATTTAAATTATCTTAGTAATTATTTGACCTTACTTTTAGTTTAATGCATGCAAATACAATGTCATAAAATAACCATTCTATTTTATATCACCTTGACTACCTCAATCATCCATTATTAGAAATCAATCACTTAGAATATTTTATATAGGTTTTCTAACTTCTATTATGGTTAGTTTAAAAAAGGAAATTTCATCTTTTGACCCAAACACCATAAAGTGTACTATTATGTCATGTGTTTTTCTTATAATCAGTAGGTTTATTTTCTTTCTTTTTTTTTTCTTAAGATTTTATTGATTTATTTGACAGACAGAGATCACAAGTAGGCAGAGAGGCAGGCAGAGAGAGAGGGGGAAACAGGCTACCCGCTGAACAGGGAGCCCGATGCAGGGCTCGACCCCAGGACCCTGGGATCATGACCTGAGCCGAAGGCAGAGGTCCTAACCCACTGAGCCACCCAGGCGCCCCAGTAGGTTTATTTTCTAAAGAATACTACAAACAAGTCTGACTTATGATGGTTCAACTTAAATTTTTTTTTTTGGGGGGGTTGTAGTCCAAAAGCAATACACTTTTAGTGGAAACTGAAGTCAATATTTAAATTAAATTAAGTTCAAAAATTAAATGTTGAATTTTGCCCTTTCCCCAGGCTAGAGATAAGCAGTTGATATTGTCTCATGATGCTGGACCCTGGCAGCAAGCCACAGCTCCCTCCCCATCAGCCATGCCACCATGAGGGTCAAACAACTGATATACTTAGCAATGATTCTATACCCATCCAGTGTTCTGTTTTTCACTTTCAGTACAGTATTCAACAAATTACAGGAGGTAGTCCTTATTTTACTATAAAATAGGCTTTGTGGGCAAGGATTTGGCCCAACCGTAAAAAGCTTTGTGAGCATGTGTAAGGTAGGCTAGGCTAAGCCGTGATGTTCCAGAGATTAGATATAGTCAGTGGATTTTCAACTTAATGATACCTTCATCTTACAGAGAGTTTATCAGTACACACCCTATCCTAAGTTGAGGAAGATCTGTAGTTCTTTTCAAAGTTTCCTTTAAAGTGACAAATATATTTTTTAAAACTAAATGGATTCTAGGACATATTTAATGCAAACTTGTAGATTTTAAAATATTTAATGCAAACTTGTAGATTTTAAATCTTTTACCCTCAAAAATTGTAGGCCTTTTGATGAATAAGCATCACTTTCAGTGCTTATATTTAAGGAGATTTATTTTGCCAGCCAGGAAGGGAGTCTTGCCAGGAACTGAAGCGACAGGTGCCTTGTTTTTGGACTTCCAGCCTCCAGCACTGTGAAAAATATGTGTCTGTTGTTTAAGCAACCCAGTCTATGGTATCTTGTTATGGCAGCCTGGCTGACTTACACATCTGCCAATATCATAATATTACCTCAAAATGAATTACAAGTCAAAATAATATGCAATGTATATTCTGAACCCAAAGCAAGTCGTCTCTTTTCTGTTTAGAATGGTAGAAATATACATAATGTAACCAGTTCTTCATGACTTTATGTTTTTCATTAGTCACAACATTAGCAGCTGTGTTTCTCCTTACCAAAAGATCCTAGAAATAAATGCAGGTGTTCCTGGAGACAAATGCAAATGATATCAACTTCCTCATATTTTAATCCACTGAGTGTTTAATTATGAAATGTTGTCTTTAGATTTTATTTATGTTAATGTAATGCCTTACAAAATAGATGGAGAGCAAGAGTTAAAATTTCAGAAAAGTTCATGAATTATTCTCATCATCAATCACGTCACTGTTGACAAATGCTCCATATGTTCATAACGTCTCGTCCTTTGCTTGATTTTTAATGTGCTTTGAATATCGATACTTGAATAAAACCATGTCTCAGTTATAAAAGGAAGATAGTAAGCTACTTGGTAACTTTAAATGTTAATTTACCTTTATCTGTTACAAAATCCTGACTTACATCCTTTGCTACATTTATATATATATATGTATCTTACTTACTTAACTGAAATGGGAACAATGTAAAACAGGGGCCCATGTTTTATACTGTTTCCTGATTTTAATAACAATTACAGGGCCACATTTCAACAGGTGTTATGAAGAGTGTACAAAACTTTATAAATGAGAGTTATTCATAAAATATTTTGTAATTCTCCCTCTGACCTTCACCAGGTGGTTGTGACTTGAAAGTCTTGGATACTTTGCCCATGTTCATAGAAAATGACTTCAGGCAAGTTACTTAGACTCACTGGGCCTCATTCTGTCATTGAAAAGAAGGATGTTCAGGGTACCTATCTCATTTTTGTTGGGGGATTTAGAGGTTTTGTAAAGCCCAAAATATAATGCTAGATATGGAATTTCTATATAAGTGTTCACTACTATTTTCTAACTATGTTTGAATATATTAATATTAATTTATCATTAATGGAAATATGAATATATGCTAAGAGGCTTCTGCAAACATTCCCTGAACACAGAGGGGTATTTAACAAACCCAGGCAAATGAATCCAGTCGGCAATGCCCAGTGGCTCCATGCTCTGATCGTTGTGATTCAGTCCTTTGGATGCATCTTTGTTGGGGACTCATTTATAGAAACACCCCAAGTTCTCTTACTATTCAGTTTACCTCTTCATGTTCCCTTTAAATCGCTCCTCACCACCATCCCACTTCTCTTCTTTATTCTGTACATTCCTATAAATTCAGAAGTGAATTTTTAATCTGTGAATTTATAATCTGCGCTGGGGGACATAACTTGCTACATGGATAAATTCAGACTTATACTGAGCCTTTTCTTGAAGCTACTATTTATTTAGAACAATTTTGCCCCATGGAATACTGGGTTTTTATAGTAATTATTTATAATTCTCAGAATTTCAAGAAATGAATAAGGAAGCATGCTTGGAAAACAAATGGCTTGTCTAGTTTTAGGCAGCTAAGAAATGACAAATATTTGTTTCACCTCTGACTTAATAGGACTCAAAATCATATGTTATTTTCAAAAGATTGATAGGATCTGGATATATATGAGGAGTAAAAATGTACATTTTGCAGTTTAAAAACTCTCCACTGTGAAATTTCTAGTAGGAGTAATTAAAGTACTAATACAGGAACCCACATACCACAGAGTCATCTGTGAATGGAAATCAAGGCGTTTGTGAATTTAAGTGGAAAGAATATAGTTCCGTTTTTATTAACCTCAGACAGAAAGAGATTATTTCTTTCGATCATAAATATAGGAAATAAACAAAAGCAGCATATTTGTTAGCAGTAGAACTTAAAGATTTTAATACAATATTGCAGCTTTTGCAGATATCCCAAATAAGTTTTTCTCATTACTACTTCAAAATTATCATTGTTATTAAATATGCTGCTATATCTTATCTTACCATGTTAGTAAGGAAACTTAAGTTCTAATTTTTGTGGTTTTATTTTGATGAGTAAATTTTACACAGTCTGTTTCCTCTGCATACTCACATTTTTTATTTTATGTATTTAAAAATTACTCTGGAAAGTGATCCATTGTCTTTACTGCATGGTCCAAAGGGGATCACATACAGAGAAATTTAAGAATTTCTTTACTACAATATATGGTACCTGAAAAAATGAAATTTTGAGAAATACATTCAAAACATGGGTTGATTTTGTTAAGCAAAAACAAGCTCATTGGGGCACCTGGGTGGCTCAGTGGGTTAGGCCCCTGCCTTCGGCTCGGGTCATGATCTCGGGGTCCTGGGATCGGGTCCCATATCGGGCTCTCTGCTCAGAGGGGAGCCTGCGTCCCCCCCTTCTCTCTCTCTGCCTCTCTGCCTACTTGTGATTTCTCTCTCTGTCAAATGAATAAATGAAATCTTTAAAAAAAAATTAAAAAAATTAAAAAAAAAACAAGCTCATGACTTTTCTTGTATTTCACAGGGTATGGAATAATACAAAAACATAATTATACTATTTACATATAGAATTTATAACATCTTACTAATGGGCTTAAAAGAATGATACAGGGTAATATTATAACACAGTTGGTTAATAAATCCAAAGATACCAATTAAATTAAATTTCTGAATTTTTTGAGAATATATTCATTAAGCACTTACTATCATAGTTTTGGGATCAAAGGAGAAATGACCTGTGCAAAATACCCAGTCATTTGCAATCATTATGACTTTTATGCCCTGGATGGCTATAAAAGGATATAAAACAAAAACAATGAATAACAATATGGAAAATGAAAAAAGAATACAATGGAATGGAATAGAGATGTGAACAAGTTTTTTTATAAAATAAAAGAGAAATTTTATTATACATATGAAATGCTTCTTGACTAACTTGAACGGTAATTTTGCTGAATAACAGGGCCCTGAGATAGAAGACACCACTTGTTAAAAGAAAACTTGGGTGGTGACCAGAAATTTGGTTTCCATCCTATTCAATCTTAAGAATCTCACTATGAAGCTGCTTGTCATGAACTGGGGGCATTTCAGAATTAGATAAGAGAAGTTCAGTGAACTATAATGTGCATTAAGAAATAGAGAATTTTTGTGTTACCTTTGGGGAAAATGTCCTTTGGTTCCACTTGAGATACACTGTCACTGACCTGCATTAAACATAAAATGTAATATTGATTTTTAAATGCATTTTTAAATGTATTCTACATATACTACTTAGATGAGAAATCTTCTATACTTATAATAAAAACCTTGATAGTTCTACATGATGACTCCGCCAACTGATTTTAGATTAATTCTTCACTAAGCAACAATAGCTAAATAATAAAATTTGATAATTTTAACTAACTACATGAAATTAATTAGATCTAACAGCTTATCATTGTTAAGATATGCATTTTTTATGTGAATTCCTGCTAGGTGTCTCTAATATAACTTAAACACTAGCACTAAATATATAACTATATCTCTACTTAGATATTGATATATGTATATATTTATGTAAAATCTCATTTGAAGAGATATGCCATGTGTGAAATGACAAATGGTATCTGTCCAAAATAAATGAGACCCTGTGAACACTTGTTTTTTGTGATTTTTGCTGGGATATGTTAGGATTACTTAAGGAATTATTTTAAGAAAAAATTATCTTGTTTTACACTCTTCCTTAGTTATCATTTTCCACCTGATTGTTTATTTTTTTTTAACTTTTCTTAAACATCTGCTAGGTGCCAGGATGACATTCTGCTGGAGTGGTCAGAATTTTTGCCAACTAATTCCTTAGATCTAGTCTAGAAAAGGGTAATAAATTAACCATTGAAAGATACTATGATGTATCACAATACAGTATGAGAGACTGTGAACTCTGAGAAACAAACTGAGGGTTTTGGAGTGGGGGTGTTTGGAGAGCCTGGTGGTGGGTATTATGGAGGGCAAGTATTGCATGGAGCACAGGGTGTGGTTCATAAACATTGAATCTTGGAACACTGAAAAAATTAAATTAAAAAAAATTATATATATGTATTTCAATACAAAACATCTGGTTCTGGGGGCGCCTGCGTGGCTCAATTGGTTAAGTGTCTGCCTTCGGCTTGGGTCATGATCCCAGGTCCTGGAATCGAGCCCCCCGTTGGGATCCCTGCTCAGTGGGGAGTCTGCTTCTCCCTCTGCCTCTTCCTCTCTCTCTGTGCATCTCTCATGAATACATAAATAAATAACTAAATAAATAAATAAATAAAATCTTAAAAAAAAATCTGGTTCTGAAGTTTAGAGCTTATATATCTGCAACTGGCATATTATCTAGGACTACATAACAAAACAGTAGGTAGTTGTTTTATTATTATGTTATATTTTTATAAATTAATTATGTAAGTGAACAAATGAGAGTCTCCAACTGAGTATTCTTGGGAAAGATCATGAGAGCTTCTTGTTGAGCTTATGATATACTTAAGTTGATTTGTAAAGAGCAAGTAGAATTTGTACATCAGAAGAACATGATTATAGGATGTTATGAACATGATTATAGACTGGGAGCTAAAGCCCACAGTACAATAGAAAATACAGTTTGCTAGAATCTTGGAGAATACAGAAGAAGATGGTACTGGTTCCACCTTCATGGAACGCCAAAAGAAAGTGCACCATGAGAGGAACTAAAATGGAAACATAAATAAAAGTTGTGGAAGAATAGAATACGCAGTGGTCCTTTCTGACCGGTAGCAACATCGGAGTGATAATCCTAAGGCACTCTTCTGATTTCTGGAGACATTACAGAGATTGGTTGGTGAACATCCCCCAAATAGTTTAAAGGCTATTAAAATGGCTAGATTTTTTTTTTTTTAAACTTGTAGGACAATAAAATGAAGAATACATAGAAGGAAGGAAGGAAGAATACTTACTGGCTTGCAAAGGAAGAAATAAATTTGAAAGATTCTAAAGCAGCAGACTATAAAGGCATTCATCATCAGCAGTGGAAAGCTGGTGGAGAAACGAGTCTAGTTCAGTCCTTCTCCAGGCCTCTGTGTGAAGGGTTCCTTATCAACACTTCTGTAAAATACAATAGAGATGAATTACTAGAAAAATAAAATGAAAATTAAAAACCATAAGAATGTAATTTACTTTTATTACCGGATTCAATGGACTTAAACTAAAGGAATACAACAGGAACAAAAATAAGAAAAAAGAAAAATCTTTCAAAGGGTGTATACATTACTCATTAAAAGGGTGTGAACCCATACTTAAACTGTAAATTTTGAAATTATGAAATTATGACAAAACAAAGTTTTGAGTAGAATAGCAGCTCTTTATATCAACTTCATATACACGCTATTTGAACTAACAACACTGTACCAATTTTTGAAGACTTTTATATGGAGAGCTTGCTTCTTTTCAAACTTACCAAGTAGAGACTAGATTGATGATGGCCTTGCACTAAGGAAATAATGTGTAAATTGCTTATATGCTTTTTAAAAACAACTTTACCAAAGAATGATATAAATACAAAAAAATCACTCATATTTAGAGTGTATAATATGGTAAATTTTGACATACATATACAGCCATGAAATATCATAATCAATAAAATCAACATATCGAACACCCCATATATTTTTCTCGGGCTTCACCCCATGTATTTTTCTCTGATCCTTTCCTGCCACACATTCTCTGTCTGATCTACTTTATGTCACAATAGATTAGCTTACAGTTTTTAAGAATTTTATGTAAATGGAACTATATGATATAGTTATATTTTTGTCTGGATACTTTCACAATGGATAATTATTTAGGGATTCATTTATGTTGTTGCATATACTACTAGCTCATTCATTTTTTTAAAAGTTTTTATTTAAATTCCAGTTGGTTAACATACAGTGTAATATTAGTTTCAGGTGTAGAATTTAGTGTTTCAACACTTACATAACACCCAGTGCTCATTACAACTGTTCATTCGTTTTTGTTGCTTGTTTTGTTGCTTGTTTCATTCTTGTTGCTATCTATTAAATGTAGTACTATATTTAATAGATATACCAAAATGTGTTTATCCATTTACCTGGGTTATTTCCATATTATGGTTTATATGAGTATAGCTGTTATATACAAAAGTCTTTGTAAAGATCTATGCTTTGTTTTATATTGGGTCAAGAGGGATGGTTGGAGCATAAAGCGTTTGCTTATCTTTATAAGAAACTACCAGGGGGGCACCTGTGTGGCTCAGTAGCTTAAGCCTCTGACTCTTGATTTCAGCTCAGGTCATGATCTCAGGGTGGTGAGATCAAGTCCCATGTCAGGCTTTGTGCTGAGTGGGGAGTCTAATTCCCTCTCTCCCCTTTTCTCCCTCTGCCCCTCTCCCATTCATGTTCACTCTCCAGTTCCCTCAAATACATAAATAAATAAATCTCAAAAAAAAAAAAAAAAGAAACTACTGGGGCACCGGGGGGCTCAATCAGTTAAGGGTCCAAGTATTGATCTCAGCTTAGGCCTTGATCTGAGGGTCATGAGTTCAAGGCCCATGTTGGGCTCTATGCTTGACGTGGAGCCTACTTAAAAAAAAAAAATTAAAATTAAAATTAAAAAACTACCAAACTCTTTACCAAAATGACAATACCACTTTATATGTCCACCAGCAATGTATGAGCATCTCATTTACTCCAGAGGTGGTAACTGGCACTATCCCAAACTCTAGGTCAACTCCAGGTACTTTACCTGTCAGAAGTGATTGTTCTTTTCCCAAACTCCAGCATTTTCTTCACTGACCTCCACTAGGCAGTACTCAGCTGAACACATGAAGGGGGACTCTCTTCATGTTATTTCTGCTCTTCTATTCTGCAAACTGACAGTCTTGGCTTCTGTTGAGATTCAACTCCACTTCTTTCACCTCAGGAACCTGTAGGGTTCAACCTAGGCTCCAAATACCATACTAAGGTTAGGAAATTCTCTCAATGTAGTAAAGTGAGGCAATCTTAGAACTCACTTCATCTATTTTTCATCTCACGGGGATCACTGCCATTCATTTTCTCATGTGTGTTGTCTTAAAATCCACTATTATATATTTTTTATTTGTTTCAGGAAAGAGAGTGAATCTGGCCTTGGTTAGGATTTAATGTTCTCTATATTCTAATGCATAGAACTATAGAAATTGTCAAGGTACAATTTCCAAAGGAAATATGGTGGGAATTGAATTAAGAAATTATTAAGAATTCAGGAACTTAAATAAAAATTATATTTACATAAAAATAAGTTACATTATAGTTTTAAAATTAATTTCCAAGTCTTAATCATGGGCCTGTTTCAACATTGTTTTTAAAATCTAAGATAAAAATATGTTATCATTTAAATGGATTCTGGATCCATGAATTTCCTGTGTAAAGATGTTTAGTTTGATATAAAGTAAAATGAAAAAATGTTTTTATATGGTATCTGATGATGTCTTTAGCAGATGTCATGTATCTAGAGCATTACCTACTTCAATATTAAAACATAGTTATAATATGGAACATGTCATAACTTACTATAGAAACTCTATCTTTCCTTATTTTCCATTGGAAAACATATTGCCTTCTTTTCCTTGGATAGATATATAAAAATAAATTTAAAATAATAAGTAAATAAAAATAAATGGTATCAGAAAAATAAGTGGTCCTAGTCAATTAGGAAATATTCAATTATGCTATTCAATTAGCATCTTTCAAAATTAGGGGACCCTGGGAGGCTCATTCATTAAGCTTCTGCCTTTGGCTCGGGTCATGATCCCAGAGCCCTGGGATCCATGCCCAGCATCAGGCTCTCTGCTCAGCAGGAAGCCTGTTTCTCTCTCTTCCATGTCCCCTGCTTGTATTCCCTCTCTTGCTGTCTTTCTCTGTCAAATAAATAAATGAATAAATAATTAAAAAAAATAAAATAAAGAAATAAAATTGGGACCAAGTTGTTTTTAATCTTGCAGATATACTATATGTTAATTCCACAGTTCAAGCATTCTTGGCAGGATTTCTCCATGATATCTTTTCTATTTTAGTATGTATTATGAGTTGTTTATAATCAACTTTTATAGTATCATAAAACAACAATATTTAATGATATTGTATTTCATATAATTTATAACATACTAGCCTCTTCATCATTTGCAACTTTACTATGCCACTAAGCATACTGTTTATTTCAACTGATTTTCTTTTTTCATAGAAATTCTTCTTTAAGGAAGGAAGCATTCTGTTAATTTATATTCTGACATGGGTTTCTTAATGTGGATAACTATAATAGTATGTTTTTTGTAACTGTAGCTGTGTCATCAGATTATATTTCACAACAAATTTTAAACTTCAAATTATATATATTAACAATGTAAACCTTCATAGTTCAGTTCAATATGACTATTTGTGAGCAATTAAGCTCAAAACGTATCCTTTCTTTATATTGCCATTATATTCAAATTGCACATACGCTGGAAGAATGTCTATGTTAGAAATATATATGCGTTCATTACTTTATAATGAGAGTTCCAATGCTACGTTTTTTTGCTGTATGATTTAGCCAAACTATGAGCTATGATGTCATTGGAAATTGATGCTTCAGCTCACTTCTTGGCCACAAATTAATTTTATTCTGTCACATATCTTTGATGCAGGCTATGATTAATGTCTTGTCAACTGTATATAAGAATTTATTTTAGTTTTAATTTATTAAGAAGGACAAAACATTAAGTTTGATATGTGAAATATTGCATACTGTCTTCTATCGGCTTTAAATATGGTTCTCTTTCTGTCAAAGACATCCGAAGAGGTTTTTAATACTTACTGGCTATACTTTGCATGTAAATGTCGCTTATATAAAATTGCAATGAAAGTTGTCTCTCAGATGATTTGCTTCTATCATGGACTTGTAGACCAACAGTAATTTGTGGAGTAGCACAGGTATAATGTGGTTTTCTAACTGCTTTGATTTTGGTGATATAATGAATAGTGTCCTATTAACCACTGAGGGGAAAATGGGAGGAGAATGTTTATGCCAACCAGGCAGGCTGAGATCAATTTTCAACATTTTGTGATCAATATTCCTCATGCATACTTTTCATTGTGAAAATGCTGGTCTAAGAATTGAGGAGATTGATATTAGTAAGAAGAATGTGCTTGAAATGTTTCTTTTCTGGTCTGCACTGAGCTATTAATATAATATAAGAGAATGCAGATGGAGAATGGGAAATAGGGATAAGTCAAAGGTTTGTAGTCTTGGTAAAAGGAAAGAGTAGGGTTTAGGGGAATCATGAATATGGGACATTTGGAGAAAGAGGTTTCTTGTGGATTTTGCCCTCTCATTATCTATAAGACTCTTTGAGTTTCATAATCTTTATCCATTAAATGAGAATTGTCCCTATTTCTTACATTCCAATTGTTGTAGCATTGTCTGTTTCATAATAGAGAGTATGCCTTCACACCAATCTAGCTAGAGAGAAAAACAAGAGCCAAAGTCCTCTGAAATACTTAACATGCCTAGTCGTTATGGCTTGCTTTTCATCTCTCTGATTAAAATGTTTAAACTTTTCGATAGTTTTACTGCTCAGGATTGATGGGCTCAAGCAAAAGCAGCTTATCACTGTAAGTTACACTTGGTTGCCAGGCTCAACTCAAATAAAATGTAAAATATCTTCAGGCCTTCTGATATTTCAGTGCAGTTTCTGTAATATGTATGGAAGAATGGAAAACTCACAACGTCATGCTGAACTGTTCGCTTAAGTCTTTGCATTTGATAATTCATGAATATTTCTAGTGTAAGGTGAGGATAGTAATAATGAAAATAATCTGGCTTGTGGAATAATAAAACAGGCTTTGACATAATTTGGAGGAACATATTATCTATAAATAATATTTTACAGTTTTTTTTTCATGTTGTTTGTAAAATATTTCCTATCCTGATCTAGGGATTCTTATATATAAAAGATATCATATAAACTTGCTGTGTCTATATTTCAGTTAAGGGTGCAAGGTGGAAGGCCACTGAAAGCCTCTATGAGTGTAATGATCGTAAGCGGAAGATCCATTCAGAGATACGCTGCTTTTTGTCTACCAGAGATGTGTTTCAATCACATCGGACCACTGATCTACAACTTGAATTTCTCTAAGTAGACACAAACCCAAGAAGATTGTCATTGGAACCTGGAAAAATAAGAAAGACATTGCATGATTCCACTTGAAGTAAACTTAACTGTATACGAAGAGGAAACCATATTTTCTTCTTATATGTTTGATATCATGGCTGCAGAGAATATGCAAAAAAGCTTCTAGCGGATTTTGAAAAATTACCACTTAAAATGGAAGATGCAAAAATAATTTCAATGCTAAAGCAGCACTTGTGATCACGAATTATTAATAATATGAGTATCATATAATCTTTAAAATAATTTCATATTCTGTGTGTAATGTATTACAATGATAGTATTCTTATTTTGGATAAAAGTATTTTAAAGCATCGGTCATGATTTCCTCTACTGCTTTATGCCAAGCTAACAAGGTGAAATTAAAACATGCGCCACCTAGTGGTCCAGAAACATATGACTCAATTTTATTGTTTGGAAAATGGAGGGAGAAATCCCTAATTCCCATTCCTCCTCCAGTTTCCAAGTAAAGTGGAGGACTATAGAACTGTCAAGGAAAATTTGCACCCAGAAGGAGTTAAACAGTCAAGGAACGTTTTAGTCAGAACTATTGCAATAGAGAATTAAGACTATTGGCCTGGGGAGAAAACATGATTTCAACTGCTGAAACAAAAACCAGGAGAGTTTTTAGCCACTGAGTGCGACTGTGGAAAAGCACTGAAGGACGTTAGGGCTGAATTGCGCACTGTGATTAGGCTCTATTCGTTTGCTAATGGCTCTTACAGAAGCCGGGATCCTACCCTCCTGGTTGATCTTAAGGCATTACCTTCCTTGAGGATCCTATTTCAAGGGATTGATCCCAAGTCCTTGAGAATGGCATTCCTAAATTCCAGGCAAGAGGCAGGGAGAAGCTTTACATTTTAAAAGGGTGGAAGAAACTTGACAATCTCAGATTTTCTAAAGTAGAAGTTCTAAAAACTGAGAGGTCAGGGGACTGTATTCAGGAAGAAACCTAATGCTTAGTTGAAGATAGAACTTTAATGCCATCTTGGTCAAAGCGCGTGCGCTTGTCTGCGCGCGCACATACACACACGGTTTTCCCCTCTTTGTCTCGGTTTCTTGCTAACATGGTAAATGACTGGGGCAATTAGTTTAGTTTTCATCAACTTATTTCTTTGCGATGAGAAATGTCCAACGTAGTTTAGTTTTCTTGTGGTTTATTTTTTTTAAATATTTTCATTACTAATTGATTACCCATTACCTGAGAAAATTCCACAAAATACGTTTAAACGAAAAATTTCTAGAAATCAAGATATGCATTTGGAAACCAAGATGTGCTTCAGGAATAATTAAAGCATAATGGAGTTCTGTCCATTCTTTCTTTCCTTCCTTCCTCCCTCCTTTCTTTTCTTTCTTTTCCTTCCTTCTTTCCTTCCTTCCTTCCTTCCTTTCTCTTTTTCTTTTTCTTTCTTTCTTTCTTTCTTTCTCCTTCCTTCCTTTCTTTTCTTTCTTCTCTTTCTTTTTTTTTTTTCTTTTTCTCTCCTTACTTCTTTCTTTTCTTTTCTTTTCTTTTCTTTTCTTTTCTTTTCTTTTCTTCTTTCATCTCAGTTTCTACTCACCCACAGTCTGTGACAATCATACCTTATACTGGTATCTTGTTCCCCTATGTATCCTCTCAACATACTGTGGGTTATCACAGGAGTTAGTAAACCAAATAATAATCTTAGAATTCTGAATCTGAAATTAAATTTACTTGTTGGTTTGTGCCTTTAATTTATGATTCCATTTTTGTATTTTCCCAGCTTTTTGATGTCACATTGTGATATGTAAAATGGAAAATGAAACTTAAGCATTATCATTAAGGGAAAAGAACAAATGTAATTTTAAATGAAGATATTTATCTGATGACAGATAACTAATAATCAAAACAGTTAAAGTAGTTTCAAAATAATTAACTTCTTTTTCACCTGATGACTTTTCCTCATCCTTTGAGGAGATTCTTTTCATCTTGCATCCCAGAAAACCTATCTTACAGCTGATCATAAAAGCTGTAGCATAGTTACCTCTAATGCTATCAATTTTCAAAACATTACAGTTTTATTGACACTACTGATGAACCTCATATTATATAAAACACAAACTAAAAACGAAATGTATGCGCTCCCTCTTATATTCCTAAGAAGGGACAGAGATAATTTCTTGGAGAGAAATTAATTAAGGGAGAGACCTTTATACATTGGATGCCACTCTTGATTTGATCACTTATCAGAATTCTGCATTATGTTTATTTTTTGCGGACATTTTTAGGGTAAGTTTGTAGATTTGAGTTAATTTGTCTCTTTAAATTGAATAACTTTAAAAAAAATGTTTAACTTACCAATATTTTGTAAAATATTCCAGAAGCACTAAATTGGGGAGAAGGGGATTCATTTGACTTAATCTCAGTAATTTCCAATATAACTTTTTTGTAGACAATTAGAATTTCATTAAAATCTACTTTCTCTCTGAAAATGAGCTCTAGAACAAACAGCTTGTCGCTGAGAAAGTTTGGGTGAGCCTAATGAACTATTGTATTTAAAGTAAATACATTTCTATGTTTCCTTCTTTTTAAAAGGTTTATTTATTTATTTTTTTTAATTTATTGAGAGCATGCATTATTGTACACACTCCTGTGCATGCTTTTAGGGAGAGGCAGAGGGAGACAATTTCAAGCATGAAGCCAGGTATGGGGCTGAATCCCATGACACTGAGATCATGACCTGAGCCAGAATCATGGATTGGTAGCTAAACCGACTGAGTCACGCAGGCATCCCTCTATATTTCCTACTTAAGTCTTTATTTTAACTATTTGAAAATCTTCAGATGGTTATAATTTAACAAATATGCTTTATTCTTCAGTTTTGAAAAGCTGCATTTCCTCATTCTAGCATTAAGAAAAACATAAAACTCATTAAAACTCATTTTATATAATCTCTACCCTTTCCAGCTGACAGTGAAACAAAATCTTTAAATAGAAAGATAAGTAATTTGGAAGGTGAGTAATTTGCTTCTAATTATTTCATTGAAGAAACCCATAAAGTTTAGCAGACTTTGAAAGATTCATTCAAATATAGTAATATTTCAGTATCTATACAAACTCTAAATGCATCTATTTACCATTCATGGAGCTGAAAGTAAACAGAAATGAAAATATTTCATGTTACAAATGATGTGGATAAAACAATCATATTGTATAGTAATATATTCTAATTTGGAGGATATGTAGTTTATTATATACTTGCCCTTCTTTCAATGAAGGAGGAGCCATAGCACCATTTTATACAAATATGACACGCCCATTCATGTGTGTATGTTTTCTTTTTTTCCCAGATACCCTTGGAATACCTCTCTTCCTAATAAAAGTCATTTAATGTCACCTCCATTTCCAGACTTCATCAAACTCTTCATTAAAATGATCAATCCCTACCTTGTGTCCCTGCTATGACCAGTTCTGCCCCCACTATAATATCTATACTTCTATAAATTCTCCTTTAACTTCATGGAAGTCCCTTCAAGTGAAAAACTGTTCAATTTATCCTCCCATCTTGAAGATCGGATAAAGAGAACTGGTAAAATTAACTATGGAATTATAATAGACACCAGTGAAGTCCTATTTTTTCTCCTTTCTTCTCTTTACTATTTTAAAAAGCAATTGCACAAAATAATCTATATATGTTATTATAGATATACACTCTCTCTATGTATATATTTGCACACACACATGCATGCGCACACATGCGCACACACACACACACACATATATATATACAAACATTATTTAGCAATAAAGAAGAACGATGCCCTAATCCATATTACAACCTGGAAGAAACTTGGCAACACGCCAAGTAAAAGAAGCCTGACACAAAACACCCCATATTGTATGTATTATATAATTTCATACAAAATGTCCAGAATAGGAAAATCTATAGACACAGAACATAGATTACTACTTAGATTATTAGGTTAGATTGGGATTGTTGGAGGGGATAGATAACAGGGAAATGATAGCTAAAAGAAACAAGGCTTCTTTTTGAGGTGAAAGAAAAATGTTCCATCGGCTGTGGTGATGTTCACACATGTCTTGGAATATACTGAAAAATATTGAATGTACACTTTAAATAAGTGAATTGTACAGTATATGAATTGGATCTCAATGAAGCTGTTAAAAATTTCATGGGATACCATACTAAGCGGGAACCAAAAAATAGAGTTTGAATTTTTGTTTCATTATATCTTAAAAGTCAACAAATATGTGTAATAAGTTTTTCCTTGGTAATACGATATTTTCTGTGATCACAAGATGACACACTTAGACTAAGGGCTTTATACTTATTTTTTTTACTATGAAGCCTTGATGAGACTGTTATTTGTGGCATGATTTTTTAATATTATTTAGGGTTTCTATGATCAAAGAATGTGGTTGTGTCATTTACATCTTTTCAGTATCTTTTCCATAGTAACATTTTATGTGTCCTATGACCAAGCATTTCAATGTATATGTGAGGAAATCTCTAGCCTTATATGAATTTGTAAACGAAAAATACTCAAAAATTTTTATTAAGTGACATAAAAATCGAAAAAACTCATTTATTTTTAGATTTAATATTTATAAATAACTCTATGAAAAATAATTTTTTACTTGGTAACTCCCAAATATTGATAGTGTAAAAAATCGCTGAGGGGAAAAAAAAAATCCAAATTCACCTCCAAATTTGTACACGATTTAAATTTCCATTTACAGATAGTAGAATCTTTTTTTCATCCTTAGATTTCCTGGAGAAGTTTCGCATGTAAGTTTTTTAGCAGTGATCTTTGGAACAAAGTTTATGAAGGAGTCAAGGCAAGCAAAGATGGGCAGAAGAAGAAGTCATATTGGTATATAGTCGCCACAACCTATAAGCAAGTCTGGAGCTGAGATGGACCTTCAGAGATGTTTTTCATTGAAGTAAAGGATGGAGGACTCTTACTCCCTCATCACTCAGTTTATAGAACAAGTTGTCTGTCCCCCAGGGAGTGGGTCATTTCCTTGAAGGAAACAACCCCCTTAAGCCAGGGAAAATCTGGGAAGGCACTGTATTATAAACTCCCCGCAACCACAGAAATGGGGGTCTCTGCCCTGAAGGGTGTATTTGGATTGGTGCCTACACTACAGCTTACAAAAGAAAAGGGAGAAACTGAAAGAAAATATTTAATACGTACAACAAGTTACATTGAGATAAGGCAGGAGAAGTAGAAGCATGTAAAGTATAAAATCAAAATAAAAAAAAAACATTTAAAGTTTAAAAATCCCTTTATGTTGGATAATGAAATATATCATTTCTTACAATTTATTTTGTATTTATTGAACTGTTAAAAAATCCATGCATACTCAGTCTTAACATACATGTTGTATGCCAGGTAATTCACATGTGATAAAACTAAATACTAATATTTAATGATAATCTAGGAATAAACATCCACTCTCTCTTATTTTTCTTCCAAATTAAACTACCAATGATTTCTTTTACTTTTGACCAAAATATGAAGAAAAAAGTCCTTTTCACTACTGAAGGGAAAACACTCTTTCTTTGCTTCTGTATACATTTGATGGATTTTTACAGCCTCTATTACTTAGGTAAATCCTCTGCTATGTTTTCTTTCCCATTCTTTGTATATTGTGTTAACCATGTCATCTCAAAGCCACCATCAGCCTTCATGAGGGGAAGGTTGGACCCTCTATATCTTTATAATTCAGAATGACAAGAACTGAACTTTGATTTATAGATGTTAAATCCACGTTGGATACTCAATTATTCTGGTAATACTTTCAAGGACTTTTTTTTTCCAGAAATCTTAAAAATACAGAAGAACAAAAGTATATAAAAATAATAAAATAAATCACTTCTGTTTCCATACCCAGAATTGACAACCATTATTATTTTACAATTTTCTAAGAAAATGATGACTGCTTCCCCTCACCAAATAGCCTAAACCTAATTATTTGAAAATAGTCATTCAGAATCTTCCAATAAAATAATCTGGACTACATTTAAAAAATTATTATTGATTTGTCTTTCTTATTGAATTTTCTCATAGATTTCAGAGTTTGGGCTTGCCCATACATTTTGAGTAAAGCATACAGTTAAATATCTCCTGTCCCTATGTCCCTTGTGCGTTGCCTCCAATATTTGACTTGTCAATGGCTTCCAATAAATCCTCTGTAAGACCCATAGAAAAACAGATCTTAGTGTGTCAGTGTTACCCCACGGTGATGAGAAAGAAAACACACAGTCTTGACAGCTGACATCTGGTATCTGGTCTAGTTCCCATCAGCTAGGTTGTCTTGTTCTCTTGCTGAAAATAAACATTTTCACAGAATATCAACATCAGATGTGGACTCTCTGTGATCATGATGGAACAAGACAAAAACAAGACCATTCTGTAATCAGGAACTGTGAAAACAAACGTGCAGCACAACCACGTAAGTGACCAAGCGTCCCTCTCCACCAGCTCACTTGAGGGGCTATGGCTTCTTCTCCAAAGATAACTCAGCTCAGCTCATTCCTCTAACCAACTGTATACAGCACATTATGACACCCAGTCCCTCGATTCTTTCCGCTTTCTGACAACACCCACTCTGAATCAGACCCCCATGTCTTTGAACCTTCCTCCCACTCACTGAATGCTGCACAAATCTTAAACAAGGGCCTCCCAAGCCTTTCTGACGTGGAAAGAGACATACCATGGTTCTGACGGTTTGCATCGCCCTGTGTTACACTGAGTACTAAACACAGCTTTATTGGACTGCGAGTGTGTGATTGATGATCTTTGCCTTTTTTTGCCTCAACTGTGTGATTGAATATCTTGGCTCAGTTCATGGTGCACAGGCTCTCTCTGTGTTGCCTTTCTCTAAGCCCATATGCCTCACTCCCAGAAGAATTCAGTCTCAACATTTTCCACCATCTTTTCGTCAGTTGAAGAATTGTATCCATGGTCTTTGAATTTCCACATGAAACATGAATCATTCTCCCAGATTTTTTTTTTTCTTTTAAATCAGTTTCCCCTCTTAAGGGAAACATTTTTTTTTAAAGATTTTATTTATTGATTTGACAGAGGGAGATCACAAGTAGGCAGCGAGAGAGAGAGAGAGAGGAGGAAGCAGGCTCCCTGCCGAGCAGAGAGCCCGATGCGGGGCTCGATCCCAGGACCCTGGGATCACGACCTGAGCCGAAGGCAGCGGCTTAACCCACTGAGCCACCCAGGCGCCCCTTAAGGGAAGCATTTTAAACTCTTTTATTACACCACTTTGAATCAAAAGCCCAGCAGGTCTGCACTTTAGCCTGCTCACCAATTTTGTTTTTCTCTTTATGTCCTGCAGAGATGTTTACCTTGTCTGAAGTCCTCATTAAAACTTTTGCTCTCCTCTTTATCTGACAGCAGTGTGTGTTTTTGATAGAGGGGCAGTTAAACGGACCTGAACCATCTTGACCAATGAAACAGGATTCATATGTTGGTCTTATTTCCCTCAAGTTTTAAAACAAAATAAATAGAACATTTATTTATAACATCAAAGTCTCTTTGGACAACCAGCACAAACCTATACCTTTATTCTATCCCCAAGGCAACCATTCTCATGAGTTCGTGATACAGCTTTTCTGTCTCTATTTTTCCATTTTTCCTCGCAACATGTGCAGCCATGTAGAGTATGTTATTCTTGGTCTGTGTTTTAAAATGTACATAAATGGCATCATGGTCTTTGTATCATTCTGTAATACTGTTTTTTTTTTTTTTTTTTTTTCACGGGATAGTCTGATTTCAGACCTACATGTGCTGGGCTCCATGCTTCTACGTATTTCTGTTAACTGCTGCCTCCTGGACGGTAGAGTTAAGTATCACCTTTTCGTTAAAGGATTTTGTCACCAGAAAATAAACATCGGATTATCAGTTCTCATATATGTCCGAGAGGAAACACGTGTTCTAAGGCTATTTGAAGATGCTCAAAGCATCCTTTAGAGTATGGTTATTTTCCAGAATTATGATCGATGTATTTGTGCGTGAATTTCCAACATTCATAAGGTCTCTAAAATGCCCTTTTGTAGTCTGTTATCTATTTTTCATGTTCTATTAAGGCAACTTGAAATGTTTGCAAAGCTTAAATCTTTTTCTTCCTATCTTGCTAATTTTAATTACTTTTCTCTATTCAAAGGGTTAATAATTTAATAAGTTGATGAGTCTAATAATCTGGGACAATGACTACCTAAGTCCTAAATTCTGCAGAAAATGTCTGCCTGTCTTCGTGAGGTTTAAGAAAATCCTTACTTATAATTCTTAGCTTGACTCAGGATCTGGGATTTAAATTCAGCTTCTTTTCACTACATCTGTATCTTTGGTGTAAATACCCAGTAGTGCAATTGCAGAGTCTTAGGGAAGCTCTATTTTTAATTTCTTGAGGAATCTCCACACTGTTCTCCAAAGTGGCTGCACCAACTTGCATTCCCCACCAACAGCGTAAGAGGGTTCCCCTTTCTCCACATCCTCTCCAACACATGTTGTTTCCTGTCTTGCTAATTTTGGCCATTCTAACTGGTGTAAGGTGGTATCTCAATGTGGTTTTAATTTGAATCTCCCTGATGGCTAGTGATGATGAACATTTTTTCATGTGTCTGATAGCCATTTGTCTGTCTTCATTGGAGAAGTGTCTGTTCATATCTTCTGCCCATTTTTTGATATGATTATCTGTTTTGTGTGTGTAAATTCAGCTTCTATGGATCTACCTTCTACCTTGTGGTCTAGCAATTTTACAATGTGATTTTTCCTTTCCTGAGAATACCTAAACAAAGCATAACTAATTTAGAAGGTCAGAGGAAAGAGCAAAAGAAATAAAGACTGTAAGTGTGTTGTGCAGGCATGACTGATTGGTAAGAGAGAAAGTTGCAGGGAGGGCAAGTGTCAGAAGGAGATAGCCTTTCAGGATCTGATCTTGGATTTGGAATTTTATTTCTGAGCCTCTATATGCTAATTAAAGAAGCTGACTATTTAATATTTCAAATGTTATCTCTTTTTTTCCCCTTTGAGTTCCTCCAAACATATTAATTTCTAGCTCTTGACATGTAAAAACTTTCCCATAATGATGATCTTCATTTAAGGTCAAGATTTTGCCTTTTATAGAAATAGGTGAAACTTTACATGGGAAGCAGAAGGAGTTTTGGAAGGAGACAGCAGATCTGACATTTCTTAACAGAAAGAAGCCCTGATAGTTGGTGAGCCATGGTTTACAGTGTTTCGGGTTTCCCTACCTGAAACTAGAAAGAGGCTATGTGAATAACAACCTGAAAATCACTGACCCCAAAATATGGAATAAACACAGAGCCAGAAAGCAGTTTCTTGAAGGTTTTATAGGAGATCCAAGGGGAAGTTGGACAATTCTGCTCGTTATCACAAAAGTCATTAGTCGAACAGAATTCTGACCATTAGTTTTCAGAACTAGTTTTTATTTCTCACCTTTCTACATTATTATATATTAAAGTAATTGCTAATTATGAGAAGCATCTATCTGCTTTTAAAAAACTCAACCCAAGTATCTGTGGTTTGAAATTGTACACTCTTTCTATCCTTTTTGTTCCTATTTAGTATTAATTTTCTTTGCTTAATTTTCTTTTTTCTGGCTTTTCATAGATTTATCTAGTTTTTAAATTTCTATTATTTCTCCCCCTGTTGGAAATACACCCATTTCACTTTTATTCTGCTAATTATGGTCATTTTATTATTAATGTATATATTCATTTTAGATCTTCTAACAAGGAACTTTAATATCCTGCTGCTTCTCCTTTGCCCAATTTTCATGTTTTGAATTTAAAATGTTACTTTTGGGGACGCCTGGGTGGCTCAGTGGGTTAAAGCCTCTGCCTTCGGCTCAGGTCATGATCCCAGGGTCCTGGGATCGAGCCCCACATCGGGCTCTCTGCTCAGCAGGGAGCCTGCTTCCCCCTCTCTCTCTGCCTGCCTCTCTGCCTACTTGTGATCTCTGTCTGTCAAATAAATAAATAAAATCTTTAAAAAAAATAAAATGTTACTTTTATCATATTTTAAGACAATAAACAAATTATTCTTTCATAATTACGATTTTTATGTATATGACAGTTTGATTAATTTCTGTGCTTGTGCTTGACGATTGTACCTTTCCTTCTCTTCCTATTTGGTGCCCATACCAGCTTTGTTGGGAGTATTGCTGTAGTAACAGTAGGTCTGTGAGCAGTGAAACTTTTTTGTGATGCTATGTCTAATGAGCTTTATTTTGCTCTCATGCATGAAGAAAAAGATAGCTTGTTACAGGATTCTAGGTTCTACTTTTGAGTTCAGTATTTTAAAGATGTTACTCATATCTATTTTGCTTTGATAAGAAATCTGAGTCATTCTCTGCCTGTGCATCATAGCTAACCTCACTTTCATTCTAATTGCTTTTCTGATTTTGTCTTTACCCTCTTACTTCTAGGGATTGTTCTTTTAAATATATATATATATATATATATATATATATATATATATATATATGGTGTGTGTGTGTGTGTCTGTGTGTCTGTGTGTCTGTGTGTGTGTATGTGTGTGTCTGTGTAAACATGATTAAAAACATATCCTTCTCAGGATACATCTAATTTTCAATTATAGGGATTAATATCTTCTTGAATTCCCCACAATCTTCTGTAATTGAAATCTCCTCCCTTCTCGGTTCAGAGTTTTGAGAACTCCAATGATGCATGCTTTATTAGTAAGCTCCTTCTCTTTAAATTTTGTGACTAGTTTATACTTCCTATCCTTCTAACTCTGTTCATACAACTTGAAACATTTATTTGATTCTACCATCTAGTTTGCCAATTATGATATTAGTTATTGCACATCCAGTTTGTGGGATTTTTAAATTATTTTTCCAGTGAATTTATTTTTATTAAAACAATGTCTGTTTTTTCAAGTACATCCATTCTTCTTTTATGGGCATTATCTCCCCACCCTATTTAAACTGAGGCTACTTAAAAAATACTTCTACATTTTAAAAAGCACTTTTAATGCATTATTAAACCAGTTTAATGAAGTGTAAATTTGCCCATTTGTTGCACCTGTTGCCAATCATATCAGTCTTGTGCCAATCATGGCACTGGGATTCCCCTTGGAATTAAAAATATTTTTGTGAACTCATCTTGAATAACCTTCTTTTCTCCCTAAACAAGCCAGGCATTCAAGTTGTATATCTCTTTGTCTCTTCTCCAAGACTTAACTGCTTTGGGTCTCTCCAGCTGCACAAAACAGTTCAATTCTGCTTCTAAGGTTATAACCCAATACCTTGTCAAGCAGATACCTTTATGTTTCCCCCCACCCCTTTCAAAAAGGAATACAACCTTTCTAGGGACTATTTGAGGATAGTGGAAATAGCTATTTGCCCTTAACCCATAATCGTGGAGATCAACCCAAAGATTAATGTACAGATCTTGGTTGATTTGCAGGGTATATTTAGCTCCCATTCTAAAGCAGGCATTAAAGCATCAGTTCTTATTCCAAATGCTTAATATCCAGCCCTCCGTAGACCCTCAACTTAAGGTTATAGATTTTCTCTTTATTAAGTCCATGGTGATTTTCTTTGTGTTCATTATTATTGTTGTTACTACCCTATCCTTCAATTCTTTACAAATACCCTTTGTGCTGCTTATCTATGTTTGGATCAGAGAAAGGATTTTCTCCCTGTTCCAAGCAACTCAGTGGTAATTTTTTATTACCTTTTTAGTGTTTTGTCTGTTGAACTCAATTTTTTGGTACAGGGCTAAGTCACTATTCTATAGTTTTCATTGTCTTCCCAACTAGAATGTGATTTAAAATACTGGAAGAACTACTCCTGATTCATGATTGAGTATGTTTCATTTAAATTGTTTTGCTAAGGGAATTCTGAAATATATGGAGGAGGAGGAGTAGAGGGGTGAGAAGTTGGAGGAGTAGAAAAGGAAGATGAGGAAGAAGAAGAGGAGGAAGGAATAAAATGTTACATCTTAAAATGCCAAATGCTTTTTATTTTCCCCTAGAACACTAACCTCTACCAATATAATTGGCTCTAAAGTGAAAAATTACAGTCATTTTTATTCATGTGTCCCCAAAATGTAGCCAAGATCCCGATATATAGCAGATCCTCAAAAAGTGTGCATCACATTATTTTATCATGTTATTGCTGGGGAAAAGTTATGGAACTGCAGCTAATTTTGCAGAAACTGGTTAAGGTTAAAGTCATTACAAACAAAGATATAGCATGAGGGTCTCCTATAGGGTTTCTTCAAATTCTATATAGCTGGGAAACATGAGAAAATTTGGATTTCTCATTTCTAGGGATGGCAAAGAAAAGTTATTTCTGTGCTGACACTTGTCAATTGTTGCAGTTGTCATGATTAATATTTAGAAAGAGTTGCACCTTGCTGCCAGGCTCTGTGGGTGCCATGACTTCCTAAGAAAACTGTGGTTCCCAGACCAGTTATAGAATATCAGTAAATCTAAATGCAAGCCCATTGCCCTGATACCATTGGTTTACTTGTAAAAAGGAGCTCTTGCTGTAAAGAACTCTTTGATATCAGAGACCAGGCATTTTTGCATTTGCCCTCATAGTGAGCATAATGAATATTTGTTACTGCCTTCTCCATAACATCTATACTCAGCCCGTCTCTCTCTTCAACCCATTATGAATGGAGAGCAATATGGAACTGAAGCAGAAAAAAACAAAAACAAAAACAAAACAAAACCAAAAACAAAAAACCCCACATCAGATCCAGTCGCCGTCACCAGGGCTGCAGTAAATTGCCCAGTACTTTGTCAGTTTAATTTAGTTATTTTACCTTGAATCCCACAGTACCCCCTTTAAGCACTTTTCATCCCCTTTATTTCTTTTTATCATTACCCTGTTCTGAGTAACCTTCATGAAATTTTCTGGGGCCACATTTGAGGAACTATTGGTTTAAAAAGTAGGTTAGTGTTCTTTTGTCTGTAAGAATTTTTCCTTCTCTTTTCTACAGAGTTTGATTAATATGATCAAATTAGACAAATACATAAAAATCTATGTTGCCAATGAAATAATAATAAAAATTTCTTATTACAATTTTTCTGTAAAAAATTATTCAATTTGAGATCATTCTTTCTTGTGCAGCCTCAAAAGTTTATTTTCTGACAAAGTAAAATGTACTTCATTATAAACTTATCTCACAGTTTTTATGCAAACATTAGAGAAAATCTTGAGCTTACACTGATTTAAGAAGTATTCTTTATTTACTGATTTTTTTTGTAAATGTATTGTGTACACAGCAAAAAGGGGAAAAAACAACTTACTGTACACTGTTCTGGAAATTATTGTTCGTCAACAGAACAGATTATTGGTGAATACATATAATAAGATATGAAAACTGAATGATAAGCATTGTTGATTAATTAATAGTAATAAATACAATACATTTGTATACAGAGTTTTAAAGTTCAGTGTTTTTAGTGGTCTCATTCTGTTATATAAAAATATAAAGTAATTTATAAATCTTTCAGCGCTACCAACGAAGACTTTTTTTCAGTTTCTTCTGCATGGGTCAATTTTTCAATTCAGTGTGGGAATTAGTTGACTCGGCTAGGAATCTAAAAATTGTGTTTGCTAGCAAAGAAAGAAGGCAATTGGCAGACACTCATAATCCAGTTATTGTTTGACTTAAACACTCTAGCTGCCAACTCCAAGAGAAAGTGGAAGAAAAAGAGCAGGAATGGGCTTAAAATTCATTTGTTGATTTGGTGGAAAAGCACAATACAGTTTCATTACATTAGTTGCTTTTCATGTTTTCTTTCATTAGACAATTTTTTTTTCTAGTCTGCAGAATTTAGAAATGATGTCTTGGTACATAGTTACAATTTAAATCATGTAGCCATTTGTTGTTTTCATTTAAGAAAAGCAAGTTCCCAATTGAAATAGAAGGGAAACAGAAGTTCTTACAGCATCTCTGTATTTATCAATGAAAAGGAACAAATGTTTGGCTCCTCCAGAAAATTCAGAGGTATTTGCCAGCTAGGAAGGGTGATGGTGATCAGAGAATTGGGGGAGTTAAACATCTTCTAACAAACATCTCTTTGCAAGAAAACTTTGCAAGGGGGGGCAACAGGTGCTTACTTTCTCACAATCCTGAGAATTTTAATGCTACATTTTGAGTTTTAGAATAGAACACAGAACAGAATACAAAGAGCCCAAACATTATATTCTGTCTTCCTCAGTGCTGTTTCTCTTTATTCTTAAAGTGCAATGGCTCAACCTCCCACTGATTCTATGTGGTAACTGCAAGCAAGGTGCTTAAAAAGTGCTTTTCCCTTAATTTTTATGAAGGTTGAAACCATAGGATCTATTCAACTGAGAGTAAGCAAACTCTCTTTTGCAAAGGATCCAAATGTTCCCAATGTGTTAAAAAAAAACAAAACAAAAACTTTTAAAACCTGTCTTAATTCTAATGAGGTCTCCTTAACTTACTAATGAAAACACAGACTAGTCCTCTCTGTTTTAGGAACTGGAGTTGCTCTGGGGCTCATGGGATGGACTACGAAGAAGTGTTGTAATTTTACAAAATATGTTCTAAAAGCCATAAATACGTCCTTATGACCTTTACTATAATCCTAGTACTTTGATCAGAAACTATTCTTAAACAATTACCAGTATATTTCTTAATGTGTTCTCTCTATGGCTTGTTTTAGAATCAGAGTGTTTGTTAAAAATATAGATATTATCTTCTACCAACTGAATCTATATTTTAAGGTATGAGCCTACGAATCTAGCTCTTTTTTTTTTTTTAAGATTTTTATTTATTTATTGAGAGAGGGGCAGTGAGAGAGAGCATGAGCTAGGAGAAGGTTAGAGGGAGAAGCAGACTCCCCGTGGAGCTGGGAGCCTGATGCGGGACTCGATCCAGGGACTCCAGGATCGTGACCTGAGCCGAAGGCAGTCGTCCAACCAACAGAGCCACTCAGGCGCCCCAAATCTAGCTTTTAAAAAAGTCCCCCTAGGACTTTTGGGTGGCTCAGTGGGTTAAAGCCTCTGTCTTCAGCTCAGGTCATGATCCCAGGGTCCTGGGATCGAGCCCCACATAGGGCTCCCTGCTCAGCAGGGGGCCTGCTTCCTTCTCTCTCTCTGCCTTCCTCTCTGCCTACTTGGGATCTCTGTCTGTCAAATTAATAAATAAATAATCTTAAAAAAAAAAAGTAAATGTTGTGCATTCTAAAATTTGAAAACTATTTTTCAAATGTATGCCATATATATGCTTGCTTTACCTGTCTAGTCATCAGGTATCTCTACAGTACTGGCCAAATAGGCCAAACAATTTCCTAATAATAAAGATGAGACTTAAAAAATGCTAAAAAAAAACTTCATTTAAAAAGTGAACAGAGAGCGACATGGACTCCTCCATTTTCCTCCATCTTCAAATCTGCTCAGGTACGTTTCAGGTACATTTCTTTCCCCCTTTAAATGTCAGTGTAAGGCTGTTATAAAGATGACATAGATAATCCATGCAGAGTACTTGACACCAAAGTGAAATCAGACAGTAAAAAGACGAAATGTCATTTATTGAGTGTTTAGTACACGCCAGGCTCTCTCCTGGGTGTTTTATATGTACCGACTCATCCAAACCTCACAGCAAACCAGTGAAATAAATGACTTTGTATCTGAGTTTTATAGATAACAAATTGAGGCAAATGTGAGATTCTAAGTTCCAGAGCTGGTAAGTGAAAACCCTAAGCCTGGGGCTCCAGTCCAAGTAATGGGCTTAAGAAACACGAGTCAGACTGGCTGGGGACGCAGAAGTGACACAGGGAAGCAAAAGCAGAATGCTTTGTAGCATTCACCATCAGCCAGCTAACGCTGTGGGCAGTTCGACTTCATACAGTGGGGAAAATCAGGAGACACTGTAAATTCCCCACGGGGGGATGCCACAGGCCCCAGAGGACTGAGCTGGAATAACGTTAGAGCAAGTATCCAGTCATCCGTTGAGGAATGCTCCTGTTGATTTTACTCCCTGGGCCAATCACAGGCAGACAGTCTTGCTTTCCACTGACGAAAAGGGAAAAAAGAAACTTCAGGTACACAGATGGCAGATTCTGGTGGTAGGATGCAAACGGAAACAGACAGAAAGTTCCCAGGGATACGCGTTGGACACCAAGAACCTTCGTTGCAGTGGCCCCCTGGGGCTTTCTTTCTCTATCTCAGTAATATAAGATCATATCTATTACAGTCCATTGCTTCTCTGTATTTTAACAAAATCCCAGCACAAACATAGCTCTAACAATTTTAATATAGTTCATATGTCTTTACTAATTCATTGTTTTGGGCTGCTGTCAGCCATTTTGCCTATAATATGGCAAATTTGCTTTATTTATTAACATTCATTACTAGATGGCTGAGTGAATCAACATGCATAATAAATAGGCTCCAGATTCAGGGAGTATAATATATTCTAAAGGAAATGATAGAAGTTAACAGATACAGCATGCACATCTGATTCAGGTCAAGTTAGAATATTGCATATAAAGTTAGCAAACTTAATGTTCTTTAGTTGCAGTTCTAAGTCAGAACTTAACATACTCAGTTTACATGTAATTAGGGGATGGGATGCCTTTTAAGCCATATCTGTAGTAAGTACTTGGAGTAAAATTAAAAACTATGATGATAAGGCTCATGTCGCACCGAGAGAGAAAGAAAGAAGCACACTCACAGTACATAGATAATTTAATGAATGGATGAGTGATATGAAAAATGCAGAGACAGACTAAAAAAAGAATCATTGTGTACCAATGGCTACCTTGGCTTTGATGGTTAAGAAAAACCTTCAGAGTAATTCAATGGAATGCAGAATGATGAGAAGTAAGCAGCTTTGAAAAGCTCTAGGGAAATCTAGAACTCGGAAAATGATCAAAATGGAAATAGTAATAGAAACCTAAATGTAAGTTGGGAGAGAAAGGACTAATAAGAGACAAATTAGTAAAAGCTTCCATGTATTGAGAAAATACTGTGTGTCAGAAAACACACACTCACATACAAACACACAGACATGTCACTTGTTAATTTCTCAGTTGTTTCACAGGGTAATGTTACCCACGGTTTAAACATTTGGAAATTAAGAGACAAAATTAAACTGATAAAATTGAACTAAGATCACACACAAATAACAGTGACAAAATCTGAACCCAGATGTTTAAACTTGAAATTCCTTTACCTGTTCAGTGGTTCTTAAGGGTGGATGAACAAAGGAATCCTTTGGGAATACTGCAACTTAACCCTGGAAGATTCTGAATTAATTGCTCTGGGTCAGTTGCTGGTGTCCGCATTAACGCCCCGGCATTCTAAGATAAAGGAGTGTGGTGGTTCATTGTCCTGCATCTCACTTCAAACCAAATAAAGGAGACTAAGTGTTGGCACTCTGATAGGCATGTTGCTATGCCATCTCATTTAATTCTCAAATAATTCTGCGAAGTTATTTTTAAATGCACTTTAAAAAGGACAAACGTGGTTAGGCTTAGAAAATCTGAGCATCGTGGTAGGAAGTGGCGGAGTCTGAATTCTGACAGTCTACTTAAATAAAATTTACATTCACAATCTTATTGATATTTATCTTTATTAATGAAAATATTTGAATATTCTTGTTTATAGACAGACCTTGAAAAGTACTCCAAAAATACTCCATGGACTTCACAAACACAGATATGGCCTCGCTTGGCCAAATTAGTATGAACACCACATCCTACTTATTCTGAGAGGATTAAAGAATGCATAATGTATTATCACCCCATAACTTACGAACAGTTTTTAGTTCATCAAGAGAAGAGGTTTACTATCTTTTCTATCACCCAACCGATGTTAGTATCATGCTTTATGTAAACCACATTAAATGCCTGCCCACTAAAGCTCTTCTGCTGTTTCTCCTCTTGGAGCATAAAAAAGAGATTTCTACTCCGGACAATGTTGAACTAAGTGTTTTGGTTCACTCTTCCACTGAGAAAGACTGGATAAATAGCTTGTGCTGGGTGTGATGGGGACCCTACTTCAAAATTTTAGGTTGCTAATTAGGCACTCTAAAGAATGCCAAGAGAGACCACAAAGTACTTGGGTTCTCTGCTTCACTGTTAGGGTCTATTGCCAATTTTAGGATCAGCAACCTTTTTTTGTAAATGATTAAATAGTAAATATTTAGGCTTGTGGCCCTTAAAGTCTCTGTTATACTTTCAAACTCTGCTGCTATTGTAGTAAAAAAGAAATCATAGACAATATGTCAGTGAATGGGCATGACTGTGTGCCAATAAAACTTTATTTACAAAAAACAATCCTCATGACAGATTTTTTCTTCTGCTTTAGGTAGAAAACCTAGTTTGCCAACATCTGATTGAAGTGGATGAAAGTTTCAGAAGTCACTAAATATTGGAAGTTCAGGGTTAACTGGTCGACACAGTGCTTAGGTTGAAACCTGGAAGTATGAATTGGGGAAATATCTGACCCTCAGAAGATCTGAAAACCAGCTTAAAATGTTACAGTTCTGAAGAATATTACTAAATTGTCAATGATGTTGCTGAAATACTACACCCTAACCTTCTGCATGAAGTAAATATAAATCTTCTCTGAAAGAAGATGTAAATAACCAGTTTTAAAATTATGTATGCATTTTTCATATATGATGTATAAAAATCAGTGGGAAAGGACCAGGCACACCAGACACAAGTTTACATGATCAAAAACAGGAGAGTACATCTGCACAAGGAGTTTCTAGAAGCAGACTGTGAAATAACTACACTTAAGAAAGAAAAGACAAATTTGAGCATTTTAGTAGGTAACTACTAAAAGAAAGAAAAGACAAATTTGAGGATTTTAGTAGGTAACTATACAATTTACAAGAGGACAAAAAGGGGATTTTATAATTGAAAAACAAAATTCCATAATTTTGTTTCACAGTAGATTAAGTATTGCTGCATATAGACAAAACAGAACAAAATATAGATCAGAAGAAAATAAATAGAATATTGTCCAAATATTAAATAGATTAAGAATATGGAAAAGAAGTTTCAGGGCATACAGACTAGTGTGAGAATATCTATCATTTGTGTCATAGAAGTCCCAGAAGAGGGAAAAAAAAAAGAAAATAGAGACATATAAAAATGTATTTGACAAAATAAGGGCTAAGGCTTTCACAAAGTTGATGAAAGACAGAAAGCTGGAGATTTAAGAAGCTCAACAAATTTTAAGCAGCAAAAATAAGAGGAAATGCATTCTGAGGCACATCATAGTCAAAATGCCAAAACCAAATACAAAGGGACATCTTAAAAGTAGCCAGAGCTTGTATGGGTGGAGTGGGGACGGTGTATCACTTTCAAAGGGGCAACATATAAAACAGGCAAAAAAAAAAAAAAAAAGAAAGAAAGAAAAAAGAAAAACTGAATATCAAAAGACAAAAAAATTGTATTTTCAAAGTACTGAAAGAATTAGCTGCCAGCTTAAAATCCTATACACAGGAACATAACCTTTGAAAAAGTGAGCTAAAGATATTTTAAGGAAATACAACTTCCTACCGTTTGTTACCCTGGATCTGCACCAAAAAATTATATACTAAAGGGTAATCCTCATGAAGAAGACAAAGAATCCCTTTGTGAAAATTCACAAATGCAGGATAAATTAGAAAACATTTACATATGCTGTCAGAATATATCTTTTTCCACGAATAATTATGGAACATTAATAACAGCTGACGAAACGCTGAACCTTAAAGTAAGTGTCAGCATTTGCAAAAAATCAAACCATACATTGTTTTTCTCTGACATGAAATTAAGCTGAAGTTAAACTAAAAAACCTGTAATTGAAAAGTCTCTAAATGTTTAGAAATTGTGAAATGCACTTCTAAATAATATTTGACTAGCAAAAATCATAAGCGAAATTAGAAAATATTGAAATGACTAATAATGAAAATATTACATATGGAAATTGGCAATATGCAGCTAACCTGTGCTTAGAAAAAAAGCATAACTTAAAAAAAAAAAGCATAACTTTCAATACAATCATTAGAAATAACAAAGGCAAAGATAATCAGTCATTTAAATGTTCTGTATGGAACATTTAAAAAAGGAAGCAGTATTGGATAAAAAAATAGAATAATATAGATAAAAATAGAAGAAATGTATGAAACAGAAACAAATAACAAGAGCAAATTAGCCCATAACTAGTTCTCTTAGTACTTCAGTAAAGTTGATTAGCCTGAGACTAATAACCTAAAAAGCACTACGGAACTCACAGGTATTTAAAAAAATTATCTTAAAAAACCATGTGAATAAATTAGAACATTTAGATGCTTTATGTATGAAATTACTAAATTTGAATCAAGAAGGAATAGAAAATTGAAAAATTTCATAAATGTTAAAGATATAAAGCATGTTTAAATTTTAAATATTTAAAATTTCCTATAAAGGAAATTCCAAGACCCAAACTTATTGGTGAGTTCTACCAAATGTTAGAGGAAGAAATAACCCCTATCTCAGAGAAAATCTTTTAGAGTTTTCAGTGTAGTAAAAGAAGAAACATTTTGGAATATATTTTACAAGACCAGCATCAATTTGTACCAAAATCTGGCAAGGACATAATAGGAAAAAAAAAAAAAAACAAAGATTAATGCTTCTCATGGACATAGATACAGAACTATAAAACAACACAACCAATTCAGCAAACTGAATTCACTGTTTGAATATAAAACAAACCTATCCTGCTTCATAAAGAATTTTCATTCATCCAACTATTATAATGTTATTTTAGCATTCAAAAAACATCACCATAATATGCCATATTAAAAGAGTAAAGAAATATCATTCATTCAATTCAATAAATGTAGAAATAGCATTTGATGAGTTTAAAATTCTTAGCAATCTTAGCAGAACAGCGCTAATAGTGAACTTTCTTAATCTGAAAAACATATTTAAAAAAAAGTGTTTGACATGATACTTAAGACATACAGTAGGTACTAAATCACTTCTTTCTTCCTTCTCCTGAACACTTATTATAAATGAATCCCTGTGTGTTTTACTGCATTATTTAATTAAATCATGTCAGGATCCTCAGTAGCCAGTTTCTGAAGTTTTAGCAGCAAACGCAGTATAAATATGCCATTAAACTAATAAAAGGCTTAAAATGTTTACATTCTCATTTCTCTTTCCTTAGAATATTTTAACACCTAACCAACTAAGAAAATAAGAATTAAGATTAGCCATCATAAAGAGCAAGAAAAACAAACTAAAGACAACAATGAAATTTACCTTTTATTCATTAGCAAGCAATTTGGACCTGCTCATAATTCACATTTTGCCAATGAAGTAAGTGGTCATTACCAGAATAAATTTAAGTTTACTCTTTGGTCAAATTTTCTGAAAATGTGCATTTTTCTAATGAATAGTAAACATTCCAAGAAAATTGCAGAGCCATTTTCAGCTAAAACCATTCAGCCTTGGAGGTTTGACTGGACAAAGCTCCCAGACGAGTTTGCTATAGCTCTTATCTTCATTTGCTTTGACTCTAAATTAATCTCTGTCATTGTATAGTTCGCTTGATTTACAGTCATTATGAAGGGTTGAAATAGGCAAATCTTTGCTTGAGGGACATTATTGCTTCGGTTTAAAAGGAATTGACTCCTAACAACTCTGCTTCATTGCAGAAAAACATTCTAATCAAATAGATTCAAGTACAAGAGCTTTAAAATATGGTCATTTCTGCTTCCTTGCCTTAAGTGACAGTTTTTGAGTAATGCTTTTGTCTATTTCTTTTGTGTTCTTTTCTGTTTTAAGGTACTTTGGGCGGCTTTAGCTGATGGTTGCTTATTTCAAAATATGCTTCTCTGATTTTATTTTTTTATTATGTGATTTTTTTCTGAAACAAATCTAGCCTGCTATTTTATTTGATTACCATATCAATATTTCTTTTGTTGCAATATAAAAGTTACCAAGGAATATGTCATCACATTTGAAAGATGTTAAAATCACATACCTAAATTCCTAGTACAGAATGTTTTATCATACTTAACAAGCAAATTCATCAATCAATTCATTCCTTTTGAGACCAGTTCTCTTCACTACAGCAAAAATAATCACTTACTTCACATATCCCTCTATTTTGATTTTTATGACAATTAGTAAAAATGGAAGTACAGAAAACTTCTAAGTCCTCATTTTTCTATATCTTCAAGTCATCCATCTTCTTTTATTATTTTTCTACATCTTGTTTTGCCCATCTCACCTGCAATGTTCTTTGCCTTTCCTTCTTTCCAGCAGGTAGTGGAAGTAGAAAGAAATGAAGCTTGGAGTTAGTAATTTGAGACTTTATTGCATCTTCCATTAGCCACAATTCACTGAACAAATTGGACACTCTGGTAGACTACTTTAGTAAATAGATAAAAGTTTCTTTGGCTAACTTGTAGGATCTCTACTTTTCTAGCATTTATGATACTTTACATTAACTAATTTTCCTAAACACATATATTTTAATATATGAAGATTATTCTAGGATCTCCAGATACCCAGTACCAGTTAAGAATGGGGTTCTTGCCAATAATTTAATGGAGAAGATGAAGATAAGTGAAATTTATGATTTATGAGGGAGAATAATTACATGAGTATTTTGTGACATAGCAATAAAATGTAGACCCCAGTGGAATGAAATTACATCAGTTAACCCAGGTTCAGGGACATTGTGGATCTGCCCCAGCTTTATTTCAGTGTAATTTCCTTTCTGCCCTTAGAGCAGCCAGCCCCAAAGAGTTTTCTTGCTCAGGACCCCAGCCTGGAACTGTCCTCTGTATCTTTATAATCTTCAAGGTAATATAATTTGTAAAGCCATCATACCAGTTCCTCTTGGAGGCATGTAGTCCTTCAGCGCTCTATATAGGTATACTCAATAATTTAATATTTTTGAGTGCTTATTCTTAGGGTGTCTATGTCCTTTGATTCCACCAACTGTACTTGCCATACACTTCAGACCAACCTTGAGCTATTACACTCACTTTGCCTGGAAAGAAGTGACTGGGAGGTTATGCCCACACTCCCCGCCCCCCTTCTCTGCCCAATTCTACTCTCCAAGTATTCACTCCTCCACTGCTGTCGCTCAGGAAGAACGCTTGCTCCAAATGCCCCTGAATAGAATCTCCATCTCTGAGTGTGCTTCCTAGAGAATTCTACCTGTTATGGTTTGCAAACAGGACGCGAACTACTCAGGAGGACCTGAGTCAAAAACCCTGTCTCAGCAAAAGAACAATTGAATTGCTATCAGCTGAGGTGGGTAGATAGTGGGTGGAGCAAGTTCGAGACAAGAGCCAGAAATTAAATTTTGGACGTAGTATGCTTTTGAGATTTTTATCTATTAAATATTCATGCGGAAGGACCAATTAGATGGAAGGTTCTATAAGTCTGGATTCAAAAGAGATCAGGTTGGAGAAATAAATTTTGCAACAATCAGTACATTGTTATTTTTAAACTTATTATTTTTGGCATTGGAGAGAATATTATCTGCATGATCTTACATCAAAGAAAGATACAATCTGTATTGGCTTTTAGAATTTACTGAAAGCCTTTTTATCAAATATTCTTCTAAATGTGTATGTGTGATTGAAACTGGCATGTTCTCTCTTTGTTGAATGTGGAGTTCTACAATAACATTGTAAATTTATTAATGGTATTTTTGTCATATGTACATACAAACACATGTATATGTAGATATAGCTTATACATGTATGTGTTTAATTAATAATTACCACATATATGCACTAATTTTAATTAATAATACTATTTTATCTTTAAATAATAATACTACTTACTGTTTTTCAACTTGACCTATTTGCTCTTGAGAAAGATTTGTTAAAGTCCTTGTGGAGTTTTCTATTATATCCACAGCTTTCTCAATAACAGCTTTGTGTATTTATGCAAATGTATTGCTAATGGCATGTATTTTATAATAATTAAATGTTTTTATTCTTTCATTTCTTTTACCAATGCATGTATTTTCTTTTGTTTCTTATAATATTGGTTGCCATAAATTCTATTTTGTCAAAAGTAGCACACATCTTTTATTTTTTTTTAAGATTTTTAAAATTTATTTATTTGAGATAGCAAGAGAGAGAGAGGATGGGTGGGGGTGAAGGGTGGAGGGAGAGGGAAAAGCAGACTCCCTGCTGATCAGGGAGCCAGAAAGACAATGGAGGATCCCAGAACCCTGGGATCATGACCTGAGCCAAAGGTAGCCGATTAACCAATTGAGCCACCCATTTGCCCCCACAGCTGACTTTTAACTGATATTTTGTCTGATACAATTTTTCCCATCAGTTATGTTTGAAATGTCTGCGTGTCTTTAAGTGTTTCTTCTGAAAATAATAGATGGCTGAATCCTATGGGGTTTTTTTTGTAATTTAATTTTAAAACATCTGAATTTAATAGTTTAACTTAAACAATTTCTATATATTTAATTACTGCTAACATTTAGGACTGATTTCACTCATTGCTCTTGTTATTTCCTACCTGCAGTATTTTTTCTTCTTTTCTGATTTTCAATAGTAAGATTTTTGTAAGTGTAATGTAATCTGTTTTCTTTCTTATAGCAGTTATATTAAGATGTATACCCATGTTTATCATGGTTTTTTAAGTTTAAAGAAATGATAGTTGTATCTTTTTATAACAAAACCTTGTATTATGTCATGCTTACATATCCTTTTGATCTCCCTCTTGCTCTCGCCATCTATCCATCATTTGATGTTTAGGATTTTAATTCTAGCATGTTCTCTGCTACCTTCTCCTCTTCTTCTTCTACCTCTTGCTGCTTCTTTATAGGATTTCATTAGACAATAATCATATCTATTGCAACACTTTCCTAGGCTTACTTCTCTTCTCACTGAGTACCTTTCTAAGAGTGTTTGACAGTGGATCTTTATATGATAAACCTGAGACCATGGATAGCTGAGAATATTTTTATTACATCCATACCTTTGACAATTTGATTGGATATAAAATTCTAGGTTCAAAGTTCTTTTTCTTCAAATCTCTTCTAAGCATTACTTGATTTCTTTCTTACATTCAAGTTTGAAGTCTTATCAATCTGCTTGTTTCTTTATAATGGTAGCTTTTTACAATTTGCTTTTGACCTCTCATCCTTTAGAATTTAATATTTTTACATTTCACTAATATGTAGTTAGGCATGAATTTTTCTTCTCTTCTGTCACAGAATTCACATTTTTAATTTTAGGTTTTAAGTCTTTCATCTTTCTTTAATTTGGGAAAATATTTTCATTATTTCTTTGAAAAATTTTTTACTCTTTATTTGTATTTTTCACCTTCTCTAATGCCAATTATTGTGCTGTTGGTCCTTCTCTGTCTTCCTGTCATATCTCTTCATATTTTTTTTAATTCTTAAATTTAAGATAAAAGAAAAATTTTTGCCTTTCCCAATGCATTTATTCAGTCTTAATTTTCAGCTCAGAAATTGTTCTTCAGCTGTCATCATTTTTATGTATTTTATTTGTTGAGAACTTTATTTCAAATACTATACCATTCAATAATTACAATCTATTTTTAAATGCATTATCTTATGGTAATAAATTACTTTGTTATCTAATTATATACATTTTAAATGCTTATATGTAATGCTCTTGTCCATTTCTTTTAAGAATTCAGATTCAAGTGGTATAAGATGATAAATTTGTCATGTTTCTTTACAATATTTTCCATTTCTCAGATGGCTGACTGTTTATAAGCCTGAAATACTATATAATTTCCCTGAAAGTATTTACTTCTCAATCTGGTCATATTTCCTGGAAATGTGCTAAAATCCAGCCCTGTGACCAAAACATTAGGGAAGGGAGCCAAAGAACCACAGAGGTCTTATGCACCACTCAAGTTCATGGTTCCCAATGAGTCAAATGTGAGGTTTTCCCCACTTAACTCTAAGCAACAGGAGCATTGTGAAAATACTTGTTTTCTCGACTTTTAGGAATTGGAGGTGGAAAAATTGAAGAACAAATGCTCATGGGCAGTTCAACTGGTTCATAAGCATCAGTTTTCATAGATTGTTAATTCAGTGGGCATTTACAATGTGTTGGGTTCTCCCTTCTCCTGTATCAGAGCCTGGCTGTTGCAGAAAAATTCTGTGTGAAGTCCAACATAAGAGAAAGAAAAAAGGTGAACTTAAATTATTTTGTGAAACTTATCATCTTAGTGACATTGTTATTTCCATATCTATCCATATCTGTAGTTCAAGATAGTATTAGTCTATCCAAGTGTTCCTAAAAGTGCTGTTTGTTCACTTCTAGCTTATTCCTGAAGTATATGATGTTGTCTTCTAAATTTTCTCTGGGGTTGGTTTTAGGGGAAGCTAGCTTGATGCTAGTTTGCCACCGGGATAAGAATCAGAAGCACTTTATTCTTTACTACATCTCTTAGTTTTTATCCATCTTTAAAACATTTTAATATCCTTAGTACAACTCCAACTGTCTTTGCTATGAGCTCTTATACATAATATTGACTTTGCATTTCTAATTTTTAAATATCTTAAACATGATTTCAAAATAGAGGTCAGACTTAAATATTCTGAATAATGGAAAAATACCTATAATAATAACCATTATTTTTATTCAGTTACCCAAATAATCTTATTTTGGGCCTTTTAATGGGCTCAACATTGTGAATAATTGACATAAATTATAAAATAGAAATGTGAGACAATCCTTGCTCTTCAGAAATGCATAATACAATTAAGAAGTAAAAAAGTATTACATAAAGTCCCCAGATGTCAGCAAAAAAAAGACCATCAGCACATGGGCATTAACCTAATAGGTAGACAGATACTTGAACAAAATCCTGATTGGCAAAACTCAGCACACCCTGATTGCTTAAGATAGTCCTGCAAAAGAACTCACAAAAAAACCCAGATTTAGAAAGTCTGAGGGCAACGCTCTCAGGCCAGCCTCCCTCTCTGGGAGCTTTATACCATTGCTCAATAAACTTTGCTTTGCTGCCCACCACCCCCCACCAAAAAAAAAAGTATTACATAAATAAATTAAGAGTACAATATTACACTTAATGGCATTATCAGTAATATTTTTCCTATAAAATATTGCAATTCATCTATACACATGATTTATTTCCTGCAGGTTTAGAGCTTCCACATGCAAGTATTACGTAACTTATTTTTATAATTTAAATTCTTAGTTATTAAGTAAGTATTCAATTAATAAGTGAGATTTTATGATTTTAGATAAAGAAAATATTAATGGAGGCATAAGTAGTGAAAGAAGATCATGCAAATGTCAGTTTCTGGGATTGGTCCTGAAGAGCCATGAAGGTTTGCTTGGCAAATGGAGTGACAAAGGTTAATATATAATAATTAATATTTATATGATGAATACATGAGTATTAATGGGGAGAGGACAATGGCAAGAGAAATCAAGTGCAATTTTGATGGTGTCACGGGAACTGAGGTTTAATAAAGATCAGGTCACACAACAGAGACTTAATATTATTCTGTGACATTTCTCAGATACTGTACTAGATGATTTCCAAAAGCATTCATCACAGTTTGGTCTTTGGAGTTAGGCCCATCAACTACATGTTTCAGTTGAAGGAATTGAAGTTCAGAGAAAAAAGAGACAAAGTCAAAATTACACAGAGTAAATGTGAACTTCTTTATCAGGTGGAGACATTCTGAATCAGAGAGAATCAGGATCTTAAGACCACACCAAAAGTGTGGCAAGGGGAGAACTGTGGCTCTATGCATTCGTTCTATCCCTCTGTTGGTTAAGAAGTTGGAGAACTTTAGACTGAGTATAAGAGCATATAAGGGTTAATTTCTTGTTTCTGAAAACAATGGGAACATGATGAAAGTGATGGCTGGAAGGCATTGGTAAAATAAGGACACTGAAGAGAGTAAATGTGCTAACTACTATGGTAGGCTCTGACTAAACATAACGTGCACATTGTCAACCAATGTGTTGCGTGAGGCATTATGAACCTGGTCTTACAGATAAAGTCAAGTGTTGGTGGAGATTATATAAATTGGTCAAACTACATCAGTAGTGGGTGTGGAAAGTGCAAGCCTATCTTAACCTGCATATTTTGCCACTGAAAATTTAAAAAGGAAATCCTCTGTAACACTAATAAAAGCACTATGGAGTGTGAGTTTCTCTGAAGATTCTGAAGGACTTTGAGTCTCAATTTAGGAGATTAATGAGACAGATGAGTCACTTGGAACTATTCTGAACCTAATCTAGTCTTTCTTTGATGATTCAGAAAGCATTTTGGGAGCCTCATTATCAACACAAATTATCATTATACTAGTGATTCAAAATTCAGGATGATAAGAATATTCAACAACATCACATAGCATAGGAGTGATTCAGTTCATGAATAGCTAATTTTATTAGATTATGTGGTTACAGCAATCTCAAATATACTTATAGAAAGAATAAAAATTTTCATCCGATTTTAAAAGAAGATGAAAATTGTTTAAGAATCTTGTCCAAGGAGCTATGAAAAATTACAGAACTAAAAGTAAAATCCACCAAAAACAGTAAAGAAACTGATTTCAGTTTCATTGATTAATAATCAAAATACAGTGACCAGAGTAGATTTTCCTCAAAGGTGGTTATTTAATTCAAACAAAAGATTTTGTGTGTGTGTGTGTGTGTGTAGGGGAGGGAGGGCTCTCTTATGGGTGGATCAGTTTCAAATTTACATCAGATTAAAGTATTCAAAACATAATTGAATACTATGTTCAGATTTACCAAGAAATCTAATTCAGAATCCAACTGAAACTTCTGATGACTTCTTAGTATCACATACATGGGCACATATAAGTAATTCAAATTCCCACACATTTTGAAATGGCACCTTGAAATCAGTGCATTACTGGTATTATCCTACACTTATTTTACTTTCAGTTCTTAATATTCTTGAAAATGACTGTTAATTTTTCTCTATCATTATCTTCTTAATTTCTCTGAGAATTTGCTTAACACCCAGTGAATGAGAGTGTTTGTCTGTATCAATAAAACTCAAGCTGCATGGTTTTTCCATATCCTTGTTGTTTAAATATGAATTATTTATATATCCATTATTAAAATAGATATATTAATAATCTTGAGGAAAATCCCAAAACATTACTCTTCACTGTAATTGAAATGTTTGTAAATTTCTGCTACTTTAACTATTCACAAAAGTAGTAAAATTACTGGGTTATTTTTAGTGACTAGAACATACTAATATTAAAAATCTCATGTGAAAAGTTTTCCTGTTCTGGCAACATGTTGTACAGAAAATATGAGAGCCATAGAATAGCAAGTATCCCAAAATGTTGACTAAAGCACATCGAACAAACTCAGATATATAGCCGAGTTCCCAACTAGGTACAAAGATTCCCCTCAGGATACAAATAAAGAGAAAACTGAAAGCAGACTGGTGCTTGGCTCCGGAGTTTGGCTGTTGGGAGTAAGTCAGAGAGGGAGTCACTGTGGTTGGGAGTTGGGGTTTCAGTTTCAGTCTGGCAGAGGAAAAAAGACTTTCAAGGCAAACAAAGCAGGGCAGCAAAACTGTACAATCAGTGGCTCAAGAAAGGATTCCAATTTTCTTTTCATGAAAGAGTATACCAGAAAAAAATCTAGACAGCAACAAAAGAAATTAAAATAAAGTGTCTCTACCTTCATCTGGATTCCGGATGAAATTTTTAAAAAATTACACTTTATGATCTGTTATCACAGTACTGCTCTAAGAGTTGGAACTGAAGCTTTCTCCCTGGGTTCCCCAAACTCATAAAATAACATAAAAAGGTCACCAAGGAATGCCTTTGGGAAGAATGCGGTTCAAGGAATTTACATTGTAAAAGTATTTGCAAAATTGCTATAAAATAATTAACATAAAAGATAATACTAAATAAAGTGAATTTAACATGATTATGGATAAGAAGCATCTGCATTGTAGGAATGTCAACTGTCTTCAAATTAAGCTATAAATATTAAGTAATAAGTTGTAATCCTAGCAGTTTTCATAGTGGATTTTGATTAATTGATTTTCAAATGTAAGTAAAAGAACAAAGGATTAAAGATTAGAGAAACTTTTTGAAGACAAGAACAAGGTAAGAGGATGTACTCTGTGATATATTAGTTCTAATAATCAAATCAGAAGAATTAAGGCAACATTTTGTCTGTGAAGCCAGTAGAGATAAATGTGTTAATAAAATAATGGAGAAAGTAGAGAGATAGATCCATGTTTATGTGGAAGTTTGATATATTACAGAAATGTCTTTAAATTTGTGAAGAAAGTAATGATTTGATTCCTCAATGCACTTTGATGAGAAGCCACCTAGTTATGAGTAGGGGGAGCAAAATGGATTTCTAAAATATACCAAACACAAATATTTTCTTATACATTATGTAACCAAGTGTAGAGCAAAATGTATGCAATTATCTATGTGACAGTGATACAAGAAACGATTTTTCATATAAGACAAGTAAAAAATTAGGGAAATATACAATAATTAACATTCACATTATTTTTGTGTGCATCCAAATATATCACACAAATTGAAATGTGAACCATGGACTAGAAGAAAACATTTGCAGCACATAAAGGTGGGAAAGATTAGTGACCAGATTATATAATGAGGTTTAAAAACAATGATTTTAAAAATCCACTTTTTAAAAATGGTGAAAGATGCAGTTTAGACAGATGGAAATCTGCATGGTCTGTAAAGACAGAAAAAAAGAACTCAAGCTGAGGGTGCCCGGGTGGCTCAGTGGGTTAAAGCCTCTGACTTTGGCTCACTTCATGATTCCAGGGTCCTGGGATCGAGCCCCACATCAGGCTTTCTGCTCAGCAGGGAGCCTACTTCCTTCCTCTCTCTGCCTCTTTGTCTACTTGTGATCTCTGTCAAATAAATTTTTAAAAAAATAAATAAATAAGTAAGAATTCTATTTAAAAAAAAAAGTAACTCAAGCTGAATACAAATAGGAAAATTAATACCATGATGGGGTTCATTCTCAAGTACAACAGATGGAAAATTTTTAAAAGTATGGTAATACTGGGGCACCTGGGTGGCTCAGCCATTAAGCATCTGCCTTTGGCTCTCAGGTCATGATCCCAGGGTCCTGGGATCAAGCCCTGCATTGGGCTTCCTGTTCAGTGGGAGCCTGCTTCTCCCTCTCCCACTCCCTCTGCTTCTATTCCCTTTCTCGCTGTGTCTCTATCAAATGAATAAATAAAATCTTAAAAAAAAAAAAAAAAGTTTGCTAATACTGAGTATTGGTGATGAAGTGGGCCAAAGAGAATTCTCGTAATTATTTCATTAAAAGTGGAAGCTGGTACAACTAGTTGAAAGAGCTGTTCTGCAAACTGCTATATTAGCAGAAGTACATTTTTACCCTCATAAGAAACAAATGTGGAGAGCTCTAGAGCCTGGTTTATTTCCTCTATTTGTTAGCAAAGAGGAGAACCAGTTCAAATGGAGCTTGTCAACCTGAGTAGAGACAACAAGGCCTCCTCTGGGTAATATCAGCACACCTGGAAGGTGAATCTCTTCCTCTGGATCATGACCTTGGTGCACTGCATGTTAACTCTGTAGTTTAGTTCCTGTGTCTGGAGATCCCTTGAAATATCCTAGTTACTAAGTTTAAATAACTGTTGGCTTCCCTCATTGGGATAATCTACGGACCTTATTGATGAGGCAGAAACTGAACCTATCTCCTAACCACTAGTCCACTTGTTTCTCACCAAGGTGTCTAGAGAACTTGTTATTTCTTGCTCATCAGGAATAATTAACATGATATGATCAATATATTAGACCAACATAAAGGTTTCTGGAATGTCTGGGCAATTAAGACCTTTTTATACTATATTGTGGCTGAGAACAGAAGTCTTAACATAGCCTTTAGGCAAAAAAAAAATAAATAAATAAGAAATTAGTAGGTACTGCTGTGTTGATGAGGAATAAAAAGAATATAATCACCATATTGATAGTCACATACCAGGTGTCAAGGCTATTTAATCTCTTCTAGAAAGCATACTACATTCTGTATAGCAGGTTTGATTGAGGTTACCACTAGGTTAGATTTACAGTAATCTATAATCATCTGCTATTATCCCTCTAGTATTTGTAGGGCTCATTATCAGCAACCCTATAACTTTTGGTCTCTCAATGTGTCTCAACTCTTTACCATTCTACTTTGGGCACTGCTATTGCTTCTAATTAGATTGGCCACGGGAAGTCATTTCAGAAATGACTTCTATTTGGCCTTTCCTATCATGAGAGTTTTCATTCCATAAAGTAAGAAACCAATATGATTTTTGTGAGTTGGTACGTTTCCCGGGTATGCAGTTAAGGTATGGAGAAATGACTACAGAATAAGACCAGATTCATTCATCTCACTATGATGAGATGAATGGATGAAATACCATTTTTCATTTAGCCTCCATGTGACTCCATTCTGAAAGTGGACAACGATGACTTTTGGGATCCCTAGTGTCAGTACCATGTAAGACCCTCTAACCAACATTTCTTAAATATCTATGCTGTATTCCTTTTCTGATGGATAATTACTTTGGTAAAATACCATAAGCCTGATTGAGAAGACTTGGGAAAGTAGCTACTGTAAAAGCTTATATTGAGGGGCACCTGGGTGGCTTAATCAGTTGTGCCTCTGCCTTTGGCTCAGATCCTGGTCCCAGGGTTCTGGGATGGAGTCGTGTGTCCAGCTCCCCGCTCAGCTGGGAGTCTGCTTCTCCCTCTCCCTCTGCCTTTTCCTCAGCTTGTGCTCACTCTCTCACTCACTCTCTGACAAGTGAATAAATAAAATCTTAAAAATATGAAAACAAAAACTAAAAGCCCTTATTTTGACATTGTAGAGTCCTTCCTGAAGAGGGTCTAGTTTCTATTTAACTGCTGGTCTCATGTCTGGGAATTATCCTAGAAACTGGGAAAGGAATCATGAGTTCCTTTCATGGCCATCAACGTCATCCTCCATCTATGGCATCTGTATTTCAAGCAATATCTTCATTGGCTGCCTTCATTTCTTGCCCCTAGGAAACCTGTAGTCTATTAGTCACTTCGACAGATAAGTCAGGAATTTGGTGGCCATTTCAGGCTTGTTGCACACACTGGAATCATATCCAACTTGTCTTTGACAAGCTGAGATACTATCAGCTGACCTCTGCTTTACCAGAATCTTATCTGGATTCATGCTAATAAGCACAGTTTCATACTTTATCTCTTATTAACCAACCTGGGTTCTAGTGGAAAGCCAACTCCGACCTTTACAGCAATTCTAGTACTCCTCTAATTTGGACATTTCTTACTGCTTTAGTGAAGAAGTGTCTTCTAGGCCTTCTGAGGAAACATAATCAGTAAAGGAGTTTTCTGGCTTTACATAATAAATCTATTCGATAATATCCATGTCTCTTCATCTTCTGATCACTTCCTCAATACTCTGCCAAGGATGTGCCAGCATTTCTACCTCATATACTATCAGCCATTATTATCTCCAGGATTCAAAGTTTCATTCCTGGTATCCTTGCCTGAGAATTCAATCCTGACTCATAAAAAAATCCTTCCCTATAAATTCACTCTCTTCAATGTTGCCTTTTATTTTCACCTCTCTCCCCCACTCCAACATATTTAAGAAGCAATTCGCTTACAGGCCGTCTTGGTCTATTCTGGTAAATAATAGCAAAGTTCTATAGGCCGTTAGGTGAATAAATCCATTTCCTTTCAATTCTTTTGGGCCATATTGAGTCTTTAATCTTAGTTACTGGTCTAAAAGAAATGAAAGCAAGTGACAGGAAGATCTCGAAGAGGACAAACATCAACTTGTACAAAGCATCCCTCTCAGATCTGCTTTTTGTGTGGTGTACAAACATCAGGTAGCTATTCTACTCAAGTAAAGGGAAAAAGGGCCTGGATGGCTCAGTTGGTTAAGTGCCTCCTATCTTCAGCTTAGGTCGTGATCTCAGGGTCCTGGGATCAGGCTCCACGTGGGGCTCCCTCCTCAATGGGGAGCCTGCTTCTCCTTCTGCCTTCATTCCTCCCCTGCTTGTACTTTCACACTCTCTCTCTCTCATCAAATAAATAAATTCTTCAAAAAGAAAAGAAAAGAAAAGATAAGAAAAGAAAAGAAAAGAAAAGAAAAGAAAAGAGAAAAGAAAAGAAAAAAGCAAAACAGGGTATTTGAATGAGCCTAAGGGCTTCCATGATTATATAGATTCAAGTTTCTTTGACATATCCTACTAAAAGTCCCCATATCTAGATTCCCTCTGTTTACCCATCAGGGCTCTGATTTTGCCATGCTTATGGTCAACTATTGAGCCCATTTTCAGCATAGTCTCTCCTTCTAGGTGTAGGAATTGACCCTTTTAAAATGCTGAGAAGGAGGCTTCTTGGCTTTCACAGTAAGTTCTGAGTTGATAGTTGGATGACCTAGCCTATACTTCCCTTTTTCAAGTCTTCTAAGAGAGTAACCAAAAGCCACCCAACTCCACAGTCTCTCTGATCACCATTGCCCCCATGTAATTCAGGTGCTGGAAGTATGGCAGAAGCCAGTGCTTCCTTTTGAGTTGTGCCTCATTCCAGTTCCCTGCAGGCAAGAGTCTCAGTAATTATGAGGTTGTAGCATTCAGTTACCACATTTGTTTTTACAACATGAATTCTTTGTTATCACCTACTAGGCAAGAAATCACATTGTAGAACCCTATCTTGAGGACTTCCCTTCTAGAACCACTTCTGGTCATAGCTCATAGCTACTTTAGTTTGGGTCCTCCCCCCGCAACTCCACTCCTAGTGCAAAACTTAGAAAAAGGAAATTTTTAGTGGGGAAATGATCCTAAGAAGTACTGTGAAAGGAAGAGAGGTAAACTTCAGACGGGGAAAGGAACCAATCTGATATAAGGTATATATGTGATTGAATAACCAATGTGAGTAACGGGTTCCAATTTCTTTAGGAACCTTCTAAAGAATTGTTAAAAACATGCCCCAGAATTGCTGATGTTCATTGGTTGATGGTCCTGTTTCTGCCTGCCCTCTGCTCAACTCTGGCTTTGGAGAAACAGGGAGAGGGTTTTGCATTCAGATAATGCTCTCACACTGAGAAAGCAGTCAACAAATGAGCTCCCAAGAAGAATGGGAAATATGGGTAGGACAGCAATAGTGTCTTCAGTTTTTATTCAATAATAGAGGTTTTAGGAGAGACCAGAAGAGGTCCCTATCTCTGAGTCATTAAAGTGGAAAATTATATATCATGTGCAAAAGCAACTTATTGAATTTTACTTGATGTTAGCATTTCAAGGTAGTTATTAGACTACAGTGTTTCATACAGTAAACATAAATTAGATAACCAGGCACTCTGAAGATGCAGAGAAATTATAGGTTTTCAATTAATCCGTTTCTTAACAGTTTATCTCTTAAGAGCTATGCAATATCTTTAAAACCAGTTGATTCTAATAATAATAATTATGAAAGTCTACCCTGGTAGATACCAGATTTTCACATTCAATATATTTAAGCAAAATGACTAGACATGCCAGTGTTAAAACTTGATAGAAATAAGTCAAGCAGAGAGAGTCAATTATCATATGGTTTCACTTATTTGTGGAGCATAACAAATAGCATGGAGGACAAGGGGAGTTAGAGAGGAGAAGGGAGTTGGGGGAAATTGGAAGGGGAGGTGAACTATGAGAGACTATGGACTCTGAAAAGCAATCTGAGGGATTTGAAGGGACGGGGGGGTGGGAGGTTGGGGGAACCAGATGGTGGGTATTAGAGAGGGTATTAGAGAGCCCTGGATGTGGTGCAGAAACAATGAATACTGTTATGCTGAAAATAAAAAAATAAAACAAAATAAAAATTTAAAAAAAACCTTGATAGCCCCACAAATATATTGCTCTTGTCTTAGTGATTTAAGCTTGAAATAATATTTCTTCTAATGAATTATATCACATATTTTAGATCCCGGATATGCAAGAGTATACAAAATAATTAGGTTTTAGTCAAACAGTTAAGGAGGAAATACTTAACACCTACTATGTAAAACTTTTCTATTAAATACTAAAAAAATCAACTCTTCTGACAAGGAAAGAATATTCTCTATTTGTGAATGATCTTGGGGAACTAAGTCCATTAAAAAATAACAAAGAATATAAATCAAAACTTAAACAATTTATATGAACAATTTTGATATATGACAATTTTACTTGCCAGTATTAACAATATAAAGTATACTATACCACTTATGAACAACTACTCAGATGCATTTATTTTAGAAATGTTAAAGAATTTTCTCCTATATCATCTAATTTGAACACTCAAAAATTTCATTCAAAGTATAAAATCCCATATGCGAATTAATAATGTATTTAATAAATATTCCCATTTGCTCACAGTAACTATTGTAGTTTACTGTTGATGGTAATTTGCAATGTATTAATTTTTTTCTCATTTTAAACATTATGACTCTTGCTGTATATTTTATTTTTATTTTTAAAGATTTTTATTTTTTTATTTGAGTGAGAGAGAGAGAGAGCATGCATGTGAGTGGTGGGGAGGGATAAAGGGAGGTGGAGAGAATCCCATGTAGATGTCCTGCGGGGCAGGGAGCCAGACATGGGGCTAGATGTCACAACCCAGAAACCATGACCTGAGCTGAAATCAAAAGTTGTACACTCAACCGACTGAGCCATCCAGGCCCTCCTCATGATGTACATTTTAAATGTTATCTATATTATGTATATTTTTTCTTAAAAAATATATTATTGACTCCATAATAGGTCTGGATTAGAATCTACAATTCAGTTGGAACTTTCAACTCCTTCAAGTATTAAATATACACATTTTAAATTTTATATGTTGATGGTGCCTGAGATTAAATATATATAATTTTATCCGTACATGTGCATGTGTGCGTGCACATGCGTGTGTGTGTGTATGTTTAGGGAAAATCTGGGCCCAAGGTAATTTTTTTCTATAAGTTTAAATATTTCACTTAATATCTTAACACCTACTTTTATAAGCTAGCACAAATATGACTCATAATAGTGACTGAGTTCCTAAGAAAATACATTTATTATGTTCTTATACCTTGCTAAGTTAGGAAATATATCACTTATTTGTGAATTAGTCCCAAAAAGCAGTGGAAAGAAAAAGTCTTAGCATATGGAGAAGTGTTTATCATCCAGATTGATCATTTTTGAATTTTGGATAGCTGGGGAGTTTATGAAATACAGTGCTTAATACCACAAACAAATCCTTTAGACACTTTTTAAAAAAATTAATGTTTGTGAATTATTATTATATTTTATGCCACTAGTAAGCATATTCAAGTATTTTAAATTAATTGAAACATATGTACATAGTAAAAAAAATTCTTTAAATTATCATTACTAAAATCAATTCTGAAGAAAAAAACTTTGTTTCCTCATAATGAATTATGAAGGAAAACTCATATGCATTATAAGCTACTTAGCTGTATTTTCTACATGGTAAATAATGCTTCAAGTATGAAGATTAGTGTATCAGTGCCCTCATCATGCCATTAGTCTTATTTCTGCCTTGTGAAGACCTCATTCTGTAGGGATTTGACTAATGAAGTTTTGGTGCCGAGACAATAATGCCTTCCTCAGAATGGAGACTGCCAATTCAACCATATTGTGCTGAACTGTAGACAACTGTGCCAAATCGTGTGTGTGTTCTTCAGAAACAAGCTGTTCATTAAAAAAGAAAAAAAAAAAAGGTAAGCAGCAAAATACATTTTAAGTAGTAACTATGAGGTCCTGGCACGCTTTAAAGATTTGATTTCTTTTCCCACAGTATCAAAACAGTCAACATAACAGTTTCTCTCCAAGAACGAACAAGATTAATAAATAAACTTTAGTATCAACTTTATTATCCACTTACATATAGGAAAAATAGCATTTTCAAAGACATATTTCACTTTGAAGTAGTGCCTTAATGTTCACACTCCTTCTCTTATTCCATAAAGAAATACTGATTGTCATGCAATCTTATGCCAGGCACTGTGTTGGACTTTGTACTTCCCTCTACTTCTCTTTTTGCTTAAAATATGTTATAACATTTTACATGGATTTTTCAAATAAAAGCTAATAAATTATAAGCCAGAGTCTGCTAATGTCTGACGTTAAAATATTGGGATCTGTTAGGTCCACTTATCTTTCACACTGCTATCATGTTCTCCTATTTTGTTACTATTTTACATCTACTAAATTAGTAATGTAAATTGCAATTCTTTGGTACCAAGTTTTTATTGATAACTAATGATGAGTTTAGGGACATTTCTTATTCATCTCAGTCTCCCCTGCTTCTAATACATTGTGAACACATAGGATGATAGTATCAATTTAGGATAATTTGAATTTATATCTATATATAACTGGTTTTAATGCTCACTTACAATTATTTTATACTTTACCTCCTGATTCTTCCCTATGTGACTTTCTCTTGGTCAGAAGAAGTATTCTGCTAGTGTACCTATAATTTTAAATATGTCAAGATATATATATGTGGCTTTTTAAAAATTGAGGGAAAATTCGCCAGATAGTTGTAGATGGCAGCTGCATACTCTCTGAATTCTTTTTCTCATCACACATGTAATGATACAGAGAATCTGAGGCCAACCCAATTATTATTTTTTCTTTTGGGCCTACCAATGTTTTTATTTTTTTATTTAAAATATAGGTATATACAAATTGATACCTTTAAAACTAGTTTTGATCAGTTTTTGTCATACTTTCATATTATATCCATCTTTAAAAATAGTCTGATTGCTTCTACCCCAGTTGTTCTTGTATCTTTCTTAAATTCCAGTTACCAACAGGCAAGATTATACTTGTCTCTCCTTAGAAATATTTGTTTTCTGTTTTTGCTTAAAAACTTGATTAAGTTCCTCTGCATTGAAGGAGAATTTTCAAATCTGTCATACAAATCATTGACTTGATTTTCTGCCGTGACAATTTTGCTCTTTGATGATTATAATAAATAGCAATAATTAAGTATGCCCGTCAGCTTTATAACACTTTTCTATCCTTCTTATAACTTCTTTTATAGAAGCCCTCATTAAATTTCCTATTGTTTTGGGGACACCTGGGTGTCTCAGACAGTTGTGTCTGACTCTTGATATACAGCTCAGGTCATGATCTCAGGGTTGTGAGATCAAGTCCTGCATCAGGCCCCACTCTGGGCATGGAGCCTGTGTAAGATTCTCTCTCTCCTTCTCCCTCTGCCCCACCCCATTCTCTCTCTCTCCCTCTCTCTCTCTCCCCCTCTCCATTTCAATAAATAAGTAAATAAACATCCTATTGTTCTAAATTCTACTTGCATCACCCATTTTCGATGTTTATTCTCTTTTTCTAAAGTTATAGAATTTTCAGCTGATTCCATTTAGGATTTCGTGTTTGTTTGCATTCTTGGTTGGTTGGTTTTGAGGGATGTATGTATTGTATTTGTTTTAACTTTTCCCCTTCTCACTTATTTTATATAAGGAATGGACTCTCTGAAAAATTAACTACATGATAATTTCCTCTTTGGTTTCACTGTTATCTACCTTTGTGCTTTTGGGACTTTTCTCCTGCACTTCATACAGAGAATTTGGGGTCACTGATAGAATAATTTTAGTAGTTCAAAGAGTAGGGATTATTGTCATTAAAAGTCTTAAGTCTCATCAGGGGAATACCATTTGTCACACTGCCACTTTTTAATTTCTCCTTTTGGTTGATCCAATGACCAAGGCAGCATATGATCGTGAGGAGCTCAAACCGCTTTGATGTGAAACCAGGTTCCAACACCTAGTAGGGTAGTACTTTAAGAAAGTTTTCTCACTTCTCTCTGAAGTTGCATTCCTTTGTCTATAAAATGAGGATAAACATAAGAATTATATCATGAGGTGAGAATTGGTTTAATATAAATGCAAAGTGCTTAGAACAGTCTGCAAGAAAAAGTGCTCTTGTCATTAGCTATTATTATTATTATTACTATTATTATCTGTACTAGCAGAATGAAGTGAATGTTTCCCTGTTTATTGGCAAGTTCAAGATCACATTCCAGTCTAGCTCATTGTTAGAGTTAAGCTTTTATCACACCACAAGGATTTTGCTGAGCATATCTACTATATGACCCCAGAGACTGTCCAGTGCTTTTGTCTAATACTTTGGATTTCAGAAACTACTATAAGTTTACTCAAATATAGTCCTTCCCCTAGTTTCCACTACCTGCCCCTCATTTTGACCATAGCCCTCTAAGTTAGTTTATGTCAGTGTTATTCTTCAGGAGTCTTTAACACTTGCTTGCTAGCAATAGTGTATTTTTTTCTTGAGAAGCGACAAAACAGGGCTTTCATTAGTACAGAATGTAGTAGGAATTTCTCAGTTATTGACATTGAGACAAATAACACTTTTCTTTAGTAGCTTATAATTCTAGGTTTCTGGTATTTTTCTATTCATATCATGCATAATGTCAGTGGATATGGGGGAGATGACAATTAACAGAGAAATCAGGTACTATGCTGTTCACATGGCCTTTTTACCCAGAAGTATGAACAAACAAAATTATGTATAATTTTATATATTCTAAAACAGAGAATCAGGAATATATTGTCATTTATTTTCCCATAGTATATTATGTTCTGAGGCTCATAATTTTAGTTATCCATCTATTTGACAAACATTTACTCTTTATCTACTTTATACTGGTGATTAAAATGGGTCAATAGATATGTTCTCTCCCCTAAAGGAACTTCATGGAATCATGGAGTGAAGGAAACTGACATAAGCCAATACTCATAGTCAATCATAGATTAAAATAGACTATGGAGGAAATAAAAAAGATGTTCTAATAGAGAGTAAAGAGAGATTTCACCAGAGTGATTAATAGACTCTCCACGGACTTCAAGAATGAGAAGATGGTATTGTGTGGAACTTGGGGATGGGGGGTTGACAGGTGGAGGTAGTTCATTTGGAAGGTATACTCAGCATGGAGTTTGAAAAATGCAGCATTTTCATAACTATATGGAAGAATTTAAAGCAGACATATTAAAGGTCCGGTTGGATTTTTGAACAGATCATTCTTGCTAGGAGCTACCATGTACGGAAATATTAAAATACTGAGGTAAAGGTGTCAGAGAGGGGATAGAAGAATTTAAACTACTTAGTTGTTTACTAATGGGGAGAAAACGTAGAAGAGAAGCGGGTATAAAAGCCATTTTATTATGGAACTAAATTCATTTTCTTTGAGAACAAGTAAAACTCAGCTTCCTATTGGTGCATCAAGTGAACATGCCCCACAGAAACAGCAATTTAAATGACTATCTTTGGGGCGCCTGGGTGGCTCAGTGGGTTAAAGCCTCTGCCTTTGGCTCAGGTCATGATCCCAGAATCCTGGGATCGAGCCCCGCATCAGGCTCTCTGCTTAGCAGGGAGCCTGCTTCCTCCTCTCTCTCTCTCTCTCTGCCTGCCTCTCTGTCTACTTGTGATCTCTGTCTGCCAAATAAATAAATAAAATCTTTAAAAAAAAAAAAGACTATCTTTGTGAGAAACAGATTGATACTGTTTATATTTATATTTTTTAATATAAATATATTTATATGTATTAATTAATATCATTAATTAATATATTAATAATTAATTTCCCTGTTTTCTTTTTATTTCCTCATTTGTTCTCTTTTTGTTTTCTTTTAATACACAGGCATAATTTTGGAAAGACAAGGAAGAAAAACTTCATTTTCCTTCTAAACAAAATGCATCAAGTATACTTATGATTATGCTAGAAATCAATAGATTCAAAGGAAGAAGAGTCATTGGTGCACATCAAGTGTTCTTTCAACTATTGTAAGGCTTTTTCAATTTCAAGTAAAAATATCTTTAAATAGTTCTTTATAAAAGAACACAAATTACTTATCCAGGGAAAATCAATACAACTTGATGTGGCACCTGAGTTTCGGGAATCTGCCAATTTCTAATATTTTGGAAAACATGAATTGTTAAAATTAAACCAACTATTGTTGCTGTATTTCTCATATTGACACCACAGAAGTGCTCTTCCTTTTTTTCTCTTTTTCACTGAAAAGATAATGAATAGAGGGCATTTTTAAAATATTTTTTTTTTGAAAGAGAAGCCTGAGATTCTGGAATGTGTAATAAATAGTAACTGTTGAGATGTTAAGATAAATCCTTATTTAGAATTTCTGAAAATAAAGTATGCATTGTAGAGCATTTTTGGTGTCTTTGCCTGATTTTTTTTTCTTTTTTAGGAATTACATCTACATTTTTAAATTCTACTCTTGCACCCTTGCATTCTCCAGAGTGATTTTTTTTTTCTGAGAGCATGAATCTGATGACATTCCTCCTTTATTTCAACCCTGCAATAATTTATCATTGCAATGAAAATAAATTGCAAAACCCATAATAAGAGTCATTCCTATCTCCCTGACTTCATTTATTACCACTCTTCTCAATTAACTGTGGTCCCGAAGTATTTGTTTTTTTCCTGCCTATTTCCTGAACACTTTCACCTATGATCCATGTTCTTTGTTGACTGAGTTCTTTCACCCCCACAAGTTCAAAAATTTTATATGGACAGCTTCCAGCAGCCTGGTTTTTCCAGAAAGTGGGCCAAGCTTTAATATGCACCTAAGTGCTAGCCTCTGCTTTTAGACTATCTAATGTCAACAGTCCTGTGCGCTGATATTTTTCTAATCTTGATGATGTGTTCATTCATATCTCTGACTGAAATACATCTTTTCAAAAAGATTTTCCCTAACCACCCAAAATAAAGTAGGCTCTTTTTTCAATGTTGAAACTATCTTAGAGCCTTGCTATATTTTCTCCACTACACTTATTAATTTTTGATTTTATAGTATTCCATTTACTTGTAAATGTATTTATTTTCTGTCCTATAACAAGGCAAACAAGTATAGAGCCTTGGTCTGCTTGACACAACTCAGCATTGGAGCAAGTACTGTATGCTTAAATATTTGTAGAGAGGTGAATGAAGGAAAGAAATAATAATTAGATTCATAATCAAAATGTAAAACTAGAATTGAGCAATTTTTTAAAGTGCCATCTAGATCAGAGTGTACAACTCATAACCAGTAGGCAAATCAAGACTGTAGCCTGATTTTGTATGGCCCTGAGAACAAATAAGGTTTTGTACAATTTAAAGGGTTGGAAAATAAACAAGAAAGAATGTATGACAGACAGTATGTGGCTTGCAAAGCACAGACTATTTACTATCTGGCCCTTTATAGAATCAATTTGCCATTGCCATTCTAGATTAAGTCCTTACTGATGCCGCTGTTACCTGAATGGATTTGGATTACTTTCCATGAAAAGTTAGGGAATTGGATTAATAGATCTCTTTAGGCCTTTGATAATCCTTCTGAAGGGTGAACGGAGAAAGCATAGTTAGCCACACCTACACCACACCTACATTGCTTAGTCTCCTGGACGATAGGGGACAGAAAAGAGAAAGTAAGAGCAGATGTGAGAATTTATAAGATCATTGCATAAAGTAAGGCATCTCTCCAGGAAAGATGAAAGATTGTGGTCACTACCTTGAACTCCAGAGGCTATACTGCATCAAAGGCCTATTCAAGTAAAAATGCAAATCTCTCTTCCTGAACATTGACATATACAACCCAGTTATTAATATATAAATAAGATAAATATGAGAAAAGTTAACAATTAATTAGAATAACATTTTCATATAGATTAAAAGCAGGGATCTATCCCCAAGTCTGTCTGGGTTCAAACCCTGGCTTCCCTGATTACTAGATGTGTGTCTCTGAGCACACTTAACCTCTCTGTATCTCCATTTTTAAACATCTGTAAATTAGTGGTAATAAAGTTCCTACCATTGAGAATTTCTGGGAGGGTTAAATGTGTTAATATTTTTAACATGCTTAGATTATAATGCCTTGCATATAGTATGTACTACATATCTTGCCTGAATAAAATAAAACTGTTGCATACTAACTTTATTATTTATCATCTCCCTTAGGCAATAAAATTGTATGAAAAATAATGCAGTGCTACAATCAGATTTTCTCTTATTTCTATGACATGCTTGTTTAACGGAGGTTGCATAAGAATTAACCTTATATCAAATTCCACAGTTAGTTCATTGTGTGAGAGGATGTATTTGTTTTAAATTACTTTATCATTGTTAGAAAGTTCTGCTTTTTCATCCCTATAAATTTCAAAATGAAAATGTAATTTCACTTTCAAAATCATTTTAACACATCAACATGAAAGAGCACACAGTTGTTTCCTAGCCAATTGGTCACAATCACTCTTAACCATTTCAGTCACAGGAAAACACAATAAAAGCAGATCCAGAATATCTTTTCAAGGGAGAACATTTCTAATATGACAAACAATGATGTGGAGAACAAAGGCAAAGGAAAAAAATTAAATTCCTGTACAACTTACAGTCCATTGACAAGTCCTTGCGATAGGCAGAGCGACCTTCCTTCAAGAACTCAACTACCTTGATGTTGATACTTTGCTAAGGGCAAAGGGCCATCTTAGGTTAATATTATTCCAAACCCCAGGATCCTGTGAGTCTCCTTTAATATATTAAAATTCCTTTGGAAACTTTCTTTATCTCTACCCCCCAAGATATACATTAGCAATCATCCTCCAGGCATATGGCCCACTGATACCCATTTCATGATTATGGTTTTACTAGACAGTAGTAAATGACCTCTTCCTAGTAATAGCTAGCCTTTCAAGGTCCTAGAAACCTTGCTCCCAAATTCCTTAGACACTTAAGCTATCCATAACCCCTCCCAACTTAAAAGTATATTATCAGTCACCAGTCACAACTCTAGTGCTGCTCTTTCTGCCTACAGGTCCTATCCCCATGCTTTGATAAAACCACCCTTTTTGCACCAAAGATGTTTCAAGAAATCTTTCTTGACTGTTTGTTCTGAACCCCAACATTTCCACATCAAATAAAAATATGCTCCAAACGATGTTTCTTCTCCTTTTTTCTAATTGCTGCTTTTGCTGTTGTTTTCTAGTTTAAAAAAAAAAAATAGTAAAATGGTGGAACAGAGAGTTGAGCCAGCAAGAGAACACTCTACGTAAGATTCACTTCCTGTGAGAGTTTTGTCTATTAAATGCCATCTATAGTCTGGGGACACCAAATTTCATTTCTGCAACCTGAACCCCCCATTTGACTTGCAGCCTTATATGTCCAACTCCCTCCAGCCCAAGTGTACATGTCTTCTCATCCTTTAAGTCTTCTTGGCACACTGATGCCTTGAGGTCTTTCCACTTACCTTTTCCTTCACTTTTCGTTACAAGACTCGTTTTCCCCCCATCTCCTTAAGGTGCTTATTCAAAGGTCTTTTTTCTGGGAAGTCTTCCTGACCCCTTTTAAAAATGGCATATTACACACAAACACACATATACCTGTTCATCTCCATGACAGTCATTACTATCCAATACACTATGTGTTTTATCTATTTAGTTGATACTGCATGTATCATTCTATTAGTATATAAGGACCATGAAGGCAGTGTGTTTTGTTTGGCGTTTTTGGTTTTGTTGTTGTTATGTTGTTACTGTTTTTTTTGCTCCTTCTTTGCTTATTTTGCCTGTCATAAATTAGATACGTAATAAATCCATGACAAATAAATAAATAACTGATTAAAGGACAAGTTATACATTTATTCAACACCGGTTCACTAATCTCTTCCCATGTGCCAGGTCATAGGTGTGCAGAATTTAGAAAACAGGTTTTGTTTTCATGAAGCTCTGTACGTAGTGGTGACACAGAATAGAAAATGCGAACGCATTTTAAGTGTTAAATAGATTTTAGTAGTTGATGTTATAATAGATGTTACATGCTAGAGCACATAGCACATAGAAATGAACCTAACTATCTTATCTTTTACACACATACACACACGTGTATGTGGATCTTTAAGAAATAAGAGTATACTTCTGTGACTGCAAATGGTTTGGGTTGTATAGGTTCTTAAAACTGTCTTTATTGTTTCCTTTTTTCTTTTTACTTTTATTCATTGACACATTTTTCTAAATGGTCCTCTGGAACCAGTTAAGTAAACATCTATTTCTATTGTGTAGAGCCTCAGGATGATAGGAAAAAAAACAAAAACAAAAACAAAAACATCGGAGATTTGGAGGTTACAGGTGGTAAAAAAGAAAGTCTGTTTCATTTTTATGTGTTGTTCTAGGTGAATAGATAAATTTATGAGTGATCAGAGATTGCTATAAGAAGATCAAAGTACATTGTTAGAAACTAATTGTAACCCAGGGGGTTCAGGTGCAAAAATTTAAAATGCTCAAAGATTACAGACTTCAAATTCATGGAGGTGACATAAGTAGCATCTGTCTCCTTACCACAGAATGAGGTTTCATCCCTGCTGGACGACTGGAGAGCATGTCATACTCAGGAGATGTCTGAGCTCTTCTTTAAGGAATGTGAAACCATCAGAATAAAAAGAATAGTCATGATGAAATAAAATTGAAAATAAATTAAAGCAGGAACTAAAATCTAATTAAAACTGCTGAAGATAAGAATATAACATCTGAAAATTCACGTTTCAAAACCAGAAAGATTATATCTAGTTATATCATATCTGGCTCCTCAGTGACACAACAGTGGGCCATCAGTTGTGACAAGGAAAAAGTACAAAGCTCAGAGACAAGCTTATAAAACACTCTCCTTAATTATGTATTGATTAAGACTTTTATATAGTGAAGTACGTAGCAGCTTTCAATGGACAGAAATTTAGATTGCTGCAGTTACCAGATATATGATTTTAAAACACGGGGATTTTAAAATACCTGATCATCAAATTATATATATGCCTTTAGAACACCATTTGTCTACACAAACTCACTATAACAATCATAAACCTGAAGAAAGCATGGGTGACTCAGCCGGCTGAGTATCCAGCTCTTGGTTTCAGCTCAGGTCATGATCTCATGGGTCATGATCTCATGTGTCGTGAGACTGAGTGCCCCGTTGGGCTCCACGCTCAGTGGGGAGTCTGCTGGAGATTCTTCCCCTTTGCCCCTCCCCCCAGTTGAGCACACACACGTTCTCTCTCACTCTCTCTCAAATACATAAATGAATCCTTAAAAAAATCTTAAACCTGAAAATACTTTCACTATCATTAATGTAATGTTCCCTCTCTTTGCTCTTTCTCACATATATGTGATATAAATTTTTGTATATTTCATGTAGTTATACATTATATATTACACATGTTATATAGTTTTTATATGTAAAATACATACATAAAATACATACATATGTAAAATACATATACATAGGCATACATACCTATATATAATATATATATACCTATATATAATGACAAATAGAAGTCCTCCCTTATATATATAATAATGACAAACAGAAGTACTCCCTTATAGATGGTTTCACTTTCTGAGGTTTCTATATATACCTATATATAAAGACAAACAAAAGTCCTCCCTTATCCATGGTTTCACTTTCTGAGATTTCAGTTACCTGCAGTCAACTGATGCTCATGATGCTCCTTCTGACAGTGTCCGAGGTCAGTCGTACCCTAATATTACATTCCAGTGCCTGCACCCTTCACCTCACTTCATCTCATCACATGGCACCTTATCATCTCACATTATCACGAGGTAAAGTGTGGGTATGACACAATAATACACTCTATGAGAGAGATCACATTCATATAACTTTTATTAAAGAATAATGTTGTAATTGTGCTATTTTATTATTAGTTATTGTTATTAATCTCCTACTGTGCCTAATTTATAAATTAAAGTTAATCATTGGTATGTATGTATAGAGAAAAGCATAGTGTATATAGGATTCAGTACTATTCACAGTTTCAGGCATCTGCTGGGAGTCTTGGAACATATTGACATGGATAAGGAGGTACTGCTGTATCTATAATATGATTCTGATAAATAATGAGTATATATAGTCATAATTATATCCAGGTTATTTCTTGGGTAAAAGTCCTCATGGTCCTATTATAAAAACAATACTCCTATTAATAGTCAAATAAGTGCTCATGGGGAGAGAAAAGTACAGTAGAATTCCAACTTCTATTTCCATCTCTGGGTCCACTATTAACTAAATACCTACTATGTATTAAGCCTGTAGCTGCTATAGCTCATGCTATCAATCACAGTTCAGGCAAGGAAACTTTTGAAACACTGGTTATTTTAAGAGACAGATTATTATGAGAAAATGATTAAAAAAGCATTAGGAAACAAGTAAACAAAATGAGCACACTGAGTTAACACAGTATCTTTAAAAAACAAATATTCCCTGAGAGACTCAGAGAAGACAGTGGGTATAGCAGAACCTAGAAGCAGGAAAAAGGTGTCCTGTACATCTGTAGCTCACACCTGTGAAGGGACAGCATTGTGTAGCTGGGGTAGAGAAGGCCAAGAAAGCTAGAAACTAGAATAAATGAGAAGGTGATGGCATACTGGTGAGACAATGCTGACAGTTGTAGCAAACAAACAGGAAGGGTGAGTCTCTTCCCTCTTCTGGTCCCTTGGTCTGTTTTCCCCTTTTGGTAGAACACCACAGAGAGTGATAAGTGGGAACTTCTGGGTCTGTAGTCCCAGTTGCAATCATGCAACACAGAGAATGGAAGGAAGGATTTGAAGAGAGGGGCAAGAACTTAACAACTGGTGCATTGATAAAGTATGCAATTATAACTTGCAGGTGTTTAAAGACTCAGTTATGTAACTTTTCCAATGATGGCTACCAGTAATGTTCTATCAATACTCTTGCCTTTACTACTCGGAGGAGCTAACTTCCTTATGGCATATCAATTTAACTCTATATGTTTTCAATACTTACAGTCATTGAGACATATTTGTAGATCTCAGAACGTCCTCCTTTTTATTTCATATTTTCAATTTCACATCTTGTTCAAAGTTTTCCTCTCTCAGATCCAACCTCCCACCCGTGCAAACTAAACTGATGGCTGGGGCAGACTGGGGTTCAATGGGACCCAAAAATCTGCTCTTTCATCTGCCCCCTCATCTTCTTCCTATGCTTGCCATTCAGATTCTGAAGGCCAATGTATTAGGGGAAAACAAATGTCATCTCCCTTTACTGTTCTCTGTAGTAAATTTGATGTTTTCTCCTTGGCTACTCATAATTACTTTCTAGTTCTTTTTCTATTTGTTCAGTTAGAACTAATGGTGGCCTAAGAAGGCCCTGCTGATAAAAGCTGAATTGTTACTTATCTGACCAGGTAATAATGTTTGCCCACTGAGAGTTCAGATAAATCTCTGGCTGTCCCCACTGGAAGTGCCATGTCAAATTAGGCAAGTGCCATTTTGTCCTATGCTGCTTTTGTGCCTCACAACTTGTATCTGCTGTTCTTTATGGCCTGCAGACCTGAACCTTGCGGACAAGACATGGATCAGCTATCTGTGATTCTTTGGAATTGAGTTTTGGCATGTGTCCTTGTCTTCTCTTCTCACCATAATCCCACCTGCCAAGTCTCACCCATTGTTTTGTCCATTTCTGGTAGCCCCAAGGAGACCAGCACATTCAATAAATACGCAGACATTCCACCAGAAAATAAACATTGACTATGCAAACAATCACAGATCTCATGAGGTACTATCTTGATGTTTCTCTCCCCAAGGGAAGGAAAGGTAAAGGGAGAGTTTCTTCTTATGAACTGTGCCTAACCCAAAGGTCATCACATGCCCCCTTCCATTTTTATACTTCTGTTCATTCATCCAGGTGGCAACATGGGTAGTGGTAGAGATATTTCTGTTGAAATTGTACCTGGAAGATTGCCTTTGGGATTTTAGCTAGTTTTAACAGATAGCAATTCTCTAGGTTTACAGTACTGGACCCCTTATATTTTTTGTTCTCAGCTGTGAGACTTGTATCCAATTCCAGAACCTCCACCCAATGCAAATCTGTATGCATGAACTCATTTAATCATCACAACAATGCATGAAGAATTATTATTATTCCATTTGAGAAATGAGAAAACCGATGGTCAGTTCTACAACTACTAAGTTATAGATCTATATTTAAAACAAATTCAAGTCTAATCAAACTTAAGCTCTTTTCACTTTTATTATAGCTGGGAACATTGGCCCAGCTTTCAGAACACCTAAGGGACATATATTTGAGTAGCTTAGGGATATCAATGAAATTATAGCTATAGGGTGGAGTTGCTAGACAGTAACAGAAATGGTAAGGAGAGGAAGGTTGATCAATAATGACTGAGTAAAATGAGGAAATTCTTACATAAATTTTAATTTTTTTAAATTTTATTTATTTATTTGATAGACAGAGATCACAAGCAGGCAGAGAGGGAGGAGGAAGCAGGCTTCTTGCTAAGCAGAGAGCCCAATGCAGGGCTCGATCCCAGGACCCTGGGATCATGACCTGAGCCGAAGGAAGAGGCTTTTTTAACCCACTGAGCCACCTAGGTGCCCCTAAATTTTAATTTTTGATTTTTTTTAAGATTTATACATTTGGACTGGGTAGTGAATCTTCTTGTGCTCAATTTCTTCACTTAAAAATAAGAATAATAATGGTTTCTCCTTCAAAAGATTATTGTGAGGAGTTAATCAATTAAATGTTAAGTCTTTAGAATACTGCTGGGCACAGAATAAGGACTCAAATAATATTGTTATTATTATGATCATCACCCCATTTATGTACAGAAAACATACCCTATCCAGGCATGCAGATGGAGGCAGAGAATTCTTGACTCACTTCAAATACATTGGCATTATCTCCAAAAATATCTCACATTCTGTGAGCTGGGAAAAGTGTCGTCTCTCTATTTAGACATAATGGCGGAACTATAGGAGCTTCTTCACTTCAATCATTTTGGGGTCTGTATATACTTCCTTTTGTTCTGTTGGAAACTTTAGGTCAGTTTTAAGGATGCTGCTTTCATCCATTTTTGTCACCTTGTTTGGTATAAATGTGGGTTGCCATGCTCCTCTTTCACAGCTACTATCTCCACAATTTTAGCCCTTGCTTTCAAAGAAATTTTTGCAAGACTGCCAGTTGGAATAAGTAATTAACACTTCAGCTCAGCTCTGAAAGGGGAAAACAACTGTGGCATACAAACTCCTGCCAAAGTCAGTTCTCTCACCCAGAAAATGCCTGAAATACTCATCAGGGTACTTTCAATTTCACTAAAGGAGAAAAGAAAAAAAAGGCAACATGATCAAAATGGAAGTTCACCAGCTTATCCCTATAGAGTGTTGGGCCAAAGACATAAGAATAAAAAATAAAAAACAAAACAAAACAAAACAAAACAAAACAAAAAACACCCAGGTGAAGAAATGAGTGAACCAAAGTAATCTTTATCAACATGAAGAGATCTCACTAATTCAGTATGGAGTGAAAAATAGCAGGTTGCAAAAGCATTGAAGCAATATAATAAAATTCATTTCAAGAATTAAAAACACCCCAAACCAGACTGTGTGTTGTTTTCCTATAAATCTGTAACAAAATTTGCAAACACCTATGGAACTGATGTATGCCAAGTTTTAGATGGTAATTGCCTTTCGTACAGTGGGAGTGGAGGAGAAGGGACAAGGAGAACTTTAAGAAATACACAGGGAATATGGATTTAAACTTTACTTATTAATCTGAGTCATGAGTTTATAATTCTTATAACATTTTTTAAAGATTTTATTTATTTATTTGACATATAGAGAGAGCACAAGTATGCAGAGAGGCAGGCAAAAGGAGAGGGAGAAGCAGGTTGTTCACTGAGTGGGGAGCTGGATTCAGGACTCGATCCCCAAACTCAGAGATCATGACCTGAGCAGAAGGCAGCCACTTAACCTACTGAACCACCCAGGCACCGCTCTTATATAACTCCCATGTGAATATATATGATCTATTTCAAACTAAATAAAAGTCAGTGCCACTCTCATTCAATACATTTCATAGAAAATAACTTTGGAGGAAGGGATATTACAGTGAGTTAACCTATGTCAGAACAAACTCGAGTGATATCCAGAACACTAGGGATATTTCTGTTACCGTGCATCTTTGCTGTGTGAATAACCAGTTAAGTTTCTGCCACACTTCTCTTTTCACTGCCTTCAGTGGCTTTTCTGGGACCCGAGTAGAGTAGTGACATGGAGTTAGTTCTTACCTGTGTGTCTATTTTATGACCTAATTACCTTTGAATGACTACACCAAACAATAATATTAAGCATATACGCATGTCATGACCGTTAGGTAATTAGCATATCCTGAGTTACCATGTAAAAATCTTCTATAAGACAACTACATTGCTTTTGTAATGTGAAATAGTACTGATTTCTTTGTATAGAAAAATAAACCACCTACAAGACACAAAAAGGCTTTTTGTGGTTTTTATAAGGTTGGTTTTAGAGGACATATGAAATATGTCTCTCCTTTGCCCAAATAAACTATGACATGTTCAGTTAATTTCATTTTGGGGTCATAGCTTTCATACAGCATAATGTACAAGTATTTAATATAGTTAGATCAGTTTTGCCACGTGCGTACAATTTTGTAACCCACACCTATATCAAAATACAGATAATTTTATTTTGCCACCTCAGATTTTTGCTAATTATTTTGCATTGTTAGTAATTTTATTAAGCAGTTGTCAGAGTTCTTTATATGTGTAGATTAAGTTCTTTGTCAGGCTTGTTAAAATATTTTTTCCCAGTCTCTGGCTAGCCACTTTATATTCTAATAGGAGTTTGGTGAACAAATATTTATAATTTTTATGATGGAAAAATGAAATATCTGCCTATTTAAATTGCAAATATAGTCTGTTTTCTTCTAGAACACTTGCAGTTTTGGCTTTTAACTTCAACATCTATATGTTGAATGTTAGGTATTGAATTCAAGAGGATCCATTTTGAATTATTTTTTTATGTTTATTGTGAGTTAAATGTCAAGGATTGTGTGGTTTTCTTTTTTATATTCAGCAATTTATATATTTTATATTTAGCAATTCCAACAGTATTTATTGAAGAAAATTTTCTTTCCCCACTGGATTGTTTTAATACCTTTAAAAATTATTTGATAATCAGAAAGGTATATGAGGGTCTCTTTTTGAACCATCTACTCTGTTCCATCTACTTTTCTGTCTTTTGGCTAAACTACACAAAAACCTCTGGTGAACACACCATGTTTTTAATAGTAAAACATAAAGATAGAAAAAGTCTTCTTATTTTGTTTTTCTTTGTCAAGATTGCTTTCGTTTTTCTAGAAATTTTTCATTTCATTTAAGTCTCATAATCACTTTGCCATTATTCACACAAAAAAAGTGTGCTGTGATTTTGGGATTATGCTGAATCTGTACTTTATTTTCAGGACTTTTACCATGTTAATAATTTTGGGTCTTTTAATCCATAAGTGTAGTATATTTCTTATTTATTCTGGACTTTAAAAATTCACCTCACTCATATTTTATAACTTTTAATGTGGAGATCTTGAACAACTCTCATAAGATATAATCCCAAGTATCTTTATATCTGTGGATACTATTTTAAATAATATTCTTTAAATTTCATTTTCAAATTTTTATTGCTACCATATAGTTACATAATTAATTTTGACTTTTGAGACATTATTAAACTGACTTATTAGATCTAGTAGATCTTCTTTTCCTTTTAGCAATTTTAGGATTTCCTGTCTGTGTAATTGTGTCATGTGAGAATAATGAAAATTTTATTTTTTTTTCTTTTAAATCATTATATCATTTATTTCTTTGTGTGTGTGTGTGTGTGTGTGTGTGTAGTAAATGTGAAAATATTGTCTCTACAGTGGATCTTCTTAGACAATCTCATCCATTTTTATGGTTTCAACTTCAATTTATATCTCTAATTCGAACCATTATTTTGAGCTTTACACACATATTTCTGACCTCTTATCACTAATCACCATTTCTTAGCCACCTCTATTTCATCATCCCAACAGAATTTCCTTTTATCTCTCCAAGAACTAAATGTATTTCTTCCCCTAGGTATTTAGGTCAATGTCATGACCAATAACTCCAAAATGGATTTTTGAAATCAATTTTAATTTCATAGTTTACTAACACCATTAACCCTCCCACAGACACACTCTCACTCAGAGGCAGACACAAAACTGTTTAGCAAACACTTTTTGACTTACCTCTTGATAATCTTCTATCCCTTCTCTGCGGTCCTCCATACTATTCATGTAATTCATTTGCTTATTTCCATTTCCATGGACTATTGATGACCAATGGATTTATGTCTTCATCTATCCTCCACATAGAAAGGTTATGAATGATAACTTTAAAATACAAATCTAAACATGTCATTTTGTTTCCAGAAAACTTCCAATGAACCCCATTTATGTGTAGATTAAAATTCAAATTCTTAACACACTCTCTCTCTATATATATATGTATATATATGTGTACATATATATACATATAGAGAGAGAAAATAGAGAAATTTAGAAGTCCAATTTAAAAGTTCCTGTTGACTTTAACATCACATAGGTTCGTGCACTAGATATCTTCTTTTGCCCCTCCAGATCACTCTCCATCATCTTCCACCCCACTCTATGCAGTGGAAGAAAATTACTATGGTCTATAGATTCCTTGGTTCTTTGGTTTCCTTTTGGATTTGGTAGATGAGTAATACTGTTATGAGATAAGTGGAAAGTTGGAGGGAGAGTTTGGGTTATGCATTTGCCAGATTTATCCCTTGGCCTGACTGGTCCCTGTCATGCTTACCCCTACACTGCACTGGCCTTGGGGTATGACACTATCTCTATGTTTGCATTTACCTTGTTTTTCACCTAAATGGTTTCTTTATTGAATGCTTTTCAAATTATTCACTTCGGGTATACCATCTCTTTCCTATAATGATGACACATGTAAAGTTTAAAAAAATGACTTGAAGATGATTTTTTGACATAAATAAAATACTGGTTTGCCCTTGTATAAAAACATGGGAAACTAATGCAGACTCAAGTCTTGTTCAGGGTGGATGGTGCTTTACTACTTAATATCTCCTGCATTCCCAATTTCATCTCGTCTCACTTTCCCATGTCTACCTCAGCCTCCAACCGGATCAGGTGAAATGTAGCCATACCTTTTGCAGGCACAATATTTAAGATTTTTTCTCACCTATTCCTTTTCCTGCTAACCTATATAAAGTCTGCCTAAAAAGGATACTGGCCTACTGACACTGGTCATATCTACCACTATGTTCCCATTTTTCAATTTTTCAAGTAAGTTTTTCAAACTAGATGAGATCTTCCATTTGAGAAAAGACAACAAACATTATTCTGACTTTAGTATAATCAGTACTTTATATAACTCAACCTATATCAAACATTAAATAAAAGTTTGAATATTCACAGATAAGCAAAAATATGAATAGATTTATATAATATAGCTTAGTAATATTTTGGGGGCCCTGACTTATGAAGTTGGGTATTGATATTGAATAACTTGACAAGTAAATTCAGATGTTTCTACCTGCTTAGTTGAGTATAGGTCTCCTTAAGAAAACAGATATATAAAACTGAAAAAGTGCTAAACTTCTGAATTCGATAATAAAATAGAAAAGAACTTTAAAGGACATTCGAGGGCAATACATTACAGTGTTCATGAATTGTAGGATAGTACATTTCCATAAAAGTTAGAAATGCATCAATACTCAAGAATAATACAAGGATTCAAAATGATACATGTAGCAAGGATGAGAAGTGAGATGATTTTTGACTGATTGTGTTCATTGAAACTTTGTGTCACTCTAGTACTTGGGACTCATGCCAGTTTAGTACTTTTTATTCAGTATCCTTAAATTACTTCTAAAGTTTAGTCAAATATTCTTGTGCTTGAATTGTTAGCTAACACTTTTAAGAAATAGCTTCCATGTCTCATGAGCTCCATCAGGGCCTATTCTTCCAATAAAGTTAACAGAATAATGTAGAGTAATTAAAGAAAAACAACTGTATATATGAGATTATACTGAAATCATAATATTCAGGGAGAGAAGCTTTACATTTATAGAACAAAATCCTATTATTCAAATCCAATATGATTTTTTTGTTCTGGTTTAATGTTGCAATTGAAAGCCTGCATATTTCAGGTGAAGTAAGTTCAGTTAATGAAACTACATTTGAGTGAACACCCTGCTTTTTCATCACTGACCTACATAAATTTTGATCAGAAGAAATATGTAAATTTTAACCAAAATTGCAAAATAATACACAAACTCTTTGAAAAGGGATAAAAATCCTTCACAAACTATTTTGAATAACATAGTTATCATTCACATTATGATCAGAGATACATGGAAGCATGACTTTCAGCACTGAAAGTGATTATAGATGGCATCTACTTTATGATACAAATTATCGTTCACTAGTATCTAAGAAAATCAGGTACCTGAGCTTACTTTAAACAGCTCTAGTGACAGAGAAAATATTACTCCATTTTAACCCAGCCAGTTGCTAGAAATCCTTCCTTATTATTGTAGTAGCTTTTGTCTTCCTATAAATTATAGTCATTTTTTTTTCAGTTGACTATGCAGCATATCTAATTTTCCAGTCGCATAACAAACCATCAAATATTTAAAGACAGCTATCTCCTCCTAAGTTGTCCAGTGAAAGAATCTGAATTCACATAAACATATATCATGGTTTGGGATGTTTCATCATCCTGACCACTATCCTAGTGACTTATTTACTTTGTCAATAATCTTACAGAAATATGAGACACAGAATTGATTGTATCATTCTCAGTGTTTCCTTACTTACCCAGTTTAAGAGATATGAAATGAAATTAATAACTAGATATTAACAAGAACAACATCTTTTGTCTGGTTATTGTGGTCAATGTAATTATTCATTAGTGTATCCATTAGTGTCCAGGAGGGGGAGAGGAACCACACAGTTATTTGAACAAAAGATGTTTAATATAAGAGTGATTATAACAAGAAATTGAAGTAAAGAAGTATTGGCTGGTGAGAAGTACAGAATAACAAAGAGAACTCTAGGGGTGCCTGGGTGGCTCAGTGGGTTAAAGCCTCTGCCTTCAGCTCAGGCCATGATCCCAGAGTCCTGGGATCGAGCCCCACATCAGGCTCTCTGCTTAGCAGGGAGCCTGCTTCCACCTCTCTCTCTGTCTGCCTCTCTGCCTACTTGTGATCTCTGTCTGTCAAATAAATAAATAAAATCTTAAAAAAAAAAAAAAGAGAGAACTCTAAAGAATATGAGAACACAGACCTAACATGCAACCACTATCTCTAGGACTGGGCAGGAGCACTCAAGGGGAAGTCTCCGCACTTATGCCCCAGGATCTAGATCTATGCTGGCAGAACCTGCTGGAAATCTGCTCTTAGGAAGCCAGAAAAAGCCATTCACAGGAAAGTGTCTCACTTCTGGCACATTACTACAAAACCACCCAAAGGAGAATGCCAGGACCATGTGTTGGCCTCTGAGCTTTGTTGACCACTCTGGACTCTAAGACCTGTGTGCTGGGTGAGCCATGGCACTGCAGAAACCCATGCTGAGAAGGAAGCAGGGTCTGGAGAAACTACCTATTCTGCAGGCCCCAGCTATGGAGAAACCATGCACACTGCTGATGTTGCACCTGGAACAAGGTATCCACTCCTCAAGAGACTAGTGCTGGAGAAACTGTGTAGAGTTTAGGAGTCTGTGCTGAGGACTACTGCTCCACTTCAGGAGCCTGGGGCTGGTAAGCCAAAGAGCTGTGAAAGCCCAATGCAGTGAGGGACCTGGACACTAGTGACGTCTCCCCCTGAAGAAGCCTGTTAAGGAGAATATACGGGAACCAGAAAAGATGATCCTGTGACCTTGCTCCAGCCTTTCTCTTCTGAAAAAAACTTAACATCACACCAAATGGGAAAAGGAAAATCCTTGAAAGTCTGTCTCTTTTTTGCAGAATAAGTGATCTAATTTGGATTTTGAGGTGAGAGGTAATAAATTGATAACTAGCCCTAGTAGGCATATAAATTTGCGATCCATTCAATTGTTTTTTGTCAAAATTCTGCTTTGGGTTAGCTTTTTTAGACTTCCAACATTTCTTTGACCAAACTAAAATGATCATTTATCTCTGCACTTAACCAAAAATATATATATAAAAGTCTTAACTATACGTAAACTTAAGAAAAAATATGACAATCAGAAATGACAAAATAGATAAGAAATTCTGTTGAACTTCAGATATATTTGCATACATATGTATAAGTTGAATAGTATATGTAAGTTAATAATCCCTAAATAATACTTACTTAAATTATGACCTATTTTATTTGCATGATTTAAAGCTTCAGTCAATATTTGAAATTCTAATTTGCACATTGATTTTCAGAACTATAACTGGTGTATTGACTGCAAGAATAATAAAATTTTATTTACCATTATATTTACAAAGCATAAAGCATCACTGGCCATAAAATAAATAATAAAGTAACAATGAATAAGTGAGTGAATGAATGAATATATGAATATGGAAGAATAAATAAAGGGTTCTTTTCTTCTTATTTATTCAACACAAGTAAATATTCTTTCTGTCTTTATTTGTATCTTTTTCTCTCAATCTCTGCCTTCTGACTCTCTGCCTATGTCTCTCATTGTATGTCTGTGTGTGTCTGTATCAATGTACATATTTCGTATATGTGCATATATACTTACATAAACATATATACATATATAATCACAGTAAAAAAGAAAACTAAATGTTTTTATTTACATTAGATATAGAATGCATTAATTTCAAAGTATAATTTTATTGTTTTATATTTGTATGTGTATTTAAAACACATCCATATATTAAATGTCACTCTAAAAAATACTGTTTTCTTTTTTCTCAGGAGTTCCAATTTCCTATTTAAAACACCACTCTCCAGGGGCAACAGAATACATTTATATGTGATGTATCAAAATGACCTTCAATGTTTTTGTGTTTCCAAGGTGAATTCTCTTCCTCTCCACTGGAGACTTTCATACAACTTCCTATGCTGTCTCCACCTTTGAGAATGAGTATTATAATGAGTAACCATCTCAGCCTGTTTGGGCTGTTGTACCAAAGCCCACAGATGGGGGTGCTTATAAACAACAGAAATTTATTTCTTACTTGTGGGGGCTGAGAAGTCCAAGACCAAGGTTCTTGCATATTTGTTGTCTGGTGAGGGACCATTCATTACCCCCTTCTAGTTGCACCCTCACATGGTAGAAGCAGAACTCTGGTCTCTTCAGCCTCTTCGAAGGACACAAACTCATGACCTAATCCCTTTCCAAAGAGGCCTACCCCCAAATACCATCACTTCAGGGATTAGTTTTTAACATTTAGTGCACTTTGGAGAGTGCACAAAACAAACTGAGGGTTGCTGAGGGGAGGGAGGTAGGGAGAGGGTGGTTGGTTATGGACATTGGGGAAGGCATGTGCTATGGTGAGTGCTGTGAAGTGTGTAGACCTCGCGATTCACAGACCTGTACCCCTGGGCTAATAATAATTACATATTAATAAAAAAATTATTTAAAAAAATGAGTTTGGAGATTGGAAGGACACATGCATTCAGCCATAACAGCAACTGTAACTAATTATTGGCTGTAATTTAGTGTCCTATCCCTCAGTTGTGTTACATACACACGTGCACACAAATACGCACATGCACAAACACATATTTACCCCTTAAAAAGGAAATAAATATAAAGAACTTGTCTTTAATATTTTAATTATAGTCAGCACAATGTTGATGAAATTTTATCTTGTACTATTTACTTTTACCTAACTAAAAATAAGAGCCCCATGTTATTTTATACTCTCAAATATAAGGAAAGCCTGGTTACTAACAATTACAGTCAATATGTCTTTTTTTTTTTTTAATTTATTTATTTGAGGGAGAGAGAGAAGGTGCACAGGGGTTGGGGGTGGTGATGGAGAGGGGCAGAGAGAAAGAGTCTTAAGCAGATACCACACTGAGCGGTGAGCTGATGGCTGGGCTCCTTCTCAGGACCCTTAAGATCAGGACCTGAGTGGAAACCAAGAGCCGGACACTTAACAGAATGAGCCACCCAGCCACCCTGCCAATAAGTCTTTCTTATAAAAACAAATTTCTACATATGTTATTCACTATAATACTCATTATCCAGACAGAATAATATGATAATTATTAGCCATGTTACCCAGAACACTATCGTCCACACTAACACAGTACTATCCAGAATAATGCAATACCTATGACACATGTGTGTATATACCCATACACGTGTGTATTTCATTATGTTACATTCCCTTTGCCTCTTAGTCACCACCCTGAAAGTGAGTATAGTAGAAAGATTTGTATTACTATACACGACATTGAAAAATGTCATTCCAGAAATGAATCCAAACTAATGGATCTGGTTTCCCATGTAATCTTATTTCTAATATCTAAAAATATATCAGCTTTTACCTCTCTTTGGTTCTAACTTTAGGTTTAATGATCCTACCTCAAATTGGTTTTAATAATCAATTCGTTCTATCCTTATAAAAACATGACCAAATTGTACTTATTCTGAAGGCACATTGGGCCCCTTTTTCAATCTATGTTACCTAAACTAAGTGTTCTCCTTTCAAATGACACAGAATAAATCAAATGTTTTGAATGGAAACAGAATAAATCAAAAGTTTGCTTTGAAAGGTTGTAGGAAATTCAAGATCTGCTCAAGTTTAATAGTGTTAGTATCCTGAATTTGTTTGCCTCACTTAAAGAACAGTGCATGAACAATTCAATAGTGTGACTTGTTCAAGATTTGAGGTTATTGGATAGTGAAAAATAAAAAATTATAACAAGGTAATAACCAGAGGAAAATCTTGCATTTCCTTTAACAAAACCAACACTAAAGAATATTGATGAGAATGTAGGTTTCTTAGATGTTTGTCCTGAAGTTGGTGAGCTTTGATTGATATTTCCAGTTACTTGCATCTTGGAGTCATTCCTGTGAGTACTACAACCAGCTCTTATAAAAGTGATCTAGAAATACCATGTGTTGACGATTTCTACCAGTAACACATTCCATTATAGAAATTTGGAAAATAGGGAAAACAAAAAAAATTGAACTTATTCATGATCCTACATGTCTATGGAAATAGACATGACAGCTCATTTATATGTATAATGGATGCATGTATTAGAAATACTAATTTTCAAAATGTCACTTCAAAACATCTTTCCCCTATTATTATGTTTCCCTGTGTCATTAAATATTATTTGAAATATAATGTTTGCCTCATAGTTTATATAATTGTTATATCATTTATTCAATCATTTTTCTACTTTTTGACATTTACATTGGTTCTCCTTCTCTGTCATTATCCATAGTTCTGAGAAGTACATCATCATTCATTAAAATTTGAATATAATCCTAATTATTCCCTTACAGTAAATTTTAGCATTTAAATTTTAGCATTTAGCATCTGGAGAGAAAGGATGAGCATTTTGTCAGACTATTTTTAACTTTATTTTTTATAATTTATTTTTTATTAATTTTTAAATTTTAATTCCAGTGCAGTTAAGATACAGGGTTATATTAGTTTTCAGGTGTATTTGTCAATTTTTTAAAAATAAAATGGTTTTCCATAAAGATTATACCAACACACACTTCCATGACAGTATTTTAAAAAATTACCTATATCCTCAAAACATTCTATAATTTGGATCATCACTTTACTTTGATTTCTTCTGTACACAAATTAATCATTTTCCCACTATATTCCGCTGTATTAATTTTATTTTGTTTTGGTGGGTTTTTAAAAATTTTGAATGTATTTGACATACAATGTTATATTTGTTTCAAGTGTACACTGTAGTGACTCAACATCTCTATACATTATGCTATGCTCACTACAAGTGTAGCTACCATCTGTCACCACACAGTCGTCTTATAATATCATTGATTATATTCCCTATGCTATGCCTTTTATTCCCATGATGTATTTATTCCATAACTGGGATCCCGTATCTCCCATACCTCTTCCCCCCCCTTATTTACGCCCCCTTTCCTCTGACAACCTTCAGTTTGTTCTCTGTGTTTATAGGTCTAACTGCTTTATGTTTGTTTGCTTATTTATTTGTTTTGTTTTTTTTTATTCCATGTATGAGTGAAATCATATAATATTCATCTTTCTCAGATTTATTTTGCTTAGTATATTACCTTCTAGATCTATCCATGTTGTCACAAATGGCAAGATCTCATCCTTTTTATGGTCCTGTAATTTTCTATTATTGTATATAAGCCACATCTTCTTTATCCATTCATCTGTTAATGGACACTTACGTTACTTCCATATGTTGGCTAATGTAAGAAATGCTGGAATAAACATAGAGGCTCATGTAACTTTTTGAATCAGTGTTTTTGTTTTCTTTGGGTAAATATCCCAATATTAGAATTATTGGGTCATATGGTGTTTCTATTTTTAAATTTTTGAGGAAATTTTATACTAATTTCCACAGTGGCTGTAACAATTTATTTTCCCAGCAGTGTGTGAGAGTTCCTTTTTCTCCACATCCTCACCAATGCTTGTTATTTCTTGTTTTCTTTTGGCTTTTTTTTTTCCCAGTTGTTGTTGTTGTTTAATTGTAGCAATTCTGACAGGTGTGAAGTGAAATATCATCGTGGTTTTGATTTGCATTTCCATGATGATGAATAGTGTTGAGCTTCATTTCATGTATCTGTTGGCCACATGTACATCTTTGGAAAAATGTTTATTCCAGTCCTCTGCCCATTTTTTAATCAGATTGGTCTTTTGGTGTTGAGTCATGTAAGTTCTTTATATATTTTGGATATTAAACTCTTATTAGATGTATCATTTGCAAATATCTTCTCCCATTCAGTAGGTTGTCTTTTTGTTTTGTTGATGATCTCTATAATACCCAAAACCATGTACAGATGTAATGCAATCCCTATCAAAATACCAACAGCATTTTTCACAGAACCAAAACAATCCTAAAATTTGTATGGAACCACAAAAGACCCTGAATAGCCAAAGCAATCTTGAGAAACAAGAACAAAGCCAGAGATATCACAATTCCAGATTTCAAGATATATTACAAACCTGTAGTAATAAAAACAGTATGGTACTGACACAAAAATAGGCACATCGATCACTGGACTAGAATAGAGAGCCCAGAAATAAACCCATGTCAATTAATCTATGACAAAGGAAGCAAGAATATACAATGAGGAAAAGACATTCTCTTCAATAAATGGTGCTGGGAAATTGGACAGCTACATGTGAAAGAATGGAACTGGGCCACTTTTTACACCATAGAGGAAAATAAATTGAAAATGGATTAAAGACCTGAAAGTGAGACCTGAAACCATAACAATCTTAGAAGAAAACATAGGTAGTTATTTCTTTGACATCAAGCCATAGCGACGTAATTTTCTATATATGTCTCCTAAGGCAAGGGAAACAAAAGCAAAAATAAACTACTGGGACTACATCAAATAGTAAGTTTTTGCACAGTGAAGAAAAACATCATTTCATCTTGTTTTTGAATACACAGCTAAAAATAGAACATTAGTTTTCACAGAGAATTTTTGTAAAACCTTGGTTTGACAACTTAAACTAGTATTTGCAGCTCACTTTTTATATTCTGACAATGTAGTTGAAAGAATTAAGAATTGTTAATACTAAATGATGACAGTGGGAACTGATATTTAACATAAAAATTGTCTCACAATATTTTTAAAAAGATCCACCATTATCCCATGTTCACCTTGTGGATCTTTCTATATGGGAAACTCTAAAGTGACTCTATTACTGAAGTGGCACTGCTTTTTTTTTTTTTTTTTTTGTATTGATGAAGCAAATTCATAATGATTTCCAGAAAATGAAAGAAACTCTTTGGCTTTTTTTATTTTAAGCTTGTCTCTAACCTCTTACTTACAGACTGTTGAACGCCTGCTCTACTGCATATCACAGCTCTCCTGCTGAATGAACATAGCATCGGACAGATATCCCTGTAGGACTATGTATACATAACTCCAGAAAATTTAAATTTTTTATATGCTGATACATAGTTGGTGGCAAGTGTGTGATGAATTTCCTCTACTCCTGTGCAAAGAAATACTACAATACACAATGCATGAGAAAAGGCAACTGGTTCATATAAAAGGGCTTTGCAAGGAAGCTTCCCAGGGAGAGAGAGCTCTCACCTATTGGTCTTGTCAAACTGCATGTAAGGCTTCGTGGGTCTCAACAGTCTTTGAAAATGACATTTGAAAAGAAGTTGTTACACAGAAAGAGTGCATATGACTCTATTGTCATATGTAAACAGGGTGACTACTGGGGAGACAAAATACCCTGGCTAAAATACTATCTTACCAGAAGCAAGCTGTGGGTGGTACTTTCAAACATTTTTGGCAAGCTAATAAATACAATAAGATTGTTTAGTTTTTCCTCATGTCACTGGACAAAATGGGGAAAAAAAGGGATGAGCACAGGGATTCAAATCCCCAGCTCATGTCTCACATAAATGATCTGAAAGCTGTGTGTGTGTGTGTGTGTGTGTGTGTGTGTGTGTGTGTGTTCCCTGAAGAAAAAGACCCTTATCTCCCATAATCTCAGGGATGAGTTTGGGAAAAATGAAAACCAAAATCTTACCTGTGATTGGATCAGTTATAATGTATATTGAACTTTCTGTCTCACAGGGTGCCTTGTTAAAGTGAGAGCACAGATTAAGAAATGGGATCCTGAATGTTTTAGTGGGTATGATGGGGAAGACACTGATGGGGGAAACTGAGCCCCAAAATTCTGATGAGAATTATTTGCCAATGGGAGAGCCCTTCCCACTCTCATAGGAGATGATTACTCTGCATTACCCAGGATTGTAATACCCTTCCTGAGGCAGTTGTCAGGCAAGATAGAGGGTACTGACATTCCTGAAGACACAGCCTCACATCCCTCTTTGCTTCCAGATAGCTAGACTCACATCCCTGTAGGTCTATAAATGTGAGGTATTGTACTGACCATGAGGACATGCACTACACTCCAAAATAACTACGTGAGTTTTATAATTTATACAGACAGAAATCTAGGGAAGACGGGTGGGAATAGATATTAAGAGGGTAGAGTAGTGGTGGAAGGAGCATGAAGTTAGATCACTATGAATTTCTTGATAAGAGCTCAGTAAGCAAAGATTCTGTCTTTAATGTTGCAGCTTAGGGAGTTTATTTGGTTGTTTGCCTGAAATGTGAACCAAAAGATGGACCTAGTAGGTGAATAGGAAATGCTCTACTAGCCTTATTTAATGTAGGGGAAGGCCCTCAAAAGCTTAGGGGAAAAGTGTCGGTTGTTTCCCTATCTTGTCTCTTGTATATAAATTTGTTGAATCCAAGTTCAATAAATACTTTGAAAAAGTTTTCATAGACTTCAAAAAGGAAACAAGACTGATGAGAAGAGAACACCTATAAATATAAGAAATCTAAGTATTAACACAGTAATAGGACCCTGCCCCTAAAGTGTGTAACATCTGCTTTTCATGGAAAAAGAATATAAACATCTGTCAATAGAGCTTTAATTTCTTGCTTCCTTGCCCTTGTACCTTTTCACCCTCTCTGAGCCCCTTCATCATGGTCAGATATATTTTATGGGGAAAACCCTCTGGCAACATGAGAAACAGTAATAGACAACCAAGATCTAGCTCTTTTGCCACCTTCCCATAGGCTGGAAGAAAGGGAAGCATTGTTCTTGTTCATTAAGGTAAAGAAAACTATTACTTGATATTTGTAATTCTTAGGTACTGACAAAATGTAATTTTATTATGGATAGTTTGTGAGTGTGATAAATACATGGTATATTAATCACAACTAGGTTAAATTAATTTGCTGTTATAATACATTTAATATTCTTAACTAGACATTCTAAATGAGAAAGTCATCTCTTTGAGACTATGAAATACTTCCTACTTCTATTCAAATGGGCAATAAAATATTTACAATTTATATTGGTAAAATTACATTGATGTATGATGAGACAGAGATTAGAGTAGGGTCTGAAACTTTCCTTCCTGTTATGGATTTATTCAAGAACAAAATATCTAAGTTATAAAAAAGAATAAAATATTCAAGTTTTAATGAATGACATAGCATGCATTTTAAGACAGTATAACAAATTATATAATAGTATAATGAAATCATGGTCATAAAATATCATATTTCTTAGGACATTCACAGTATATTTAAAGAGCATCAGTTCATGTCAATGAACATTAGGTTAATTTGGGAAAATCTGTGTCATTCATTAATTTTCACTCTTCCCCTAATCTTTGGCATTGTGTCAATATAGCTGATGTTAGGCTTCGTAAGTGCAAGTTTTCAAGTTTAAAGGTGATTGCTAGAATTCTCTGGTTCCTTCAGTTCATTGGATCTTTGACTTTGTTGCTACTTTACCCATTAAAGCTGACTTCATGGATTTGAACCAACAAAGCTGCTGTATGTGTATGTGTGTGTGCGCTTGTTTGGTTATTTTTTAAGAAATAAAACGATTTTATTTAAAACAGACCATACTTTATGGTGGAGAAGGCCAAATTTGCACCGCTTTTCAAATTTTTCCCCAATTTCATTTTTAAGGTGATAAAATACATATACCATAAAAGGCACTATCTTAACCATTTTTGAGTTTATAGTTCACTGATATTAAGTACATTCATATTGTTGTTCAACCATCAATACCATCTATCTATGGAAAATTTTTATCCTGCAAAACTGAAAGTCTATACCCCTTAACAATAATGCCCTATGCCCTTTTCCTAAGCACTGTTCTATTTTCTGCCCTGATGGTTTTTTCTTTTCTTTCTTTCTTTTTTTTCATTTTTATTGTGGTAAGAGCACTTAACATGATATTTATCCTTTCAACTATTTTAAGTGTATTATACCATGTAGTCAACTGTACTTACAGTGTTGTAAGCAGATCTCTAAGTACTTGTTCATCTTGCTTAACTAAATGTTTGTTTTCCTTTAACTAATATCTTTTCATTTCCTCCACACCCCAACCACTGGAAACCATCATTCTACTCTCTACTTCTGAGTTTGACTCTTTTGTTTGTCTGCTTTGATTTTACATATAAGTGATACCATGTAGAGTTTGTCTTTTCTCTGTCTGACACATTTCACTTCACATAATAACTTTTATGTTCATCTATATTGTTGTAAATAAAGCAGGTGTTTCTTTTTTATGGCTGAGTAATATCTCTTTATATATATGCACCACACTTTCTTTATCCATTCATCTGTTGACACCATTTAGCTTGTTTTTACCTTGGCTATTGCGAATAATGCTTCAAGGAACATGAGAGAGCTAATATCTCTTCAGGATCCTGCTTTCAATTCTTTTGGATAAATACCCAGAAGTTCTAGAATTGCTAGAATAATGGTGGTTCCATTTTTAAATTTTTGAGGAACCTTCATATTGTCTTCCACAGTGGTCGCAGCATTTTGCATTTCCACCAATGTTGCACAAGGGGTCCAATCTTACCACTTCCTCACCAACACTGTTGTCTTTTGTTTTACTGCTAATAGCTATTCTGATGGGTGTGAGCTTATCCCATTGGTTTTGATTTGCATTTCCCTGATGATTAGTGACATCCAGGATCTTCTCATGTACTTTTTGCCCATCTGTATGTCTTTTCTGGAGAAATGTCAATGCAAATCCTTTTTATATAGCCATACCCATTAGTGATTAACTCATTACCGAAGTCTGAATAGTTGGTAACATTCTCTGTAGGAATAAAGCAACTGCCAGCCCATTCTCTCATTAGTGTGCTGTTCCAGCAAGAGATACACACCTCTATCAAATCTCCAAGTAAAACATACTTTCTGAAGATTGTGTAGAAGATATAACCTTCCCCATACTCCTAGTTCTTTGTTGAGATTCCTAACATAAAAGACAGAATAACAAGAAAAAAACAAGTTCATTAACATGTATACTTTAGGTAAATATCCTGGGGGAAATGAATAATGCTCAGAAGTGGCTAGGAACTCTGGCTTAAATACCATTTTCAGCTAAAGACAATAGAAAGAAAGGGGTGGCAAAGGCCAGTTATTGTATGATCCCCAGGAAAAGCATGGCAAAGAAGACTAAGTTGTGTTACACAGGTTTAAATGAGTGCCTTCTTCACAGATAACGGTCTAAAGTTGCCTCCAGGTGTTAACATTTGTTCTTTCTGGTAGAGTGAGGATGAGGGACAAATAGGGGAAGGTAGAGAACTTTTCTTATATCTGCTTCTTCTCAATTACCTTGAGCTCAAAATAATCCTTACACCAAAACAAACATATTTCAGGGTGGCGTATGCTGCTACCCTTCAAATGCAGTCATTAATTTTGTTTGCTCAAAACATCTACCACAAATCATTTGTCTCAATAGGTACTTAATAACTGTAGATTAAATTTCTTCAGTATCATTTTTGATGTGGCTTAGCAATAATAGTGATATTTGTCAGATAGGTTTGCAATATTGCACTCACAACTGAGTGGGCCAAGACTCAAAATGAAACCAATTATAACTTGGTTTGACTTTGTGACATCTAAAATTCAAAGGTAACAGAATTTTAAAATTCTGAGTAAGAAATAGGGTATGTAATAATTCAAAATATAGCTAGAACTTGGAAAAGAGTAGGCAAAGGATAAAGAGAATTAAGAAAGGTCATTCATAACAGGCCTCGGAGATTTTTCATGCTTTTATGAAATGGCTAATCCTTTAAATGTTCTATCTAGTATCCAAATCCACCTTTGCATAAAAAGGTGAATTTGAGATTTTAATTGCTGGTCTTTTGAGAAAGATTATAAAATGGTACCATTCTGTCTTTCTTGAATCACAAATGGAGACAGTAGATATGTGGGAAACTGAATTTCTAAAACCCTATAGAACCTAATTTAAATCTTAGTCAAGCATCTTAAATTCTCTGAATCTCAAAATTTATCCAGAAATTGGGGATTATATTTTTGAACCACGATTATTATAAGGATTATATCAAATGTCTGTGAATTTTTTTCATAAGCTATGAAAAATGGGGCACCTGGGAGGCTCAGTCCATTAAGTGTCTAACTCTTGATCTCAGCTCGGGTCTTGATCTCAGGTTTGTGAGTTCAAGACCAGCATTGGGCTCCACACTAAAAAAAAATAAAAAATAAAAATAAAATTATATATATATATATGTATATACGTATATATGTATATATATGTATGTGTGTGTGTACATACACACACGTGCATGCTTATAACTTATAGATGTATACAATTAATACATGTAAGATGCATTGGTGATAATGATGATAAAGATAAGACTAAATAAGACATTTATATGATTATGTATGTCATAAATCAGTGCTCAAAAATTATGTCAGAAGAGACTTAAATTGGATGTGTCTTAATTCTGCCTTCATTCCAACAATCTTGCATTGCTAGAAAATTGAATTTATTATAATCTATAGTGCAGCTTGAATAGGCATACAAATATTTGTTAGCTTCTATTCTCTAGTAGCAGTTTTATTTAAAACGACATTGAAATAAGTATTTGAAAGGGAAAAAGGAAATTTAGACACATAGGTTTTGGGAAAAGAAGGTAAGCTTTGAATTCAGCTAACCTGGGGTTGAGCCTCCATTCTGCCCTTTCATACTTGGTTTTCCTAGGGCTGGCTACTTGAACTTTTTCTTCTTAAAATTCAGTTTCCTCATCTGTTGTGAAATATTTTTTTAAAGGGGTAATTTTATTATCTCATGGTATGAGCATGTTATAGGAAAAAAATCTCACATTTATCCCTTCATCAGCAAATACTGAGTCCTTACAATGCCCCAGACACTAGTCCTCAAGCAATTTTTTTTTCCCTAAAACTATTGAGAGGAAGTCCAGGATATTGATTTCATATCTTTCTGGTGTTATTATACATTTATAGCAAACATATAGGTCAGAAGGCTGTTTATTTAACACAAGAAACATTGTCACAAATTTTGTTATAACATGTACAATGCTACAGATTTTAGAGTATTTTCCCAGGCAGGAGCTATTTAGATCAGTCAGGTTTTCTGGCATTTTGAGTGTCATTAGCTTGCTTGTTCAGCCAAGAAAAATGTATGATCTCAAGCTTTTCTTAAAAAACTATATTTTAAACTCACATGGAACTTGTGTATACAGCCCTTAGAAATAGCGAATAGTAAGAGGGCAAATTTCAATGTCGGTCTTCTAGAAAATTATCTTTTTTCTCTTCATACTCAAATTGTAGAGTCAATTACAATTTCCACTTTTGGAGACTCTCTGAGAATTTCAGGTATACTTTCAGCATTTTGATTGAAGGAAATTATGGAGATCTAGCTAAAAGTAACTACCTGGATAAAGCAGAAGAAATCAAGATAATTATTTTAGAGCAATTGCCTGGCCATTCAAGACTATTCTGCCATCTGGTAAATGCCAGTGTTTACATGCTTTAAGAGATGCAGGAGAGAGATTTCAAATGTTTTCCTGAATTTTCAAGCAGAGGTTTACTTCTGTTCTAATTCCAAATAAACTTTTGCAATATAAATATTCCTTCCCTACCTGAAATGTTTGCAGGAGTATTGCCATCATATTGCATCTTTAATGAAAGTCTATATGAGAATCCAACTGCATTGGTGAGAATAAAATTTAAAAGAGAAGAATGGAAAAAATTCCCATGTTAATAATAACAGCCTTTAGAATCAAATGAGTTTATTTCATGGGCTTGTTCTCAAAAATCCTATCCACTTTGTCCAGATTTGACTCTTTGGGTTTACCTTTTCTAAGCATCTAGTTGCAAAAAGCATCCGCTGTCTCTGCACACAGATTTCAATAGTCGATTAGGTTTCTGCTTAAATTACTGTTCCATTCCAGTACTGCATCCTGAGATGATTACAGGCCACTTTGATGGGGGATTTAGGAATTCCAAAACTTTTGGGTAATACATTTAGAGACAGTTTGAGTTACTCCCAACAGATGGCTAATTACATCTATTGTGTGGTGATTTAGCTCTCAGAGGCAATCTTATTACCCAGTTCTTGTTTTGAGAGAGGACAGCTCACTGTTTCCATGACGTTACACTAAATTTGGAAGGAGCATTAGAGATAATCTCCAACTCCCTCATTATGAAGATGAAAGAATTTACTTTGATAGAGTAAGTGGGTAAATCACTTATGAAGAGAATTTAACAAACTCTAATTGTGGGACTAAATATGTAAAAAGCACGCATGTTTGCACTGGGTGGGAAGGGCACCTTTAAGTAGCTTAGAATGAGGTTAAAGAATGAATGTACCTTCGTTAAGGTAAAACAGGTATGCAATACACATCGCAACAGGCAAATAAAAAAGACCATTGTAATTTAGGGACATTTATTCCCAGAGTGGGGAAATCTGGGGCTGTCTGGCAGAGGAAGCAGCATTTGATCTGGATCTTGAAGAGCAAGTAAGATTTTGACAAGCAAAGATTAGGAGGATGTGCTGGTATTTTGGGAAGCAATCATTTTAGCCAAGGCCTACAGGGCTTTTATAATGGAAGCAAAAGACATGTAGAGTTAAGTATACTGAAAGAAATGGCACTAAAAGCTAGTTGAGCTGGAGGAAATCAAGCTCTGCACAGAGGAATTTGGTTTTATTCTATGGAAAGTTGAAGTCATAGAAAATATTATCAAAGTAAGAAAGCAACTTGATCAGAGCCTTACTTTAGAAAGATAACTCAGCAGTGAAAACACTGGCATTGTACACATTAAAAAAAAAAAGAAGAAAAAGAAAAAAAGAAAAGAAAAAAGGATGTGGATTGTGCAGGCTACAGTCAGAAACTGTCTACCGCAAACAAGATAGCTTTGAAAATTTGTGTTTGCCATAAAATGTCTCTTGATATTTCACAATATACATCAAACATACTTATGAGGTTTAATATTTAAATAATCTTTCGAGTGTTTTACCTACCAAATTGCTTCAAATCACCTTCCTTTCATATCTCATGCAGAGGCACATATTTATCTTGTGATTTTATCTAATTCTTGGTTCAAATCATTCAGACTTCCTAGCTAAGTTTTAAAATAAGAAGCTAAAGTCATATTAAAAAATTTAAATAATAATTGTATTAATAATAAGAAGAATAGTAAACAGCAGAGATAGAAGTGATTATCATGTAGTGTGCTTATAAACCAACATATATATGTACTCTACATGCAAGATCTAAAGAAGATCTTGAAACAATTATGAGATACAAATGTTATTAGCCTTATTTTACAGGTGAGTATCCTAGGGCTTGGAGACTGGTGAAATAGCCCGTGGTCACAGAAATAGTAAACATGTATCTAGGAATTTAACACAACTTATTTTTATTCTGATTATAATGGAAACACTAATTTAGGGATTTTTTTCCAAAACAAGAAAATTTTAAAGAAAGACAATAACAACCAACTAAAATCCGTTAACCACATAATAATCATTTATATCATGAAGGCATATTTTATCTACAGATATACTCACAGCTGTGGAGAAATTTAAAATCACATTTTATATGTAAATGCATCTTTTTTTGTTCTTGTTATTATTATTTTTTTAATTTAAAATATTTACCCTCTCTTTCCACCAACAGAATTAAACTTTGTTTACTTTTTGAGACAAAACATGTGAAAACAATTCTATGAAAAATCTATGGTCTTTCCCCTAGACCCAGTGAGGCAATTAAGATCTCGGGGTCCTCATGAGCAAGTTTTACTCTTACATTTTAGGTCTTCATCTCAAAAGATGATTGTAACCTGGTAGGAAAGAGAAAGGTGATTTGCAAGGACACATGCCATCTGAGTGATATCTGGGACACCTCCTAAAGACACAGCAAGCAATTTGGGAGGATATGCTCTGCCCAGATCTTACACCCGTACTCTGTATACTCCACATGAGTCTCCTATGTAAATGGAAACTCCTAGTGTCATTCTCAACATTTCCATCTGCTAATCATCAAAATTTAGTCAATTGTCAAATTAGGTCATTTTTAACCCTAAATATTTCTCAAATCTATGTATTTCCCTCCATTTCTACAACAAATTATCTCAGCTATGTAATAATGTGGTAACTTCCAAAGCAAAATACACACAAGCAATTGTCCCTTTTCCCACCATCATAGCCAAAGGGATTTTTTAATGCAAATATGATCATACTAATTATTTTATTAAAACTCTACCAGTGTTATGTTTTTGCTTTAACATGTAGAAATTATTTTTATCAACACTAGAGTAACAGAAAAAGAAGTGAGAGAAGGAAAAAGAGAGGTTAGGGAGGCAAAGGAGAAGAAGGGAGAGGAAAACGGAGAAGGATGGAGTTGATAGAGAAAGATCAGGTGTATCTATAAGATTATCTTCCAGTTTTTAGAGAGATCTGAACAAAATACAGAAAAAGTATTAATATTTCTTCAGATTCAGTGGTTTAAGGAAACATTATTTTCTAATTTTTCCGTACATTTTACTTCCTTAATTTAAAGGAGTGTTGATGTTTTTCTAATAAAATGAATGACTTGTAAACACAGATTACTGGCCCCATGTGATCCTCTGTATATCTCCAGACTCAAGCTACAAAGCTATCCACACTGATTAAAAGTGGTAAACATTTCTCCAAATGTTGGGAGAAAGGTCCAGAGATCAGCTCAGGAATAACTAAATTTGAGATGTCTATTTATCATCCAAGTAATGTGCCAAAAAGTTTAAATGTGTGAGTCAGAAGTTCAAGAGAGTGGTCAGAATCTAGAGAGAGAAGTTGGCAGCCACTGGTTTATAGATGTTATTTCAGGTCATGAAACCAGATGAGATCACCAGAGGAGAAAATGCAAATAAGGAGAAGAAGGGGACCAAGGATTAAGCTGTGTGGTTGTCTAATAAAGAGATGTAGCCAGGTAGAGGAGGAGGCAGCAGAGGAAACTAAACAGTAGGGCAGAAGAGTTAGTGGTTAAACCAAGAGAGGTGATGCTCTGTTTGCTCCAGGAAGCAACTCTATCAGGGGGGAGGAAAGAGACATTATAGCAGAACTGATGGTGTTAAAAAGTCATAGGTAAGATGTGGACTGGATTGGATGACAGGATTTAACAATGGGGAAAAGGGATTCATTGATGACCCTGACAAGAAGTAGAAATCTGGCACAAAAACTTGACTGTAATTTTTTTAAAGAAATAATGTAATTTACAAATAATGAGACAATGAATAGAGACCATAATAAACATTGCACTACTGTTGAACATTTGATTTCAGTGAAATTCATTACTACTATAAATACCAGAAAATAACAAAACAAGAAACACTTTAAAAAAATTATTTTATTTTTTCAGTGTTCCAAGATTCATGGTTTATGAACCACACCCAGTGCTCCATGCAATATGTGCCCTGTATAATATACACCACAAGGCTCACAGATTCCCCCACTTCCCTCCCTTCCAAAACCCTGTTTGTTTCTCAGAGTCCACAGTGTCTCATGGCTCCTCTCCCCCTCTGGCTTCCCCCAATTCAATTTTCATTCCCTTCTCCTAATGTCCTCCATGTTATTCCTTATGCTCCACAAGTAAGTGAAACCATATGATAATTAACTTTCTCTGCTTGACTTATTTCAACTCAGCATAATCTCCTCCAGTCCCATCCATGGTGATACAAAAGTTGGGTATTCATCCTTTCTGATGGAAGTGTAATATACATTTTAGAATTGATACTTCTACACACACTGCCTCCAGGAGAAGGGAGGGTCAACCTCAGGACCAGACTGAGGAATTGAGGAGATTATTCACAATTAACTGTTGAATAACTGACTAAATAAGCATCAAGTAACTCTGTCTTCTATCATTTGTCAAAGATTTCTTCAACCCAGTTCTACCAATAAATCTCTCTTAATGCTCTGTGAAGCATAATAAGTTTGTATGTTTTCAGAATGTCTTTATTTACCTCTACATCTTCTCTGAAGTCTATTCATTTAGAGCAAGCCCTGGCAAACTATAATTTGTGGGCCAAATTTTGACCTATCACCTGTTTTTGTAAAGAAGTTCTTATTGGAACTCAGCCATATTCATCCGACTAGTGTTGTCTATGGCTGTTTTTGCACAGCAACTGCAGAACTGAATAATTGCAACAGAGATTTACAGCCCGAAAAGCATACAATATACACTATCTGTCCCTTTGCTGGAAAAAATGCTTGCCAACCTTCACCTAGAACAGTAGTTCTCAAACTGTCCTCCGTACACACTCTTAAAATTAACTGAGGATACCAAAGCACTTTTGTTTGTGTGGGTTATGCTACATCTATTTACATCTTAGAAATCAAATTTGAAAAAAAAATATTAATTCATTTAACATGACAATAGTAAACTCATTTAATAGGGCAATAATAAACACATGTTAAGATAAATGACATCTTTATGAAAAATAATGTTATTTTCGGGGCACCTGGGTGGCTTAGTGGGTGAAAGCCTCTGCCTTCGGCTCAGGTCATGATCTCGGGTCCTAGGATCAAGCCCTGCATCGGGCTCTCTGTTCAGCAGGGAGCTGCTTCCTTCTCTCTCTCTGCTTGCTTCTCTGCCTGCTTCTCTGCCTGATCTCTCTCTCTGTGTCAAATAAATAAATAAAACCTTTTAAAAAATTTTTTAAAAAATTATATTTTCCAAGACAAAATAATGTAGTGAGATGAGTGTGTTTTACATTTTTGCACATCTTCTTAATGTCTGACTAAATGGAAGACAATATTCTCATACCTGCTTCCCAATTCAATTTTTTTTCTGAAGGCGATGAAGAGGTCAGTCTCACACAGACATGTATTTAGAAAAGGGAGGAATATTTACAATAGGCTTTCAGGTGACTGAAGATACTCAACAGATTGTAGTTTCTTTAAGGTTAGTTGCATTGAACAATCTGAAACCATATCAATCAACTTTTCTTGTATGCAGTTACCTTCAAATCCATTACTCTGCCTTGCACATTGAAAGGATTGTATACTCATGTATAATTTTGTATCACCTTTTCGGTTTACAGAGTCAAAGATCCATAGCTGTTAAGACTACCAACCTCTTAGAAAGTATACAGATCAAGTTTTATTATTGCCAATGTGTTCTATCAGATTTTTTTTTTCTTTTTTGAGAGACTTCTCTCATTTTGGAGAAAGTATCTGCCAGTTATTCAATTCACAGTAACCACAGTTTATGCAACAGTTATTTTCTCAGGTAAAAATATTGTTCCATTTATTTTTTAAAATTTTTTTTAAAGATTTTATTTATTCATTTGACAGATCACAAGCAGGCAGAGAGGCAGGCAGAGAGAGAGGAAGGGAATCAGGATCCCTGCTGAGCAGAGAGCCCAACTTGGGGCTTGATCCCAGGACCCTGGGATCATGACCTGAGCCGAAGGCAGAGGCTTTAACCCACTGAGCCACCCAGGTGCCCCCAAAAATATTGATCCATTTAAAGAGAGCTTGTGTAGCAGACAACAAAAACATCAGTGCAAGTGCTTTCCCTCAACTCACCATTACATTTTGGTGTGCAGCAGAAACCCTTTAGGAGTTTACTTAGCATTTTGTCACACAGAATATTAAGGAGTCCCTCAGAGGTCTGTGCCACACTTTGACAAGTGGTGACCTGGTGTTTCTTATTTTTTAATTCCGTGTCATTTTTATCACTGGCCAATCCTAATGATGGATGGCTTTGGTTCCTTACTAAATTCACAAACTAAATAAAGTCATCACACACACTCCGTTTCGCTGGAGTACTTCTCTCAGTCTTAGCATGCTGGTCCCACCCCCACCCTCCTTCCCCAACCGGGAAATCCCACTAGAAATTCTATATGCCTCATAAGACTTTTGGAAGAGTTCACAGGTCAATTGTTTAGAAGTCAGGAAAGAGGGAAACAGGTAGACAACTTTGAAGGAGAAGACAAAGTTCTTGAAGCTTTATAGTCTCCTCAGTAAACCAGAGAGGTAATTCTGTTGGGCTTTCAAGAATATAACAGTGTAGATCACATTTAATATCAAGTCTGTACTGGTGTTTTATTATACAGCTAACAGCCATAATGACACCCTAAATTTTGTACTGTCATATTATTTTCTAGATGTGCAAACTGAGATGCAGAGAATCTCTGTGAGTTCCTAAAGCCACATGATTTATAAGTTCAAAAACCAAGGTTTAAATCCTAACCTGTCTCCAAAATTTGCAGTCTTTCAATTTTTTGGCTATTATTTCAAAGTGAAAACTTTCTAGAAAATGTTTTGACAAAATGTAATGTGTAAATAACCATACGCCATTTCATTGTTAAAATTAGGAGCAGTTACCTTGTAAGATTAATAATTCATTTATCATTTATTATATCCCTCAAAGAGTTATATGACTTAATTTATATCAGAAATTTTGAATACTTTCTCATTTTTGCTCTCAGATTAATTTATGTATCTCAAAATATACTTCTTTTATTCTATTCCTCCCCAGTCACAACACAAAGTACCCTAACTCAGTAGAGACAAATGATTTTTACCATATTTTTTCTAACATTTTAGGATGACCACCAAAAATCTATCATCGTTTGATTTTTTTTTCAGGATAATTTTAGGTTTATTTCCACAACCCAAAGTCTGGAAGCCTGTGACTTTATTTAGACATGAATTGATATATTATTTGACAATAAAATTATTTTTATTCCAAAGCAATATTATGGCTTAAAAATTATAAATTCAAATTAAACTGAGATCTGTTTAAAATAATTTTTGTAGGTCTTTTTCCAAAGAGAAATGTCACTCGCTTTTTTTTCCCCACAAGCAACCTGTACATTTCCATGCATCATACTTACACTCTAATAAGAAACAAAGGAAACTACTGATTAGCTTTCGTTAATGCATCTTGTTGAGTACTCATGGGAAAAAAATACCTCAATAATCACAGTCCACTGCCTTTTGCTAAAGAAGATCATGATGTTACTGTGTAAAGAGCTCAGGGTAGTAGTTATTCCTTGGGAGAATGTTAGAAACTGTGTTAGGTATCTGAGATCAACAGGGAATAATTCGAAGCAACTTTTTCCCCCACAAATAACCTACTTTTATTTCCTATGAGAAGTTTGGTTTTAGAAAGATGATGGTAGAAGTCTAAGAGATTTTCAGATATGTAACTAGGTTACAAATAATGAGATCTTACTTATGCCAGAACATATGCTAAAATAAAATTTTAAAATCAATGATCTAATTTAATCATTCCATCAGTTTTGAAGCATTTCATAACTTTTTATATCACACATAAAGAATATACATTTACTATATATTTAAAATATAAAAATAAATAAAATATTTAATATACATTAAATATATTTAATTTGCATTATAAATATAACTATATTATACCTATTCTTTATTATAACTATTGTAGATGAGGAAACAGAAACTCTAAACGTCTAAATAATTTGCTTTCTTAATGACTATTCATACTGTTCGTAACAAAGCACATCTTAACATTATCAGTTCTGACTTTGTGAAGCTATGTCTAAGAAACCCAATACTGAAGTTGTTTTCATGTATCAATTGGTTTGTCACTCTATAAGAATGCACATGTATTTTAGTAAGACACCGTTAGGAAAAAACAAGGAATTACGGCTCCTGACTTAGACATAATTTGTGTATAGCACCAGATGTTGTTTTTTGTTGTTGTTGTTGTTTTGTTTTGTTTTGTTTTTGTTTGTTCTTTTAATCCTGAGCCTCAATGAAACTTGTGAATTAGAAACCCATTATCCATCAGGAGAAATGCCATCTATATCTACGAGGTAATTTATTTTAACTGAGCGTGTAACCAATAGAATTTCTTAACTTCTAATTCTTGATTTTCAATTTAGAGAATTACAAAAAAGTGCAATAAATATAAATTTATGCCAGTAATGTATTCAAAATGTCACATCTGAAGTACAAAAGCTGAATATCAATGACAACATTTAGAAGTGTCAGTGTCCAAGAAACATCTGAACTCTCCCCTCTAATGTATTTTTTAAAGATTTTATTTATTTGTTAGGGGGAGAGAGAGAGAGAACAGGAGCTGGGTGAGTGGCAGAGGGAGAGGTAGACTTCCTGCTGAGCAGAGAGCCTGAAGCAGGGCTCTATCGCCAGATCCCAGGATCAAGAAACTGAGCCAAAGGCAGACTCTCTACTGACTGAGCCACCAGCCTTCCCTTGCTCCTCTTATATTTCAAAACAAGTATCAGGCAGAACATTGTCAGCAAACTTGATAGAAAAATCTCTCTGATGGTTGGAGTAGATATAACTAAATGGCAGTCTTATGACGGGAGGAGAGACAGGTGTGAGAAAAGATGGCTCATACTCATGCATAAGCTCTTGCCCATCCTCCCACCTGGTTAAAATCTGCTTTACTCTTTACCTACTTAACTCCCACTTTGGTCTAAGAACCAAGCTCAGTTATTACTTCTTTAAGAAAGCCTTCTCTTTTGACTCCTTTTTCAAATACCTTTGTCTTGCATTGGAATATTCACTTAGCTTCAAAACCTTTTCTCCATCTTAATTTTACATGCATTTTTGTAAGTATTTAATTAATGTTTGTCTTCTCTACCAGATAGTAAATTTCAGGAGGACAAAGACCTAGCATTTTTATTGTTGTTGTTCTTTTGATATCATCCTAGCCCCAGGACAGTGTCTGGCACAAAGCACTATGCAATAAATGACTAGAAAATGAATGACAAGATCTACTTTCTCATAGAGGAATGAATTTGTGGAAGATTACTCTTTTCTATGCCAAAACGACACAAAATTTTCTGGCAATTGAGCAGAGATCTGGGATGGATTGGAGTGAGAAGTGGGGAGGGAATAAAAGCAATTGAGACCAAAGATCTATTTACCACACATTAGGATGTTATGCTTTGAATTTCTCCTTTTCCTTTTTTTTTTCTCCTCTTTTCTAATGTGTATAGGTAGCTTTGGAATGAATAGCTTTTTTCATCTCTGAATTCTCCAAAAATTCTAAACATAAAAGGGCCCTGAACATTTTCAAAAGCCCTAGTAACATTTGGAAAAAGTCAGTTGGCATAGAATTAGTCATTGAACATATGTTGCTGTGGTAAGTAGTGGTAGAATTAGGTTTTTGATTGAATGTACATTTTTCAAACTCTCTGTAAAACTGTTAAAGCCTTTTTGGTTTGTGTGTTTTAAATTATAAAACCTACCAGAAAGTTTTGCTTTCTAAGTTTGCCATGTTTAGGAAATGGTTTAAACAATTCATTATTTTGGAAAATAACATGTATTTTCAACACATTGAGAAATCACATACACACACAAATATGATTTATATATTATGATCAGGCTTAATAACCCTGAATTGTTAATAATCTTTTTGGTAAGATAAAATATTGATTTGTATAAAATACACCAAAATAGAGAAAGAGTAAATAAAAATTTATCACCGAGTCAGCAATTAATGTGTGTGTGTATATTTATATATATCTTCCACATATGGGTCACTCTTATTGAAAATGCATAAAAGAGGAAATGAAGCATACAGAATAAATGTTAGAAAAAAATGCTTTTCCAACAGAAAAGACGTCTGTTTGTTAAAAGACAATTAAAAAAAATAGGATCAGCAGTTGCCACCTTATAGGAGTCAGATACGATATTTATAGCTGGATAGTCAGCCTGTAGATGTCCATAAAAGTTTTAAATATGCAATGAAAATATGAGGGATCGTCTTCAACATGAACTCTATCCATCAGTAGTTTACAATCCATTTTACTCTTATTCGTATTTAAATATGAAATTTTAAGTATATTCAGTGTTTTTCATTATATTTAGAAGTTGTAGGTGTTTTTTTTTTAACTGTCTGATTTGTGTATGTGGGTGGATGTATTAATATTTCCCAAGAGGCTGTAGGTGGGTGTCTAGGACCACCGTTTATCAACGTAGATTACTATCCATGGAGTAAGTGAAGTAAATATTCTTGAAAACAAGACACCTCTAACGTTGTATTCTTGTAAGATTTTGTTTTTATTTAGTGATGTGAAATTTCCCTCCAAGAATTTGCTTTCATTTTGGTAACATTAAAATATCAAATATTCACTTGACTGGGACAGATCAGGGTAACTACAGTACTGAAGAAATGCTAGTATGGAGTAAAACTCTCTTTTGGAATATCAAATTTTTATCAATATTAATATAAATAAATTTTCAAGTGGTAAAGCAGGTTATGGTTTCCAAATACTTCCTTTCTATATTCCACCTCAGTCCAATTATAAAATAGGGGACAGTACACAGTGAAACATCAAGGATCAAATGACGGGTTGCTTCGGCTCAGTAACTACTAATGCCGTCACATTTGATTAGTTCAATTTATCTTCTGTTTTGTGGTTACTTCACTTGAAAAATGAGGGCTATGGTTTACATGATTATAAGGTCTCCACTAACTCTGAAATTATTTAAGTCTCTGAGGAGCAAAAACAAAGCTCTCTGAAGATCAATGATTTGCCGCATAAACTAGTAAGTCATAGAACCTGGAATACACCCAAGTTATCTGACTGACTTTTTTAGTAAACATTTTGACAGTGAAATTACCAGAACATCTGTAATGACAATAGAAAGATGAGAATACATTTAATTTTTTTGCTTCCTTGTGTTTCTTTGATATAAATAACAAGAATGTTAGCATTGCCTAAATTAAAACCAAATTATGCTGAATCTAATATTTACTTCCATGTGTCAGAGAAAATAAGCAAAATAACAATATCTAATATTTGTATAACAATTATAATTTATAAGATACTTTGTCAAAAATATGCTGATGAGCATGAGATTTCAGTAACTGTATGCAGTAAAAGAAAAAATATTCTTTCACATAAATGTTGCGACTAACCTAGTGCATTAGGGTGCTCTCTCCGACTTAGCTCTTAGAGTTTTAAAATGTGTAACTTACAAAATTATGTGAACTCTTTCACTTATTATATTTCAGTGTTTACAGTCTTGATCAGTTGTGATCTATGGCAACAGGAAACAGTACATAGTACAGGGAATAGTACAGGTAAATAACAGTGTATGTTATAACTCACAAATGTAATTCCAGACAAGGCATTCTCAACCATAAAATTCACTAAAAAAGAATTTGACAAATGATTTCAGACTCTTGCAATTGTAGATGCATTAACAAAATATTAAAAAACTAGTGAACTGATTCTTAAATGTTACTACCTTTGTATGTCTTCCCAAATACTATTATGTTGAAATTTTTTTCTCTACCTGTAAAAATATCTAGAAATAGTGAAGAAATTAATAGATGAATATACATGTCCTAATAGAAAATATGGTCTGGCATACAATACATAGTAGGATTCAAGAAATGATCCCAGTGAAAAATAAGCAAAAGAGAAGCTTTTGTTATTATGAAAATAATATTTAGTAAGATAGAAAAAGGCAGCAAGAGAGCAAGCTTTCAATAAAAATATAATAAAAATAAAGTTTTAAATCCATATTTAAAACAACAGAGAACAGAATTTGTGTTTTGTTTCATTAGATGATCTTTTGTAATCTTTTTTAACATTCTGTCTTGATCCAGTTTTGAGGCTCTGACGAGAGGCCAATGACTTTCCTTTTTTGAGAAATTGCTTAAGTCTATACCTCAACCAATTCTCTTATTGGTTCCCACACCCTGCGCTACTATGCACCCATCCAAATGATCCCCGTGCCTCGTACCAGAGAATGGGAACAGCCTCTATACCCCAAGCCCTGCAAAATTATTCAAAATAGGCAATCCGATGGGAACCTCCAAAACCTAGCTACCCCTACCCCACTTAGCATATATATAAACTGCCCCCTTCTGTTCTAGCCTGTTTGTTACCTTATTCCATTGTATCAGCCCTTGTGTGATACAGCCTGGCAGCCTTCTCTCACCTCGTGATACACACCAGCAAAACGTCAGTTCTTCATCTATCCAAGTATTATTGTGTTGTATCCCTCCACTAAAATTATATTGAAATCTCGTAAAATACATATGAAAGGTCAAGTCTCTTAGAATGCAAATTTTTAAAAAGGCAATTTACAGCGATGAGGAAACATGCATTGAGTTTGTGTCAGAGAGAATGCATTTCCAATACAGATATAATAGGTGTTCCTTAAGAGGAGGTCAAAAAAACAATCGAAAATGAAATTATCACCTATTATAGAAAGACTATTTCCTGGAGAAAAGATGTAGATTGGGAGAAAATTTTAATTCCAGGAAACATGATCGAAAACTGGACCCATATCTAGGTATATAATAACAAATTTTTGGACTTGCAAAATTAAGGAAATAAGTAATCCCATAAAGGAAAAACAGAAGAAATAAGTTTACTGAGAAGAGTTAAATCAAGTGGCATCAGCACACTAAGTAATATGTCTATGGAGTTGAATATAATACAAATCAATATTTTTATATCCAAAGATTTCTTTCTTGTGTATTAAAATTTTAAATTTTCAGCTAAGGAGACTGGCAGAAATCATACAACCTGTTTATGTATTTTAATATTTTATATATGTATGTTTGGGGAATAGTACTAACTGTAGGTTTGTATGTGTTTCTTTTCTGCTCTTCTTAGATTAGAAAAGAGAAAATTTCTATACCTAAACTCATCAAAAAAACCCAAAATATCTGGAATGGAGCAGTCACTAAATTTAAATTATAAAAAAGTAAGTTTTAAACGTAGAAATAAAATTAATTGAAACTAAAGAACTGCCTATAAAGTATGCATCATTTTTTTCTTGAAAGAGAAACTAAAAAATTATGAAATAACTATCTAATAATATTAGCCTGAAGCCACTTATTTTATTTTATTTTATTTTATTATTATTTTTAAATAGGCTCCATGCCAGGCTTGAACTCACAACCTTGAGATCAAGACCTGAGCTGGTATCAAGAGTCAGATGTTTAGTCGACTGAGCCACATAGGTACCCCACTAATTTTATTTTAAAAGTACAGTCAAGTACAGCCAGAGGTAAAGGCATAATGGTAACTTCTAAATTAACTGAAGCAAAAATAAAACAAGAACACATAATAGCAGATATGGATGAAAGCTGTAAAACAAGAGAAATGATTTAAAAATCAAAGATAATTCTTTAAATTAAAAAAATAGCTAAAATAATCTCAGACACTAAAAAGCTAGAAATAAATGCACAAAACCAAGAAGAGGGATATTTACACATGTATGAGAACATTAAATGATTTGAGGATAATGTGTACTACTTTATGAAAAAACACTCAAAATTTAGATTGAAAACATTCTAGCTATATCCAGTGGCTAGTCCACATGGGAGAATAAAACAGCAGCCCCATGGCGTCCATTCTGAAGAAATCTTAAGAGCCAACACAGATTCAACACTCTATAGAATCAGCTAAGACATCACAGTTGAAAGTATCCATCTGCCTAGTTCTGGTCCTTGATTCCCTCAAGTATTGGTGCTAAGCTCATTTCCTAATAAATTCTCTACCCACAGGGAAAAAAATAGCAACATACATGTTTTTGAATTTACTGGTTGCTAGTTTGGGAACATGGAAAGTTACTTAGTGCTATTAGTGGTAAAATTATACCAGTCCCTCTCCCTGTTCTCCACTCCAAGCAGGACTGATTCTCAGAAATTGCTGATTTCCTTTGAGTAAGTATTTTGATAAATCCATATGATATTTTGATATCCCTGTAGTTCTGAACCAAATCTTTGTTGTGGGGTTTAATATCTTAGAAGATTTTTTAAAAAGATAGACAGGACTTCCATCTGCTATCAATTCTTAATTTTATTTTTGTTTTGAGCTAGATCAATAGAGAACAGAGCTGCTTAGTTAGGAATTTTGCAGGTGTGCGGTTACCAAACTGTTTGGCCTTATGCCCTCAGTCTATTTTGAGAGACTTTATAGGCAAGGTACTCTGAAACTTGCCAAAATTTTTGTTTTAAGGATGCTGTGGAGGATATTCTCCTCTGTATTATGAAGTGCCATATATATGAGAAACCCTTTAGAACAAAAATCCTGCTGTTGAGAAATTCAAATGTGTTATTAAATAGACACTGAAATTTTTATTGTGAATGATAATTCTCATTGTACTTCGCCTTCTAGAAATCTGGTAAATGGACGTTCTACACACCTCAAAAAATGGTCCTTGTTTTCAGTTTGTGCTTTGGCACTTCAATTACCCTTATATATTTTCCCAACCTGACTTTTTTCTATTCCCTCAATTACTCATTAAAAGCCCTTCTTAAGACCTCATATGGTATGCTTCACTGTAAGGGCACAGCTAATTTTTTAGCATGTCAAAATAATGATGAACTAGACTTAAAACAATCGATTAGCATTATGATCTGACCAGCAACCAGCTACAGACAGGATGCTGTAACTCCCCAGATAATTCAATGACACTTTTGTTGTTTTATTTTTATTATACTAAATAAAGACTCTGATCTGCTCTAGTTAATCTCTAAAATGTCTTGTTTTTCTTCATTGTGAAATGTCCTGATCTAAAATTGTTTCCTTCCTCTGCTTTTTTGGCAATACATATGGGAGTCTTTACCAAACTAGGAGCACTTTAAAGAAATCCGTATACACTCTATGACCTATACTTATAATTTATATTGGTATTGTTTAAAACTCCAAGTTCATGGCCTTCATGGAGCTCACTTTCTAGATGGAGAGACAGGAAGTAAGGATAAAGTACAAGGCAGTGTGAAAACTCCTAGGCAGGAAGTAATGAGGTAGGAGGATGCTTAATCGATTTGGTGGTTAATGGGAGATGGGAAAAAGTGACGATACGACTGATATGAATGAAGAGGAATGAGAAGAATGAAAGCCTTATAGAATAGAGTGGAAGAGCCCAGAGAAAAAGAGAAAACTATGACAATAAGTCATTTCCCCCCCGCCCCCGTGGTTTCATGTTCTAGGAGCTAGATATAAAAGGCAGAGGGGGAAAATGTGGTTAGATGAGAATCTGGTAAGCCATGTTAGCAGTATGAGCTGCATCTTTAGAGCTTTGAGGATGTATCCACGGATTGCAGTGACAGTGTGACAAGATTTCCAGGAAACTTTAGAAAGATTTCTTTGGCAGGGTGCCTGGGTGGCTCACCAGTTAAGCTCCCAACTCTTGATTTTGGCTCAGGTCATGATCTCAGAATCATGAGATTGAGCCCTATGTGGGTGGGGCTCCATGCTCAGCAGGGAGTCTGCTTCCAGATTCTCTTTCCCTCTTCCTTTGCTGTTCCTTCCACTCTCTTTCTAAAACAAACAAGCAAACAAACAAACAAATCTATCTTTAGGAATATTCTTGACTACCCAGAAGGGCTACCTTATAGGAAAGCAAAAGGAAAAGAAAACGGGCTTCATCAATTACTGAAAGGACAAGTAATAACAACTTGTTAATAAAATACCCTTGTAGAACTTATTTAGTTTGGCCTACTTATACTTCTTATGGGAATGACCTAGAAATATCAAATCCTATACCAAAGCTGGCTAAATTTGTCTTCATTTTTAACACAGCTCTTTGAATTGCATGTAATTTCCCATAATCGGTATGTCAATAGTTGGTGGTAGTGATTTAAAATATGCATAAATATAATCACATAGGCAAGAAAAACAAGCATTGTCTTCTACCTCAATTAGAAACCCCAAATGTTTCCCATTAAACAGCTTTTAAATATTGATAATAATACAGGAAAAACATGTAGATGATTTCTTTCTAAATTTACCAAAACTGTGTAAGTGTTCAATTAATAACATTCTATCATCCATGGAGTATGTTCAAGGGGTTGTGAGGTGGGGAAGATGAGAGCAGTGTCTGGTGTCATTGAAAGGCAAGACTTGTGTAATGTCAAAGTTTTAGAACAAATATTACCTATGGAGCCAAAATGACATCTGCTAAATAAATCTACAAAATGCTAGTAAAACTATGCCAAACACAGTTCTTTACATGAAAATTAAATACTGACTAGAATTTTAAGTAGTGTTTTGCTTAATAAAATCACAGTGTCATGAGTTGTTATTCAGGAACTCTGTCTTCTGTATTTTCTACTTGGGATTTTACAGGAGATACTTTAATTACCCCAATATCTTCTTTGAATTGTTTTTGTATTAAAACATTAAAATGAAAAGTAGGGGTTTCACAGTAAATAGTATCGTATGACTTTGTTTTTAGAATGGAATAAATGGAATTTATTTACATTAAAAGTGAAGTCTGCAGCGCCTTGCTGGCTCAATTGGTAGAACACATGACTCCTGATCTCAGGGCTGTGAGTTCAAGCCCCATGTTGGGTGTAGAACTTGCTTAAAAAATAGTAAAGTATACATAATTACTCATATAAAGTGAAATGGTAGGAACCTGGAAGGAATTAAGCCCAAAAGGCTTACTTTTCTTCTTTTTACATCAGTTTTGTTCAGGAGATGTTTTCCAATGTAGAGATATTCCTGATGAGAGATATACTAATCAGATATTCCTGATGAGATTAAAGATGCTGAAATTAGGTCACAAACTTTCTGGAATACTATTTCACTTTCAGGAAAAAAAAAATAGACAATGTACCTTTCATTCTGAGGAAGCAAATATTAGCAGGGCATTTTAGGATAATCTATCTTGTCTACACAAGGAGCTGAATAATTTTCATTGACATCAACAGATTATTTAACACATAACAAATCTATTGTCTCTAGGATCTGATTAAGTTCCAGTTTTATAAATGGATTTTAGCATGTTATGTGAGAACAGTTTTAAAAAAAAATGGTGATAAATTATCTTTGTGGTTAAGATTATTTCTCACCAGGAAGATATACCATAGTTAGAGTAAGTAATCTCTGTCCTGCCTGTGAAATTTGGTCATGTATTCTTATGTCAAAATGAAAATAGAAGACTAGAATACTAATTTTGTTTGTCTTGTGCTATATTATATGCCTTTGGAATCTGGTCAACAAGACAGGAATGCTATAATTATAAGCAATTGAACAGAATAAACTGATATACATTTGTAAGACTGATGCTTCCATTCAATGATATTTTTAAAGCAATTATTGAGCAAATACTTCTGGTTATGTGATAAAATCACAACTCTGAACAGTTAGTTATGTTAGAAAGTCTGAGACAACAGTACCATATAATTTTTGTATTACATATTCTAAATGCAAGTATATGTAAAACATATAGTTTTACAGGTATATTCTTATGCATATGTATGTATAATTTCAAATGTGTTTTTCCATTTTATTTTATTTCTTTTCAGTGTTCCAGCACTCACTGTTTATGCACCACACCCAGTGATCCATGCAATATGTGCCCTCCTGAATACCCACCACCAGGCTCACCCAACCCTCCACCCACCTCCCCTTCAAAACCTTGGTTTGTTTCTCAGAGTTCAGTCTCTCATGGTTTGTCTCCCCCTCCGATTTCCCCCAACTCACTTCTCTCCATCTCCCAATGTCCTCTGTGTTATTCCTTATGCTCCTCAAGTAAGTGAAACCGTATGATAATTGACTCTCTCTGGTCGACTTATTTCACTCAACATAATTTCTTCAGGTCCCATCCATGTTGATACAAAAGTTGGCTGTTTTTAACATTAGCACCAAGTCTATCATTTTATACAGTTTTTCTGCCAGTCAGACAGTGAGTTTCTCAAAGAGAGAGACTGTCTTATTTATATTATTCTCACTCTTTCATATTATATGTACCCAATGGGTGATTTAAAAAAAATAAATTCACAAAACGGGAGTTATTTATTTCTAAAATGTTTTGGAACACAGATTTTCTGACATCTTATGGAAGTTCGGTAATAGTTGAATCATCCAATAAATTATTTTATTTGAATGTGTGACTCATTTGAATAAAATTAGAGAAGTGTCCTATGACTCCCTCCCCTCTTCTTTGCCACATTAATCTTTCTTTGGCTGACAAATGCTCACTGAATCATCCACGTTATCCTTGTCACTGAGATACTTTTAGCAAATGGGGAAAGAGTTTTCCACAGACTCCACAGCTTCTGTTCATATCCAGTACAGTAATTGTTGTCTTGTTGTATCATGTGTGTATGTTTTATTTTCAGAAATAGGGAATTCTTTGCAGTGTTTTACTGACTTTGGCTCCCCAACGTACTCTAGGATTGGATATTATTAACTTTTCCTCAACTTACTGAATCAATACATATGTGAATGGAACCTTGAAAACAATGATAAGCCAGTTAATACTTTAAAGCTACTGTGCATTTGTGAGTTCCCTGCTTCCATTAATAATATGGGTGGTTTCTTTGAGAAAATATTGAGCAGCTGTGTTGTAATCAAGTCTCTTCGTAAGTAGTTATGGAGTGAGAGAAACCAAGGAAATGCCTTCTTGTGACTGTAACTTTTCAAAGCAACCTTTTGTGTCCAGTCAAATGCACAAAGCAACACAGGCCATTCAGTGATGGAAGAAATCTGCATGGGCATCTCTCATATCTTCACAAGGATTGGAATGGAGTTCAATTTAATCCATAGCATTGAATAAAAAAAAAAATTAAAAACTGTATGGCAACAGGATTTGGGGTATTATTTAAAATATATTTATCATTGATATTAAATAAAAAATAAACCCTTAATCATCTTAATTAAGAAATACCATGATTTAGAGTTTGTTTTCATCATGTTGTCAAAATTCAAAAACCAATTTTCTGTAATAATTCATAATTACTTCATCTTTTCACTCCATCTGGAGGGTAATCAATATATAAGCATATGAACCAGCTGCTGCCCCAGTCATGGGGCAGCTGCCAAGAGTGACCTGGGCTCTTGTCCAACAGTAGAATCCCCAGAAAACCCTCTAGCTACAAGGAAATTAGTTCAAGTGCAAATACAGCTTCCTTTTTACTCAGGATTTTCATTTATTAGGATCTAGGGATTTTGGGGCCCCTTGTTCTACTTTTCACATCCATGGTTTTATAACCAAGCAACTATTTATTAAATTCTTAATTTATATGACAGTAGTACCCATAATTACTTAGAAGATATAATGACTTTATGGAAGAATTTTCTCTGGCTTTCAAAGCCATGCTTAAGCACATCAAAACTCTGATATGAATACAAGACAGAAAGGAAAACAAACCTGCTCTACCGTGGCCTAAAAAAGGCATGTGGAATCATAGGAGCATGGGGAGTGCTAAATAAAATCTTGGTAGATAATAAGTAGAATAAAGCATAATATAACATAAATTAACTGAATAAAAGTTCATGACACTCTATCTACTTTTGTAATTAAGCGTACACAAAATTGGCTATAGATTAGATGCCATAACTTTATCATATTTGTTATAAAAATGGCAAGTGGAGACTCAATATTTTTTTAAAGATTTTATTTGTTTTTTTGATAGAGAGAGAGAGATCACAAGTAGGCAGAGAGGCAGGCGGGTGGGGGGGTGGGAGCAGGCTCCCTGCTGAGCAGAGAACCAGATACACACTTGATCCCAGGACCCTGGGATCATGACCTGAGCCGAAGGCAGAGGCTTTAACCCACTGAGGCACACAGGCACCCTGAGAACGATATTTTTAAGTTAAAAGGTAAAGTCCAACAGTTGTTGAACTTCGGCTATCAAGGACTTCATATCCGTCCTTTCCACCGTGCTTGATAACAATAGTGTAAGCAGGACTGTAGTATTTCTATGCTATGAAGCAGGAGATTAACTTGCACCAAATTAGGTAACTCATTCGTCTGTAGCCTGTTAATCTCAGGTTTTTCCTCTAAACACCACGGAATTCCTTTTTAGTTAAAAACAAAACAAAACAAAACAAATAATACTGGCATCATTACTCTATCTAATCTCTTAATGCTGTATTTTCAGTGCCTACATTCCAAAGAGAATTGCTAGAAATAAAAACCCACACACAGTTCTTAATATCTTCAAGGAGTACTTTGGAAAAGGCAGGGTGTACATTGGGAGATGGAGAGAAGTGAGTTAGGGGAAATTGGAGGGGGAGACAAACCATGAGAGACTGTGGACTCTGAGAAACAAACTGAGGGTTTTGGGGGGTGGTGGTTGGAGGGTTGGGTGTGCCTTGTGGTGGATATTAAGGAGGGCACGGATTGCATGGAGCATTGGCTGTGGTGCATAAACAATGAATGCTGGAACACCGAAAAGAAATAAGATAAAATGGAAAAAAAAAAAAAAAGACGGGGTAGAAAAATGATTCACTTCCAGAGGTGGACATTTGAGCAACCAATATTCTTTTTCTTACCTTGTTTCCTTTTTAATTAGTTTTTTTTTAAGTATTTCCAGGATTTAGACTTATTATTAATATTCCAGCTTCAAATACGGAGCTCTTATTTCCCTTGAGTAATCTGCTTCCTGGTGATAGAATAGCAGGAAGAATATTTTGGAATAATTCAGAAAAGTATCACCACTTTCCAAACTTTTGTTTTTCCTTAAAAGCATAATGAAATGTGTTTCATTTTTATCTGTTATCTTCAATTCCAGTTCCAATGCATACTTCACTAAAACTAGGTATTTCAAGGGAATATTTACTTTAATTTTCAAAATTTACTGTATGTTCTATGAGCTAGAATTCTATAATCAGAATAAATTAACTTGGCTTCCTTTACTCTTGGTCCTTCAAGATCCTTACTTGAAAAGCAGATAAATGTTATTTACAAAGATTTTTTTTAATTAATTTTTTTAAAAGATTTTATTTATTTATCTGACAGATGGAGATCACAAGTAGGCAGAGAGGCAGGCAGAAAGAGACAGAGAAGCAGGCTCCCTGCTGAGCAGAGAGCCCGATGCAGGACTCGATCCCAGGACTCTGGGATCATGGTCTGAGCCGAAGGCAGAGGCTTTAACCCACTGAGCCACCCAGGCACCCATTTACAAAGATTTTAGTTGAAACTCTCCTAGATGAAATTATTTAAGTACTATTATTCCTTAAATTCTAAAATTCATAAATGGGATATTCCTTAATTTGGTAATAATAATAATTTCAATTTAAAAATTTTTAGACACTATTTAAAAATGTATAATTAAGATGATCCTAGACTTACCTGTTGCCACCTCATCTTGACCAATCTCTAGGGTTTTCTTGATTCAGATATTTTACATAGTCCCTTACTTAATTAAGTAAAACTCCTTCTTCCAAATTTTATTATAATATACTTTTATATCTTTTCCTTTCTTACACTTCTTTGAAATGAAATTTCTTCTAGATTTGTGTACTTTGGGTTCCAACATGAGATGTTTATGACTGTTGGAATGCTGGAGACCATAATTCAAATAGTCTCAAATGGCTTGAAGTTTGAGGCCCTTTTTTTTTTTTTTTTTTTTGGACCTCTGCCTTCACCCCTTTCATGAGAATATTGTCCAATTAGTTTACTGGAGGTTAAAAGACATATGGTTTAGTCATCGCAAAACCCTGTTAGACATCCAACTGTCTACATGTGAATAAGTTCAGGAGAGACCAGAAAAACTATGCAGGTGAATCAGCCCCAATTTCTGACCTGCATCCTCCAGGCCTGAAAAAATGTTACTACTTTAAGCCATTGAGTTTTATGGTGTACTTACACATGCACACCTGCGCACACATACACGTTATTATGACTGTGTCGATTGATAACTAATACCAGGATCTACACATCCTGCTTAAGGAAACCATAATCTAGCCTTTCCCTTCCTTTTGAAGCTTATTATTCACTGCGTCACTTCATTCACCAAATCTTCTAGCAACCTCAGTTTTTACCGGTGGTCTGCATTATGAGGATGTGTATGGTAATAACACAGACCCTTTGTTATAATAAAATGAAACAAAATGGTGTTTTCCTTCTAGGTGCATCAAGAACCCTTCATCCTTTGAAATCCCAGAGAAAAACCCCAAACATATGAGAAACTTATTGTTCATGAATTACGAATTAGAAAAGTATAAATCTGTATTATTTTAGAGGTCTCTCTCTTCTTAAATATAGTGATGCGCTTAGGACAATGATTTATCAACACAATTATTATCTCATAAATAAGCCAAGAATGTTATGAAAATGTATCCTTTCTGGGAATCAAATTAGAAAATCTAACATCAAGTGATAGTGCCAGGAAATACATTTATATTCCATATTGTGCAAATGACTCTGTATCTATAAGGTTAGAAAAACTAAATTATTTATGAAAGTGTCAAATTTGTATACAAAAATACCAATTTGGATTACAAATTCATGAGTATATGATATCTTATTGCAGAGTAAGCAGACAGTCTTGAGATTAAGTATTCCCAAAGTAACTATCTTTTATATTTATATATTTTTAATAGATACTAGCCATTAAAGAATTATAAGCCATCATTTACTAGCATTGCCTTCTCAATTTGATAAATTACACATTCAGACAATCAAAATTCAGGGAGAAACTTCCATTGTCCATCACTCTGTGTATTAAATTAATAAAAGCTATTTGTATATTTGATTTAACTTTAAGATACTTACATATTTAAGTTTAGTTGAAGATTTTAATTTAATATGTATACATGTGATTCTCAATTAAACTTGCGTTGGCACTGAAGACTTTTTCACATTTAGTCAAATTTTTGTGCTTAGACGTTTATCTTTTCTATTTGACCCATGTAGTCATTAGGTTGATTTTCTAGTCATGTTAATAAGTTAACCTCAAAAACTGTCTTAAATGTTTCCATATCTTGGTAAAGCAAAAGAGAATAAGACATACACATTTTCCTTTTTCTTTATTTTTTTTCTTAATTTATTTATTTGACAGAGAGAGAGAAAGCACATAAGCAAGGTGGGCTGCAGAGAGAGGGAGAACAGAAGCAGGCTCCCCGCTGAGCAAGGAGCCTGATGCGGGCCTCAATCCCAGTCATGGCCTGAGCTGAAGGCAGATGCCCAACCAACTGAGCCACCCAGGTGCCCCCACATTTTCCTTTTTCTAATATAGGTGATGTTATCAGTTATGCTGGCTTTATACAATAATACACTGATACGTTTATTATTTAAACACATATACTTTGTACTATAACCATTGTTTTATACATGTTTAATGTGTATGTATATGCAAATATGCATATTATTTCTAATATATATACTTATATACATATCATTACAACACAGATGATTGAGTCATTCAATTTTTTTAAAGATTTTATTTATTTAGTTGAGAGACAGAGCATGAGCAGGGGGAAAGGGAGAAGCCGGCAACCCATTGAGCAGAGAGCCAATGTGGGGCTGGATCCTGGACCCTGAGATCATGACCTGAGAGGAATGCAGACATTTACCGACTGAGTTACCCAGTCACCTCCATTCAATTTTAATATAATGAATTTTATTTTTGTTTTATTTCATTTATTTGTCAGAGAGAGAGAGAGAGAGAAGGCGTGAGCAAGCACAAATCGGGAGAGCTGCAGACAGAGCACTCAGAAGGAGAAGTAGTCCCCTGGCTGAGCAAGGAGACTGATGCGGGACTAGATCCCAGGACCTTGGGATCATGACCTGAGCTGAAGGCAAATGTTTAACTGACTGAGCCACCCAGGCGTCCCTCAATGTAACTAATTTTAAGTACATCACTGGAGTCACTTGCAACTGAATTTTACTATGTTCAGTTAATAATATCAATTCAACTACATAAAGCTGTGCTCAGATATACCCCAATAATATAAGAATTATCCCTAAACTGTCTTGTAGAATTTTAAAAAGTTAATGAATAATGCGAGCAGTCTCTCTGAGAATGTTGCCATAAAAGTTGAAAGAGAAAGGAAAAAAAAAAAGAATACATCATTATACTAATAGTTACTTTCAGTTTATATTCAATTACATTATTTTAAGCTAATCCTTAATTGGCCCAACACATTTAATTTCTCCCTTATCAAACAACCAGCAGCCCTGATATACATGAAATCTGTTGTTTAATCTATTGGAAATTTATATATCCATGTACACATTCTCCAAAGCTAATCGAATAATTTATGAATGTTTCTGTGTGAGAAAGCTAGATATGTGTTACTTTATTCTCATTTTATTTATACTCAGCACAGGACAGTCTATTAAAAACATGGGATATTTTAGCAATTTCAACAAATACCAAATACTGAATTAAATAATTTAAAGTATATTCCATTATTCCTTTACTCTCTAATTTACTTTTGGTGGCATGCTTTGTTACTATTTCAGCAAAGAGTATACAGGTATAAATTTGGTATTGATTTATTTGATATTCATTTTCTATCTAATGAAAATATAACATCTCTTTTTTTTCTCCATTTTATTTTATTTCTTTTAAGTGTTTCAAAATCCATTGTTTATTCACCATACTTAGTGCTCAATGCAATATGTTCCCTCTATAATACCCACCACAAGGCTCACCCAACCCCCTACACCCCCCTTCCAAAACCCTCAGTTTGTTTCTCAGAGTCCACAGCCTCTCTTGGTTTGTCTCCCCCTCCGATTTCCCCCAACTCACTTCTCCTCTCCATCTCCCAATGTCCTCCATGTTATTCCTTATGCTCCACAAGTAAGTGAAACCATATGACAATTGACTTTTTCTGCTTTATTTATTTCACTCAGCATAATCTCCTCCAGTCCTGTCCATGTTGATACAAAAGTTGGGTATTCATCCTTTCTGATGGAGGCCTAATATAGTATATATGGACCATATCTTCTTTATACACTCATCTGCTGAAGGGCATCTTGGCTCTTTCCACAGTTTGGCGACTGTGGCCGTTGCTGCTATAAACATTGGGGTACAGATAGCCCCCTACATCTGTATCTTTGGGGTAAATACCCAGTAGTGAAATTGCAGGGTCATAAGGTAGCTCTATTTTTAATTTCTTAAGGAATGACCACACTGTTTTCCAAAGTGGCTGCACCAACTTGCATTCCCACCAACAGTGTATGAGGGCTCGCCCCTTTCTCCATATCCTCTCCAACATTTGTTGTTTCCTATCTTAACATCTCTTTTTTTTTTTCTTCATAGAATATGATTTCATCCTGAATCTTCTCAGAACTTAATTCCATTGCAGTATAGGCATTTTGCTTATGTACCTCTGCTAGGCAATGCAAACCAAATATTTAATCAAGCTCATGAGATATTTAACTCTATGGCAACTCCACTCTCATTAAATGAGGCAAGTCTGTAAAATCCAAAAGATACAGGCTTTAAATCCAGTAAATTTAGAATTTGAATTTTATGTGTGATGCAGCACATCCAATAAAGATAAGTTTCTATTCCCTCATATTGAAAAAAACGGGACCAAAAAGACCTACTCCCATGGAGTTACGATGAAGTTTGAGGTAATACATACGAAAAATAGCAGTTTAACATTTGCTTTGTAATTCAAACCTTAGTTGTCTCCCAAACTTCATGTGAAAAACAGGTATCTACAGTTTGTTCTGGTGAAAAGAGACAACAGTGTCATGGGTTCTCTCAAAGGAATGGTGTAAGCTATCTGGATTCCCAGAACAAGAGTGCCTGTTAGTTTTCCCAACATTCAGGACACGGCATCCATGATATAGATGGACCACCTGATTCTTTCTTCACTGGATATATTTCTTAAACTCTCACAGTATAGCATTTTTTATGCATCTTTTCACACTAGGTATCTCCTTTGTTTGGGTTCACTTTTCAAAGTTTTATGTACTCAGTTACTGAAATAAAATCTCAACAAGTCTTCTCTCCAAAATGATTTTTAAGATTGGGATATGGGTTTTATCTATAAACAATAGTGAAGCTTGTAATCAGAGAGTTTTTGCATTATCTTAGCAAAGTTCCTGGAATATAGAAGATTGTGATTTTTTTTTTAATTATTGGGAAGAATGAATGGTAATGTTAATATAATCATTCAAATGTGATAATAAGCCATGCCTTGTTTTCATTCCTGGTCACTTGTTTGCCTGGATAATTTTCCTGGATAATTCTCCCATTAGTCCTAGAATAAATAGCATTACTTGTCTTGTTATTTATCTTTTTCTGACATTGGAACTTTAGCAAAGTACACAAATAATTACATTTTGAATCTTCTAAATACAAAAGGTTTGAATTAAGTAACAGAAAATTCAAATTCAGCAGATTGCATTAAAATGGGACTAGGAGTCAATTCTATAATTTTCATTACAATTATTCTACCTGTGTCTGAATATTAATAATTATAAAATTTAGTTTCTTGAGAAATGTTATTAACAATAGCTATCAAATAGTATTTATGGTCTCAGTATATGCTTGAAATGCCTGTCAATGTTTTTGTGCTGAAATTGGTCAAAGAAGAAATTTATCTCTCCTCATTAAGGTGTACACATTGAGGAAAATTGACAAATGTGGGCCATTTTATGAACACAATAATCAATATTCCTCATATAACAAAAATATTTAGATATATAGGTATATGTGTTTTTAGAATAGCTTAGTTATTTTATTGTTAATTCATGAAGAATACTACTTAGAGAGTCAGATTCTGAAGATTACAGAGCACAAAGATGAGAAATGTGTGTTTTTTGCAATGAGCATACAACAGTTCTACCTAAGTGATAACAATATTAGTGGAGTGTGCACTTTAAATTGTTTTTCCAGAATTGGGAATAAGTTTTTGCTGATCCATCCATATTTTATCAGCCTGTCTCTCTAATTAAAGGATACATTAGTGGTAGCTTCTGGAATGGAGCAAAACTCCTGGTCTGTGCAAGGTTAAAAATCACAATTGTGGCTTCATTAACATCCGAATTTCATCATTCAAGCTGACAAAATTGAGCACAATGCTATCAGGTGAGAAGTTAAGAATAGAAGAGGAGAGGAAAACAGATATCCACTGGTATAGAGATTGATTTGATGATAACATAGAATTTAAATGTGGGATAAGTCTCAAAGATTATCTATTTAATCCAAGTATTATAACAGTTCAGGAAACAGATGCCTCCCATCCAGGAAAATACATAACTTGTTCAAGAGCATATATCCCATAGAGATTAAAGGCAGAGGTGGGGAGATGGTATCATACCTCAGTTGTCCTGATTAGTATTTTATTTCCTGTTTTAACAGAAATTGTTTCCAGGGAACATGGAATAACAGGAAGGTGATTTATTCTGTAACAGATTTGCTTAAGCCACTCAGATTTCCTAGTTTTAGCCTCATTTCTTAGTGATTAATGAAAGAATGAAGGGAAGCAGCGCCTTAGAGGGGAAGGGATTCTTGCTTAGGAAACTGAATGACAACGAGATGAAGGAGCAGGAAAAGGACATGACGGGTTTTGTGGCAGACATGCTTATACACACCGGCTTACACAATCCTCACCACATCATGTCAGGTAGGTGTTACTCAGACATCTTTCAGAGTTGAGAACATGGCAGATTTCTTTACGTCACAAAATAAAGTCGTGATGGACTTGGAACTCCACTAAGTCACTAGCTGCCATTTTTGGAGTGTCTGAGATGGTATCTTTGCATAGATTATATCTAAATTTCATGTCAACTCCAAAAAAGAAGTTCAACACCCTCCCTAAGGTGAAAGCAAGCAACAATCTTGAATTTAAACTTGGAGGAACCTAGCATCTGCTGAAGTTCTTGTTCCTAAGACCACACCTGAGTGTCACTGTTATTTGACATTTCACTGCTCCCAGCCTAAATTTCTTTGTTTGAATGACAGCAGGGTTCCTCCTGCCTTGAGTATTCTTGTATGGATAATGCAGAAAACACCTGTAAAACTGGGTTTTGAAAAAAAAATAGTATTAATCCATTTTCCCTGGAAGTACATGAAATGGAAATAGAAGAACTTCTGGTAGGTGAATAGCCCCGTTCATTGCTGCTCCCAGAATAAAATTAGTCTTTTAAAAAATTATGTCTTTGTTAGTTTTAAAATACTTCCAAAATTAAACTATGTTTAAAAATCTTGAGTGCACATACTGCTTTGTAGATCTCTGCTATTAGAAAAGATAATGCAACCCAGTTTTCCAGGATTTCCTTATGGAATGCATTTTTAAAACTTTTTTCCCCTGTATATTTACAATCACATGGCAAATACTGAATTCTGTCTTTAAAAGTTAATTTTCATCTTATAAATAAATCTTTAATTCACTTCAAAATTAATTTTAACTCTATTGCTGTATGGATTAAATGTCTTTCACTGAATAAATCTTCTACATATTTTAATCCAAGTTACGTAGTTAATTATACTGTTGTTTCATTGAATTTCACACTATTCTCATTTAAATCTCACATTACTACTCAAGACATCAGTTTCCTTATAAGTTCTTAAGAAGCAGAGAATTTCTTTAATAATCAAGATTATTTACTTTCTGTGTAGTGTCTTCAAAGATCATCATTTTTATTAAACCTGCATTATAACTGATGTGCTGATATGTACAAATATTTATATAAAATTGATCTCTTGTTTATAAGAAGACAGTAATATGTTAAGACATTAGACCAAATACGATTATGTACAGCATCTCATGAATAATGAAAACATACAAGACTGCTAATCCCTTTTTGCCACAGAAAATTAAAAAAAAAAACCCTCACTAAGTGAAATGGTAAAATGTGACTCATCAAAACAGCTCTTATTTATAATCTATAACTGTGTCATTGAATTATGATACAACTCCATTTCCAGTTACAAACCACATTACTAATGTTTATATGCTTTTATATTCATATTTTTTAGATTATTTTGAACATGATGTTAAGATTGTCCCCGTGATTTATGCTTTTTTCCTTCTTACTATAACTCTAGAATTATGTACTCTGAGGCTATCTTTCAGATTCCATAAGTAAATTCATTTTGCTCAAAGTAATTGATCTTGACTGCAGTTAATGATCATACTTATTGCTACTAACATTTTTTAGATGACACTTCTGAGGTAAAATACTTCAAAAGTCATTATTAAAGGAGGCATATGTCATAGTTTTCCTATAAGTTATCTTTCCATTTTCTTTGAAGAGTTTATTGTCACAAATCATGATATTTCTGGTTTTCCTGTAATGAGATCTTGTAAGAGGATTCTCATGAGGGAAAGTAAAAGCTTATGATCTTAAGCAGGGATAAAAAGGTAGTTCTAAATTTACTGATCTACAGGAAGCTGATATGAAGAACAGAGAGCTTGCTGAGAATGATCTGTGGGCAGTGGCAATTAACTCTGAGGAGCTGTAAATGTTAGTGTTGGGTAGATTAACTTCACAACACTTTGTCCATCATATTTTGCTCTTTACCAATGTTTAAATCATGGTGTCTCAAGCAGTACTCTATTGTCTTTGATTTATATAAACACACACACACACACACACACACACACACGCACGCACACCCTTCCCGCAGGAGAAAGTCACTTTCTTTTGGTTGCTACCATAGAGCTTCTTTTATATTACAATGTTGACAATTCAACAGGAACTTAATTGAGGGGCCCAGATGCCTGTTAATTTCACAGCAATTCTGAAACAAGTTCACTTTGTGTATACCTTATGAGGCACATTTGAAATATGGTTAAGGGTTTGGCACCCAGAATGATTGGAGACCAGCCACATGCGTATATCCTCCCCCGGGGCAACACTGGAGAATTACTCTAGAGTCCTGGGTGTGTGGTGGGGTCTGAGTGGGCATCCTGACCTTCCTAGCCCCAATAAGCCTGAAGGCCCAGCTCAAATCAGTCTCTACTTTGGAGTGGACCTAGAATCACCTCTGTCTTACCTAGCTTCTAAATTAAACTTCCCCAGGTATCAGGCTTAAATACCAACTTTAACCTAAAATTAGACCTACTTTTAAAATTAACCTAAAATTAGACTTACAAATATATAGAATTCATAACTTGCTCACAATAAATATTCCATTGATATCAAGTACATTATTGAACCCAAAAATAAATTATTTGGGTTGTCCCCCACTCTACCTAACCAATGGAAGAATTATGCATGTAAATTCATGTACTGCAGAAACCTCTCTCAATTATGGCCTTATTTAAACAGAATCTCATGATATAAATGATCAAACGGTGGCATCTCTTTGTCATACTATCAAAACATTCTACTAGAGAACAAAATAAAAATGCATTGATTAAAACATACAGCATTCTATATGTGTCATATGTAAAGATTGCTTAGCATACCATGAATTATTTTCTTTCCTATAGAATTTTTAGTAGTTTTAATGATGCTTTTATAATATGCTTTTTAAAAAGAGGCCACAGACTAGATTTCTGGTGTATTTTCCTCTACTCAGAGCAATTGCTTTTTTATGACTTGTTTCCCTAGAGCTAAAGGGCAATGCTATCAACATGCTTTGTCATTTGCATCTGAGTATTTGAAATCTAATTTTAAACAAAATTAGATAAGTCTTGGAACTATAAACTTTGACTAACACCAAGTCGTGACTTACACATACATTGCCAAATAATGGCAAAAATTGTGTGTACCTTCAGCAAAAGGGCAAACTCACAAAGGGGCCCATTAATGAGAGTTTTCTCACAGTACAATTATTTCACAGTGTTCCATCCTAATGCCTAGCCTTTCAAGGATTTTTGACAGAGTTTTAAGTTTTTCTGATGAAATTCTGTGAGAACTCTAGATTATTATAATTGGATTCAAACCTCTTAAAACAGAATATTTGTACATAATGGAGATATTTCTCTACATTATGCAACATTTTTGCATTCTGCATTGTCTATGTTGATTTTGAAAAACAACTAGTACAGATCTTCATTGATTTACAATGAAGTTACATCCTCATAAACCCATCATAAGTTGAAAATATTGTAAATCAAAATGGGTTAGTATACATTACCTGCCAAACATTATAGCTTAGTCCAGCTGACCTTAAACCGAATCAGAACAATTATATTAGTTCACGTTGTGCAAAATCCTCCAACACAAAGCCCATTTTATAATAAAATGTTGAGGGGCGCATGGGTAACTCAGTCATTAACCATCTGCCTTCAGCTCAGGTCATGATCCTGGGGTCCTAGGATCAAGCCACATATCAGGCTCCCTGCTCAGCGGGAAGCCTGCTTCTTCCTCTCCCACTCCCCTACCTTGTGTTTCCTCTCTCGCAGTGTCTCTCTCTGTCAAATAAATAAGTAAAATCTTATAAAAAATAATAAGGTGTTGAAAATCTCATGTAATTTGTTGAATACTGTACTGAAAGTGAAAAGCAGAATGGTTGTATGGGTAGAGAATGGTTGTCAGTGGGACTTGTTGTGGACCCTCATGGTGTGGCTGACTGGGAGCCTCAGCTCACTACCCAGTGACAGGAGAGGGGATTGTAGTGCATAAGGGAAGGCTCCAAGAAGATCCAAATTCAAAATTCTGAGTATGTTTTCTACCAAGTGTGTATGGCATTTGCAGTATTGTAAAGTCTAAAAAACATAAATTGAAGCTGAACTATTATTGCATGTCAGTATGTCAGAGCATCTGTATAACTTCTGTTGGTTTACCATTATTTCTGTTGTAAACTATCATTGACAGATACGATGAGAGAATAGCAGCCCCCTTGGCTTCCTTAATTGCATGGAAAATGTGACTTGAACATTCTTCCATCTCAGAAATCTCTCAAATTGACAGATATGTGCTTATTTAAGTAACTTTTGTATTTTACTTAAAAATATGACATAATATGCATTTTTAGGAATGGTTAAAATCAACTCTGTGGTTTACAATAGCAATCAAAAAGTAAGTGGCTCTTTGGACCAGAGTTTTGTTTTGTTTTTCAATAAATCAAGGACAAGAGAACCCTGCTTGAGACCCTAGGCTTAAAACATTGATAGGGAGCAAATTATGATGGACAAAGTATTCTGAAATTTATCTAAAAATCTGTATTTTAAAAAATCAGTATTTTTAATTTAGTAATGCATGTATTTTCAAGGATGTGTTCCTAGCAGACACAACAAAAATTTCTGAAGTAGCTTCTCCATTTTCTGGGTAATATTTATTTGAGTAGCAAACATGAGTGCCTGAAGCAGTGTTGAGGATATCTGTTCATTACTAAGTACAACACCACTTGACCACAAGCTCAAAATAATCACAGAAGTCATTGCCTCACAGTTTTCTGGAATAATATTTGGTCAAGGAAATCTCAGCCTCAGGCAGTAACAGAGATCATTGGGTCTTATAATCCTGTGTCTGGAAGAAATTTGCAGAATTCTGTCTATATCCTACCCTCAGACTGCCACTTCACCTGTCACCTCATGTCTTCAGGAAAATGTTCCAAAACTAGGGTTACCAAATAATAGTCAATCTAATTGGCAGTCCAGTAAATTACTTCTGGAAGTTTTACGTCTCTGGGTTCCGTAGGGGAACTAGGAAATACTAAGATTCTCATCCTCTGATTTTCCCTTTAAAGCAGTTCATTTGTCCTTATCATGACCGAATTGTACTGTTTTTCCTTTTGTCTTATTCTCAAAACTGTAGTTACCACTGTCTCCTCAAAGAGACATGAGAGATACACATTCTGTCGCAGTACCATTTACCCCTGAGACCACAGATGCTCAGATGAATGTTGGCAGAATTATTAGCTTTTTGTAACGATGTTGATAGCAAAAATCTTGTGAGACATATTTGAACTATTATCAGTTAGGTGCCTAGAAAGAAAAATACAGAGAGGAATATGTTCATTGGAGTGCAGGTCAGTGATTAATAGCAATAGTACTTCATACAGATAAAAAGAGAGAATTAAGGTAATTGTCAATAATTATCTCTTTTTATTATATGTCATATATATATATGAAAAAATATATGTGTGAAAACATTAACATGTATATAGGAAATCAGATAACTTTGTGTCTTTAAATGCTGCTGGTAATTTTTTTTTATTTATTTTTATTTTTTTTAAAGATTTTATTTATTGATTTGAAGAGAGAGATCACAAGTAGGCAGAGAAGCAGGCAGAGAGAGGAGGAAGCAGGCTCCCCGCTGAGCAGAGAGCCTGATGCGGGGCTCGATCCCAGGACCCTGAGATCATGACCTGAGCCGAAGGCAGCGGCTTAATCCACTGAGCCACCCAGGCGCCCCGCTGCTGGTAATTATTAATAACCAGAGCACCAACTTGACTTGAGTGATACATTAAGCGCTATGTTGTACAATTTATACATATTTCCTCAGTTTTTTTTTAAAGATTTTATTTATTTTTGAGAGGGAGAGCGAGCAGGAGTGGGGGAGGGGCAGAGGGAGAAGCTGCCGACTCCCCGCTGAGTAGGGACCCGATGTGGGACTCAGTCCCAGGACCCTGGGATCATGACCTGAGCTGAAGGCAGAGGCTTAACCAACTGAGTCACCCAGGCGCCCTATATTTCCGCATTTAATCATAACAGTAATCTTAAGAAGTTCTTGTGTTCATTTCAAAGAACTGAAACAAAAAGTGTGAAAAAAAATGCCACTTGCCCAACGTCAAGTATTGAGCTGTGACTGGAACCACATCTTTATTAAGAAAATGTCCTTCCCAGTCTCACTCAGATAAACACAAATTTGCTCAGGGATCGAGTTGTCCTGTCACTCACCTCCTCACTCGATGAGCAGCAACTAAAACAGCAATCAACGAGAACCGATTAGAACTGCCAAAATAAGGAATGACATGCTTTGGAGAAGACAATATTTACTCCTTTCAATTATTTCCCAAAATAACCGGTTAAAGAGTAGATGAAAAGAATAATCAGCCGAATGCAAAACCATTGCCTCCACCCACATTTGCATAATACGGTGGGGGTGTTTATTCCCACTTTTTCTTACTTTCATAGAAATAAGTGACTTTATGCTGTACTCCCCAGGAGACAAATGTGTGGGAGAAATATATCTGACTAATATATTTAAGAAAAGAAATGAGCGTGGTTGACTCAGTGCCTCCCAGGTCTCCTTTGAGCCCAGCTGTTTTGCAAGACATAGGCAACCCCTTCCGCTTCGGGGGAGTAAGCTCCTAGCCTGGCTCTTGCCCTGCAGGGGAGGCGTGCAGAAGTCCACGGACACTAGACACTGCCTGACGAAGTCTGCAGAATTCTAGGCTGAAGGATAAGCAGTACATTTTGCCAAATTAATTGATGTTCTCATCTCTACTGTGTTATCAATAATTAACCTGCCATTCCACTTTTCATTTTTCTGTTCTATGTCTTATTTCAAATCTGAGAAAGTAGAAAGGGATTTTTTTTTTTACTGGCTTCAGGAAAGTCCAGCATCCCACAGTATAATGGGAAGCCTTGAAAATATATAAGTTTTGGTATTTGAGAACCAAATATGAAAGAAATTTGGTGTATTACTAATGAAAGTCCTTAGGATATAAAGTCAGCCTTTCACAGTGGCTTATCCATAGGGGATTAGTTGTTTTTAAAGGTTCAGTGTTACTTTTTTTTTTTTTTTAAAGAATTTATTTATTTATTTGACAGAGAGATCACAAGTAGTCAGAGAGGCAGGCAGAGAGAGAGAGGAGGAAGCAGGCTCTCTGCAGAGCAGAGCCCAATGTGGGACTCGATCCCAGGACTCTGAGATCATGACCTGAGTCAAAGGCAGAGGCTTAACCCACTGAGCCACCCAGGCGTCCCAAAGGTTCAGTGTTACTTTTAATGGGCCTTTGGCTGATTAAATATGGGTTCTACAGAACTTAATAATCAGGAAGAGAATTATCTGCCGCTGACACTGATCTAACCTAAGACATGAGATGGTCTTTCATGACGGAACACGATTCCATCCAAGCTGACAGATTTCATGTAGCAAATAAATTGAATAAATGGAGACTTTGAGACCTACTGTGCTTATTTAAAACAAGCAAAAATTCATTGAACTAACATTTACATACATGAAATGTGGATTGTTTTCTGTGTTTTCCTTGTGCTTCTCAGCCATTATCTCAGATTAGAATTTATAATTGGAAAGGTAGCTACATTTCGAGTGAGAAGTTCAGAGAGTGACCAATGTGTGAGCTAGATCGTGGCAGATCAGACATTCCATATTCTGTTGGTTTTTACATACATTATGGTTTTTTTACATACATAATGGTTTTAACTACACCAAAGGTTAAAAGGAAAGAAATACCTAAGGGTACAAGTTTTTCATAACATATGCTTTCTTTTGAGTTAGACCCCCTCGTTTGGTCTCAGAACAGAACCTGAACTGCTTTGGTTTCCAGAACTCTGATTAAAAATGTTAGATTTCAGAGATTCGAACTATGACTCCATCCACATAATCTCAGTAGATCTTATCATACAAAATATGATAGGCCATTAATCTATAAGGAATATGCCATCAACTTCAATTGAGGACAAAAAACATGCCCATAAAATCATCACAATTGTTAAGATGTAAGAAGGCAACTTAGAAAACCTAAGCTAGAAGATTCTGTGTCTAGGAATGTCACTTCTCAGGAAATCCAGGAGTGATTGGCTTGATTTAAAAATATTCCTTGGTCTTGATGATTGGTAGTAGTGAAAAGTGAAAACATAATAAACTTAAGCCAATTAAGATTGAGGAGGAGAGAGTTTCCACAAGAAAAATGTTGTGATTTTTAAAGGAGAGGATAAATACCTTTGAAAGGGGACAAATGAGATCTTTGCCAAGCCATTGAGATAAGAAAGCAGAAGAGGCACCCTTTGGTGTCATTAGTTTTCAGGAATGTGTTAAAGAAAGGATACCTGTTTTGGTTTCTACCAGATCTGAAAGAGTGGCTGGGTTCCATTTAAAATAAATAAACACACAATAGCAGGGAAAAAAGCAAGGTCTTATTGATGGGGAGCCTCATCTGAGAAAGAGTCCAAAAAACTTTGTGAGGTATCCTCTTAAAAATTAAATCTAAAGGGCCCACAAAACATCACAATTTAAAGATAAGAACTAAGTAGTTAAGGAAATATTAGAAACATTACCCAGAGAAGGTATGAACAATTTTGAGAGGGAATGACTAGTAACATGACTGTATATAATCACATATTTCTTGATGCCCGGAAATGTAGTTAATGCAGGTGGGGAACCCCTGTGTTCCGCAAACATGCAAGGAGCCGGCACCAGGCACCTGGAGCAGAGCCAGGCTGGGCAATAATAAATGGTATTCATCCTTGGTCTGACGGCAGAATGTCCCCTCGGTGGAAATATTCAGAAGAGGGGTGTGAAGATATACAATATTTCTTTGAATATTCATTGATTTTTGCAGACCCAAACTTTGCTCATTTGCTCTATGAAACCAAGGGGCTTCACAATACAAAAATAGACAATTCCGTAGGGAATGCAAATGTCTAGCACCACCAGAGAAAGGGTAAGATAAACCTTTATATTTAGCAAAATTGCTTGCTCCAAATGTGGTAGAGGAGAAAAAAGGTGAACATAGGCTAAACTGCTAAAAAGGCTCAGCGGAGCCTTCTTCTAAGTACCGGAGTAAAAGGAAGCAAAAGTTTCAAAAAAGGCATAGCTCCTACTACAGAGAAAGAGCAGGTAGAAAGAAATGCTAATCGTGGCTGGAAATACTCAAAAGGTGAAAGAAAAAAAGGCATCAGGGCTTCGCGGTGATGCGTGGAGATATGGGTCCAGAGGAGGCTTTTTCCTTTTTTTGTATGATGCCCAATAACACAGGAAAAAAGAGATCTCAAGATCTGGGAACTGGGCCACCACCAGTGCAAATTTCCACACATTGCTAAAAGGCACATATGCCTCAAATGCCACTTTCTGAGTGAGAAGACAGTATGAGTAAGTGGATGACAGTCCTGGCATCGGCTTCCGAAGGGCGAGCGTTCCGCTGCTCAGCCTTCCCAGTGGGTTATCTACGTGGGCATCCCAGAAAGCCACTTCTCCTCCCAGTGTCAACAAGTTTGAGTTTTCGAATTTAATTTTTTTTTTTTTTTACTTTCACAAGAACTATGAACTTTGATATATATAACAATTTTATATTCATTATTTGCCTGAGGGGATTATATTTGGGACTGTAAGGTTTTCTTCTGAACTGCATAATGGGAGGAGTGTCTCTCAGATATAGGGAATGTGTAACCAACTACCATCAGTCTCTTCCCGTAGCTCTTATTGAATCTCATCGATTGCCACCACTATTTAATTTCTTCTCATAATCTCAGGTGAGGAACACTGAACAAAGTAGTCATGGGTAATTTGTGCCAGGAAACGAGGAGGAAATACTCAGTTTAGGGTTTAGCAAAGCCTTAGAGATACTTTAATTAATCACCTGTCCTAAGCCAGTGCTTCTCCAACTTTAATGTACATAAGAATTGCCTGGGGATCCTGTTAAACTACAGAATAAGTGAATCTGTGCTGGGTCTGAAACTCTGCATTTCTAGAAAATTCTGCATTTCTAACAAGCCCCCAGTGATTTCTCTGGTCTGAAATGGTAAGGTTCTAACCCACTTCAAAGTCCCTGGGAAAGACACTAACTTCCTGCCAGCATATCCAGGAGGATTTACACAGAAGCCAGGTTGGCACTCAGGGAGTGGCATCATGAAGATAGAAACAGAGCTAGGCTGATCGGTCACCTCTCTCCTCCGGGAAAATGAGCAGCTGCAATCAGGGCTAGTCATAGAATTAGTTGTTTAATCTAACAAGAAAAAAAAAAAAAATCTGAGGAGTATAAGGGGAAAATATTTATTTCCCATTCCTCATATTTCTGTGAAAAAGGAACAAATTCCTACCTCAGAACCCAAGGAGTAAACATCTGGGAAAAACACACCCAGCTCCACTTTGCTTCTTCCCTTTTCTCTGTCTAAGGGCAGAGAAATGACACATTTGCTTCATTGGCTCTGGGCATTCCAAGTTCTCTTGTGGGGCCACCAAGCTTGAAGTGTGCCTACTTCCTCTTCTCCTTCAGAGGACAAGCTTTCCCTGGTCAGAAAGGCCCTTTCTATTCACCGCTGCCATTATTGTGTGGGTCAGTATGTTTAAGCCTGAAGTGAAGCATTTCAAATCCAAACAGCCATATTCTCTTCTCTTTCTTTTCTTTTCTTTTCTTTTTTTTTTTTAGATTTTCTTTATTTATTCATGGAAGACAAAGAGCAGGAGACGGAGGCAGAGGCAGAAGCAAACTCCCAACTGAACACAGAGAGCCGGATGTGGGCCTCGATCCCAGGACCTGAGCTGAAGGCAGACGCCCAAGCAACTGAGCCACCTAGGCACCCCGAACAGCTCTATTCTTAAAGCCACATTCATCAAACAGCTTGATCAGTAATAAAGATACCATTTTTCTCCACGTATCTAATTCCTCTGTATTATTTTTCAGTGAGTTCCCAACTCGGGAAGAGAAGGTATAAGTACTCCTCAGGGGCCACCTAAAAGACCAGTGGTAAATACAATATTCTTGAAACGCTTCCTGATTTGTGCTTTTCTATCACAGAACTGGTTTCTCTGCTGATTCTATCTGCTACTGGGCTGAATCATGAGACTGCACTGAAAGAGGAAGAAATAAATGAATAGGCTGCTCCTTTCTGACCTTAAGGATTGTTTGAGGAAGAAGGAAGATAGTGGTTATGTGATGGAGTCTCCCCACCGAATTGTCACTTTGTCCCTTTGGTCCTCATCTTTGCAAAGTATAAGTTTTAAATACATCCAAATATGCACTGTGGGGCCTGAACACATAAAGCAAGTGTCCTGTTGTCATGGAACTAGCATGAAGGAAGCCATGGGTCCCCTGAAGAACTGTAGCTCCACCTCAGGGCCCCACCCACCAAGGTGTCTGAGAGATTACACAGGTAAAGCATGAGAATATTGGGTGAAGTCATTAGTTAAGATACAGCAATTATTCTCTACCTCCACCCCCAATCCATGTGAAGGGAGCAGGCTGTTGAGAAATAATTGTTTAATTCACAAAATAAAAAGAAAGTACTGAGCAGATGAGTAAAAATTTAGAGACCTGGGGTTAGGGGGAAAAATAAAAGGCTTCTGAGTGTGAGGACTTTCAGATGAAAACCAAATGAACAAGAACCATAGATCCTAGCTGTCGGTGTAGGCATGTCCCACAAAATGCCAAACCAATCCAGTGCAAAGACACCACTATTACTTGTCCAGTAGTCATACCAGAATAGACCCTCATGGCAGGAATAGAACGGAAGTTCATGAACCTGAGATCCTCTTAACCACCCCTAGACACATAAGACCTTGTATATACAATTGCCATTTGGGGGAAGCGGGAGGGGAACACGATCTAAAGGAGATTCATGTCTGTAAAAAGAACTACTTAAGCCAGCCCTGGTGGGAAGTTGAACTATGAATAAATTATTTTAACAGGGAAAAAAACTGTTATCTGAAATATCTATTATCGGAGATATCTGTTTCTTTACCGGTGGCATGAGGTTAATAGGAAATATCAGAGAAGCTATGGAATAAATAAATAGAAGCTACACTTTCTGTACTGACCAAATTAAAAAAGAAAATGAGAATGGAGGTGAAGAATGATAAAGATAAATCCAGGTGACTAAATCTCAATCTAATAGTATTTGAGAAATGGACAAACAAAAACAAACAAACAAACAAAAACGGAAGACAGGCAACCATGAAAGATAAGAATTACTAACAGGTATAGAGAAATATGGAATCTTAAACGTATTTTTACCAATTGCACACATATGCACAAAATTTTATACCTTTATATATTGCTGTAAAATTGAATATGTAAATAATATAGAAAAGATTATAAGAGAATTCACAGAAGAGAAAAAGAGTATCAATAATTTAAAGAAAACAAATGTGTCTCAAAGTTCTTATTGGCAAAACTGTATATTAAAAGAAAATGTGTGGTGCCTGGGTGGCTCAATCAGTTGAGTGTCTGACTGTCTGACTATTGATTTGGCTCAGATCATGATCTCAAGGTCTTGGGATAGAGCCCCACATCAGGCTCCGTGCTCAGTGGGGAGTCTGCTTGAGGAATCTCTCTCTCCTTTTCTCTCTCTGTCCCTCCCCCTGCTCATGTGCTCATTCTCTCTCTAAAATAAATCTTTAGAAAAACAAAAAGAAGACAATGGAACAAGTCCTTCTAACATCTGGGGGAAAGTATTTTCCATCTAGAATTGAAAACCCTGGCAGGTTATCAATAATAACTGAGTCAGAACAAAGCCATTACAAAGTTCCCAAACTTGGAAATTTATTTCCGGTCCATCTTTTCTTAGGAAATCTATTGAGCATGGACCTCAGAAAAAAGGAGAATAAGTCAAGGAAAGATCCTGAGATCCAGTCAATAGTGATTCCAAACCTGAAGATCAGTGAAAGAAAATTCTAGGTTAAAAGTCAAAGCAAGAAGACAGAGTTCTCTGGGAAGGAGGTCATGAGTATGAAGAAATGGTATGTATCAAAACTGATGGTACAATAGAAAATTTGGAAAAAAAAAAGAGATTATGTAATAAAACATAGATTAAAAGGGAAATGGTAAATTCGTTAATATTGTATTAACATTCTAGGGGCACCTGAGTGGCTCAGTGGGTTAAAGCCTCTGCCTTCGGCTCAGGTCATGATCCCAGGGTCCTGGGATAGAGCCCCGCATCTGGCTCTCTGCTCTGCGGAGGGCCTGCTTCCTCCTCTCTCTCTGCCTGCCTCCCTGCCTGCTTGTGATCTCTCTCTCTCTGTCAAATGAATAAATAAAATCTTTTAAAAAATATATATTAACATTCTAATTAATAATTAATGGAAAATATATAACATAATGAGAGATAGCATTAATAATTAATATGATATTACTAAGAAAATGTACAGAACTTAGGGTAAAAATAACAGAGGGTTAAAGCAAATTAAAATATTGCACCATTTTGAGGAAATATTGCCATCTATGTTAGGGTACCAGAGAAGCCGATAGCATAGCAGGCTTCAAACTGCACTGATTTTATTAGGGTAAGTGATTGTGTGAGGATGTGGGCAGGAAGCTGTGCAGGTGACAGGCTCTCAAAGGGCTATCTAGGCAAATCTGATTATGAGTGAGGAAGCTAGGGGGGGTAGGTACAAAAGGAGCCTCCTAGAGTGTCTCAGGAAGGGACAGTGGGCCCTCCCGTAGTTCCTGAGCCAGTGACAGCCATGAGAAGAGTCCAGTGTGGCCTAAGACTGGGCCTGCCTTGTGGCCCTCCCATGCACAGTCCTTGGCTAGGAGCAGCCCCCCCGGAACTCTGGCCTCGGGATCAATGCAGCGCCAACTCTGATTTCAGAGAACAGAAGCGGGGATCCTTGGGTATTCTGCTCCCTGCAGGTGGAGGTTGACAAGGCTCATTCTCAGGGCTACCATGGCATCTAAGAAAATTCATTTGATCCAAGGAATATTCTCTTTTGACTGCCCAGTGATCATGACAGTATAGTCAAAGAACACTCACACCGCTTGGCTTTGAAGTGTCAAGATGACATAGTCATAATCAAGCATCAGACTTGCCAATTGTTTTCCAGCCTGAGAATCAATGTCTACACAGTGTGGTTACTAATAGCTGTCATCTTCCAGAAGCAAAATAATATTATAAATATCAGCAATGGAACGGTGGACGAGAGCAAGAGGAGTAGATAAAGGAGAGGGCAGTTATCGTCTCTTCTAACCAAGTGAGAAGTCAAGAGATAATTTCTAGTTAAGATAATAAGAAATGTGGCTTACGTGTTTCTATTTATTCTAATATTTGAACCAACTGAAAAATTAAATTTCACGATATGATTGCATCGGTAGGAAGAGGAATGAATGGGTGGGTGGTGATATAAATGAGCTAAACCATTATCATTCAGAGAGATCAATAATAATGTAAGAATGTTACCTGTTTTACACATGTATCCCCCAGACCTAAAAACAAAACCTATTTTGAATTTATAATCTCCTGCAATAAAGACTTGAGGTCAAGAAGATTCAGTTTAAGAAATTTTTGCACCTTATTATATAACTTTCAGTACATTAGACACATTTACCTTTATGATTTTGATAAAAGGGTTAAGAAAAATACTAAGTCACTAATTCTATCACCCAGACATAACCTTTTTTTAAATTTTTGGTTCTGAGTTTTCATGTTATAATTACATTCTTGCCTTAAATGATACATGTTGTGTTGCAAGCTTTTAAATTTAATAGTAATTATAAATATGTCTCCATATCCTTACACATTCTTGAAAACTATGTTTTTGGCTACTTTTACATGAATCATGTCATGAAAACTTGCCAAGAAAATATTTAACCTATATAAACTCTAACACTTAGGTTGTCTCCATTTCCATTTTTAACAATTACCAAAAAAATACTTAATGAAATTATCTTTCTTATATATACATATAATATACATAAATATATGTATTTACATACATACATATATATTACATATTTATAATTGTCTTTTTGACAAATCCCAATACATGATATTATTGTATCAAAATCACAGACATTTTGAGTTTAGGACAGATAGATAGGCAGACAGATAAGAGAGTTTCTCCTTCAAATGTATTTATCATGTATTTCCTCCATTCTCAATTACAATCTACAAGTGCCTGTTTCCTACTTGTTGCTAGCATTTTTTCCCCCTTTCTTTGGTCCTTTCCAAGGGTACTCCTTGTTATTTTAATTGCGTTTCTTGTTTGATTGGGAGAGAAGTTCAATACATTTCATAAGTTTATTAGCTGCCTTTTATGTCTTAAGCATTGTCAGCTTATAATTCCTCCTCTATTTTTCTATGGAAATGCCCCTTTTCATGTGTTTTAACGTGTAGACATTTTAAATTTATGTGTGACCGAATCTATCAAGCTTTCTACTTGTATTTTTTATATTTCTTTTGTTCCAATGCATCTGCAAGGCTGAGTCCTATTTATCTTACAGGCTTGTTTCTCATCAAAGGCACAGCCTCATCCCATATGCTGCACAGACGGAGACAACACAGACACAATGCTGCTGTGTATCCCACAGTGTGTGTGCCCATCTGGCAGAACTCCGGGGCCCCAGCCCCCCACCCCTGTGTGAAATACCAAAGCCAGCTTCTCTGGGCATTCACAGTGATGCTCAGGAATGTCAGTCCCAAGGTATTATTGTCTTAAAGACACTTTCTGAGTTTTCATAAGCAGTTTCTATAAATGTCAGCTGTATATCTTTGATCTTCTTCTCTTAACGCATGTCTCCTACCTTCAATAAGCATTCATTCCATGCTGTGGATATTAAGCAGTTTGGTAACACAGCCCTTTTTCTTTGGCATTCAGGTAAATTGGGAAACCTCTTCGCCAAACGTGGGTTTTGAACTTTCAAAAAACCGAAACAGGCTGCAAAAGTAACATGATTAAAACAAAAACTTTAAAGAAATTCAGTGAGAAAAGTCACAGAGTTATAAATACAAAGAGTAGTTAGAAAATGATTTGTATAAAAACTATAGATTTAGAAAAAATAGCTGTCCTGAATCTTGTCTTACAAGGATTTAGGAACAATTCTATTTAATCGTCCTGATGCAAACCGAAATTTGGTTGCTGAGGTCTTGCAAATTCAAGTTTATTCAAGCATAATGGGCTTAACGTTCCCTTTCCCACCCCCCATTGGGGGTGGGGAAGATTGTGATAAGATTCACAAATCTAAATCCTCCCTTCCCAGCCTTCTATTTATTTGGAAATGGAAGATTCCCCCTTCCAAGCAGTTGTGCATACCTCTTGTGATAGAAACTTGACTGTGTCTTGTCTTTAAATCTTCCGCAAATCTACACCCAACACCAACTAAATTTATACTCTAGGGAGACAGATTTTTCAGAAGAAACATGCAAGAGTATCCTTTCATCTCAGATATGTAGGAACAATTAATGTTACACATATTCATGCCTGTGGTTTCAGTAATGCTAATAGAAAAGAATTTTTTTTCCTTCTATAGAAATGGTTGTCTAGGGAATGAAAATGTCCACAGTGGTCACTGTCAACAAAGGCGGATTGTGAAAGAATGCATTTTTTTTAAAAGATTTTATTTATTTATTTGACAGAGAGAGAGTGCAAGCAGGCAGAGAAGTAGACAGAGGGAGAGGGAAAAGCAGGCTCCCCGCTAAGCAGGGAGCCCAATGTGGGGCTCCTTCCTAGGACCCCGGGACCACAACCCAAGCCTAAGGCAGACACCCAACCAACTGAGCCATGCAGGTACCCCCAAAAATGCATTTTTAAGAGGAGGGATTCAGAGTAATATGTACATGCCTGGGTTGAATGCTTACTTACTCTAGTTCTAGTACAGCAGATGCTGTGGGTATGGATATAAAAATTAATACAGCAAAACGGTTGGGGAAAAACAGAAGTGTTATTCTTAGAGGAGAAGTTTCTCTGGCCTGACTTAAGAAAAAATGTTGATGTGGACTAAGGGGAGCAGCCCGTCTGGTTATCTCTCAGTCCCGCCTTGTCAGAGACCTGGGGCAAGTTATTGAACTTCTTTGAATGTTATATTCATTACGTTTAAAAGAGAAATAATATTACCTGATAATCATAATAGCACCTATCTTGTAGGTTGCTATTAGGATCGGAAGCAATGCATGTATGTAGTCATTTGCACTTACAAAAGCGCAATATATAATAGCATTTGTTTCTCATGCCATCCTCTTCTCTATAATTCACTTTGCATTTGTAGACAGTCTTGAATATTCCATAAGTGCCGTCATAAACTATTTTCACTTTCCACATGGCAAATATAAAAAGGGCCCTCATTTTCAAAGAGTCATTTTTAGTCGTATTTTCTTCCCTTTCTTTTTTTTCCCTTTTTAAGAAGAAAGCAATGTTACACTGATTCATTATAATTCTCTGTGAAACATTATCTGAAATTACTTTTTCAAAGAAGACCTAGCCTGTACATTTTTTGTTATTACATTTAAACAAGGGATCCACCTATTCTAAAATAATCATATTTCTACAAGTTCAATCCTAAGTAAATCTAGAAAAACTGATACTAAGTAAAAACTCGCCATTTTAAAAATCAAGAGTTGTTGGAGTGGCTAGAATGCTAAGTGAAGTTTATCCCCTCTGGCCAGTTTTCTCTTTCAAGTATACCATGCTTTCTGTAAATCCCCATCAAAAAAAAAAAAATATGTCCTTGAGAAAGTTCTGTTTCTCTCATGTTTTATTTTTCATGCCATCAGCCATCCTTCTGGGGGTTTGCTATACCTCTTTGATGAAGGGGGCTGGAAAACAGTACTGATCAGGTTCGCTGCTCTGCCGTCAGCGGCTCTGGCTGAACTCGCTTGAGCTATGGCAGACCTCAGGGGCGTCAGGTGCATTTCCCTGGAGCCTATGATCGAAAAATTCATCCGACCCGTGGGCTGATAATTGCATCTAACATCAAAAACCACAATACTAAGAGGATGTGGCACCCGGGTAGCTGAGTTGGTTGAGCGTCTGTCTCTTAATTTCCTCTGGGGTAGTGATCTCAGAGTCAGGAGACCTAGGCCCACAGGACTCGCACTGGGTGTGGTACCTTCCCAGGCTTCTCTCTCTCCTTCTCCCCAAGCCCCTCCCTTCCTCATCTCTTTCTCTTTCTTGCATGGGCTCTCTCTCTCTCTCTAAAAATATTAAAAAAATATATATACTAAGAATAAACGTTGAGCATTTCCTATGTGTCCGACACTCTTCTAAATATTTTACATGCATAATTCATGTAATCCTCACTATAGCCTTATAATGAAAGTATTATTGTTATCCCCATTTTACAGGCAAGAAAATTAAACAGGAGAAAAATTAACAATATCAAATAACTATTGAATGGGTCCTAGCACAAGAGATATAAAAAATAATGAATTGGTTATACATTTATGAAGTATACTTATGTCTGGGGTTACTGATACCATGATCATTTCTGTGCACTTTAATCCCCAAAGCAGGTGCTGAAAACCTTAGTATATCAACGTGCACATTCATTTTTCATGGTAAAGAACAATATATGGGATAAATCAAATATTATTTATCTTTCCCCAGTGTTGTGCACCTGAAATTCTAATGAATATACCAATCATTTGCAATCTTGTTAGAAACAGATCCCACTTCAGTGTCTGGTGGTTCCTGAGATTACGCATTTCTGACAAGCCTGAAGATGATACCAAATTACCAGTCTTCAGGCCACACTTTGAGTAGCAAGCTGTAGTCTGTCTCTAAATTCAACTTAATCAAAGTCTTGACCCTTTATTTCAATGAAATCCCCTTGTTGTAATTTGCAAAGAATGTCAGTTTAGTTATTGCATAAATGACTTTCCTTGGCGAGGTTTACATCTTCTTAAAAACTGCATAAACATAATCCCATCTGACCATTGCACAAATTCACAATATATACTCCAAATTCAACTACGAGAATAATGACACCAAGCAAATACATGATTGTCACTGGGAGGGCTAGTGAGATGCCCAAAGAAAAGTGTATACAATGAAAAAAAAAAAAAAAAGCACTGTGAATGAGTACAAATATGTGCATGCAGAAAAATCACATCCATATACCACAAAATTGAATGTACCCATTTATTAAGTAAACACTATCACTCCCTATCTAAGTCTTTAATGGTAATCTGACTGCTGATATCTGATGTCAGCAATATTTTTTTCATGTAAACTTCTCAAATCCTAGTTTAGTTCCGCTACATAAATCCTATGAAAGCTGTACTAGAACAAAAGTTGTTTTCCCATTCTCAACATTTGCCTAAAATTGCCTACCCTCAAATTAGGTTTTACAGCAATTTCATGGATATTTTAGTTCAAATGTTGCCTTTCTTCTGAGCTTTTCAGATTGACCATGTCAAATGCCGATCGGCAGTACCATGGGGTGGTGGTGGGATTACATGGTCACAAGACAGGGAACAAGGTAAGAGTAGGAGGAAAAAAGTATCAATCACTCCACAGTATTCATAATTAAGCACTTTGTGGAAAGTATCACAGCCTCAGGAAGCCACCTGAAATTAGCCTTAAGCAGTGACCACTTCCTGCACCTGTATTGTCAGCATCTTGGGCTCAGCTGGAGAGCAGAGGGCACTCTGTGCTTGGAGTGCTCTCAGGAACCAGCCACACCTGCAGCTTCACAAGTGATGAGCATTGAAACAGAAATTACCAGTGTCACAATTAACCTTGACGAGCCATGATCATCGAATACTCAGTTTAAGAGTATATACAGGGGGCGTGCCTGGGTGGCTCGGTGGGTTAAGCCTCTGCTTTCGGCTCAGATCATGATCCTGGGGTCCTCGGATCGAGCCCCACATCGGGCTCTCTGCTCAGCAGGGAGCCTGCTTCCCTTCCTCTCTCTCTCTCTGCCTGCCTCTCTGCCTACTTGTGATCTCTCTCTCTGTCAAATAAATAAATAAATCTTAAAAAAAAAAAAAAAAAAAAGAGTATATACAGGGGCGCCTGACTGGCTCAGTGGGCTAGGCCTCTGCCTTTGGCTCAGGTCATGATCTCAGGGTCCTGGGATCAAGCCCCACATCGGGCTCTCTGCTCGGCGGGAAGCTTGCTTCCCCCTTTCTCTCTGCCCGCTTCTCTGCCTACTTGTGATCTCTGTCAAATAAATAAAATAGGGGCACCTGGGTGGCTCAGTGGGTTAAGGCCTCTGCTTTCGGCTCAGATCATGACCCCAGGGTCCTGGAATCGAGCCCTGCATCGGGCTCTCTGCTCAGTGGGGAGCCTGCTTCCCTTCCTCTCTGCCTGCTTGTGATCTCTGTCAAATAAATAAAGTCTTTAAAAATAAATAAATAAATAAAATAAAATCTTAAAAAAAAGAGGGGCACCTGGGTGGCTCAGTGGGTTAAAGCCTCTGCCTTCAGCTCAGGTCATGATCTCAGGGTCCTGGGATCAAGCCCCGCATCAGGCTCTCTGCTCAGCAGGGAGCCTGCTTCCTCCTCTCTGCCTGCCTCTCTGCCTACTTGTGATCTCTGTCCGTCAAATAAATAAATAAAAATCTTTTAAAAATAAAAAGAGTATATACAAACACATAGTAAACTCCACTGAACTATTACCAAAGTTATAAGCCCAGGTATGGAAATTTGAGAACAAAGATTAAATCTGATATCACTTAAAATTGTACTTGTGCTACAAGAGGAAACGTCAAATTTATCGTTGGTGTAGTTGATGTTTTGCTCTCTGTTTTTAGCTTAAGACTACCTGCATTGATGAAAAGTGTGGTGAGTGATTTACCGTATCTTACACTATAGTTTACAGCAGTAATTCACACCCTGTAACTTGCAGTAGATTCTCCTAGAGGGTAGAGGGAGATCTTTCAAATGTGTTGGTAAACCTTTCTCCCACGGGATTCAGTTGGTCTGAAATACACCTGATAATTTATATTTCTAAAAGTTTCTCTTGTCATGTTGATAATTCTAGACCCTAGACCATACCTGGAGAATTATTGCCTTTATGTTCACCCTTGCACTCTCCTGATTGGTTAATCCAATTCATTTTTAGCTTACAATGTCAACTTTTTGTTTTGTGCAGTTTTGAAAATGTTTGTTTTTTCTCTTGTTCCAGTTACAAATATTTCATGAACGATGTGTGACCACGTTAATCTAGATAATTTGTGTGCCATATTTTTTTCTGAAATCAGTATTTCAGACTTATCCACATTATTAAAAATTTAGAGGTTAATATTTTCCTTTATAACCAACATATGTTTTTTAGAAATTTATAGGTGGGGCACCTGGGTGGCTCAGTGGGTTAAGCCTCTGCCTTCAGCTCGGGTTGTGATCTCGGTTCCTAGGATAGAGCCCCACTTCAGGCTCTCTGCTTGGCGGGGAGCCTGCTTCCCCCTCTCTCTCTGCCTGCCTCTCTGCCTACTTGTGATCTCTCTGTCAAATAAATAAACTCTTTAAAAAAATAAAAATTTATAGGTAAGTTTCTATTATATAAGTCATTGTTCAAATAATGGTACACTATAAAGCAGATTGCAAACTAAAGAAAACAAGACAGAGGTTTCCAGAGATTTCCACTGTGGAGGGCGATACAGATGACCTTCACCCACAGCACCCTAGCTGAAAACAGGACCTTGATAATGAATCAGAACTCTGTGGAGTCAACCAGTTTGTTGCTATCAGTACATCTGATATTTCAAGCCCTTACTCAGGACCAGACCGTCAAGGCATGGTCTCTGCCTAGTTTACCTTTTCCTCTAAAAAGATCCTCTCTGTGAAAAGTGCAACTCTACCACAGTCAGATTTCAGTGCACTAAAAAGGAAAATTTGGAAGATTGAAATCAGATGAATGGAATAGCAGTTCTAATTATATCTGAGTACCTTCCATATCGTGGGTTCAAGTTTAGCTTGGAATGACTTTCTTCAGATTCTCAGGTGGTGAACTTATCCCAAGAGAACATAACATTGTAGGACTCACATGTTCGATGACAGAAGTCAAGAGTTCAGGTTGGATTTTCTGGTCTGTGGGATTTTTGAAACATCTCAATATCCTTATATCCCAGTAAATAGTTGAAAGTCTAAAAGAAATCTAAAAGAGGTTTCTAGCTCAATTTCAAGAAATAGACATGTTTACATATTCTAAAATTTAAAAAAAAATCATGGTAGTTGTAAATTGTATGAATTGTATCACAAAGCCCTAGGATTTGGACGCATAATTTAGCCTCTGCCAGATTTTGAGCAGGTTCTATTTTATTTACAACTAAATTTTGGCAGAGTTGAAGAATAAAATAGCCATTACATGGTGCATACTCAAACAGATTTAGAATACATAATAAACCATTTTCTTTTGGTTCTATCTCTCTTATCCTCGATTGTCTCACAATTTTTGTGGAATACTTAATATCATAAAATTGATATGCAGAACTAGACAGCAGTGTAAATCAATTCTATAACATTTAATTCACTTTGGTTATACCTATATTTTGAGGAACAGCATTAAACAAAGTAGATGCCTTAAAAAATGACAAAAGGGAAGCCTTGAGGCTAATTTTGGCTGCACCAACCTAAATGTATGAATAAAATATGTGGAAGAAGTCTGGAAGGAAATTTATCTTTGATTCCACACAGTACCTTGAAGTTCTTCCTTTAAATAAGACTATGGTTGTTGCTTAATGGGTATAGAATTTCAGATTTGCAGAATAAAACAAATCTGGAGCTCTCCTTCATGACAATGTGAAAATGCTTAACACTATAGAACTGTACATTTGTACAAAGGGGTATGATGGTAACATTTATGTTACATCCTTTTAACCACAACAAAGAAAAACACTGGAATCAAAGGACTAACTGTCTAACTTCTTGATATTTTTGATGCTCCTTTTTGTATATTTTATTTTCCAAATAATAGCAAAGCTGACATTACATAGCCAAATCATAAAATAAAATATAAAATAAAAATACAATTGTACCTCTACCCCAGATTTACGATATGCCCCCTGAAAGCCCTAAAAATACTATTATACATTTTTTTCACTCTATCAAATATCTTGGAGGTCATCCTTTCATTCAGGCAACAAAAAAATTACTGGATTTTGAGTAGCTGCTGTGTAAATGGCATGCTTCACCTGTATAGACATTCCAGACATGAATCAAACAGACAGCCCCTACCTACACTGAGCTTAAAAACAAATGGAGTTCTTTTCCAACAAGGTAATTTTGATATATGTCTTCTTTTTGAATGCTGCCCAGTATTTCATTGGATAGATTTATTTGATTTTATTGAAGCTGTCTACTGTTAAATACTTCAGGGAATTCTATTCTTTTTGGAGCTATTACAGTAATGCTGCAATGAACACTTTACATATAAATATATTTAAGCACACATAAGACTCTATTTCTATAATAAATGTATAGACACACAATTGGATATGAAAGAGTTTTGCATTTCTGCATTGAAAATTTCGGAAGCCTTTGCCATAGTGTCTCCAAAATCCTTTTATCATTTTAAACTTCTACTATCCTAAGTGGAATTCCTGATCCCAGCTTTACCACCCGTCATACATAACCACATGCTAGAATCTCATCTGTCTACAATTACCCATATTTTATTTATGATTGATTCAGTTGATAGGCACAGGTGAAGAAGGGCACTTCAGTAGTAAAAAGCTGTGTTCTGTAGCCTTGTTAGTTATAGTGTGGTTGCTGGACAGGAAACATCAGCATCACCTGGGATCTTATTAGAAATACAGATTCCTAATCATATTTTGTATTTTAACAAGATCCTGGTTCATCTAAAATTTACATTAAATTCCAAGAAACATTGATTTAGGATACCTAGACCTAGGTTTCGATATTGCTACACTGCGTAAATGCCCAATGGCTGTGTGAATGTGGACATGCAGTACACCTAACATAGGTTCTCTGCCTCTATGTAATGTGGACAGTAGAATCATGCACTTCATTTAGTTGTTAGGCAATTTTAACAAACTACTATTTATAAAGTAGAGAGTGGAACACTTGACATGTGATAACTGTCCAGTATATATTGGCTCCCATCAGCTATTTTGGTTGCCATATTTATCATATTGTTATTATCTGATTAGGAGCTTAGCTTAAGAATAATTAAAATTTAAACTAGTGAAGTTTAGTATACTTCTTCATTATGATATATGGTTTTTGGGCACTGGTGTAAAAAGTGCTTTCCTTTTTCCAATGCTATGTGTAAATGATTCAAGTTTTCTTCACATCTCGTACAGTTTTAACTCTTTAATCCTGCAATTTATTTTCTAAATATACTTACAAGGAAACTATTTTTTTTTGAAGTTTTTATTTATTTATTTGACAGAGAGAGATCACAAGTAGGTAGAGAGGCAGGCAGAGAGAGAGGAGGAAGCAGGCTCCCTGCTGAGCAGAGAGCCCAATGTGGGACTCCATCCCAGGACCCTGAGATCATGACCTGAGCGGAAGGCAGAGGCTTAACCCCCTGAGCCACCCAGATGCCCCCCTATTTTTTTTATGATCATAGCTCTTCAAAAATATTGGAGCTCAGTAAACATTTAGCTGGTTTGTCAATCAGTGCAAATGAGTCCTTCTAGTATGTCTCTTAATATTATGCATATGTGTATGTGTTTCCCCAGGCCCTTTTTTAAATGATTCACATCAAGCTTTTAATACCCTCCTAGGGAGACTATTGCACACTTTAATAAATCTGTCTACTATCTTTCTCTCTTTGTGTGCAGCTTAAATTCTTTTTGGCTCAATTTCATTTCATTATTTTGAGTTCAACTAAGTTTTTGTTTTATCAGTCTGTTGAAAGAGTAAAAAACTTGGATGTGCATTTATTTATTTATTTTTTCATTTACTAAACACTTTCAGTTCCGCTGGGGACATGTGCACAAGGATGCTCAAGTCCTACACTCCTGATGAGCCTTGTAGTCCCTCATTGTGTGAAATAGTTCATCTCTGGTCAGCAGTAGGGCCTAGAAGGTACTTTGTTCATAAATGATAGGCATATTCACTTTTTAGCTTGAGGAACATTTTCTCTAAACTTCTAAAAGCATTTTGGTGTTGCTTTCTTCTTGAAATTAATATATTTGTGTCAATTATTTGAAATTCCCTGTGGAGAATAAGGAGACTGTAAATATTATTCCATGGTGAAGATAGATTAGAAAAAGAAAAAGGGAATGTATTAGAAAGACTTCCTGATGAGAATCTTTTTTAATCTGCATATATTTTGGACTTAATTATAATTTAAGTTATAGGCCGATTTATGATTCTCGTTGCTCTTCTTTTACTTGAGGAAAATATTTGTTTCCAATTTGATTTTGAGCTTCCCCTCCCCCCCTACTTTCCTGTTATGTGAAATCTTGATCCCTCAGGTCCCAGAGCTGTTCTATAAGGACAATTCAGAAGATGCCACTGTATTTCTGAAATAGATACTTTAATATTATAAATGATATAAACATATATATTCATTCCTTGGTTTCTCTATTGCTCTTCTAAGATTGTGAACAATATATCCAAAGATAGGAAAGTACCTTGAGTTTTCATAAAATAACTGCTGACAGAAATGCAGCTTCATACTTCTTTCTGCATGTTCAATTCCTTCAGCCCTTTAAGAAAAACACTTGCTAGGATTCTGTCTGCATGAGATTCCACTTCCACTTAAGATTTTAAAAACCGTGGGGCACCTGGGTGGCTCAGTGGGTTAAAGCCTCTGCCTTCGGCTCAGGTCATGATCCCAGGGTCCTGGGATCGAGCCCCGCATCGGGCTCTCTGTGTGGCGGGGAACTGCTTCCTCCTCTCTCTCTCTCTCTGCCTGCCTCTTTGCCTACTTGTGATCTCTGTCTGTCAAATAAATAAATAAATAACTCTAAAAAAAAAAATTAAAAACCACAAGACAATATCAGGCCCATGTTAACAAGGAGAAAAAAGCCAGGCAATCTATAAAATCATAACTCAAAGGCTGACAAGTGTCTTCTAGGAGAGTTAGGACACACAGACATATTTTCCCTTTGGAAGACAGTGGGTGGCCACCATAAAAGAGGGGAAGAAGAAAACGAAAACAAAACACAACCCAAAAGATTGAAGGTCAAATATGGGCTAGTGTACAGATTTAGAACGCCCTTTAGCTACAGACTTACTTATGTCTTTGGCCACCTGTCACCTCCTTCCCACTGGCTTCTGCCAGATGCGCTTGAGAAAGTTTAAGTTCATGGCAGAAGACCTGAGAGAGTTTTCTTCAGGGGAGCAGCTGTATAAAGAGTGAATGACTTTGGCAGCACAGTTGCAAATTACTGGACTCTTCTATATAGATAAAAATCATCTGCCACCAGGGGAAGGGCAGAATAATTTTTTTTTTTTTTTTTTTTTTTTTTTTTTTTACCATCAAACCCCTCACCTTCAGTCCTTAGGAAACCTTAGGGACCACTGTACCATTTGGGGGGGTTCATTTAAAAATAAATGATTGAATAAATGTATACATTTGGGAGAAAAGATAAATTTCCCATCCTTAGGAACTCTGTATTAATTTTCTAGGGCTGCCATAACAAAACATCATGAAGTAGGTGACTGAAAACAAAACAAATGTATTCTCTTGCAGTGGTGAAGGTTAGAGGTCCAAATTAAGTTGTTGGCAGTAGCATGGTCTCTCTCAAGACAGCGAGGGGAAGAGTTGTCCTTGTCTCTTCCTGCTTTTGGTGTTTGCCAGCAATCCTTGCTGTTCCTTACTTGCAAATAAATCCCTCCAACATCTGCCTCCATCATCAATTGTCCTTCTTGACACTGTATTTCTCTGTCTCTTTTCTTCTTATAAAGGTACTAATAATATTGGATCAAAGGCTGACTCTAATATGACCTCCTCTTAGTTATACCTACAATTGCCTTATTTCTAAGAAGGCCACATTCTGATGTTCTGAGAAAGATATGAATTTGGAAGGTACACTGTTAAACCCAGAACAAGTTCCAAATAATTTGTGCAAATATCATGTAAATACCTCAGGGAGGTGAAGGATAAGTTTCCACTCCTTATATGTGGACTGCACATAGTGACTTCCTTCCAAACAGGAGTGTATTGTGTGGAGGTGGGGATGGCAATTAACTTTACAATTGAGAAAATTGACAAGCAGCAGCTCAACCAGTTGATCAAGGTCAACATTAGCAGTGAGAAGTGAAGTTGATAACAGGCACCCTTGCTTGTGAGGAAATGTCAGTTAATCTCAGTGAACTTCCTCCCCCAAACTCATGACACCAGTGTAACTGTGTAGAAAATCATCAGAAAAGCCATAATTGAGGAAAACATGCAAAATACTTAAGCACTGCTCTTCAAAACTGTCAAGGTCTTCAAAAACAAAGCAAGTGTAAAGAAACTATCACAGCCACGAGTTTAGGAGACACGATGACTAAATATAATGTGATTTCCTGGGAGGGTCCTAGACCAGATAAAAAGGTCTTTACATAAAAATTTAGGAAATCCAAATGAAGTATGCACTTTGGTTAACAATAATGTATCAGTATTTGTTCATTTGTAGTGATAAATATACCATACTAATGTAATATAATAGGGAAAGCTGAGTCTTTTAAAGTTTCTTCAAATGTAAAATGATTATAAAATAAAACATTTATTTTAAAAAGTCAATGAAATATAAATAAGAAAACAATAGAAGAAACTAATTGGATCAAAATTTATTATAATGAGGAATAATAAATAGATAAAGCTTGAGACAGATTGATGAGGAACAAAATTGAGGACACAAGTTACCATTACCAGGAATGAAAGAGAGGGCATCACTATAGATCCCATACACTTAAAAAAGGTAATAGGCGACTTCTATAAACATCTTTATAACAATATGTTCAACAACTTTGATAAACATATGAAATGATAATCAAGAAGAACTAGAAAACCAGGTAAGCCCTATGTCTATTAAATAGGTTGAATTTTGGTTAAAATTCCACAGAGAAAACACACTCAGATGATTTTAATGTTGCATGGTACTAAATTTTCAAGAAAGAAATAATACCAATTGTGCACAAACCTTACCAAAAAAAGAAAAGGCAACATGTCACAATCCATTCCATGAGGCCAGCATTACCCTGATTTCAAAACTAAAGACATTAGAAAAAGAAGGAAACTGCACAATAATATCCCTCATAAACAGAGATTTAATAATCTTTAACAGGAGCACCTGGGTGGCTCAGTCCCTTAAGGGTCTGACTCTTGGTTTCCAATCAGGTCATGATCTCCGGGTTGTGGGATTGAGCCTTGGGTCAGGCTCTGTGCTAAACAGGGAATCTGCTTGTCCCTTTCCCTCTGCTCCTCCCATTTCTCTCTTTCACTTTCTATCTCTAAAATTTATAAATAAAATCTTTAAAAAAATAAAAGGATGATTGATTATAAGCAAGTTGAACCCGAACATGAAAAGCTGGTTTAATACTTTCAAAAATAACCAATGTAATTAACCATATAAACTGACTTTTATAAATATAATAATATAATATATAGAATATTATTATATTTATATTATAATAAATAAAATATACTCTTAATAGATATAGAAAAATAATTTGACAAAAAGATATCCTCGCCTATTCACTGGAGTGGCTAAAATCAAAATGGCTAACAATACCATGTTCCGTCCGGCAAGGGTGCAGTGAAAATTGATTTATCATGCATTGTTGATGGGAAGGCAAAATGACACAGCTAGTATAAGGCAGTTTGGCACTTTTTGGTAACATTAAGCATACCATATGACAGCTATAAGACCCAAGTGAAGACACAAGTCCACGCAGACCTATTTGTTTATCTTTATAGGAGCTTCTGCTATAATTGTAAAAAGAACTTGAATGTGCACATGCTTGTGAATGAATTAAGAAATTGTGGTCTTGGGCTGCCTGGGTGGCTCAGTTAGTTGAGCATGTGACTCTTGGTTTCCACTCAGGTCATGATCTCAGGGTTGTGAGATCGAGTCTTGCTAGGGCTCTGTGCTCAGCGGGGAGTCTGCTTGTGTTTCTTTCCCTCTTCCTCTCCCTCTGTCCCTCCCCCAGTTCATTCTCTCTCTCTCAAATAAAATCTAAAAAAAAAAAAAAAAAAAAAAAAAAAGAGAGAGAGAGAGAGAAATTGTGGTCTACCCATAAAATGAAATATTTCTCTGTAACCAAAAGGAATAAATAAATTACTGACACACACAGCAACTTGGATGACTCTTAAGAGCATACTGTCAGCGAAAGAACCTTAGTATGCATATACTGTGATTCTCCTTACATACCATTATGGCAAAGGCAAAACTGTGCAGATAGAATACAAATGAGTGCTTGTCATGTGTGTGGGACACCAAGAGCGACTGAGTGCAAAATGGAAAAGTTTGGGGCTAGGGAACTATAGATCATTAACGGTGGTTACAAATTCTTCACACTGTGCTCTTAAAGATGGTGCTTTTTATTTATGCATGTAACAGCTCAGAAATGTGACTTTTAATAAAAGGTTGTCTATAAACCTACAGAATGCATCTGAAACCCCAGGAGATCTAGGGTTGTCAGTAATTCAGATTCCTGGGCCCCAAACAAGTCTGCTGAATAAGAATCTGAGCGCAGTTACCCCTCCAAGCCCTTGCTCTGACACAGGTATCCCTTTCACTGTCCAAGGCTTGGCGCTGCTAGCTGAACTTGTTTAAAAAATAAAAATCAGTTTATCATGTCTCCCTGGGACTAGACAAGAGTTACCCTTTCACTAATAAGTCCAAAACATTATTATATAATACGATTCTTGCATCTGCTTTTTGGGGACAGATCCATTGATTTTGAGGTAGCAAGCAACAACCATAGATTTTTTTGTGTGTCCCGTTGGCATTAACAGTAGACTGGATTTGGACCTAACTCCTTTTAGGGATGTAGAAAACTTCACTCTGTCTAAAGCATCATAAACATCCACCTAGAGCCTTCGTGGAAGTAAATATAGCAGTTTCTTCTGTTTAGGGATCTCAGATGAATTGAGCACATAACACCTGTGCTCAGCGGTCTACTGGTGAGTTATCTGTTTGCAGGTGCAAAGCAAAGTGATAGCTTTGATGTTAAGTTTATTTATGCTACATACAAACTATGTCTAAGCTTTATTCTCTATCTGGATAATTCCCTTTCCACAGTCTTTATATCTTTTTTTATACTAACACTTCAGAACTGTATTTCAGATTACAGTGAATAAGGAGTCAAGTTATTTTTGTGAATTTTAGTATCGGCATCATAATTAATGAGGCCGCGGCATGACAAATGAACCTATCTTGTCTAAAGACATTGACTAGCATGGTGCAAGGGAAAGAAAGATGAAAAGAGGGCCTGCTTTCATATTAGTTCACGTTCTAGTGGTAGAATGGAAAGCACCGTCTACGGGCAACTACCATTCCATTGTGTAACCTCGAAACCTTTTGTACAAATGGAAAAACGCCAGATGCCAAAGTTATAATGGGATCTTCTTTTCTCAATGACTATGATTCCCTTAGAAAAATGGAATTGGTAGTTGTTTTCCTTCGGCACAGATTAACATCACAACTTCCATAAGAGCAACAACATTAAATGCTTAAGGTTTTAAATTATAGCATGATCTCATTTGTATGTGGAATCTAAAAAAGCCTAATTCCATGAAGCAGAGGTAGAATGGTGGTTGCCAGAAGCTGAGGCATGAGGGAAGCAAGGGGATGGTTGGTGAAAGGGTACAAAGTTTCAGTTGTGCAGAATGAATAAATTCTGGGGATCTAGTATGCAGCAGGAAGACAGGTATACTTGAAATATACTAAGAAAGTCTTAGTGTTCTTTAATGTTCTTACTACAAAAAACAAAAAATATAACTGTGCAAAACAATGAATGTGTTAATCAGCTGGCTGGCAGTGATCATTCCGGATGCACACATACATCAAACATTGTATTGTGCACATTCATTATATACATTCTTTGTCAGTTATACCTCAAAGCTGGAAAAATAAAATTATGGCTATAAATGTTTACATGCCATGGGATATCATCTAATATAAATCGTAAATATCTTTGGAAATAGTATCCAGCCAAACATTACAAGATTTTAGTAGTCATAATAATACCTGAACAGATTTGAGGCATCTTTATACATGTTTTATTATAACTTTAACCTGATTTATTTTTATATCCATGATTTCTTTTGCAAGCCTTATATAAGGTAAATGGACAAAGAGCCGCAAGGCAACAAATATGTCAAGTTAATCTCAGGTAATTTTCCAGTGTACAGCAATTGTGTTTTGACCAAAACAGATGGGCATCCTGTTACATTCTAGCAAATGTCAGCCTTACTTGACAAGGGCGACATTCCTCTTGATAAGAAGCCCACATTTCTTCTTGTTCCTAGTCTTCTCTGTCTTTCACTTTTGCGCCTTGGGCTTCACAGAAGCTGTAGAATTTAAGCCCATGTGTCTATGCTCTCTGCACCACAACTCATGACTGCTGACAGTTGTGTGAACACCTGACTTAAAATAGCATCTTCTTAATCACTTGCAGATAGATAAATAGCAGAGGCACAGACATGAATCTTCCAATTCAATGTCATGCTTGAAGAAGTAGCATTTAGAGTTGCCCTTAGCAACCAAGCTAGTTTATTTTCCTCCTTTCAGGTACACACTATTTATCTGCTAAAGGAGAAGTTTCCTATTTTTCAGATGGCCTCCCCTTTTTAGCTCACATACTTTTTCTTATACACCTTGTGATCACTCACTCTTCCCTGAAGGTTTACCTAGCATCAGGCTCTGTCAAAAGAAAGACTGTAATACATTACGATAGCTTAATAATATATCTCACTACTTATTATTTTTGTCATTGTCATATTCTGACCAGAAATACTCTATGGTATTTATTAAATGAATATATAACAAGTGTTTACAAGGTTGGAGGGTTATCTAACAAATCTAATAATTATCAAAAAGAAACAAATCCTGAGACTTGCAAGTAAACTTAGAAATAAAGTTGTGCTTGTTTCAAAAGTAAATGAACTCAAAAAAAAAAAAAAAAGTAAATGAACTCTGTCAATTCCAGGTTAAGCATTTATTTGCCTTATTACACCAATCACTACATTAACTTTTGCCTTGCTATCTATCTTCTAAAATATTTGTAACAGGATGCCTGCATGGCTCAGTTTGTTAAGCAGTTGTCTTTGGCTTGGATCATGATCCTAGGGTCCTGGAATCGAGTCTCACATTGGGCTCCTTGCTCAGCAGGGAACCTACTTCTCCCTCTGCCTGCTACTCCCGCTGCTTGTGCTCTCTTTCTCTCTCGCTCTCTGACAAATACATAAAATCTTAAAAAAAAAATAAAATATCTGTAATAATAATACATTATGCAAAAAGATATGTACAAAGTAGCTTCACTATTGGAATTATGATAACCTATAATCAAAATGCATTTTGGTAAGGCACAAAACTTCTAACAGGTATTATGATAGATAAACAACACCAGGAACAATGTTGTTAAGTAGTTATTTGTTTCTACATCTAATATCAGGACAGACTTCTTCTTCTTCTTCTTCTTTTTTTTTTTTAATTGTAAGATTATTTATTTATTTATTTATTTGGCAGAGAGAGAGACAGAGAGACAGAGAGTGAGCACACAAGTAGGAGAGAGGCAGGCAGAAGGAGAGGGGGAAGCAGGCTTCCTGCTGAGCAGAGGATCCCAGGACCCTGAAACCAGGACCTGAGCTGAAAGCAGACGCTTAACTCACTGAGCCACCCAGGGGTTCTTCAGTCCAGACTTCTTTTGTCACCTTCCTTGTATTTACATTTCAATCTCCCAACTTCATTACTGAAAGATCCTACCTCTATTTTCCCCTTGGGGAACAGATAATTAAGAAGAATAATATGTTGTTGAAGTGTTAAAGTGTTAAAAATGTTATTAATAAAAATTTCCATTTCTGTACTTCAATGTTGCCACACTACATATTCTGTGAATTTGGAAACTTTTATGTTTATTGAGCTTTCAGTTGGTGATCCTTTATTCCTCTTACTTTTCCAAAATGTAACATCCAAAATAATAATCTTCCTATAATCCCTATATCAGGATAATTTTACTTCCTTTTTTTTTTTTGAGTTCCAAAAATGTGTGCTACCAGCAAGGATGAGACTGGACTAGAGCTAGCAGCAGTGCATAGTAACCAGGATCTAAACTGTCTCTGAATGTGTTATTTATTAACCAAACATTTAGACATCTAACCCATCTACCCCATATCCCAGATATAATAAAAATAATACTTACAAGGACACACCTATCAAATGTCTTTTTCTTTTTTTCAAGGTCTGTAATGTGAGATTGGCTTGTGAGTGAAGTTATCCTGACAGAGATTTCACTGCTTCTATTATTTCATGTAAAATATACACACTATCAAAGATTTAAACAATGTTGGAGGTTAAATTACCTCCTGGGCCAAATTTTTCTTAATAGCTTATGCATATGCTGCTTGCTGCAAAGATTATAGCAATGTTATGAGTTTATAGGAAATGTGTGAAATATCCTAGGTCTTAAATACCACACTCGATAGGTACAGTACTGCATCAGCTTACACAATAACTCAAGTAGAATGACTTAGTCAGAACAAGAGTGCACATCTTCTATCAATAAAGCCTCATATTTTCACCTAGAAGACAGAAGTGTTATGTATTCACGATTGTTTTAGATTCACTTGGGAACTGAGTGCATATGACAATCCTGTAAGATTTCTTTTGAGGAGGAGGAAGGGGAGGGTTAGTAATCTTGTAGTATCAGGATTAAAAATAGGATATATAGTCAATGAAAATGATAATTCAATATACAATTGCAATCCTTATTTATATGTGACATACAATATATAAAGTATTTTTGAACCTATGATTTTATTGTGAAAACACAATAAAATCTTTTTCTGAGATTCTCAATTTATGCATAATGATGTCATGTCTCTGATAGATTAAATAATTTTTTTTCCTGATGTACAAATCTAGAAAGTGGAATGACCAAGTTAGACGCCAGTTTTCTAATTACAAAACTAAAGCATTATTTTTTTAAATTTTATTTTTCTATTTAAAATGATTTTGGTAATACAGTTCTCTGAGTGGAAGAACTCTAGGCAACTTTACTGAAACAAAATTTATATAAAAACCTCCCCAACCACAGTTCATCTGCATTCATTCATTTGCACATCAAGCTTTTGTGTACAATTTCATCTCAATAGAGGACTCAGCGAGTTAAAAATTTGAAAAGCATGTTATGTGTATATAAAATGTAACAATCTGAGTATATTACTGAAAAACATGCACTTCTATTTTCAGAAATTGTAAACAGATATTGGCAAAGGCTATGCTTAAAAATTTACTTTTTAATATTCCTTTAATAATAGGATCAAAGTTGGACTTCACTTAGGGAATATCTAGAATTAACATAGTATATAGTACTGTTCATTGATTGCATTTCTCAGAGTAAAAACAATTTAAATATAGCCTTAGATTTAGCAGTAGTCGGCAGACATTTGATTGTCATTGTTGCCTTTAATTATCGTCTTTCTTATTACTTTCACAAGAATGACAACAATGCCATCCCAACTAAAATAATTTACCTTGTGGTTGGTCCTAAAAGCATGAAGAAATATTTTGTAACCTCCTATTTGAAATGGAAATACCAGTATACATTTGTGATTAATTCCCTCTTAAGACATTTTTTTTCTACATCTGTCTAGAAAAAAAAAAAGAAAGCGGTACATGAACCGTCCTCATCCTCCATTATCCAAATTATGATTTCTAAATCTCATTTTCAAAAAAGAAATTAGAGCAGGAGATATATGGGGTGATCCTGGGACACCTTTTTGTGTCACAAGACAAGAAAATTATAAGATCTCAAGCTTTGTGTCCATAAGTATGCAAAAACCAACTGTAAGAAGCTCCCACTTTCCTAAAATGGTATAATTCAAGCAAAAAAGGAGGAATTATTAAACACTTCAAATGTGTGAAAATGCAAAAGTACATAAGATGGGTTTGAAAACAAGAACCCATCCACCAATATTGGGGGATTACTTGCAGCACAAGCTAGTTACTCTAAAATTTTCTAAATACCAAAAAAAGGGCTTTTCAGTTGGGAGGAGGCAAAGGTGCCACCATCTTTGGTCCTCTGTAATCTGGGTTAATCCACACCAGCCATCTCCACTGTGCTGCCTAAATTCAACCCCAACCAGATTAAAGCTGTATACCTGAGGTTCACCAGTGAGAAGTAGGTGCCACTCTGCCATGGCTGGGAAGATAGACCCCCTGGATCTGTCTTGCAAAGAACGTTGTTGATGACATTGCCAAGGCAACTGGTGATTGGAAGGGTCTGAGGATTAACCATTCAGAACAGACAGGCCCAGATTGAAGCGGTGCCCTCTGCTTCTGCCCTGATTAGCTAAGCCCTCAGGGAACTGCCAAGAGACAGAAGGAAGCAGAAAAACATTAAGCACAGTGGAAATACCACTTTTGATGATATTGTCAACATTGTACTAAAAATGCAGCACCCTTCTTCAGCAGTAGAACTCTTTGGAGCCATTAAAGAGATCCTTGGAACTACCCAATCTGTGGACTACAATGGTGATGGCTGTCACCCTCATGACATCATAGATGACATTAATTGTGGTGAAGTAGAATGACCAGATTGTTAAGAGCCATGCAGGAAAATCATTTCAATAAAAGATCATTTGACAACCCCCCCCGAAATACATACATATATACATACATACATACGTACATACATACCTACTAATTTTTTTAAACAAAAGGAAAAGATCAGATATTTATTGTGACATTCTTAAATTAACTACATTTGAAATAATCATTTAAGTGATAATAACTGATGTAGAAATTTTGAATTAGAAATTAACCATTTTGCAATTCCTAATGAAATCATTGGTTCATGTAAAAATAATCTATATCCTAAAATCAATAGTCAAAAGTTTGATGTAAACTTTTTAATAGAATGTTAAAGTAACAGCTGGACCCAGAAAACTCTACTACCATTCTCAATGATTTAAAAAGAAACTTCAAGAACTATGCTTTCTGCTAAAATTCCATTTTGAAAATAGCTTTTCTAAAGTTTATGCATAAAAATTATAAGATTTAGGGGGAATAGTGAATTCTACAAATTGAAAGCCATTAGATTATAGACTTACTTCATCTAATGACTGTTTAGTAAAATGTATTTCTACATCATACTCTTGAGAAGTTGTATCACTTTTAAAAAACCACTTTTTATTATGGTGTAATGAGTTTTTTCTACCCCCAAGTATGCCAAATATAAATTCTAAAATCAGCGCCATTTTGACATAATGGCTTCAAGCAATTATACACCTAATTTACTCAACAAACAATATGACAAGAAAAATGACAAAGGAACATAAATATTATTAAAAAAAAGATAAAATCGTCTCTTTTTGCACAACATATAATTATCTTTTTTAAATAAAAAGTCAGAAAATAACTGTAGTATATTTAAATTAAAAATGTAAATATCTAGAAATTACAAAAGTAGCTTGAAAAATAATTAAAAAGACAAATAATCCAAAGCAAGAGTGAGTACAATATACAAACAACCACTTCTCCAAAGAAGAAATATAATTTGATGGTAAATATTCTTAAAATATTTAACTTAATTTATAATCTAGGGAATAGAATTTAAAATAATATGGAGATATTCAAAACACAAGTGTTCATCCAATAGATCTTTAAAGTAAAAATATGGGGTGCCTGGGTGGCTCAGTGGGTTAAGCCTCTGCCTTCTGCTCAGGTCATGATCTCAGGGTCCTGAGATTAAGCTCTGCATTGGGCTCTCTGCTCAGTGGGGAGCCTGATTCTCCCTCTCTCTCTGCCTGCCTCGCTGCCTACTTGTGATTTCTTTTTCTGTCAAATAAATAAAAAAAATTTGAAAAAAAAGTTAAAAAAAATGTGATCATATCTTATTTAATATTGTTGAAGGAGTTTAAAATTAACACTTTTATGTATTTGAGTAGAATATAAATTAAGGAAGTATATTTGAAAAGACATTTTTACTATTTATTAAAATTTTGAAATGATTAGATTTTTTGTCCTTTCAATTCCACCTATTGGAAAATCATGTATATTTTTGCTCAGGCTTATTATAATATAGGTACAAAAATAATCAATATAGTATGTTTTGGAAGCAAAAAATGAGGAAACACCCTCATTGTATAAAATGGGTCATGTGAGCACAGAATCTCTAATCTAGGCTAGATTTGAGAATAAAAGTGTTTAGGATCAAAGAAGGCTACTTTCCCAAAGAAATATTAAATGTGCTCTTTTTTTTTTTCAATTATAAAGATAGATAAAAGGTTAAAAGAAATATAATGCCACTCTCTTTCCATTGAAGATATAATATGCACCAACTGATTCTAGCCACTCCCACACCTTGAGATTTACCTCTACAGAAAGAAGTGTTAATAAGAGTGTCAGGAACCTCTGACTTTGGGTAGAATGTATGCTAAAAAAACTACTATTGATGGAGTGTTAAATTATATTTAATACTTGTAAAGGTTTATACTGTGTTCTTAAAAATCTCTTGAGCCACAACCTTAATTTTATTTTTTCCAATTATGACAGCTATTACATTTATAAAGTTTACAACTCAAGCCCATATTTTGTTGCATTGTTTGTCTAGTTTCCTTTCTCATTTTTCTTCAACAATTAAATCAATTTGTCTGGGTATGCTTTTTTTTTATTTTTCCAAAGATTATCTTGAGGAAGTGCTGAGGTATCCCTGTTCAGCAATTAAATTGACTTGTCAGATAAAATTCTGAGAAATAGATGATACACTCAATCACATCTTCATAACTACTTCCGTTATTATTTTGGATATAACTTATTTTCAGTGCTTTTAAGCCTTAAATATGCTCAGTGGTATAGAAAATGTTTGTTCAAGCTTTGCATAGACGTCTGCCACTTCTCTGTGTGTTACAGACCTGATGTTCAGTATGAGCAGGCAACCTAGCTTCACATTTTTGTACTCTGTGGAGACTACATTTCCTTCCAGGAACATGGTGAAATGTTTCCCTTGGTTGCTAATGCATTGCTCGTGCTCTGGTCTTTGTTTCCCAAAGTCTAACTTGAGGAAAGGGCATGTGAGAACATAATTCTTCCTTCATTTTATTCTTTTGTGAAGTAAATGTGAGAGTTGAAAGGGCTAAAGTGAAACTCTTAGATTTGAGAGTCAGAAAATGAATTAAATTCCAGATGTGTTTATTACAAATGTGTGATCCTGCTCAGTGTAACCAACTTGTCCGAACTTCAGTTTTCCCATTTATAAATTGGGATAACATTCCCTGATTTACATAGCTGGGCTGTTGCCAATGTTAACTAAGACAATCTATTTAAAAGGTTAAGATGTACACAACTTATTTAAGACTTAAAGATCACATATTCAAATGTTCCCAATTTGTACTTCTTAGGGCAGATAGTGAAAAAAAAAAATAAGTAGCTTAAGACTTTTTCAGATCCATTTCTTAATCTTTAAAATGTTATATTAGTACCTACTGTATAGGCTACCGAAGGATTAAATAAACTAAGAAATGCAAATTAAAAGTAATAGTACTTCTCCATAACATATGCTCAAATGTTAGCACTTTTGCTTATCAAACAATTATTTTTTAGGAGGTCTTATAAATGCAATGTAATGTTGCAGGTGGGGAGTGACTGACATAAGTTTTCTCTTTATATATTAGTAAATAAGGTAAACTTATAAATAACATCAGCCACACTGCATAAAATTTAAATACATGGTCTCAATAATCAAATTGTGCAGGTTGGTATTGTTTAAAACCTCTATGGATCGGTTTTCCAATCTTTAAAATTAGATTAACAATATCTCTATCATAAGGTTGTTTTGAGAATTTAAGTAGTATTTGTAAAGGGCTTAAAATAGCATTTGGCACATTGTAAATGTAAAGTGGTTGATAAATTAAAAAATAAAACACATGGTGGGAAATAATATATGTAATTTGGTTACAAAGATGTGGCTGGATGACCCAGGTAAGTCATGTAATATTTCATAGAGGAGATTGCATTTGACTGAGGCTCTAAGTATTGAGGAATGGTTGAGTGAATGGAGTATTTAAAAAGAAGGTGCCTTGTGCAAAAGAAAATGAAAAGGTATAGATCTGGAAATCAAAGAGTTTCCAAAAGGAGCAATAGGTCTTTTATTTGGTTGGAGTTGCCAATTGTAAAAGAAAAGAGTGGAAAAGAAAAGATTGAAAAGGTAGGTTAGAAAGGAGAGCCTAGAAGGTGTTGAATGCCTTTCTCTTCCTGGCAATGAGGAGCAGAAGATATTAATTCAGTAGCCAAGTGTAAGATCAAGGCATAAAGGCTGTAGGAGGTAGACCAGTTTTGTGGCATTGCAGCAAACTAGGGGAAAGGAGAATGACAAAGAGAACACAGAAAGTAAATAAAAAAGCAAAAGTAAAATACTGCAAATATGAAACAAACAGAATTTTGTAAGTGATAAAGGAGAGAATTCAAAGATGATTCTAATATTTTTAGGCTGTGAGTAGAAATAGGGCTCTACTATCAAAGGAGCAGTAGGTTGATAGCTAATATTCAGATTTGACTGCACAATGGTATTTTTCTTTTCTTTTTCTTTTTTCCAAATTTTAGTTCTCTATAAATCTGAGTGAGAGAATATTTGTAACTGCAACACTCCTATTCATTGGGAGAAAATGCACACACCTACAGACACACCACCTCCACCACCATTATCCTAATCATTGGTTTCTAAAAGAACCCAAAAACGTTTATTAAAAAGTATTTAACTTTCTAAATCAGTAACAAAATGACATATTATTATTTTTTAAAATTATTTTTTAAAATATTTTATTTATTTATTTGTCAGAGAGAGAGAGAGAGAAATAGAGAGTGAGCACAAACGGGGGGAGCAGCAGGCAGGGGGAGAAGGAGGCTCCCCACTGAGCAAGAGGCCCGATGCAGGACTTGATCCCAGGACCCAGGGATCATGACGTGAGCCAAAGGCAGACACTTAACCAACTGAGTCACCCAGAGATCACAGCATTTTAAATAATAAAGGTAATTTTTTTTTTTTTAGTAGCACAGCGTTTAAGACATGTGGACAAATGCGTGTGAGCTGGAAAGGCACAGAGGAATAGAGTGTTTTACAGGTGCTGGGTGTTGGAACCTAACCAGTGTGAGAGATCACAGACTGTGATAAAGCTAAAGGGGCTCTTCTCCTGGCCAAATAAATAATAGTATTTAATTTAACTCACTGAATAAAATAATAATCATGAACCCATACTGATATAAATAAACAAATAGATGAAGTCAAACGTTTGATGAGGAAGGTGGCTATTTACATTGTTTCAATGAACTTGTCTACAAAATATTTGTCGATTGTAAAAGCAAAAAAACGGTAACTCTACAATGGAGAACCCTATTGGCTATCACCTTAACCAACCAGTCAAAGTGATCATCATCAGTATTAGGAAAAAATAAAAATCACATGCCACCTACTAAGGCACAAAGAGAACGTGGCCCAGCTTCTGTGTTTGTTCTGGAAAAGATAATCATGCATAGATAATCATGAAAAAGCATCAGACAAACTGAGATGGAGAAACATTCTACAAAATGATTTTCTTATACTCGGAAAGTTTTAAGATCATGAAACTCAAGGAAACACAGAACTATTCTAGTTTGGAGGAAACTACAGTCATGACAAGTGAATGCCACCAATGACTCTGAACCTGATCAATTTGCTACAAAGAACTATGTAAAGATAACTGACAAAATTTGAATGAAATTTAAGGATGAACTAGATATGGCATATCAGTGTTAATTTTCAGATTGTGACTTTTGTGCTGTGGTTATGTGAGAGATATGTACATAACTATAAGATATATATTAAAGCATTTGGTGTTGTTAGGGCATTAGCTTAGCAATATACTCTCAACATTTTAAGAAAAAAAAAGTCTTTGTGGTGGCTGAGTGTGGTTGGAAAGGAGTGCAGTAATGAGTCCTGTGTTTAAAAAGAGAGAGAGAGAGAAGAAAAAGAAACGAAAGAAAAAAGTCTTTGTGTTGTACTTACTACTTTTCTTTAAAATTTTGAAATTGTTCAAAAACCGACCACTAAAAAAAAAATAAAAACAAAAGCCAACCACTAAAAATGAATAGCATTTCCACATATTACCTTAGTAGTAGGTATTGTGTAATTACCTTACCTTTTTAAAATTCCTTATTACCCATTTAAAATATCTTTTCATTCATTGTCAAATATATGCATATGTATTTGTTTTACTGAAGAGTATATACATTTTGTGATGTTATTCTTATACATAGTTTACTGTACAGATACTTAATGTTTCTATGAATATAGCCAAGTAAGTATTTTGAAAACTACTTCAAAATTAACAGTGTTTTCAAATCCTGCATTTTCTATGATTCACTGGAGAAGGGTAATATAATTCTCCCTCAAGGACGGGAATATATACTCAAAGAGGAAAGTGATAATAGCTTATGTATACAAACAAATGAGACCTTTATCTTGTATATTTGTGGAATTATGGGACTACCAATTTAAAAGGACCTCAAAGAGTTTTTAATGCTGTGGTAATTAAGCTTAAATAACCATGTACTACTTTCCTCAGGATAAATCCTTTGTGGAATCCCAGTACCTAAAGTAGTTAATCTCAATCTGCCCTGCTTAGAACAAATTGAAGGCCCCAGAGCACTCTCTGCTTGGCTCTTCCTTCATTCCCAAAGAGAACCCTTGACAACCAGAAAAGAATCCCTAGAAATTCATGGACTGAAATTTGAAAATCATTTTCTGTACCATTTCATACTTAATGTATAAATCCTCTCTCGGTATATCCAGGACATAATAACATATTTCCCAGCTTTGTTTTTTATAGGTCCAGTAAAAAGAACTCACTAATTCCGAAGACAGTCTATTTCCATTTAGACAGTACAAAATATCTGTCACTTAAAAGACAAAAATAACTAGAGAAGCCACCTTGATGATAAAAATATCCATGCTATTTTTTATTATCTACAATAAGAGGAGGAACAAGAGCCAAAAAAGAGATATGGCACAAAATGAGCCAAGTCTAAGGTCAATAATAAATCCTATTTTTAATGACAAATGCATTTTTTGAAAGATTTTATTTCTTTATTTGAGAGAGAGAGAGAGCAAGAGAGCACAGGAGCACTAGCAGGGGGAGGGGCAGAGGAAGAGGAAGAAGCCTACTCTTCACCAAGCAGGGAGCCTGATTTAGGGATCAATCCCAGGATCCCTGCCATCAAGCCCTGAGCAGAAGGCAGACACTTAACTGACTGAGCAACCCAGGTGTCCACAAGTGCATTTTCTATGTATTACAATTTATTGCAAAAATTTTAAAAAATACATATATATCACAAAATATGATATATATGCCTATAAATGCAGTTTTTAAAGTTTTAATTAATTCTAACAAGTAGTTTTATTAACAGTTGACTTGATCATATTGTACATTCTTTAAATTTTTGTTCAGTTTTATATATAGGAATGTTAATTATCAGTTGCCATTTATTGAATATTGACTTAGTGACAGGTCCTGATCTGTGTAATTGGGATACACAATCAAGGATAAGACAGAGAGTCCCCGACAGCATGTAGTTTAAATCCTGGAAGTGAGGAACTACTTAAAGCAGATATATTACTAAATACATAATATGAATTATAATTTACTAACATTAAAGATAGATACTGTATACAGATTTAGTTATTTTCAATCTTTTTATTTCTTTATTATAATGATATCACAATATGGGTTTTCATGAAAGACATTATATCTTTAATACTAAATGTTGTTATATATGGTATTTCTGAGAAGATACCAATATAAATATCTTGGCTTCCTCATGGCTATCATTAATGTTTATGCTTAATAATTTTAGCAGAAGATCAGTACTCTCCTTAAGCATGTCAATTAAACATGTTATGGTGAATTCCAAAACAATTCATTCCATTTTTGGACCTATATATCGTAATAACCCATGTAGACCACTGAAAAGCAAGAGAAAATAAGTATCATATAATATATATGTATATATATTCCAAATCATCTCTTATTTTGGAATTCATTAACATGACAGATATTATGTCTAGAAACATGTGAGCTCTTTGTTACAGATAATTTATTCATATAATTTAGCTGATTCAAAGTGCAAATGATAAGTTTCCCTTGATACTAAAAAATTTAATGATCAAATATGAGAATGGGAGAAGAAAGGTATTTTATTCTTAAAATAACTATTATATTAAAGTCTCCCAAAAGACCTTTTAAAAGAAAAAGCAATTAACAAATGAATTGACCTAATTTTATAAGCCATTCCTTTGTTAATACCTACTAAGTCTTGTTCCTAACTTCATACTGTTACCATGAGCTGGTTCTCCATTTTTAGTTCTGAAATGTCCTTGACTCTCTTAGTTTTTATTATATATATAAATATATATTTATATATAATACATAAATACATATAATTATTTATGATACATGTATATGTATCATAAATAAACTGTATTTGATTCCATTTTTCGATCCTTCTTTTTGAAACCTGGAAAACTTCATTCTTGTTCAATAAAAAACATTACACAAGTTAATAAAATAACTGTAAATACATAATAATTTTTCACAAATTTTCACTAGATATTTTTGCATTTAATTTCTGCATCAATTACAGCTTACCCTCAAGGTTCACTGAGTATGTCTATACCTTGGAAATGCTATTTTAGAACAGTTGATAGATTTTACAAACTAATACTTAAAATATATATGAAGAAAAATATATATGTATGAAGAAGAAAGATATATTCAATAACACGTCTACTCAGTAAGCAAATTTGATTTTCCAGTTTTTAGGAAAGAAGTTATGTTCCCCCAAATCTCAGCCTAAATAAAAATGACTTCATGTACTCTTGAGTATTAAAAACACAACAGCATCTATATTTAAAATGATAATAACCCTCATGTTTATATATATTAGACTAATGTATACGTCAGTGACTCAAGGTTCCAAGCCTGATATGTAAAGTTGGACAAAGCTCAAATGTGTGTCCCATTTGTCTGATAACCATTTATACATTTAAAAATATATAAGAGAAGAAATATAATTTTGGAGAAATTAACCTTGAAATGTTCATAATTATATATAGATAAGCACACATGGCTTGAATTGTAATGCTAACTTGGGTCAAATCTGCTACAATAACACCTGATGAAATCACGGTGATTGGTAGAGAGCTTCCACTGACCTATTAATTTATGCTTGTTAGCTAAGTAGGCACATACATTTTTCTCAATATTTCTGGGTAAAAGTCTGGCTTCATCTGTCCCTCACACTCCATTTTGCTTACATGTTATTTTTACTACATTGGAACAAAAAGTGGCCATCAATTACATATATATGTATCCTAATAATATAGTGCCTATATTATATAGTGCCTAATATATAGTGCCTATATATATACGGCACTATATATATATATGTATATATATATACACATATATATATGTATAGTGCTTTATAATTTACTTTCAAAACCAGTCATAATAGTACTGTTAGACATGATTATTATCCCCATTTTATATATGTGTAAACCGAGGCTCAGAGAGAAAAATATAAGTATTGAAAAATACTCACAAGGTTTTTAAGAAAGCAAGCTAAGATCAGGCCCTTGGAATGAAAAGAAAATTTAGTGAGATAATTTTTATGTCTGGACGTGGTATAAAAGTGACTTGCTAAAGAGAATGTTCTTAGATGGTTTGAATTGAGAAGATGGAGAGAAAAACTTTTTTTTTTTTTAAGATTTTATTTATTCATTTGATAGACAGAGAGATCACAAATAGGCAGAGAGGCAGGCAGAGAGAGGGGGAAGCAGGTTCCCCACTGAGCAGAGAGCCTGATTCGGGCCTTTATTCCAGGACCTTGAGATCATGATGGGAGTAGAAGGTAGAGGTTTAACCCCAGGTGCCTGGGTGAGAAAAACTTTTGAGACTTTTGGTAACAGTCTTACTAAGCACTTACAGAAAACAAGCAACATTCCAGGCACTTTGCATTTGTCATCTCTCTTAACTCCTGCACAGACTTATGAAGTAGTTATTATTATATTTATATTGCAAGTAAAAGAACTGAAATCTGGAGAATTTGAGCAATTTGCCCATAGTAAAAGCAATGAATGTGTAAGGTTTCAGTCTCATCCCTGACAGGCTTTATAACCTGAGAGAGAACATGAGTTCAAATCAATCTATGCTACATTACTAACATTCATCTCTGAAATTACATAAGGTCCAAAAATAAAGCTTGTGCTTAATTTTAAATACATTGAATTAAGGTAAGCATGAAGCTTACATTCCAGACTGAAGAGCCTGGGAAAATGTTTTAATTGTATACTTTGTCTTAATTTCAGTTTAATTAAGCTGTAATAAAGACTGCTTTCCGAGATATTTTATGTATATAAAAAAACACAGTTATAGAAAAAAGGGATCATAGAGACACTGAATTGAGAAATAAATAAAAGATTTAAAAATAATATTGAATGCAATCATAAACAAAATGTTAAGAGTCATAAACTGGGAGGAAGAAGAGATGATGGGAAACCATCAGTCACACTGCATGAAGTTGCCTTTCTCTGCAAGCCAGGGCAAGGGGAGAAAGAGGTCCAGCCCTGGTTCATACCCAGGGCCTTGCCACCTCTGATTTCTTCTGCTTGGTCTTTTTACATCCTCAGCTTCCATCCTGAAAGATACATTGCTAAAGCTAAAATTTACTATAACTTAGATGATAAAGTCAATATGGTAGAAACACTATTAAAACTCTGAAGAGAGCTTTAACTTATACATAAAATTATTATTTGTTTTATATTTATGTAGTCTTCAGTTTCAGAGTTTGGGGGCTGAGTCGGGTGAGAAAAAGCAAAATACTCCATACAGGACATTTTCAAGGTAATAATCTGGAAATAATCTTGGAAATAATCTGCCAGAACCAAAACTAACTGAAAAGTAAATTGTTGGGGATCTGAGTGGCTCAGTTGGTTGAGCATCTGATCCTTGATCTCAGTTTAGGTCTGGATCTCAGGGTCCTGAGTTCAAGGCCCACACTGGGCTCCATGACGGGTGTGGAGCCTACTTAAAAACAAACAAACTGGGATGCGTGGGTAGCTCAGTGGTTTAAGCCTCTGCCCTCGGCTCAGGTCATGATCTCAGGGTCCTGGGATCGAGTCCCACATCAGGCTCTCTGCTCAACAGGAAGCCTGCTTCCTACTCTCTCTCTCTGCCTGCCTCTCTGTCTACTTGCGATCTGTGTCAAATAAATAAATAAAATCTTTAAAAACAAACAAACAAAACAAAACAAAAAACGTAATTTGTTCAGTCAGCAAACACATGATAACCCCCTCTACATCTATCTCCCTTTCCCCCAACATCCAGACATAAAGCATAACTAAACAAGACCTATTTGGTATTATACTGCATATTAAATCATCAGGTCTAAATTACCAATGTCCACATGGGTACAAGGGATACTGTAGGAAAAAAAAATGCCTTATGATCATTTATGGGCAGTCAAAAGTAGACTTGGTCTGTAAAAATGTTCATTTGTTTTCTGTATATTAATGAGATGCCAAAGATCCAAAGATCAGGACATTATTTTGAATTTATTCCTACATTTTTTAAAAGAAGGACTGAATTATAAGATTCCATGGTATTATGGGTTACATAGAGTGCCCCTCCCCCAAAATTATACATTGAAATTTTAACTCTCAATACCTCAGAAAATGGCTTTATTTAGAAATAAGATGTTGGGGATGTAATTAGTTAATGGGAGATCTATAGAGTAGGCCCTAATCATATATAATTGGTATCTTTATAAAAGGTGGAAATTTTTGCACAGGCACACATACAGGGGAACATGTGTGCGTGAAGACAGCCATCTACAAGCCAAGGAGAAAGGCCTAGAACACATCCTTCTGTACACCCCTCAGAAGGAAACAAACTTGTCAACGCTTTTGACCTGTGAGATAATAAATTTCTATTGTTTAAGCCACCTAGTTTGTGGGACTTTGTGAAGGCAAACTACCACCTAAGGCATTATGTTAAAAATAATCTGAAAATCAAAAACCTCTGGTATTGACCTAACACTAGGCCAATGGGAAGCACACAGAATTGATCATTAGGAGACCAATCTTAGTTAGAAAAAGTTTTCAGTAATTTGCTATAAACATGCTTTCAGAATGCTATGAAATAACTGAACTTTATTGAAAATATCAAATTATTTAATTAGTTCACTTTGAAAGGTTTCAGAAAGAATGTCAACATAGATATACAGTGCTATGTAAATGTAGGTAATGGCATTTATTAAACATCATCAAAATTTCTCCATTAGAATAATCATTGAAATGGAAAAATATGGCACAGGTCTTTTTATTAAAAAAAAAAAGATTTAAAAAAAATTCTTCCTGGATTTGCCTGACCAAATCACCTGCTTCCAGTTGGGAAGGGGATGAAATTTAGCTCTTAGTTTCTAGAATCCAAAATACAACAATTTAAATGGTAGTTTTGAATTAAAATCACACCCTTTTATTTCAATAGTTAGTGCTCAATCGTCAAACAATGCTGATTCAGAATAACACCACCTTATCTGAAATGCTAGGAGGTACAACTGAACACCCACTGTGCAATATTTTCTTTATGTAAAACACTTTACCCTCTTCTTCAATGTATTTGCTTATATGTTTTCCTTCTCAGCTAAACCTGAACTCCTCAAGAGGTAGGTACCTATGACAGTGTGTGCAGCCTACTCAGGATTCAGTGCTTAATCAAGGAGAAAGGGAACAGTCTGAAAGATTGGACAGAGACCAGAAGGAAGAAAACTATAAAGGAAAGGATGTGTCATTTCTAAGCGACTATTGATTCATGTCCAATTAATTTTCCCCTTATCTTAGTCTGAATTATAATTTTTAGTTTTCAGTAATTTCCTGGTGACATACTCTAATTCAAAACACAGCACAATGCTTTTCTTCCTGGAAATGAGGGAAGATACAAAGGCAGCTGGTTGAACTCTGCAAGGGTACATCCGCTGTCTGGTACCTCCGCTGTGTGGTACGTCCGCCGCTTGGGACCACGTACCTTATATCTGAGAGGGAGAGAAAAGGAAAAGGAAAGATGGGGTAGGGTGTTGGGGAGGGGGTGGATGTAAGACATCTTTAGATCTTATACAAAGAATATTTTATTTTATTTTTTATTCAGTTCAGGGCAGACTTACAGGATACCGACCAATTTTTATTTGTGTAATTTCTCTACTTGTGTGTATGGCTTAGAAAAGAGAGGCCGTGGAAAGAGTTAAATGATGTTGTACTCCTTCAAGAAAAACTCAATAAACGTTGTTTATCCACTACTGGCTAAGATTAATTTTCAAATTACACAGTTTCTAACCATACTGTCTCTTCCAAATTACTGATGCAAAATAAAAAATAGGTTATTGAAGTTACTAAATATATTTTCAAAAACCACAGTTCTGAAGCAGCGTTGAAATTTTAGTATTAATTTCCTAACTTATCTTTATTCTGTGTCTAAAATATAATTTACCTATGAGATGATACAAGGCTTTTACGCTTAAAAGATTGATATTGAAGGAAATTTTGCTTTACCCAGAGTCCACTTAAAATAGTTTCAGCCTTGTCCTTTTGACAAGGCACAAAACTATGTTTAGGATAAGAGTACAGTTTCTGTAACTGAACTGCTTGTATTTTAAGTCTGATTCAATACTGGTTTTATCAATATAATTATGTGATGCTGTCCATGTAGTTTAATGCCAAAGTCTCAGGTTTTAACAAACAGCAGGTGCATATCATACAGAGTTCTGTACGTATTAAATGAGGTAATATCTGTAACATTCCTAGCATCATGTTACAAGTCCCATAAAATAGCCATTGTAGTCATTTAGAGATAGAGCCACTAGAGCTTACCACCCAAAGTAAAAATGCATATGCTACACTTCATCCTATCTTTCTTATACAATTAAGATCCACTCTGAGCAGACGCTTGCAAGACAGAAGGGGCAAAAATAAATCTACAGGGGCTTGGCACACTGGAGTAGGAGTTAGCAAAAGAAAATCCTTTTGCCCCATTTAGCTATTAATGATCTTTATTTTCTCAGTTAACCCCTCCTTTAGCTTTTACAATGTCCTGCCACAGGCTTGTCCAAGAAATTTGCATCAGTTAGTGGATAGGGAGTGGGGGCGTGGCTTTCAGTGCCAGGATAAGAGAATCAGAGGTTTGTCAGAATACACGTTTCTCACTGCCGAAGAGTACACATTTCCTAGACCTGGTCCTGGCCAGTAAAGAAGATGAAACTTGTTCACTCCTGCTCACTCTAAGTAAGGACTAGTTCAGATTTTTCTCATTGCTTTCCCCCATGGTCAGCTATTACCTGCCTACCCCCATGTTCAGCCATTGTCAGTGAGCCTCAGAAGTGTTCCAGCCTTAGATACAGACTAAGATCCCCACAAGAATCAGCAAACCTCATCAATCAGCTCAGAGTACACTCCCCATCCTGTGAACCTCCTCTGGTGTACTGGGTGGGTGGGTGGGGGTGTCCTTTACCGAAGAACATAAGACATGGCACCTTTTCTCCACACAAAATGTTACTGTAGCATTGGGTCTCAGATTGCAGCCATTCAAGACAAACTTAAGACTTCGATTTTGTCAAAGTTCTAGGACTTCATACACCATCTATCCAATGCCTTTGTAAAGCTGAGACACTGAGGTAAGTAAGTAATGTTTGATAAACTACAAGATCTGCTCCTGGTTATTTTCAATAAGACAAAGTTTTAGCAGCTGGTACCCTTTCTCATAAAAAAATAAAAAAAAGATTAACAGTTATCTTGTTTCACAATTAACCAGATGATTACAATGCAAAGATGGGTGTTGTGATTGAAGTAGGTATGGGGTAATAGGGAGCACTGAGGAGGGCAACAAATTTGAATTACTGTAGTAGGCTCTAGAGGGGAAAAGGGGAAAAAAAGAAAATCTTTCTTTTAAATCAGGGTTGAGAGATTAATCTTGGAGTAACTGCAATCAGCAGGAGAGCAGCTTTCAACCAGAACTTGAAAATCATTCATCTTGGCAAGGGAAAAGGTCAATGGCTTTAATTTAGACAGATTTGGGTTCAAATTTGGTCTTTTTCCATTTACTATAAATAAAATTGAGGTCATTTCTCATCTCTTCTAAAATTTTGTTTATCTAAAGTATTGGACTAATATGTATTTCATTTCAAGGATTCAATTTGTCTTTACTGAAAGCCAGTGGAGGTCATGAGGCAAACAGGCTTCCCTCAGAGTTCTCACAAATTAGCTAGAAGATTGTAAGGCCAGATAGAGAGATGACATAGGGTAATGGCTAACCACTTGACCCTGGAGTCAGTCTTTCCATGTTTCCTTCCTGGTTCCATTCCCTATAAAACTGGTTTTTGATAATTTACTTAATCTCTCATCTATAAAATGGGGTTATCAGTGCGTCTCCTATGTATGGCTATGGTTTGAGTGAGTTAATCTATATGAATATTTAGAAAGAACTATGGAGTGATTTAAACATTCACTTTTAGGATATGTACCTGCGTCTCTTTTGCACTTCTTCTCAGGAACAAAGAAATTCTGCATTTAGCTACCCCTGCCTCCTCTTGGCCAGATCACTCACTTTTCTGTATATTATATCTTACTATTTATCTTTTCCACTGGTGTTGCTTCTTGGCCTTTTGGCTAAGATCAAGTATATTTGTTCCACTGGTGCTGAAACAGGTTGGAATCTTTCTAAATGTAAAAATAAATAAATAAATAATAAATAAATAAATAAATAAATAATAAATCCTTTTTCCAAGGTCAATTTACTACCCAACTACCACCCTGTATTCTCACCTTCAGGGCCCAATTTAAGAAATTTCTCCATCATGATGAAAGGGAAATGAAGGCAGACCTGTGGGCACTTTTTGTGCCCACCGTATCTCAGATTCATTCTTATGGAACTGAGAACTTAATCTTCCAAAATGTCAAAAAAACCATCTTATGCCCCACTTCCCATCCCAGCTCCTGCAACACAAATGTCCAGCATACCTGGATTTGTGGGATACAATCCATACAATCATCACCCCACAACAACTGCAGGCTGGGAGGGAACTCAGTCACCAACAGCCAGCTCAACATCCTCTGGTATTACCATTTCAAAACAGCCAAGTCCACCAGATAATCAGCTGATGCCTCACATGAGATACAGCAGAAAGTTCTGGGACCAAGTAAAAGCTTCCAACCCTGACCCAAAGGTGTGGGAGTTTGGCAAGATTATTGGTGGCATGTGACAAGATCTCACAAATGAAAAAAATGAGAATATGTGAATGAATACAAAGCAGAAAATAAATCTATGAAGGTCTATTTTAAGTTCCCTGCATACTTTCCTTACGTAAATGCAAAAAGTCATACAGAAGCTGCTCTGGAGGAAGAAAGTCGACAGAGTCAGCCTCGCGTGGAGAAAGGAGAACCACATGTGAACATTCTGCAGAAGATCCAAATGATTATGATGATGGCTTTCAGCCATCATCCAGAGACATGTCCAGAGACACCACCACCTCATCAGTGAAATCCCCAGGAAGAGTGTGGTGTCAGACGTTTGGTCGGCTGTCACAACACCTAGAACGCAGGTCCAGTCCTTCATAGCTCAACAGCAAAAACTAGAAGCTGAACTTTTTCAAACAGAGGAGCAACACCAGGAAAAGAAGTCAAAATTCCTGGAAAGAATAGATTCTTCTAACAATGAACATAGAAGTTGGTGCAGTTTGAAAGTAGACGTGGGTTGGAAAAAAAATTGCCCCTGTAATTACACAGACAGAGGAACAGGCTCACAAAAGGCAGGGGAAAAGGGAAGAGGAGAGAGATGGCCCAGCAAGTTGAAGGCAGTCAGAACAGCATGGTTCCTGAGGGAGAGCAAGCTGCTAGTAAGACTGAAGAACAGAAAAAGCACAAGCGTATCCCAGTGGAGACAGAGGAGGTAGAAGAAGTGACAGAAAGCCAATAGAACACTGAGGAAGGCACATCTACTCCTGAAGACAATGAGAGTGGGCAGGAGGGGGTGGACCAGATGGCTGAGGAGGTGCCCAGTGGTAGTAAGTCTGTCTCAGAGAGCAACAATGGAGGAGCCACCAACGGACCCCACACCAGAAGACGAGAAGAAAGAATAAATGTTGCCTTGTTTTATGTGTTCTAAACACTTTTTTAAATGAAAATTTTAAAAAAAAGAAAGAAAGAAAAAAAGAAAGAAAAGAGATTTCTTCAGCATGCTCTCATTCTTTGCTCCATTCCAATCTGTCTACTCTCCCCTCTACTTATAGAGCTCTTCCTTTCTGCATCACCATTCTTCATATCTCTAAGTCCGGGGAATGTTTTCCAACTTTCCCCTTGCCTATTATTTCAGAAACACTTTGTACTACCTCTGAGTTAACATTAAACCACCGCCTCTAAATAAACTAATATCCATAATAACAACAGTAATAAAAACGACAGCTTATTGCTTTGGTTTATTCTATACCACACTCTCCTGGCATTCCTTTTATGCTCTAATTTTCCCTTTTTAACCACATGGGTGGTCCATTTTTTTTTTCTATCCAATCCCTCACTTTTGAATTTCTTTGCAGTTTGTCATAGGTCATATGATATTTCTCACTCAGCGCCTTTCCGTTAAGTGTTCACATCATACCCATAGCTTCCGTTGTGAGGAATATGTACATATGTGTCTGCATCTCAGCCCTTTTGAATTCTAGCCCCAGATACCAAGATAACTGTCTATTTGTATGTTTCCATGTTCAATAGTGAACTTCCAGTGTCTTCCTCTAATGGCTCCTATCTAAATGAACAATAACAGTATCCATCCAATTGTACAAGTTGGAAACCTGAGAATCCTTCAAGACACTCTCCCATCTCTCTTGTCCCCCGTATCAGAGAGGTCTGATGTTCTATTGATTTTGCCTCCTTAAATAGCTCTCAGACTCTGCATCTCTTAATATCTTTTCTGCTAGAATCCTAATCCAAGGGATCACCTATTGTTCCCTGAATTAATGCAACACCCTTCCAAATGGTCCCACTTTCTTTCTGTTCTACAAATCTTTTTTCTATAGTATAGGAAAAACAATTGTTTGATAATGCAAATCTGACTGCATCTTTCTTGTTTATAATTTTTCAGTGGCTTCCCCACTTTTAACCTGTGCAAGGCCCACCATTATCTGGTCTGCACTTCCCTCTTTAGCTTTATCTCTAACATTTTTCTGTTCTTTCTTTCACTCTGACCTTCATTTCTTCTAGTGAGCAATAGTACGCCCTGCTTTAGGCCATCACACAAACTGTTCCTTCTGCTCCAACCATTTTGACTTCTCTCTCTCTCTCACTCTCACTCTCCCTCTCTCTCTCTCTCTCTTTTTTTTTTTTTTTTTTGGTCAGCTAAACTTCATTCTTTAGATTTCAATGAGAAGATCAAAGTTTTTATTTTCAAGCAAACGCTGAGGACATTTATCTAGAATAAGATCTTTCATTTACAGCACACTGCATTTGTCCTTTGTAACACTTATCATCTTATTTTTAATAAGTGGTTCTTCCACTAGACTGCAGTTTTTGATGACAGCAAAATGGAGTTTGCTTTACTCACAATTAAGTCCTTGAAATTTTAAAGGGTTATAAATCCCAAATTCCAGCAAAATTTATTAAACTTGATTTTTTTTTTTCTCTCCCAGGTTCTCCTAGAAAAATTTGTCTTGGCCATGTGGGTTTGAGACAAACATATAACTTCCCTAAAACTTGTATTCTAATTTATATTCCTTCATCTGAGAGAGTCAGATCACTTTTCATACCATGTCATACCCACTCATACATTCTTAGGACAAGAGTTTGAATTACTCTGTCATTTTGGGAGATGTTCCCTAAGAGGTACCTGCAGTAAAAAAAATAGAGTAGTATAGTCCAGGAGTTTCTTGGCTATACCAAGATATGAAAGGAAAGATCTGATTCTTTTTATATTTTAATAAATTTTCCTGGTGTTAACATTAAAGTCACTTAGACAATCTTTCTTTCAAACTCTCCCATAGTGAAAGCCCATTAGACTTTAATGTGTTTTATTTGGAATACAAAGATACAAATCTCAGCTTAAATAGTTTAGGGACACATACATGTCAGGAGAACAAGGGAGATACCAGCAGTTTCCAGAATCTTAAAAGTTCAGTTTCAGGTCACTTTAATACCATCCTATCTCTTGGTGTAGACAATGAAATGAGGTAGTGAACAATGGCAAATTTCTGTGGACAGGTAAAAACAAGATTTGGGGCCCACTTGCTAAGAGAATGACCCTGGAGTTACTTTCATTCTTTAATAATTTATAACAAATCAAAATAAAGTAAGCCCCAATGGGCAGGAAAGAAAAGAAAGAAACAGATTGGTGCAGAAAATGTGAAATGAATTAATAGGAAAGAAGGAAGGAAAGAAGGAGGTTTTATGGGCCACAGAAATGATAGGTCCATAGAAATGATAGGCCATAGAAATGATAGGTGGCCCACAAAACCACCAATTTACTATATTTACATTACTCTCCCAGAATGCTGTGTCCAATTTTTATTTGGCAAGTTTATAAAATGTTTTTTGCTATCAATTTTGAATATGTATTGTCTTTGATTCAGTCAATATTTACTATATTTCTTTTATATATACCTTGAGTATAATAGTGTATATATATATTAATGGATACATATATTAGTATAACAGTATACATTGTATGTTTATAGTCCTATAATGTACAAGACTATGTATAAGAAGGGTGCCTGGGTGGCTCAGGCTGTTAAGCAGCTACCTTCAGAACAGTCATGATCCCAGGGTTCTGGGATCGAACCCCATGTCAGGCTCCTTGCTCAGCATAGTGCCTTCTTCTCTCTCTCCATCTGCATGCCCCTCCCCCTCCTTGTGCTCTCTCTTTCTCTCTCTGTCAAATAAATAAATAAAATCTTAAAAAAGAGAATATGTATAAGAATACATACTCTTGTATATTGAGCTTTCAGTTCACTGCAATATATAATTTTATACATATATATAATTTTATACATATATTTTATATGTATATAAAATTTATACATAATTTTATACATATATATATATATTACATATATAAAATCATCCCCTGAAGTTTTCTACTCTAAGGGTGGACACATTGTTTAAGTAAATAATTGTGAAGAAAAGTCTTCTGTATGGAAGTCCAGAAGCTAGAATCTCTACAGTGACACTAATAGATTAATCTTTGGGGAGGAAAGCTTGTATTCATTCTGGAGAAACTACTGCTATTATAAAAATAAAATGCTAGTCCCATTTATCAGTAGGAAGATGGTTTAGTTTAAATGTGTTATCAGGGTCTTGACATCTTGAGCTTCAACTCCTCCTGTTTTTCCTGACAATCAGTGAGTAGCTGGGGATAGTTTCTCATTTTAGACTGTCTTCTCCCCTACTCCCAACCTCCTAGCTGTTAATACACATATTTGATGATTTCATGCCTTACATTTACCCCTGAATATGAAAATATTTGGGGCTCAAAAATGTGTCGATATACCACAAACCTTTTCCCTTGTGAGGAATTGAAGACTAATTATTGATTGTTACTGGCCTGAATGAAGGCATGTTTGTGGGTTCTCCTTTTTTTGAAGCAAAGCCAGAGTTAATTCGTGTTAGTGATAGAGGACTGTCCTACAAGAACCTGGGAACATTAGGCCTCCTTCTAATGCAATGAAAAAGCTTCTATGTCAATGTTGCTTTATCCACACACTTGTCTTAGCATGCTTTGTGCCTTTTGTTCCTTGTATTTAGTTGTAATTTTGAAGCTATATCCTATATCTTACTGCCTATGCTCAACTCATTTTGGGTTGCAAATTGATTGTTGATTCACCAAATAAAAATAAAATTTGCCCCTAGATTCATAGAAAGTTTTAGAGTCATCAGGGCACCTTTTCTTTACTACCATATTATAGGACACCTAATTCCTGACACAAGCCGACTGAATTCCTGGGACCCATGATTTCCTTCCTGGTTATTTTAACGGCATTAACTTATGAAATCGTTATGTCTTCATCAAATTTTAAACTTCCATCAGCATACCTTACTGTCTACCTATCATGTATCAGAACTGGCAAGGTTTTCCAACTTAGAGATAAAATGCATTTACGATGGTGTGCCAATATTCTCATGTGATCTCCGTGCCCTTGACTGGATCATAGCCTCTCCAATAGTTTCATATAGAAATCTCCACTTGACAAGAGTTATTACAGATTGGTCCTTCTAAAAATGTATCCAGATTAAGCCATTGGTGGAGTTAGTAAGATTAATTTTGAAGTTTGTTGTTACTCCTATCACCACGATCGACCAAGTTCTAGGTTTATGGTACTCTCCTTCAACAAACAGTGAGTCTTCGACCATCTACACTTCATTTTCCCATAGCAAAGCCCTCAGCAGACATGCTACAGAAGTCTTCTCTCTCACACACTTAATTACGATGATCATAATATTAGCAGTTACTGTTGCATGAAGGTTAATTGTTATAATACTTCCAAAGTCCAACTTCTTTTCCTATTGAGAAAGATGTGCTCCTCCCAGTTAGACTAACCATTATTTTTCCTAAATGCCTCCAAGATACAAATTGTTATTTTCCAATCTTTCTATGGTTTCTGGTTGGCATATATAACAAGAGATCTCAAAATTCTCCATTAACAGAAGATAGCTTTGTTCTTGAAAGTGTTCATATAGCTAGCTAAAGTTTCTGATAGAACTCTTCATGTCCTCTCCCTATCTCCAATGCACAGAAATTTGCACTGACAACTTCTTTTAAGTGATATGGAGTAGAACCAATTTACAATTTTTAATACAAGAGAATAAAGAACATTGGCTAGGAATCCACATTTGTGGGTATTTCCAGGTTATGACTATAAGGGCTAACACACTTGGTAGATTTTTAGGCTCACTAAACTTATTCATAAGTCTTGATGCATTATTAGCTTTTTATTTTGCAAGACCACACCAATACAGAATTTAAAAAGAAAACATATCTACTCCCTTTCCTTTGAGTTGCAATTAACTTACCTGTATCTACCACTCATTTGAAGTTTACTTGTATTAGTTTTGTTCTGGTGAAGAAAAAGAAGGAAAGAAGGAAGGACAGAATGAAAGAAAGAAAGAAAGAAAGAAAGAGGAAGGAAGGAAAGAAGGAAGGAAGGAGAAAAAGAAAGAAAGAAAGAAAGAAAGAGTAAGGAAGGAAAGAAGGAAGAAAGGAGAAAGAAAGAAAGAAAAAGATGAAAGAAAGAAAGAAAGAAAGAGGGAGGAAGGAAGGAAGGAGAAAGAAAAGGAAGGAAGGAAGGAAGGAAGGAAGGAAGGAAGGAAGGAAGGAAGGAAGGAATCCTAAATCTTCACTGGCTTACATTACGCATTACATTGAGCCTTACAAATACGCATCATTATATCTAACTCACATTACAGTGTCTCACACCTGTAACTTGGTTCTCATCATCCTGCCTCATTTCTAGCTCTGCGCTGAAGGAACAGCTTCCTTTTGGAACATGCCATTCTCATGGCAAAGGAAAATGGCCCTTCGGAATTTTATTTTTAAGTGACATCATTCATGTATGCTCATAATCCATTGGCCAAATACAATCAAATGGCCAAAGACAATGTCAATTTGTTGAGGAAGTGTATTCCTCCTATAGGGAATAGGGACGTGACAAGTTGCATGGCAGTGGGAGAGAATAAGAAATTTTTTCGCAGGGAGGTAAGAAGTGAACAATTGGTGATAATAATAGATCTCTAGCAATTACCTATGTTGTTTTCGACTTGCCTGGGGCTCTCAGATATTCTGTCTGTTGGATGGCTGACTGCTCAAATAAATATTTCAGCAGTTACCCGTACTTTTCCTGATATCATAAACACAGGCTAAGTCATTGGTACTACTAGGAATTTCTTAACTGCTGAACATCTTAGCCTATGGACAATATCTTTAATGATTTTAATTTGTTCTTCAATAATAACATAATTAACTCAGTTAATGACAATTTTGGCCCTTCTTATATGCAAAGTGGTTCTTATAAATTGGGTGTTCTCATTCCCTCTACCCATAAGTTCCAAGAAGTCTGAAACTAATGAAAACCCAAGTACTAATAATGAAAGCCCAAGGAATCTTATAATTGACCACCACCTGGATTATAAGCTGATCATGGTAAGAATCAGAAATTCAAATCAGAAATTTGAATGAAACTGTCTGCTTTTCAGGTGTGTGGAAATGATCAAAACTTTTATCAGGTTTTGTTTTTATTTTCTTCAAATATGTCACTTCTATTTCAGTGATTGGCCTTTTGAAATTGAATACATCTTCAAATGATGTCTGTGCTCACAGTAGTAGTGTTTCTATTTTATTTTCTTATAAACTATAATGAAACTGAAGTTACATCTAAAAGTTTAGAATGTCTATATCCAGCCAGTATGGCTGATTCATTCTCTGTAAATCTTCTATTCAGAGTATTACAGACCATTTCCATAGTAAGATCATCTGGCAATTTTCTTGGCTTCACATTACTAACAATCCTAGTCACTTAGTTGCCCAGGTGTGTTCTCACCCTGTCTTGCTCTAATGGCTTTTGAGTTTTTAAGGTCTATCTCCTACCATCAATATAGTTTCACCTTGACTTTTAGATGGTGAGATCTCTTTATCTCAAATCTCCCTAGTAGACCTAACCTTAGCACACAAACTGGACACATAGCACAGTTCCTTTCTCTTTGCCTCTCATTTCATAAATGCATCTTCTTAACATCTTTCTCTTTTCAGCATAATGGAGGTAAATAAGAACTATAATGCCAATTAGTTATTTGCTGCCAAAAATATGTATTATTTATAAGAATCATACACACTGATACCCCATTGAGAAGAATACTTTAATTACCTTAAATTATATAATAATTATATGATAATTTAATTATAAAATGCATTCTCTGTCACCACAGGGACCACACATTCAATTTGTTTGTCCAGGTCAATCCTAGTTTATATTTATTGTAGTTACATAATTATCTTTCACTCCCACAACAGTACATGTTTGGAAAATAAATTATATAGTTACCCTATTTATTATAGATATAGTATCTAATACAAAGCTGGACTATACCTTGACTTTCTTTTTACACATTTCTTCTTAGTACTTCCCTTAAAACATAAATCTATACATTTTGTAGTCTTGCTTTTTCATTAAATGTGCTATTCTTACTCTCCTTCATCTTCACACACAAATTATATCACTCTACAACACACTGAATAGAATCTGACAAATGTTGTTTATTGTTTGCCTAAATTCTCCTCATTGGTGTAAACATATTAGGTAATTGCTTCATCCATTTGGAAGAGGTTCCCCAGTTGATTCCATTATTGGTTTGTTTCTCAGCTTTCAGAGGTTGCTATAATCATCTGTCTGAGTCAGTTCACTCTCTGGAATTTTCCCTGAACATGCTGTTAATACCAGCCTCACAATTTATAACTAAATATTTGCCTCCTTCCATTCCCGTATTTAAAGAACTAGACCATATTCCATTGTTGTTATTGTTCCTTTAGTATAGCTCTCATTTTCCTTTCACATAGGTATTTCCTCTTCTCTAAAGCTTTGAATCTTTTCATAAATAAGTTCCTTTTTTATTTTAATGATAATTTCTACCATTTTCAAAACTGAAGTACCTATACATACAGTCTCTTATAGAACAGTTTTCTCTACCTTTAAAGTTTTGAATTCATTGTGTCCACCAAGGGAAAAGAAAATAAATAAACGAAGAAAAAACACCCGGCTCAGTAGTTTTGCAATATATCCATATATCAAATCTTTCCATTGTACACCATAAACTTACACTGTGCTCTGTGTCAATTATATTTCAATAAAGCAGGAAAGAAAAAGAAAATTTCCTTCTCATTCAACTTGCTAAATACTTTATAATAGTTGATGCAAGTCTTGACTTATGTCTAAAGCCTATCAACTCCACGTAGAAGATCCTGCATATCCACCAATTTCTCATGCAAATCAGGACAATGAGCCAAAATAATACTCAGATATGAAAGAAGGAATAACCAATGGACTTAGAGGGGAGATAAGGGAGGAAGAGGAAGAGGGAGTCATAGTGGCTTGGGCTAGGATACCAGAGTGGATTATTTATTGTGGGAAAAGTTTGGAAAATGAGAGACTTTTTTTTTTAAGATTTATTTATTTATTGGTGGGGGAAGGGGGGCAAGGGAAGAGAGGAAGAGAGAGAGAGAAAGAGAGAGAAAGAGAGAAATCTCCAGGAGATTCCCTGCTGAGTATAGAGCCCCATGCAGTGCTAGATCCCACAATCTTGAGATCATGACCTGAGCTGAAACCAAGAGTCAGATGCTTAGCCAACTGAGTCACCTAGGGTCCCTGGAAAATGAGAGAACTCAGAGAATGTAAAGTAAACCAAGCATAAATTGGTCTGGGGTGTTATTTATTAAATCCCTTTGTTAGCCTATAAGAGACTAGAGTAAAAAGTATAGACTTCCTTCACTTAAGTCTTTATTTATTAGTTAGCTCCCCAGATTATATGGTATTCTTTAAGTGGGACTCTGTCCCAGATTTGACTCACATAGATGACTACATTAATAGAATTACAAGCACATTAGTACCTATTTTGATTTCTAAACACCAAATAATTCCAAGTGCAGGCTTCTTAGCAAATTTGAGGGCTTTAGTTGAAGAATATGGGAAGATCCTCTTTAATTAGGATAACCATTAGAAATGTTTTAAATAATGATCTCCATAGCAACACTTATAATCTGGATCTGTAATATCTACTGGTACAATTGGCACTAATAGGAAATAAACCTCAGCCAAGCTGGGCTCACAGAGCAAAGGAGCAAGGACACCTCAGACAGATTTCTGGAAAGCCAAATGAATTCTTAGAGGCTATTTATTCTAACCACAGTTTTCTTTTTGAAATAGGATTTCATTTAACAACAAGGAGAAGATTAACAAAACTTAAACAGTCAATATAAAGCCACCTTCCTGGACCCAAAACGCAAATCCAGAAATCTAGTCTCCTTTAGAGCTCTGTGCAAGAGCCTAAATAAACTTCCCAGACTTTACAGGTATATTTACAGCGCCAGGAGATAGCACTGCCAAATCTGATATCAAATTGAATCTCTGATATTTTCAACTCAGGCATAGACTGAAAGTGAGAGACAGGAAATGACTTACTACTGTCTTTGGTGGGGCCAACGGAAATCTGCCAAGGGCCCTGTGAAGCAGCAGACAGAGATACTGCAAAAGCAAACCAAAGACTACTTCTAAATAGATGTTGGAAAAATGAGCAAATCCTAATTCATTCTTTTTAGTCAGTATTTACCTTCGTGGCAGGTTAAAAATATTTGAGGCAGTTGACTTATTGAGAATGATTTGGTTGCTTTTATAAATGTGCCAGTTGGTATGGAATAAAAAAAAATTAATCAAATACACTTGTAAGTGTATTTATACAGAAGAAATGAGGCAAAGGAACCTCTCTCTGCCTTTGGTGGAGAAAAAATAAAAAGGTGAAAACAACTACTGTAACTCCAGTTCCACTTGAATGAATGATCAACCATATTTCTCTCCCCCTAAACTCTGCCCGCCATGTCCCTGGCCCTGTTCTATAGCTCCATGACCTCATTTATATAATTGAAGATCAAGTTGTCCAGTGAACTGGTTAACTTGCACACATATGCTAAACTCAATAGTTAACTACCCTTGACGTATTACTCAAAAAGAGATCATTACCGTGCATATCCTCACAGCCTTGACACGTGCCAGATGTTCTCCAGTGAAACATGCTACCCAACTAATGAGCTGTTAGTGTTTGTGTTCATGGAATCTGTAGCAATTTTGCCTTAATTTTAGATATTTTAATTCCTTTTATATTTACATTAAAAGTTCAATGATACATAATACTACAGAAATATGAGAGCCTGATACAATTTTGTATATCAGTCCCATTTACTTAAGGAATATGTTATAAAAAGCACGGAAAATTAGAATCAAATTAGGCCATGATTGAAACAATGTGAACTCCAAACTGCAGGTTTTTTAATAAAGTAAAACAAGGGAAGGTGAGGACACTCTTCTATTTTACCTAAATGGAAAGGATTACAGAGAAACATAGTCAATTTTAAAATGTGGTTGGACTGCCCTTTTTGGAATGTCCTGTTTTCCTTTCAGTTACCCTATTTTCCTTTCAGTTTCCTTTCAGTTACCTATTCAGGGAATCCTTCTTCACATTAGATTATGCCACAATGGACCTGGTTTTTATTCCCCCAGTCAGTTGTGCCTTTTAAGAATAATTTACTCCTTTCTTCCTGGCAGGTGTTTCATACATTCTTCTGCTGCAGACTGGTTGAAATCATCCTCAATCTGCTTAAGGAACTTCTCCAGAGGAATATTATACCTATCCTTCTTTGTTAGTTTTTTCTTCTCACTGACTTAAGGAAAAAGAATTAATTTGGCAGATTTACTTTTACTATATTTTTAATGGAGTTTTTTAAATAATGAATACTTACTTTTTATATGATGGAACTTTAATGAACAGATTCTGGCTGTAAAGAATTAATGGAGGCCTAAGTTAATACAACTGAAAAGCACCTATTGAACTTGCAAATTAAGGATTTGAGCAACTTCATTTTGAAGCTGGTTTGCATCGTCATTTTATTTTATTTTTAAGATTTTACTGATTTCAAAGAGAAAGAACATGAGCACACTGGTGGGGGGGGGGTGGAGGAAGAAGGGCAGAGGGAGAGGGAGAAGCAGGCAGGCAGACTAGCTGCCACTGAGCAGGGAGTGGGACATGGGGCTTGATCCCAAGACTCTAGGATCATGACCTGAACCCAAGCAGTCACTTAACTCACTAAACCACCCAGGTGCCCCTGAAGTCATCATCTTTAAACTTTCTTTTCTTACTGAATAAAATTCCTCCAAATTCCCTCCAAATTCTTATGCTGAAGTCCCAACCCCCAGTGCCTTAGAATGTAAATGCATTTGGAGATAGGAACTTTAAAGGGGTATTTTAGGTTAAATGAGGTTATAAAATGGGGGCCCTAATCAAATACAATCAGGGTCCTTATAAGTAAAGGAAGACACCAGACATGCACATGCACGGAAAGGAGAAAGGCCACGTGAAGACAGTGAGAAGGTGGTCATCAGTGAATCAAGGAGAGAGGCCTCAGAAGAAACCAGACCCGCCATCCCCTCGGTCTTGGACTTCTGGCCTTCAGAACTGTGAGTAAATAAATTTCTGTTGTTGAAGCCACACAGTGTGTGATATTTTTGTTATGTTAGCCCTAGCAAACTAATACAATAGGTAAATACAGATGGATACCTAATATAGTTAAACATTGGCATTTTATAAGATTTCAGTAAACCCTTATGCTAGCTGTCTCTAAATAAATCAATAAAGTTTCATCCAGTACATATCTGAACATTAGCCCTACTTCCTCAAAGCACACATTCCATTTACAACTGTATTAATCACTATCATATCACATCATATGCTATTCTTTTGTAAAGAATTACCAAAAAAAAAGATTTAATACTTAACAAATGCATATATTATGTATATTTTTCTTATGCTCAACTGTTGCTTTGGATTTCCATTCCCTGGGAGATTTAATACAGTTTGACTCAAGCTCCCAGTTTCGCCAGCAGAGAAAGTTCAGTGCTCTCCCTCAAATTTATAGGTTGTGAGGGTTTTTTTTGTTTGTTTTGCTTTTGTTTTTCTTTAATTCTCATAGAGCTACTTCACTGTTCTACATCTACCTAGGGAATCTGATTACTTCCCCACCCACCAACACATACACACTGCAGTTCAGAGCATAATCCTAGCTGTTAGCCAAATTCAGTCACACTAGGTATATCATTCCATTTGTAGTTTACTGAAGATTTTTTCAGATC